>NC_080421.1:21821040-22434254 GCF_029873635.1 Malania oleifera
ACTTGTTCTGGGGAGCCAAGAAAGACCCACTCACAAGCCGGAATCCAAGGAGTGGCAGGTGGAGGAGAACGCGAGCGCTCTGGACACCCCAAACAGAAAGGCCCTGAAACGCGACGCGTTGTCCTGCCCGGCCACAAGTCAAAAGATGGGTCTTTTCTAACGGCCGTACTAGAACCCGATTTCGCACATGACACTGCGTTTTGGGCTTTCCACATAAATGGAAATGGACGGGAAGTACGTAACAGACTCCTAACCATGGGCTAAGGAGTAACGAGCCGCCGGGCCTACACCAGGCGGCTGAGCGTACCAGGCCACGGGGGAGGCACAAGACCATTTGTGCTAGGAATTTAGTCAAGGGCCTGGACATTGGGTAGGCAGCAGACCTACCAGAAGCGCTCCGCCTCTGGCAAGCGAGATGGGGACGGGGCCGAGCGGGGGCGCGCCCGGCACAACTCGCCTGGAATCAGCGATGGCCGAACTGTTTGCAGGCAACAAATAGAGGAGAGGCAGAGCGGAAAATATCAAGAAGGGAGAAAAGACGTGCTCCCCGAAAGAGGGTGATCAAAGGGCCCACAGACGCATATGAACAATCCAGGAGAGGCCGCGGCTGGGGACGCGGTGGCTCGGGTGGTTTTGAGTTTGCTGTCCGTTAAAACAAAGGAAGACGACATCGAAAGCAGAAAAGCAAGGGGCCGGGAGAACCCCAGCCGGGACCAGCGCGCCAGGCGGCCCTGGGATATGACCCGTGCGGGAGGCCAGAAAGAGGGAATTCTCGTTGTATGCGACTACCGTAGGTCCAATAGTAGGATGCAGAGGGAGGAGGGGGTCACAACTGGGGGCATGAAGAGTAAAATGGTAGAATAACCCCTCAGCTCAAAATCCCAGAGGCCAACACAGAGGCACCTTGCAGAAGACGGAAACCGGTAGTGCAAGACAACCATACCAGCAGGAGCGAAGCTAGACAGGGAAAGGAAGGGCCGTTGGAAAGAGGGGGAACATACAAAGGAGCAAACAAGGCGAAACAGGGACCCGATTCAAGAATCAACCGCACATTCAACACCTAACGGCACGTGAGTTCCTGCCCCAAATCATGTTGGATTTCCTTGAGCGCGGATGGGAAGTATGCCTGCAGCAAGGGGGGGAAAAAAGGAGCGGAAACCAAGGCGATCCACCAGTGTTAGAAGGAAACTGGTGTCAGTGTAGAGTCGAAACATACATAACTAAAGGCGTTACTTCTTTGTGGAAACCAGGCGTGACGTTTGGGCAAGTTGGCGTGAAGGCCCATAGCCCATACCAAATTAAACCGCTTGGGACCAGAATAGTTCCTTCTTTGTGAGCCTCACCACCAGACGAAGTACGCCGCCACCGGCAATGGATCTGGTCGTTAAACCGTGGCGGTAGGTCGGTCCTTGACTCCACAGCGGGCGGAACGTAACTTGACTGAACGTTGGCCCTGGGTTTTGAGTCTTGGCCTCTCTTGGAACGAACAGGCGGGGGCAATTGCCCTCACGTCCGTTTGGCGTGAAATGGGGATAATGGAAGCTGAAGGCCCGTGACTGAGGAGGCAAAGAGGGCAAAATAAGTGAACAGGAAGGTGGCATTACAGTCATTCCAAAGTCATTAAGGCCGGCGCCAGATGATACCATGGTCGAGACATGTTCAGAGCCTTTCCTTGGCGGCCCAGCAAAGGTCTGGGGGGTAGTGTCGCAGCAACCTTCCTACAAGGGACTTATCAGCTGAACAAAATCTTTCTTCCACTGCCTTAAGATATTCCTTTTCGTTGTCTAGTTGCGGGAGTGTTGATTTAATATTATTTGCTATACACATTCGCATAAACATCATACTTAATCTGTTCGACCTTTCTCATGACTTATACAAAGCTTGCTGTTCCGAACTGCTGGTTTCAGTAATAGCAGCCGGTTTATCCATTCGCAGAGTTAAGTCCAGATCCAGAACACCTAGGTGAAACTGAATTTGTTCATTCCAGTCAGAGAAATTTGTCCCATTAAAGATTGGAACAGAAGAAGCCAGGTGAATGCAATGAAAACAGGAATAGACACTGCAATAACACAAAATGCTCACTACATTAATGCTTTGAGTTTAGAACATTTCATTAGTAAATTGGGTTCAATCTTTGGATCAATTATGCAATATACTAATCCTTACACTTACTGGTAATTTTCATTTATCAAGACATAATTGATAACCTTTATAAAGTTTGATTGGTCTGTTACCCTTTGGGCGGGCATCCCAATCTCACTATTATTCATTCATTATCCTGATTAAATCAATGATTATTTGAAAGTTGGTGCACCTTTGGGTCAGCCATAATATTTAAATAACCATTCTATAATAATTTTGTAAGATTATATCTCAATACAATGTTTATAATTTTTTCTTAACGTAATCACTTTGGTGATAACAAGCTAATCATAATATAAACATTGATTGACTCCATACTCAGCAAAATTAATCCAAGTTTAAAGCTGATAATTAATTTCTCACAATGACAATTTTGCTTGGATTAATATTTTATTTTATTTTATGTAAAATCTGGCAGCCCATGAATTAAAAACACTGCAGCCCGTACATTTAAAAACTGGCAGCCCATATATTCAAAAAGCTGGCAGCCCATACAATTAAAAACTGCAGCCCATATATTTAAAAACTGGCAGCCCATACAATTAAAAACCAATTAAAAAACTGCAGCCCATATATTAAAAAAATTGATAGCCCATACAATTAAAAACTGCAGCCCATATATTAAAAAATTGGCAGGCCATACAATTAAAAACCAATTAAAAAACTGCAGCCCATATATTAAAAAAAAAAAACTGGCAGCCCATACAATTAAAACTGTAGCCCATATATTAAAAAACTGCAGTCCAACATTCATTTCAAATACCAATCCATAATATACAACAGATAATCAATTTCCCAATATAACAATTTTATTAACTTACTTTCATGTAAAATTCTCTTACTTATCCATGTATAATATGTGAGTATTATATTATTAATAAAATTATTTGCATGCATATCATTCAGCAGCCCTACTTTAATATCACTTTATAGGGGAAAACTGTCAACAATCCACATGAAAGAAAATTTTCAAATCAACAAAAAACCCGATAAATCCATTAAAGGAATCATTTATCATATGAATTCTTCAGTTCGATTCCAGTAAATATTATGAATACAAATTTTCATATGAACCCATAACAAGATTGTAAGGGGTTAATTGAAATGATCTTTATCATGAAAGAAAGATCATGATAATTTCAAACTTGGCTATGATACCACGTGTAAAAAAATTTTCATAAATATATTGCAGCCAAGAATCTTTAATTATCATGAACTTCACATCAATTACTTTATGTGGAAAATAAATAAATTATAAACTTTAAACTTTACATACCGGAATCGGCCATATCGAACTTATCGAGAAGAACACCCAAAGAATCCGAAGAAATCGTTTCTTCCACTTCTCCTCTTTTTCTTTCCTTCCTTCACCAGATCTATGGGATCTCCTGATGATTAGAGAAGTAGAGGCAGAGAGAGGACAATTCCTTTCTTCCTATGCCCTTATAGCTACACCCATAATAGTAGCTAATATATTTTATATATATATATATATATATATATATATATTATATACATATATATCTATAATATTTATGTATAGGAATCTCTTCAAACTTCCACCATTAATTTCTTATATTAAATAAGCTAATCTTTTAGTTAACCCATACAATCTTTAATTCATATCCTTATCATATGGAATACATTCCCTATATGTGGGACCCACATCATTCATGTGGGACATATCCTTTGGGATATAAATCCTACAAAATACTCCTAACAACACCCCCCCCCCCAATCCACAAATCGAGCTCAGATTCTTGTCGAAAAAACAATACCTTGGAATCAGAACCTCCCTCACTAGCTACTCCTAACTTGGCCTTGTTCCACTTGATAATACTCATAATCAAACAATTTCAGAACCCCCACCCAAAAAAACAGTGACGAATCCTCTGAACCATCACTAATACCCTATTACTAGTGACGAATTTGTCAAACTGTCACTAATAGTGTTAACTAAATTATATTTATATTTTTTAAATAGAAGTACTATTAGTGACGAATCATCTGAACCATCACTAATACCCTATTATTAGTTGCGAATTTGTCAAACCGTCACTAATATTCTTAACTAAATTACTTTTATATTTTTTAAATAGAAATACTATTAGTGACGAATCCTCTGAACCGTCACTAATACCCTATTATTAGTGACGGTTTGGCAAATTCGTCATTAATATTCTTAATTAAATTATTTTTATATTTTTAAATAGAAATACTATTAGGGACGAATCCTCTAAATCATCACTAATAGTGTTAACTAAATTATATTTATATTTTTTAAATAGAAACACTATTAGTGACGAATCCTATGAACCGTCACTAATACCCTATTATTAGTGACAAATTTTTCAAACCGTCATTAATAGTGTTAACTAAATTAATTTTATATTTTTTAAATAAATAAAATTATTAGTGACAATTTATAAATCGTCGCTAATACTAGCTATTTCTACTGTACAATGCAATTAGTGATGGTTTATTAATCATCACTAATAAGGGACTTTTAGTGACGCATTGAAATCATCACTAATATCCCGTGAATCGTCGCTAATATTTTCGTGGAATAGTTTACGCACGAAAAGTGATTTCCTACGATGGTTTGAGCGGGAAAACTTAGTTTTAGTGACGAAAGTTTAGTAACAAATTGAAATTCGTCACTAAAAGTGACGGTTGTCAAAATCGTCACTAAAAGTGACGACGGTTTCTTAGAACTGACACTAATCGTGCACTTTTAGGAATGAAATTCAATTCGTCACTAATACTTCTGTTACTAAAAATTAGTTTTCTTTTAGTGCATTTAATTAAATTTAAGCCCAACCAAACCATGTCGTGGATGATATCGTGCTGACGTCACCGTACTGCAGAAAATTCAAAAAAAAAAAAAATGATAAGTTGTCACATGGTGGATGACGTCATGCCGACATCACCCTCTTACAATAAATTAAAAAATAAAAATAAAAATAGAGGTCACGTGTCTTCATTGTTGGCGAACACGTGGCCCACTTATCCTAACCGGATCAACTTGGTTCAGACCAATTGAATCAGTCTGATTTTTGAACCGTCGGTTTATTAATTTTATTTTATTTAATTTTTAATTTAATTTTTAATTTTTTTAAAAAATAGTAAAAAATTAAAATAAAAAAAAATATTTGAGTTACGATAACTTAGATAACACAAAAAAAAAGAAAATAAAAATACCAAAAATAAAGAAAAAGTCTTTAAAAATCTTAGAAAATTTTAGAAAAATGTTGGAAAAATTTTCAAAAAATTATAAAAAGTTTTGAAAAAGGAAATCAAGAATATTTTAAAGACTCTTTTTTATCAAATTGGATAAATTTTAATGAATTTATTATTTGTATATATATATATATATATATATATATATTATTTTTGTGTGTATGCATCCCAATAATTTAATAAAGGGTAAGGAGATATTTGAGACCTCACCTATATTAGTTCTGAGAGTATTTATATAACAAGATCTTCTCTTTTGGATGTCTTGTTAGACATTCCTAAATCGCACTGTAGTTTTCATTTTTTAAAAATTTTTATTTATTTATTTTAAATAAGTTAATTAAATATCATTAGATTCAATTTAAGGATAATTCATAATTAATTAGATGTCGTTCATAAAACGAGTGTGTAGGGGGTGCTAATACCTTCACCTCGCATAACTGAACTCTCGATTTCAATTCTGGTAAATGTAGACCGAGACTACTGATTCCTTGGCTTATGATTAGTTTGGAGGTCAATCAACAAGTAGTACTTAGGTACACTCACCACACCTAAGAAAATAACAGGTTAGTGATGACTCCATCGAACTTATATTATTATTATTTCTCATCATTCCGGACCCTTCTCCAGGACATTGCGACACCATGAATGATACAACTCTTTAAAAATTTATTTATTTATTTTATAGGATTGAAGTTTTCATAATTATATGCTTATTATCATAAACTTTACATTATTACTTTATACATAGCATTGGAGTATAAATATAAAAAAAATTAAAAAAAAAAAAAAGATAAAGAAAAAAGATACTTTTCACTACATTCATTCTTGAAATAAAGATGCTTTTAAAAATTGCACTCTTTCATATTTAATTGCTTCATAATAAATTTAATCATCATGCCATTAAAAATTTTCCTTTTAATGTAAATGATTAAACAATAATTTATTTAAGACTTTAGGATTCAATATGAAGAAACAAACTAAGAATTGGTGTTTACTTCAAAATAGGACTCATAATTATATAATTCAATATTCCAAAATTATTTTATGAAATTTTCGAAAGACATTTAATCGGAACTAGGAATCTAGTCTAGTTTATTTGAATTAATTTCGAATAAAAAAATTAAATAAAGTTGAATTAGCCCTAAATCTTTTTATTTGAAAACTATTTTATTGAGTGGGTGTAATTCTTAAAAATCTTTTTCGTCAAAATATTTTATATATATATATATATATATATATTATTGCCGAAATGTACAATCTCATTTCTTTTTAGTTGTCAACCCTTTCCTGAAATCAACACTCAAGTTTATACGTTATCTTTATTTTTCACATATTACACCACAAACATATGTATTTCGGGACTTTTGACTTGTATTGCCAATGTGGTATCAAGGTGACCTGGGAATGCCCAGTTTAGTTGTATATATTCTCAGTCGATCAATATATTTACCCAATTGATCAAAAAAATTACCTTTTTCTTTTTCATTCTTTATGTTTTAATTTTTATTATTTTACCTCTTTTCTTAGTCATTTTGGATATTCATGACTTCTCTACTTCGATCTTATTAGCCTTTCACCATTTCCAATCATTTACTTCTATCTTATCTACTATCGCAAACTTGCACAACAACCAAAAAAAAAAAAGAGAAATTGAGGAACAAACAATACATTGAAATACAGATTTACGAGATTCAATAATTTACCTGTGTTCTCAAAGTTAGATCAAGTCATCGATTTTACTATTGAACATGTATAACTCCTAATCCCTTAACCTAATTCTTCTTATGCTTAATAGTACCATACTCCAACTAAGAGTAATACAATTTACATGAAGATTTAAGACAACAAAATTACATAATTATATAAGTATACAAAAATATATTTCATTTCAGGGGCAGGAGCTGCTTCCCCTGGACCTCCCTTTGACTCCCGGTAGGCAAATATTGTACCCAAAATACAGCGCACATACTACTCCATACACTAAAAGTCATGCTCCACGTACAACACTCTCACCCCCAACATGTCATGCCAAAGCATTCCTCCAATCCCTTTCAGTAAATTAATTTTTATTTAAACTCTTCAAGTTTCCTTAATACTATCATACTTGCAATAAACCTTATGAAACTCATTAAATAAAGAACTATAAAACTCGACTGAATTTTGACTGATGTTCATTTGCACTTTAAAAATTATAGAGTAACTAACTTTAAAGTCCAATAATAGTGTTTGGGAGCATGACTTTTTGACTTTAAATTTGAATTTAGATTGATTTGAATAAAATTCGATACAGTTTTATATTACATATTTTCTAAACTTACATTAATCCAAATTTAAGGTCTCTTTCATATATAAGATGTAAGAATTAGAAAGGAGGAAAAATTGAACGGAGCATAAGAGGAAGAAAATAGAACAGTAGGACAATATCCTCGTGCATTCCAGAAATATTATAAAGGTTCTTGTTGACCTAACAAGACCTACGAATCTTATTTTGATGATAATAAATCAAGGGAATTTAACATGTTTTGGTTAAAGTGATGATGTTTCAGGAATTAAGCATTAGAGTTCAAAATCAAGAGTGCATTGATAGCCTACATTCCAAACAAGTGATCAAATGAAAGTTCAACAGATTAAAGTTTGACAAATCTTATGAAAGCTTAAAGAATGTTGAAGCTTAAAGTCAAGGTGGACTCAAAGTAAGACATACATGAAGACTTCACACTTCGAATGTTTAAGTCTTAAAAAAGTTTTATGTAAGTACTTCAATTTAAAATCAATATGAATACTTTGAAGCTATTAGGAATGATTATTGACTTACAGACCCATTTTGAAAATACTTGGAAAATATTTTTTAAGGTCAAAAGTTATTTCAAAAAAGGTTAAAATTATTTTTGAAATGAAAAACACCTTACATATGCATTGATGAGTAATTTTCTTAATCAAAAACTCGTCATCTTAAAAAGTGTCCGGCATGAAAGTTATGATATTTTCTCTTAACTTTCTATTGATACCAAGAACGTTCAAATCGAAGTTGTATAGTGAAAGTTATACTCAAAATACTAAAAGATAGTTGAAATTGGTAGCACCTCTTTTTGAAAGGCAAGTGACTTCTCATATTTAAGATAAAGTAGCGTGGGAAACTTTCAAAATTGTTTGTTTGGGCTCTAAACTTTGTATAAACTTAGGAAATACTCCAGTTAATCTTGGACAATAAGAAATTACTTTTAGAACTCTATAAATACATGGAAAATCAAAGAATTTTTACATACAACTACTTACAATCTAATAATCAAAGTCTCTAATTCTCAAAACTCTCTTGCTCACACATCCTTGTTGAAGTTCTACTGAATTCCTACTATTAGGACCCTGTGAGCATCCAGAAGAAAGTGACACCAAGAAATTTACGTGGTTCGGTCAAAAACGACCTACGTCCACGAAGCACACACCAACTATTCAATAACTCGCCGAAAAATGTTACAATTTTCTCTCTCTCTCTCTCGCTCTCTCTTCCTCCCTACTTCCTCTTAGCTCTCTCAGCACTCTCTGTGCTCTCTTTGCACTGTGCTATGTTGTTTTGTGCTATGTAAAACATCTTCCACAACCCTCCTTTTATAGGGCTAGGATTAAATTACAATTAAGATAAAATTTAATCAAGAATGAGAGTTACAACAAAGAGATAAATTGCACCATAAATTCCACCGCATGAAATTAAATTCACCACGTGTTTTCTGACTCAGCAACGCATCTCCAGCTGTGTTTCTGGCTCCATCTCTAACAATCTCCCACTTGGAGACAGAGACACCTCCTCAACCAGCATATCATGAATAAATGATGTGCTCATAATATGTGTCTTCAAGCATGAAGACCAACTGAAGTTGAACACAACTTCAGTTCCTTTGTAGTCGCCACCTTCCTATCTGCTCGATTTCTGCGGACTAATCTGATGATTGTCATCTTCATAATTGGTGTAAAAATGCCGGTGTAGTTAATCCCTTCCTTCTACTCAAAGCCTTTGACTACCAACTAAGACGTGTACCTTCTAGAGCCATCATGTTCCTCTTCGATTCTGTACACCCACTTGTTGTGAAGGCCTTTGGGCAACTTTCACATTCTATTGGAGGTGAGGGACTTCATCTCATCCTTCATCGCAAGCTCCCACTTGCTCGTATCTGCCACCTGACATGCTTCATCATAGCATTCGGGCTCTCCTCCATCTGTAGGAACCAAGTAATCAATATATCTTCTATCTGGTATATGGGACCGAATAGATCTCCTAAGCTCCGGAGCTGGAGTAGGAGATGGTGGTGCGACAATCTGCTCCACTGGTTCCTCCACCTGAGGATTCTCGGTATTCTGTTGATGTGTCCCAACACATTCTGAGTGGACCAGTTCTAGTCCCTTCTTCTTTGGGGCATGAGTGTTTATCTGGAAACTAACCCTCTTCTATTTCCTGACTATACAATCCTCACACATGTCAACCTGCACTGACTGTAGACCACTCAAATTTTCTTTTGAGTGTATCACTCTGAGTCTCTTCTCGCTCATGTGACCAAGTCATTGGTGCCAGATGTTGCTGTCATCATTTCCTGCAGCAACTAAAATAGACATTGAGGCATTGGAGTTTAGAAAAAGTGTTCCGCTTTTCTTACCTCGCGCAATTGTTAGTACACTCTTTGAGACTTTCCATTCATCACCAATGAATTTCGTTATGTATCCCTCATCTGCTAGCTGACCAACTGAGATCAAATTTTTTCTCAGGTCTGGAATATACCCGACATCCTTCAGCTTCCATATTGACCCGTTTATATTGATCTTCACAACTCCCTTACCGGTTATGTCGCAAGGTTGATCGTTACCAAGGTACACCTTACCAAAATTACCTGGTATGTACTCCTCTAGGCAATTTCTACAGCATGTGGCATGAAATGAGGCTCCGGAGTCTAAGACCCAAGACTCTTGCTTGTTCTCCGAAGAGCATATCAACATCTCATCATTCTCAGAAGCAATATTTGCTTCTCTCTTTGCCCTCGTCTCGAATTCTTTCTTCTGACTCCTGCACCGGTTCCTGTAATGACTAGTTTTTCCACAGTTTCAGCACTCAATAACTTTAGTGCTCTGGGAACCTATGTCCTGAGTACCTCTGGGATTTCCGAATTGAGACCGCCTGGGCCTAGATCTGCCGCGGTTGTTTGATCGTCCATGCCTGTTTCCTCTGCATCGATTCTCCATGTTCAAGGCTGAACTTGAATTGGAGCTATGGTTCGGCTGCATTCTTATTTCCTCCGTCAAAATCATGCTGACGACCTCATCGTATACAAGCTTCGATTTTCCTGTAGAGCTATTGATGGCAGTGATGACATCATTCCAATTTTCAGGCAACGGACTGAGAATCAGTAAAGCCCGAATCTCATTATCAAACGTTATCCCGACTGAGGCAAGTTGATCAGACAACTCATTGAAGTTATTCAGATGCCTGCTGAAACTCTCACCTGCAGACATGCACATCGTAAATAGTCTTTTCATGAGATGTACCTTATTTACGGCTGAAGGCTGCTTGTACATATTAGAGAGTGCATCCATCATAGATTTGGTGGATGTTATATGCTTGATATTGAACGCCACAGATTTTGACAACATCATTCTGATGGCTCTGAGGGCTTATCGATCAAGCAACTCCCACTCGTCCTCGTTCATGGATGTTGGCTTACCTTTCAATGGTAAGTGCAATTCCTTCCCAAACAAATAGTCTTCTATCTGCATCTTCCAGAAACCGAAAATGTTCCCGTTAAACATTTCGATTTTTGAGCTCTTTTCATTTGACATCTCAATTTTCTAATCTAGAAATGGAATTAGCTCAAATGGATAGCACGGATGGATCCGAAACGATCGAAAACCCTAGAAATAGTTCGAGTTGCTCGAAAAACGGACCCAAAATGACCCCGAAAAGCTCAGTTAAAGTTTTAGTCAAACCTTGTCAAACTGATGACGTGGCGCTGACGTGGCACTTGTTGACGTGGCAGAGCTGACGTGCACGGTGATGTGTCACCTACTGCCATGGCACCGGTGGCCCCTGATGACGTGGCAGTGTGGGGCCCATTGATGGCGTGGCGGGCCTGCTGACATGGCGACTCCGGCTAACGTGGCACTCCGCTATCGTGCCAGCTGACGTGGCCGGTTCTGAGTGGCGGGTCGGATCCGATTCGTGGATCGGATCTCGGGTTCACCGGGGACTGAGAGTTTTTCGGGTTAGGTCGGGTAGCGTACCAGGTTGGGTCGAGGCGGTCGGGCGAGGAAGACGCGTGCGGCGGGTCGCCGGCGCGTGGAGAGACGTCTTGCTCCGGCAAGACTTATGCGGGCTTGTCTGAACTCTGTTAGAGCTCCGGCAGACACCCTTCTCTTCGTCTCGGCGAGGTGAATGCGATGGTGGCGTCAAAACACAATTTCGATCTATTAGACAGAGCTCTGAATTTCGGGATCACTTCCAATCTGGCTATTCTGCTCCAACCGAGCTCTGATACCACTTGTTAGGACCCTGTGAGCATCCAAAAGAAAGTGACACCAAGAAATTTACGTGGTTCGGTAAAAAACAACCTACGTCCACAGAGCACACACCAACTATTCAATAACTCGTCGAAAAATGTTACAATTCTCTCTCTCTCTCTCTCTCTCTCTTTTTCTTCCTCCCTACTTCCTCTTAGCTTTCTCTGCACTGTGCTGTGCTATTCTATGCTATGTAAAACATCTTCCACAACCCTCATTTTATTCAATAACTCGTAGGAAAATGTTACAATTCTCTCTCTCTCTCTCTCTCTCTCTCTCTCTCTCTCTCTCTCTCTATCTCTCTCTCTCTCTCTCTCTTTTCCTCCCTTCTTCCTCTCGGCTCTCTCTGCACTGTCTGTGCTCTCTCCGCACTGTGCTGTGCTGTTCTGTGCTACGTAAAACATCTTCCACAACCCTCCTTTTGTAGGGCTAGGATTAAATTACAATTAAGATAAAATTTAATCAAGAATGAGAGTTACAACAAAGAGATAAATTGCACCATAAATTCCACCACGTGAAATTAAATTCACCACGCATTTTCTGACTCAGCAACGCGTCTTCAGCTGTGTTTCTGGCTCCATCTCTAACACCTACTGATACAACCACTTGGTTCTTGTGCTCTTACTAAGTTTCATTCAATATAAAGAAGAACCCGGTGATTAATTTCTTGAACTTCAAATTCATTCTTTATTAATATTTAATTTGAAGTATATTAGTGATCTAACTTGTACTAATTAGCTTTATTGTGAGAGTGTCTTTGTACACAAGAATTTGTTCTTGTTTCTTGTTGTTTTTTACTGTTCAGGTTGTTGAATCGTTGTACTAAGCGGGAGGTATCGTTTGGAGAGGAGGGCTCTATCCTATTTGAAAGAGTGTGTAAAAGGTTTGCTCCGCCCGATCAAGGGAGTGGTATAGTGAATCCTTGGATGGTGTACCTAAGGCAAGGATGTAAGCGGATATAGCCGAACCTCGTAAAAATCTCGGTGTCACTCTCTTCCCTATTTTCTTTAAATTACAGCACATAAAAACTGCGTTGATGCTTATTTGAATTGATAGATATTAATTCGTTTTTGGAAATTACGGAAACCGTAAGAGAGTACGTTGATTAATCAATATTATTGTAAAAACCACATGGGAGTACGTTGATTGATTAATACCAAAGCTTATTTATATATTAGTTGGTTACATACTTAAAATCAAAATACTTATTTGATATCGATATTTGAATTTTGGAAGTTTGGTTGAATTTTCTATTTTTGTGATATCAAGCTAACTTCATTGATTGGATTGAATATTAATTGTACTTATGAAATTGTTGTACTTAAAAAGTGTGATTGCAGATTAACTCAAATTGAAAAAAAAGGTTAATTCTTAACTAAAGGAACTTGTAAAATAAAGAAATTTCAAAGAAAATTTTAAAAACCCAATTCACCCCCTTTTGAGAGTATACCTAATTTTTCAATTCTATGTTTGAGAAAAACAATTAATAAGAGAAATAATTAAAAAAAAATCTCACAAACCTATTACAAATAAATCTAAATCTATAAAAAGAATAATTATAAATAATTTTTATAAAAATAAAAGAACCAATTCAAAAAGGTTAAAATATGTGTTTTCATTTTTAAAAATACTGTTCTTAGGAAAAAAATTTATTAGTAGAATGGTATCGTGTTCCCTTTAATACCCTTCTTGTTTTAACAAAAGGATCAGACACGTGTGATTCAGATACGTATGCACATACGCGTACTCTCAGATTTCTGTCCAAGAGAAAATCCTCCGCCAACAAAGGAAAAGAGAGTTGAAGTGCAATGAATATAAGAAAGATAGGGGTTAGGGGTGGGGCCAGCGTGCGGGTCTGCCGCGTGCATTGAAGGCAGCGGACGCTCAGTTCCAAAGATGGGAATTCACGTTGCTGCCTCTCTCTATTGCCCACTGCCCCACGCTCCATCTTCTCTGTTCTCTGCCCCCCTCGCTCCCTTTTGCTCGATTCACCGACGAAAAGACAGGGCACACCCAGAACCTCCAAGCTTCGGCGCAGAAAATCATCTCTACTTTTTAGCTTAGAAAGGTTTCTTCCTCTTCCTCCTCTTCTTCTTGGCATTGTCCTAATGGAAGATGGTGAGTGGGTTCTGGTGCGGCGCCCCACAGAGAAGGACTGGTGGAGCCCCAGCTCGGTGGTGGATGCAGAACAGAGTTCTCCGCCGCTCAAGGTCAGGTTCTCCGGCCCGGCCGAGTACTGGACCGACGCCATTCCCATCGGCAATGGCCGCCTTGGAGCCATGGTGTGGGGCGGCGCCAAATCAGATACCCTCCAGCTCAATGGTACTCCTTCCGTCTAGATTCGGCCATTGATTTGCTCTGATTCTGTTTCCTTCGCAATGTTCTGCTTTTTCGAAGTGTTCTTGAAGTTGATTTGAATGCTGTTTGTGGGATTTTCCGTGGAGGCTTGTCCAACCCGCTTGGGCTTTGTGGGATTGCTTACATTGCGATTTTCATTTAACTTTTTCTTTCTGATGAATAAAATTAGTCGATAAAATTTATGCTACATTACTGTGGTTGACACTTGAGACTTGAGAGTGGGTGTGGTATCCGTTTGGTAGCCGAGAGAATGTAGGGATGAGTGATACGATGATTGGAATTTTTTGGATGTTGCGTTTCCGTTGTTCTGGTATTGTATAAAAGTAAAATTTCTTCATCAGCTTAGTTCAATAAATTAGTAGATTTGTATAATGAGTAGGCTTAGTGGAGTAGAGAGGCTGTCATTTCTTTTTTCTCTTTAGTTTCATTGCACGCTTATTACTTGAACGGCAAGCAGATACTGTTGCTCTGCTGAAATTTGATGAAGTTACCCAATAAATGTGAGTAAAGTTCATGATGTATGAATCTTTCGGTTGCAGAGGACACTCTATGGACGGGCACTCCTGGCAACTATACTGATCCAAATGCTCCGAAGGCACTAGAAGAGGTCAGAAAACTTGTTGATGATGGCAAATATGCTGACGCTACGGCAGCAGCAGTCAAGTTGTCTGGAAACCCTTCTGATGTATGCTACTACTTCATTTTGTTCCTCAATATTCATTAGCTATAATTCTACAATGACTAATGATTTTAATACATTTGTGGTGCCCAAAAATTATTCCATTGTTGAACTCATCAAGTGCAAACCATTATATGTTGAAAGTTTAGATTGCTATCTAATGGAGAGTGTTTCCTAAGCCTTTGTCTGACACGGAAACGTTTGAAAGGTTTGAATAGCTTCATAAGGCAACCCTCATCCCATAAGGTAAAGGTTTGTTTGGAGGGGAATAATTGAGACCCAAATTAAGTCAAAAAAAAACTTATCACTCTCTTTCTTATTTTTTTCCTGGCCAACTACACATGTCTACACTTTCCAAAGAATAAAGAACAGCAGATTTTTGGTGATTTTGTTGTGAATTATTCACACATCAAAGCCACAGAATTTGTACTCAGAACACCCAATTGCCCCAATATAATATTACCCTACATAGAATGTACCATTATTTAAACATTTGTTCATATCTACTATATCACGAATGCATGGTTTCAGGAATAAAATAAAATTTGGTGTTGTTAAATTACCACTTTACCTAAAAGCTTAAGCTGTTAGGTTGTGGACCAACAATGTATAGCAAGCTTTAACAAGTATTGTATGGTGGGTTTTTGCAACACACATCCATTGGGTACATAACTCCTCTGGCCAATTTTATTTGGTATTCATCCATCTTAAATACTAAAGCAATTAAACTAGAGTATTAGGACTTACAGTTTGATGAATCCACCTGATAAATCTATGTGCTGAGTAAAATTATAGGTTGATTAATCTATCACTTTATCTAAAGTAATTAGGTTGGTCAAAATATTTTTGTAGTATCTCTATTCACTTAGTTGAAATCTCAAGTTTATTTTAAGATGGTGCTTGTATAGTCTACAAAAAACAGATTTCATGAATCATTTAGTTGATTGTAGACCCATACAATGCCCTTGTTAGCCCCATTCTGCTATGTAGGCTAAAGGTCTGGTAGTAATAATGGTCAAGAGCTCGTGTTTCTACCAAGGCTCAATCACACATTAAATTTGGAGGGAAAAAGTGAAAGCCAAATTAAGTCAATCAAAATTCATTTTTTTTTTATTTTTTATTTTTTTCTTGGTCAATTACAGTGGTTTTAAGTTCTAAAGAGAAATCTTTAGGTTTGATGCATGCAGATTTCTAGTGGTTTTGTTGTATCATGGAGGTGATTTGCAATATATTCCTGCAACAAACTCATTTGATTGGGAGCAAATATCACCTTAAAGATTCACACATGAAAGGCACAAAATAATTTAAATTTCTACTCATAACACCCTATTAGCCCAACTTTATAAACTTGGCTCCATAGAATGATATTCATGCAGTTAAGTATCACAAGAATGTATCCTTATTTAAATGTTCGTTGATGTCTACAGCATCACAATTGCATAGTTTCAGGAAGAAAAGAAAAGTTGTGATTCTAATGGTGGGTTTTCGCAACACAGGCATGCACATTGATACACACACAGAGGGTACATAATGCCTCTAGCTAATTATATTTGGTAATTGGTATTCATGCATTTGGAATACTGAAGCAATTAAGCTAGAGGATTAGTATTGATATTTGATGAATCCACTTGATAAATCTATGTGATGAGTGAAAATTTTGGATGATTAGTTTATCAGTTTATCTAAAAAATTAGGTTGGTCAATTTTATATTTTAGTTTTTATTTAATGATCTCTATTAGTTTAGATAGTTGAAGTCTCAAATGTACCTTAAGATCAGCCTTGTTATAGTCTACAAATCAGATGTTCATGAATCATTTAGTCATCTTGATTTTAGAATAATACAATGCCCTTGTGAGCCTCCTCTCTGCTCTATGTAGGCTAAATGTTTGATAAATATTCTCAAAAACTAGTATTTCTACTGAGGCTCAAACACAAGATGGCCATGGTAATTCAGGTTGAACAATAGCCAGTAGCTGAACATGGTAGCTGTGGAATGCCTTGGCATTATCTTTGATGCTTAGTTGGCACTTAGCTACCAATGCCTACCTTAAACTCACTCGTGCTAGGGACACATCCCCTTTCTGTCGAGTAGCTTTGAAAAACTGCTATGCCTCACCTCTTGAGCCTTGTTTTTGTTCTTGCCACATGGCTTGCTTATTTGGTATTCAGGGTATTCCTATTAGTCTTTCCAGTTATATTAAGAGTTTGTAGGCTTCCATGCAAATGGAGCAGGACTCATTCAATGACAAAAGCTTTGAATAATCTTTTTCTGAGAATTTCACTCTAATGATCTTTTCTTGATCTGAAGGTTTACCAGCTTCTGGGTGACATAGTGCTGGAATTTGATGATTCCCATGCTGCATATAGTAAAGAAACATACAAAAGAGAGCTAGATTTGGATACTGCAATAGCAAAAGTAAAGTATTCTGTGGGTGACATAGAATTCACAAGGGAATATTTTGCATCGAATCCTGATCAAGTGATTGTGACAAAAATATCTGGAAGCAAACCTGGGTCTGTGTCCTTCACAGTATATCTTGACAGCAAGTTAAATCATCATTCGCAAGCAAACAGCAATACTCAGATTATTATGGAAGGAAGCTGTCCTGGCAACAGGATCCCACCAAAAGTTAATGAAAATGATAATTTGAAAGGAATTCAGTTTTCTGCTGTTCTTGATGTACAGATTAGTGATGGCAAGGGGGAGATACAGGTTTTGGAAAACAAGAAGTTGAAGGTCCAAGGTTCAGATTGGGCTATTTTGCTTCTGGTGGCATCATCTTCATTTGATGGGCCATTCACTCGGCCATCAGATTCTAAGAAGGATCCTACTTCACAGTCCCTTAGTCAATTGAAATCAATAAGAAATTTGCCATATTCTGATCTGTATGCACGTCATTTGGATGATTATCAGAAACTCTTTCACCGTGTTTCCCTGCAGCTTTCTAAAAGCTCAAGGAGTGTACTAATAGATGGGTCTTCGGGGATGAAAGAACAGAAATATTCACATTTGAAAGGAAGTGAAGATGATACTGTTCCAACTGCAGAGAGGGTGAAATCTTTTCGAACTGACGAAGATCCTTCCTTTGTGGAACTTTTATTTCAATATGGTCGCTATTTGCTTATTTCTTGTTCACGGCCTGGAACTCAGATCGCCAACTTACAGGGTATATGGAACAAGGATATTGAGCCAGCATGGGAGTATGTTCTATGATACCTCCTCCATTGATTTTCTGTTCTCAACTGTTTATTTATTGATTGATATATTGTGCTTTCCTCAAGAGGAATTCACACATTTGACTTCAGTTTGCGAAGGATGCTTTTGAGTTCCTATATGATATTTTTGGATCTTATTATTGTAATGTTGAAGTGGAGAGAAGGTTCTACGACCATTCATAATTTGTCATCAGCTATGCTCTATCGAAAACCTGAAATCCATATTAGCTGCTTAGTTTGCTGATATGAACAATTTTGAAGTATGTGAATTACATATGAAATATGTACTACCACTTTAATAGGGTTGTTAGTAACCACAGATCCTGCTGCAAATATATATATATATATATATATATATATATATATATAGAAAGAAGAGAAGGTATAGGGACTGTCTGGTGTGGATCCTAACCTTATTTTGATGCTGACATATCATGGTTCTTGGCAGTCTTCATGTCATGCCAATATGTATTTATGACCATTGATTTGCACAGATCTTATATGCGTCTCCAGTTCACTGAACTATACATTTTAAAAAAAGATAGAAGCATGGAAACTAGCAGCAAAGAGCAGAACAAGGTCATAATAACTATTGTGGACCCCAAAAAAAAAAAATTTAGGGCACCCAGATTCCATATGGCTTTGAAGGCTGCACAGTGATGACCAACTGAAGCTAAAAGTTGATTTTTTTTTTTTTTTGGGTGGGTAACACTGTAGGGAAACCTGGATTCCAGGTGAGATTTTGAAATTTGGACAGGATCTATTTTAGTAGTGGGTCCAGTTGCACTCGCAGGAACCAAGACCTTTCCAATTGTGTGAATGATGCAACATTTATTCAATTTTTCGGCGTACTTAATCTTCAGTGCACCCAATGGCTTATAGGCGAGTGGTTGTTAAATGTTAAATGTAAATACATTTGAAGTATGATATTCCTACAATATTTAGTCAACTGTTTCAAAAGCACTCAGGGAAGAAGTTTGTTCCTTCCTATTTTTCATTTTTTTTTCCTGGGCATCTCATGGTTTCCTTGTTCTTCTGACCTACTCCCTTCCGTGCATCAAATAGTTCTACGTGACTAGGTCTGGGAGGCTAGGAGAGTGTTTTTTTGTTTGGGGGGGGGGGGGATGGACAATGTGTCACTTCTAATTTATTATATATTAATTGAAATACATGGTGCCTGCATTGCTTCTTATTCATTACCACATATCAACAGATAATGTCAATTTTTATTTTTAGCATCATTTTCATTAAAGCCTTATCTGGGCAGTTACTTATATGAATCCTTTTTTATTTCTCTTCAGTGGTGCTCCTCACTTGAATATTAATCTTCAAATGAATTATTGGCCTTCCCTTCCTTGTAACCTAAGCGAGTGCCAGGAGCCCTTGTTTGATTACATTGCCTCTCTATCAATCAATGGGAGTAAAACAGCAAAAGTAAGAATCTCTTCACTTTTTATTTCATATTTTAAGTCCATATGAGCTTATTAACTCTATTTGTTATTGTTTTCTCATATATCATTAAGGTATGATCGCCATGGGATTTGCAGTGAGCAAGTTCACTGAAAGTGAACCAGCAACGGAAAAGGCATAAATGCTGCAGTTCAGCATTTTGAGTTTAAGAACTGCTTTTAAGATACATTATTAGATGGTTGACGCTCCTTAGTCGACCTATTTCACTAATCTGATGGTGGGGACCTCATCCTTACCATCTTGCCACCACAATGAGTGCCTGCATATACTTGTGTGATAAGAATGAGGCCCAAAACCATCATGATATCCACAATAGTTGGGATCCATGGTGTAGTTTTTTACCCTCTACATCTTCTAGACAGATTATTTTTTACTTAACCCATCGACATTGCCCAAGCCCTTCTTCTCTTATTGACAGAATGTTACAGGTGAATTATGAAACAAGTGGCTGGGTTGTGCATCAAGTGTCTGATATATGGGCGAAAACATCACCAGATCGAGGTCAGGCTGTGTGGGCTTTATGGCAAATGGGTGGAGCATGGCTTTGTACCCATCTATGGGAGCATTATACGTATACAATGGACAAAGTAAGACTTTGTATTGTCCCTAAATTTTGCTTGCATTTCTCCCTTTTACCAGTTCAAATGAAAATTCTGCTTTTCCCATAATTGGAATATTATTTGAGAGGGCTTCACTGCTAAATCTCCCTTTCAGGTCTTGGATTGGACCATTGGAGTATTAGTTGTGATTTAAGCAGATGAAATATTTTAATGGCCTGGGGGACTTTAAGCCTTTTAGCATGAAGGTTCCCCAGCATAACTTTTAGTGGCTGGGCATGTGAAATTGTTCACAGTGGGCATATATGAATTATGAAATGATAAAAAATGATTTTTATCCAAAATATTATGACATTTATAGGTTTTGTTTTTTATGTTTGAAAATCCTAATACAACTCAACAATCAAATAAAGAAAATATTATTGAAAAATAAAGAATAAACAGCTAACATAAAAGAAAATTGTGAAGAGAGGAGTGCTGAATTAAAGTTAACTAATAATAGGTACTAAGATTGGCACAAATTGGGGTGGATCTTGAGATCCACGGTCCTGCCGTCCTGCTACTTGTGGCGTTGGAATGGGTTAATTGGGTACTCTACCCTGGTTTCCATCTAGGCTGGGCTATGGTTTTCTGCCAACTAATTCAGGCCTTCATGTTGATGAAGTCGAAGGTGAGTTTAGTTTGGACTACAATGGTCCCCTGGAGTCACTTTGTTTGTGTGTCTAGTTAATTTGGCTAGTTGGATAAGTTGCTTTGCTTCTATTGGAGTAAGGCTGCGACATGTATGCTCAGGTGTTGGATGGGTTTGGGAGAATTTTTTAAATCCAAATTTCTGATGGGACACACAAATATGTCAATTAAGGTAATTTCCCTGCCCCTACTTGGACAGACTTGGTAGATATCATGAATGTAATGGGTTTTGGCTGCTTTGACTGAACTTTTCAGCATGAGCTTACCAAGCAGGGTGTCACGGTCCGCCTTTTTCACACCGTTGTGAAGGGCCGTGCGGCGCTAGCAAAAGCACTCTTGCTTAACTAGCCAGCCTTTTGTTTACCAACATTCATCCACGAAGTACTTTCATTAACATTCAATCAGATAGCAGCGGAAATTATAATCAATTCATGAAAGCCGTGGCAACCAAGCAGTAAATATTGAAGCAAACGTAATTCATTAACAAATCCTCCGTTGACATGTTCTACTTAGCGAGGGAGGCAAGTAGGCTAAGCACGTTGACAATTGCTAGTGAGTTTTACAATGATTGATGAACACTCACCCTCCCCTAAAGAGCTTTCTAGGCCATTCTCACTCTAGCACTAGGAAACATCAAAGTGACCGAGGAGTCATACTGCCTTATTTGGCTTACAATGAAAGAAATACTAGAAAATAACCCTACACTAGTATTTACATGATGGAAACCCATCCCAAACACACGAGATAAGCGGTCATAGGCAAGCATAATGCCCTGAACAAGCTTAGCCCGTGACATTCTCCCCCACTTATGCGGTCGACAGCCTCGTAGACTTTTGGCGATAGGTACACTTCAACTTTGTCCACGAATGGCTTCAAATCTCCCACTGAAATTCAGCTGATTTCTTTGTCATTAAGGCATTTCCACTCCACTAGGAACTTCTGCCGCTTCTTCCTTGAGGATATGAACATTCTGTCTGCAAGGATCTCTTCAACATCATGTCTGTCAGGTGGCACTGTCTTCAACTCTACGCTGTTTGACTGACTCCTGCTCAGGTTGTTGGTGTTGGCGTTGAATGGCTTGAGGAAGTTGACATGAAACTGCCGTCTTCTCTCCTGTTCTGCCCATTTCTTCATCTGCTTAGAAGCTTTCTCAAGATAGGCTTGGGCAAAGTCTGCATTCTGTCTCCCTTCACTGGTGAAGATGTACGCCTTAGGACTCTTTCGTCTGTACGGCTCGCCCACTATGTGAGGTAACAGCGGCAGCTGGCCTGTAACAAGCTCAAAAGGGCTCTTTTTGGTTGTTGAGCGCCTTTGGGCGTTGCCACAGAACGGAGCCACATCAAGTAGTTGCACGCCATTCTTCTGGTTGTCGTTGACAAAATGGCACAAGTACTCATCTAGTAGCTCTCTGAATCTCTTCATCGGTTCGTCTGTTTGTCGATGATAATTCGAAGAGATGTCAAGGTGTGACCTGAATATCCTGAAAAACTCTATCAAGAAGTTGTCAGTGAGCATTAAATCTTGGTCACAAAGAATAACTTGGGGAACACCCCAATTTCTCACAATGGTCACAAGGAACAATTGTGTCGCCCCCTCAGCCGAACAGTACTTTGGTGCGGCCATGAAAGTACCATACTTCTTCCGCTCCCCCTTGTCTTGTTGGCAAGTGAGACAAGTTTTGGTACAATTAACCACATCATCCCGCGTGTGCGGCCAATAATACCTTCCCAGTAGTCCTGTCATTGGAGTCATTCTCCGCGAATACCCCTTAACGAACTTCCTGCAGTAACCAGTAAGTAAGGCCAAGAAAGGAACGCAACTCCTTCACTGTTGTGGGGATCTTCCGTTCTTGAATCATCCTTACCTTTTCCATACCCCTCCGGATACGACCTTGTTCAACGACTTGACCAAGGAATTTGTTGCTCCGCCGAGCGAAAGAGAAATTCTCCTTCTTCAAATTCAGACTGTTTCCCTTCAGCCTGTCGAACACCTTCCATAGATGCTTTTCATGTTTCCTCTGAAACGACACCGATACTCCCAACGGTGTTTTGGAAGGGCGAACACATCCCGCTTCCATTTCATCAAGCTGTTTCCCCAACTCTACTATCTCTCTAGGCGCAATCCAACATGGCCTTTTAGCAGGTGGTTTCACTCCTGATAACAACTCGATCTCTTGCTCCACAGTCCGTCGTGAAGGCAAATTTTGAGGCAGCTTATCCAGCAACACCTCCTTATCCTCATCCAACACCGCTTGGATGGTCGTAGGCTCCATCTCTTGGCCTACTTCTTTGTCTACCACCACCGTGGCTAGACGTGTCTGCTCACCCTGACCCAATCCTTCATTGAGTTGTATGGCTGAAAGGGACTTCCCTTCGTCTCCTTTCATTGCAACGACTTGCACCATGCACGAGTGATCTCCCATCAGACACAGGGAACCAGCCGAAGGCATCAGCACTGCCCTCGTCCCCATTAGGAACTCCATTCCTAGAATGACTGGATAGTCATCCAATGGCACCGCTGTGAAATTCGCATGACCTTCCCACTGTCCAAGCTTTATAGCCACTTGCTTGGCTACTCCCAGAGTAGGCTGGGCTACAGAGTTAACTGCTTTCACGCGTCCTGTATCCTTCTCTAAGGATAAGTTGAGTCTTCCTGCTTCCAACTGCGAAACAAAATTATGAGTAGCTCCCGTATCCACCATAGCGCGAGTACTCTTCCCATTTATCCTCAAGTCCACAAACATTAACCCTTTTGCTCGTGTAACTTTCGGTGTTTTTGCCTGCTTTTCCAATGCGTTCACTAATCGCACTGAACCCACCCTCGGGGCATCATCCTCTTCCCCATCGTCTTCCACTGCCTGTTCTGCAATAGAAGCCTGTAAGGCATTAAGTGATGCTTTGTGAGGGCACTCAAAAACTCTATGAGGACCTCGACACAAGAAACACTCAATTTTACTCTTCCCCTTTCCATTGGGTGTGTTGAACCCTCGAGACGACGAAGCTTCCTGTGAGGTTGATGAATTAGGGTCGGCTCCCCCACTCTTGGGTTTGCCATTCTTGAAAGACTTTCCACCGTTTCCCTCTCCGCCAAACCGTTTGGACGAAGTGGTCTCATCACCAGCGTAGTCTGTCAAGCGTTCTGCAGCCGCTTGTGCAGTTGACAAGTCTTGAACCCTTTGTCTATGAAGTTCAGTTCTTGCCCACGGTTTCATCCCCTCTAGAAAATAGAACAACTTGTCCTTCTCCGACATATCCCGAATATCCAACATTAAAGCAGAAAATTGTTTCACATATTCACTGATTGAACCCGTATGCTTGAGATCTCTCAATTTTCTCTTTGCATTATACTCAACATTCTCAGGAAAGAATTGGGCCTTGAGCTCTCTCCTCAAGTCTACCCAACTATCAATCACACAGTTTCCATTTTCAATTTCTCTGTACTTGGTACGCCACCACAGTTTGGCATCACCAACCAAGTACATGGTCGCAGTATCCACCTTTGCCTGTTCTGAGGCCATCCTCACAACGAGAAAGTACTGCTCCACATCAAACAAGAAGTTCTCTAACTCCTTGGCATCTCGGGCACCCCCATACGTCCTGGGTTCTGGCACCTTGGTTTTGCTAACTCCCGGAGTGTTGGAGTTCCCCATAGCAAGAACCATCACATTCATCTTTGCATCCAGATCTGCCATCCGGGCTTGCAAAGTTTCCACAGTGTGGCGAAAGTCCTCTGACATGTCGCCTATCAAACCTGCTTGATGTTTTTGTGATCCCCTCACTTCATCAACAAGTTCTCTCATCTGGGCCACCTCCGCGGCCATAGTGTTGGTTGACTCTTCAACCTGTGCTTCCAGCACGCTGATCCTCTCAGCATTGTTTGGTGCCATGGTCACTTACCAAAGCTTTCCAAACCCAACAACGAAGGCAATCGAATTCACGTAGCAACTCAACCTTGGGCTCTCACCAAGTGTCACCGACTTGGGCTCTGATACCAAATGTCACGGTCCGCCTTTTTCACACCGTTGTGAAGGGCCGTGCGGCGCTAGCTAAAGCACTCTTGCTTAACTAGCCAGCCTTTTGTTTACCAACATTCATCCACGAAGCACTTTCATTAACATTCAATCAGATAGCAGCGGAAATTATAATCAATTCATGAAAGCCGTGGCAACCAAGCAGTAAAT
The DNA here is from genome assembly GCF_029873635.1 of Malania oleifera. NCBI lineage: Eukaryota > Viridiplantae > Streptophyta > Magnoliopsida > Santalales > Ximeniaceae > Malania > Malania oleifera. The sequence goes on from NC_080421.1 coordinate 21,846,111, forward strand.
ATTGAAGCAAACGTAATTCATTAACAAATCCTCCGTTGACATGTTCTACTTAGCGAGGGAGGCAAGTAGGCTAAGCACGTTGACAATTGCTAGTGAGTTTTACAATGATTGATGAACACTCACCCTCCCCTAAAGAGCTTTCTAGGCCATTCTCACTCTAGCACTAGGAAACATCAAAGTGACCGAGGAGTCATACTGCCTTATTTGGCTTACAATGAAAGAAATACTAGAAAATAACCCTACACTAGTATTTACATGATGGAAACCCATCCCAAACACACGAGATAAGCGGTCATAGGCAAGCATAATGCCCTGAACAAGCTTAGCCCGTGACACAGGGCAATGAAGTGGTTGGATGTTGTCTATGGAATGATGGTGAAGTGGGTGGGCAAAGACCTTGTCCTAATAAACAAATTTTCAACACCAAGGATTTTTTCTGTTTTGTGAGAGGATTTTAAAACCCGAGTTTCCCTTGATAAACTTGCCTTATTGCCTCTATGTGTGCATGCATGTTCTTCTTCTTTGCTTTTTTTTTGGCAGGGGGTGGGGTGTGGAGTGTGTGTGTGCTCCCCTTAATTAAATTTTGAAATCCCTAATTTTATCCTTTTTAAGTTTTAAATTTTTTTAATATAAAATTTTAATTTGCCCACTCCCTCCCAAAGATTACATATTTTGATTACATATTTTATCCCTATTACCTATAGTTTTTGGACATATATGTATATGTGTGTATGTGTGCGGCAGTGCTGCACTCGCACTTAGTTCTCACCAAGCTTGGGGATTCCTTTTCTTTTGAGGTCCATATGATATTTCAAAAATAATTTCGATTGTTGGATTAAAATTTCATGTCGTTCCTAAATCCTAATTTGCTAGTCAAATTTGGGTCCCATCTAATGGTGAGCTTCTATTTTAGATGTCCAAAATATTTTTAAAAGAGTCAAGTTTGACTGCATTAACTCCGCTTGTGATGCACTTAATGTCCAAATTTTTTCACACACAACCGGTTCCAAGCCCGGTAAAGGATGGTTGCGTTAGGTAGCTGATAGCCAGCGTAAAATTTATCAGATCACTATGATATAAATCCTTTCCGAATATTTGCTAAGGGTGTCCCCTACGAGCAACACGTTGCACTTGTACCACCCGGATGTAGCGAAAAGCGGACGAGGATGGGCTAGGTTGTTGCCTTGAAGCAACGCGCCATGTTGGCGCTCGGGTATGATGTCAAATATGCGAGGGTTCTTGCATCATTATGGACATGGGCAAGTAAAGAAGCTAGTTCAGGAAACTAGTATTAGATTAACAACTTGGAATATAGAGAGACTTATGAGTAAAAGCATGGAAATTGTGAACACAATGATTACAAGAAAAATTAATATAATTTGCTTTCAAGAAACTAAGTTGGTGGAGGAGAAAGTTAAAGAAATTGATAAATCAGGATTTAAACTTTAGTATACTAGAATAAAAAAACATAAGAATGGAGTAGGAATTACTATAGAAAAAAAAACTTAAAAGATAGCGTATTTGATGTAAATAGAGTAGGGGATAGAATTATAAAAATCAAGATGGTATTAGGTCAAGAGATAATAAATATCATTAGTGCTTATGCTCCTCAAGTAGGCTTAGCAGAAAACCATAAGAGATAATTTTGGGAAGATATGGATAGTATTATATAAGACATACTAGGGACTGAGAAAATATTTATAGAAGGAGATCTAAATGGACACGATGGAAGGGATAATAAAGGTTATGAGAGGATATATAGAGGATATGGATATAGAGACAAAAATGAGCCTGAGGAGATGATCTTAGACTTCGTTATGAATGGTATTAGGTCAAGAGATAATAAATATCATTAGTGCTTATGCTCCTCAAGTAGGCTTAGCAGAAAATCTTAAGAGATAATTTTGGGAAGATATGGATAGTATTATATAAGACATACTAGGGACTGAGAAAATATTCATAGAAGGAGATCTGAATGGACGCGATGGAAGGGATAATAAAGGTTATGAGAGGATATATAGAGGATATGGATATCGAGACAAAAATGAGCCTGAGGAGATGATCTTAGACTTCGTTATGTCATATGATTTTATTATAATGAATATTTGCTTCAAGAAGAGAGAACACTTAATAACTTTTTAACTAGGAGGGTAGATCGTTTATCATGCAAGGATTGTAAGTTATTCCAAGTGAAAGCCTAATCACACAACATTGAGTCTTAGTGTTAGATATATGTATTAAAAAGTGGGGAAAAAAAGGATAAAATAAACCAGTTTAAGAAAACTAGATAGTGGAGCCTAAAGGGAGAAAATATAATAAAATTTAAAGATAAAATGATCAAAGATGGGGATTGGATATAGAGGATGGGATAGATACAAATACTCTTTGGAGTAATTAGCTAGCTTTATTAAAAAATAGTAGAAGCGATTTTAGGTGAATCAAGGGAAAGATTCTCGAATAGCAAAAAAAGTTGGTGGTTGGATAAAGATGTCCAAAAAGCCGTAAATACATTAAAAAATTGGGTATAAAACATGGAAAAAAATGTAGAACCAATGGATAATTTTGAAAAGTATAAAGAGGTGAGAAAAGATGCAAAAATGGCCGTTAGTGAAAACTAAACACAGATCATTTAATAGTTTATATGATAGATTAGATACAAAAGAAAGGGAAATAGATATATTTAAACTTGCTAAAGCTAGAGAAAGGAAGAGTAAAGACTTAGGAAATATAAAATGTATAAAAAGTGAGGATGATATTGTCTTAGTTAAGGACAAAGACATAAAAGAAATATGGTGAAGTTACTTTAGTAAGTTGTTTAATGAAAACCAAATAGAAGACTTAAACTTAGAATTGACAAATGAGGAAACGATTAAAAATATGATATTTATTCGCAAAATTAGAGTTAACGAAGTTTGCACTAAAAAAGATGAAAAATTGAAAAACTATAGGACCGGATAACATCTCAATTGAAGTTTGGAAATACTTAGGTGATAATGGAATTATATGGTTAACTAATTTATTTAACACAATTATAAAAATTAAGAAAATGTCAGATGAATGGAGGAAAGACACTTTAATACCTATATACAAAAATAAATGAGATATTCAAAATTGTAATAACTATTGTGGAATTAAACTTATGAGTCATATGATGAAACTGTGGAAAAGGGTAGTTGAACAAAAATTAAGACTAGAAATGAAGGTTTCAGAAAATCAATTTGGTTTTATGCCTGGAAAATCTACCACAGAAGCTATATATCTTTTAAGAAGATTAATGGAAAAGTTTAGGAAAAAGAAGAGAGACTTGCATATGGTATTTATTGACTTAGAGAAAGTATATGATAGGGTACCTAGGGAAGTTCTATGGTGGGTTTTAGAAAAAAAGAGTGTTTGTAGTAGGTATATTGATGTCATTAAGGATATGTACGATGGAGCAATGACTGGTGTAAGGACTATAGATGGAGAAATTAGAGAATTTCCAGTCACCATAAGGTACATCAAGGATTTGCTTTGAGCTCTTATCTTTTTGCTCTAGTGATGGACCAACTGACTAAGAGCATTCAAAATGAGGTTCCATTGTGTATGTTGTTTGCAGATGATATTGTATTGATTGATAAAACTGGGGGTAGAGTGGAGGCTGAGTTAGAATAATGGAGAGAAGCTTTGGAATCTAGAGGTTTTAAGATAAGTATAAATAAGACAGAATATATGAAATGTAATTTTAGTAATGGTAGGAAGAATATTGGAGACAAAGTTAAACTTGATGATGAATAAATAATTAACACTTGTAGATTTCAATATCTTGAATCTATTATTCAATTTGAAGGAGAAATTGATGATGATGTAATGCATAAAATTAAAGCAAGTTGGGTAAAATGAATAAATGTTTCAAGTGTGTTTTGTGAATACCCTTAAAATTAAAAAGGAAGTTTTATAAGACGACTATAAGACCAATTATGCTATATGGATCAGAATGTTAGGTGACGAAGAAACAAAATATCCAAAAAGTAAAAATTGCCGAGATGAGAATGCTTAGATAGATGAGTGGTATAACATTGCAAGATAAATTAAGGAATGAACATATTTGCGTTAACTTAGGTGTATCTCTTATAAAAGATAAGAAAAATGAGGGACAACTCAAATAGTTTGGACACTTGCGACATAGGCCACATAGTGTGCTAGTGAGGAAGAGTGAGTTAGTTACTGTGGGGGGCAATAGAAGGGATAGGGGTAGACTTAAAGTTACTTGAAATGAGATAGTGAGTAAGGATTCAATGGCCCTGAATTTGTTAAAAAAAATGGTCCATGATTGCATAAATTGGCAGAAAAACATTGATATAGCTGACCCCACCTAGTGGGACTTAAGGCTTGGTTTTGTTTGTTGTTTGTTGTTTGTTGTTGTAGTCTAAGTTTGACTGCATTGATCAAATATCAGATGTCCAAATTTGGTGGATGAGTTAGGAATGAGATGAACTTTAAATCCAATGGTTGAGATCATTGTTTTTTGTAGCCTTGTACGAGCTCTACAAAAAAGGAGTCACCAAACTTGGTGACACCATGGTATTAGTAGAGCATTACCATGCTGCTCGCACACATGTTTTCTCTACTTTGCCCTCCCAAAGAAAAATTCTAGCTTTTCCACTGCTTCTTCCCATCCTTCTTCATTCTCATCTATCAACTGAAAAGTAGTGCCAAACAAGGAGCAAATGTCTCTATGGTTAAAGATGTTCTAGAAAGCGTGGCTATCTGTTTCTTATGATGATCAAGGTGTCTGCCAAGACCCTAGGAGTCTACACTTGGTCAATGTGCTAAATTAGCCAACTCTTCATCCACAGAATATGAAATCTAGAACATTGAGATATTAAGGCCTGAAAGTATCCTGCATAGTTGAATATCCTGTTCGGTTGAATTCTCATTTAGCACAAAATTCTCAATCAACAACTATTTGCATGTGAAGGTTGAATAGTTTCTTCATTACCTTTCTTGGACAGAGTCCTGATAATAATTTGTGCTTATGACATGTATTCATAATGCCTTAGCTGATGGGTGATATCATATATGCTCTATTTGATTAGAGTTTTTTAGAAAATAAGGCATATCCCTTGTTGGAAGGATGTGCATCCTTTCTGTTAGACTGGTTGATTGAAGGCCAAGGAGGATATCTGGAAACAAACCCATCAACTTCCCCAGAGCATATGTTTATTGCACCAGATGGCAAGCCTGCTAGCGTGAGCTACTCAACAACCATGGATATGTCAATTATAAAAGAGGTTTTCTCTGCATTTGTCTCTGCAGCTGAGGTAAATCTTCTACGAAGCAAACAATTCCTTGCTTCCTTTGTTTATTGAATTTTAATATTTATGCACTAGGTGGTTTAAACAACTGAATTTCTTGCAATCAGATTTCGGGAAGAAATGATGATCTTGTTGAGAAGGTCCAAATGGCTCAAACAAAGCTGTCTCCCACAAAAATTGTTAGAGATGGTTCCATCATGGAATGGGTATATGAAATTTATGTTTCATTATTTTTCTGTGCTTCTAGAAGGTTATATATTGCGCTGCAGCTGAATGAGAAACAACTGTTGATATCCCCTTCCGAAATAAAATTCTGTTATTGCAGGCACAAGACTTTCAGGACCCAGAAGTGCATCACCGACATGTATCACACCTATTTGGCCTTTTTCCAGGGCACACATTAACCATTGAGAAGACTCCAGATCTCTGTAAAGCTGCAGACTATACACTTTATAAAAGAGGTCTGTATTTAAAAACTGATTAGGCAAACTATTCAGTTTTGTAATGTTCATTCAGTCAGGGGGGCCACTAAGGCACCAAATTGAATAAAAATGTTTCCAGTAAGTTGTCTTTATTGATTGACCAAAACCATTATGCGAACTTTTACTTCTCTCTGTTTTTCAAATGTTATCTTTGCAATTAAAACTTGGAACAGGAGAAGATGGTCCTGGATGGTCAACCACATGGAAAACTGCTTTGTGGGCTCGTCTACGGAACAGTGAGAATGCGTATCGGATGGTCAAGCATTTGATTAATTTGGTGGATCCTGCTCATGAAAGCGATTTCGAAGGAGGGCTTTATAGTAACTTGTTCACTGCTCACCCTCCTTTCCAGATCGATGCCAACTTTGGGTAAGCAACATCCTCCATGTATGTCGATGGAAATATGAATTACCTGTCATTTTTGTTTTTTTGGGTCTAAAAATGAATTCAAAACCCGTATGTATTGCAAGGGCTTCAGAAACCCTTTAAAAACAACTTCTAGTGGAGCAACATTAATCACGAGGGGAAAAGGTGCAAGTTGGACATATAGAATCGTTGAGTCACATAAAACCTTATTATGGTTACATTTGCAATTTGCAACCCAAGCATTTCATGATCATCAATTGCAATGTGCATTTGTCATGGTCTGCTATTTTTGTAGGACCTGGCGTATGAAAATGCTGGAAAAGGGTTGGTTATTTGGTTAAACATGACGTACCCAGTTAAAATTAACTTGTCCTATCAGCATGCCTCCAGTTTTTTGGTTATCAATTGCAATTCACTCTTGCCTTCCTCAGAAGACATGTACACATTCAGGATTCATTTGTTCTGGTGACCATTAGAACTGTATTAAGTTGCTTTACAGATGTCCATTGTCTTTTCAGGTGTATGCTGGTTTATTTATTTACTTTGATCAGCAGGTTTAAGCATGAATAGTCTACTTCCACTGAAGCAGTTGATAAAGTTTTTAATACCTTTTTACAAAATAAGCAGCACCCAAAAAAAAAAAAAAAAAAAATTTCAATTCTGGCTCGACAGATCTCATTGTGCAATTTTTGTTGCCAGTTTTTCAGCGGCGATTTCAGAAATGCTTGTTCAGAGCACGATGAAGGATCTGTACTTGCTTCCTGCACTTCCCCGTGATAAATGGGCAAATGGTTGTGTCAAAGGATTAAAAGCACGCGGTGGTGTGACTGTCAGCATCTGCTGGAACGAGGGAGATCTTCATGAAGTTGGCATTTGGTCAAAAGACCAGAACACTCTCAAAAAACTACATTATAGAGGTATAACAGCGACAGCAAAATTGTCATCTGGCAGAGTTTACACATTCAACAAGCAATTAAAATGTGTGAAGACATACTCTATTGAGGAGGAAGTGATTTCTCCCTGATTGCTAACATCTTGGATCTTACCAGCACCATTGTTTTCATCATTCCCTCTAAATCTGCGAAGGAACTTCAATTTTTTTTCCCCTTCTCTTTATCAAACCTTGCTTCATATTTTTGTGCAAGGTTCCGGGTTTCCTTTTTATTACTTTAGCTCTTAAATTTTCATTGAGCGCATTAGAATTAAATGTCATTTACTATGGAAATTTATTCAAGTTCTTTCCATTGTCATTATTCAACTTTTCCTATTTTATGTGCAATGAGAATGAATAAGAGAGTGGTGGCGAATGCTGTGTTATTATTAATATTTTTCAACATACCCATATGGTGTCTATAATTTTATAATATGATCTATTGAGAGGTGTATTAGGCTTGAGTTGCATGATCAGATAGGTAATCAAAATTATCTCTTGAAACCTATCTTTCTTCACTTTACAACTTAAGGTTATGTTTGATTGGTAGGATGCCTATTCTTAATAATAGGATGAAATCGAATGAGAATAAAATAAAAATTATACAAATCATAATTTTAGAAAGAAGAATTTCATAGAAAAGCTTGTGTAATTGGAATAAAATGGATAAAACGGATTCGCATGCTGAAATTTGAGAATAGTTATCTTACCTATTTCTTCTTATGGTTCATGAAAAAAATTTTGTTTTGTTATTTGTTTTACGATTCTGACATAAAAATTGTCAAAATTTTCTATTTATAATTACGTTTTTTTTTTTTAGAAATAAACTTTTTGCAAATAAAATGTAACTTAGTCTCCAACCATTTATGAAATTCCAGTCCTTTGTCACTCCTATATTTAAAATCTCCAACATGCAAGTATGGGTTAGGAAAATAGTGTATATTAACATGAATAGTATGCAATAAAATCAACATCTCTCTCTCTCTCTCTCTCACACACACACAAGAAGAATTTGAATAGAAATAAAAAAATAAAATAGTGCATATTTTTTTTGTTTTTTTGTTTTTTTAGGACTCGAGGGACTCTAGCTATTATTGCACCACATTAGACACCCTAGTGCGGCACCAAATAAAATAGTGCATGTTGATATGTGAGTTGGGATAAGATTATTATACTAGAGACAATATGGTATCTTCAAGTGTCGAGTAATACAAAGAAATTTCCTTTTTAAAATCAAATACACATTATTTTAGTGATCTTGTTTTATAGACATGTTGATAGCGAGAAAAATAGTATAAAAATATAAAAGGAAACATTGTTGTAAGTAAAAACATTGTATCCTTTAAATAAATATAAAATGTTGACCTTATAGGTCATTTCCCATTTTGATAATGACAAATGACTTTGTATCTTATCAGTGCCTCAAGTGTTTGTACAAGACTATTCTTAGCATGCCATGACAAGACACTGTTGATGCCATAAGAGAGTTCAATGATCACACCACTTGATGGCTTTTGGAAAAGCAAAGGGAATAAAGACTATAAGTTTCAATTTGTATTTGCAATTTATATTTGTTGGTATGTAATATTATGAGTTGTAATAATTGCATTACATGCATGATAGGTTGCATAAGCTCAAGACCATAGATTGACCTTAGACGTTGGATTTTTAGGGTTAACTCTCAAAACCTTAGATTGACTCTAGGTCCCCATAAACACTTCATAAAAAAATCTCCTTTAACTTAAAAGTTATACTATGAGTAATAGGGGTGAATTCTAATAAGAATCAAACCCTAAAATAATAATTGAAAGTCACTCGGTCGACTGAACCAACTGGTTATATTCAGCTCAGTCGACCGAACCATTCAAAGGTCAATAGTTTGACCTAGGATCAGTCGATCGAACATATTATGAACGTATCTTTCACAGTCAACCGAACTGGCATGTGTCCGACCTCCAACTACTTAGTCGACCGAACTCATAGGTCATTTTAGATTTGGGTCGACCGAACTTAACGAGTAGCCAACCGAATCAAGTCCTTTGTCACTCCTTTAGTTTAAAATCTCCAACATGCAAGTATGGGTTAGGAAAATAGTGTATATTAACATGAATTGTATGCAATAAAATCAACATCTCTCTCTCTCTCTCTCTCTCTCTCTCTCTCCTCTCTCTCTCTCTCTCTCTCTCCCTCTCTCTCTCTCTCTCTCACACACACACACACACACACACACACACGAAGAATTTGAATAGAAATAAAACAACAAAATAGTGCATGTTTTTTTTTTTTTTTTTTGTTTTTTTAGAACTCAGGGGGCTCCAGCTGTTATTGCACCACATTAGACACCCTAGTGTGGCACCAAATAAAATAGTGCATGTTGATATGTGAGTTGGGATAAGATTATTATCCTAGAGACAATATGGTCTCTTTAAGTGTAATACAAAGAAATTTCCTTTTTAAAATCAAATACACATTATTTTAGTCATCTTGTTTTATTGACATGTTGATAGCGAGAAAAATAGTATAAAAATATAAAAAGAAACATTGTTGTAAGTAAAAACATTGTAGCCTTTAAATAAATATAAAATATTGACCTTATAGGTCATTTCCCGTTTTGATAATGACAAATGACTTTGTATCTTATCAGTGCCTTTGTACAGGACTATTCTTAGCACACCATGACAAGATACTATTGATGTCATAAGAGAGTTCAATGATCACACCATTTGATGGCTTTTGGAAAAGCAAATTGAAAAAAGACTATAAGTTTCAATTTGTATTTGCAATTTATATTTGTTGGTATGTAATATTATGAGTTGTAATAATTGCATTACATGCATGATAAGTTGCATAAGCTCAAGACCATAGATTGACCTTAGACGTTGGATTTTTAGGGTTAACTCTCAAGACCATAGATTGACTCTAGGTCCCCATAAACACTTCATAAAAAAATCTTCTTTAACTTAAAAGTTATACTATAAGTAATAGGGGTGAATTCTAATAAGAATCAAACCCTAAAATAATAATTGAAAGTCACTCAGTCGACTGAACCAACTGGTTATAATCAACTCAGTCGACCGAACCATTCAGAGGTCAACAGATTAACCTAGGATCAGTCGATCAAACATATTATGAACGTATCTTTCACAGTCGACCGAACTGGCATGTGTCCGACCTCTAACTACTTAGTCGACCGAACTTATAGGTCATTTTAGATTTGGGTCGACCGAACTTAATGAGTAGCCAACCGAATCAAGTCCTTTGTCACTCCTTTAGTTTAAAATCTCCAACATGCAAGTATGGGTTAGGAAAATAGTGTGTATTAACATAAATTGTATGCAATAAAATCAACATCTCTCTCTCTCTCTCACACACACACACACGAAGAATTTGAATAGAAATAAAACAACAAAATAGTGCATGTTTTTTTTTTTTTTAATGTTTTTTTAGGACTCGGGGAACTCCAGCTATTATTGCACCACATAAGACACCCTAGTGCAGCACCAAATAAAATAGTGCATGTTGATATGTGAGTTGGGATAAGAATTATCCTAGAGACAATATGGTCTCTTTAAGTGTCGAGTAATACAAAGAAATTTCCTTTTTAAAATCAAATACACATTATTTTAGTGATCTTGTTTTATTGACATGTTGATAGCGAGAAAAATAGTATAAAAATATAAAAAGAAACATTGTTGTAAGTAAAAACATTGTATCCTTTAAATAAATTTAAAATGTTGACCTTATAGGTCATTTCCCGTTTTGATAATGACAAATGACTTTGTGTCTTATCAGTGCCTTTGTATAGGACTATTCTTAGCACGCCATGACAAGATACTGTTGATGTCATAAGAGAGTTCAATGATCACACCACTTGATGGCTTTTGGAAAAGCAAAGGGAATAAAGACTATAAGTTTCAAATTTGTATTTGCAATTTATATTTGTTGGTATGTAATATTATGAGTTGTAATAATTGCATTACATGCATGATAGGTTGCATAAGCTCAAGACCATAGATTGACCTTAGACGTTGAATTTTTAAGGTTAACTCTCAAGACCATAGATTGACTCTAGGTCCCCATAAACACTTCATAAAAAAATCTCCTTTAACTTAAAAGTTATACTATGAGTAATAAGGGTGAATTCTAATAAGAATCAAGCCCTAAAATAATAATTGAAAGTCACTCAGTCGATTGAACCAACTGGTTATATTCAGCTCAGTCGATCGAACCATTCAGAGGTCAACAGATTGACCTAGGATCAATCGATCGAACATATTATGAATGTATCTTTCACAGTCGATCGAACTAGCATGCGTCCGACCTCCAACTACTTAGTCGACTGAACTCGTCGGTCATTTTAGATTTGGGTCGATCGAACTTAATGAGTAGCCAACCGAATCAAGTCCATTGTCACTCCTTTAGTTTAAAATCTCCAACATGCAAGTATGAGTTAGGAAAATAGTGTATATTAACATGAATTGTATGCAATAAAATCAACATATCTCTCTCTCTCTCTCTCTCTCTCTCTCTCTCTCTCTCACACACACACACACACACAAAAGAAGAATTTGAATAGAAATAAAAAAACAAAATAGTGCATGTTTTTTTTTTGTTTCTTTAGGACTCGGGGGACTCCAGCTATTATTGCACCACATTAGACACCCTAGTGCGGCACCAAATAAAATAGTGCATGTTGATATGTGAGTTGGGATATGATTATTATCATAGAGACAATATGGTCTCTTTAAGTGTCGAGTAATACAAAGAAATTTCCTTTTTAAAATCAAATACACATTATTTTAGTGATCTTGTTTTATTGACATGTTGATAGCGAGAAAAATAGTATAAAAATATAAAAGAAAACGTTGTTGTAAGTAAAAACATTGTATCCTTTAAATAAATATAAAATGTTGACCTTATAGGTCATTTCCCGTTTTGATAATGACAAATGACTTTGTATCTTATCAGTGCCTCAAGTGTTTGTACAGGACTATTCTTAGCACGCCATGACAAGATACTGTTGATGCCATAAGAGAGTTCAATGATCACACCACTTGATGGCTTTTGGAAAAGCAAAGGGAATAAAGACTATAAGTTTCAATTTGTATTTGCAATTTATATTTGTTGGTATGTAATATTATGAGTTGTAATAATTGTATTACATGCATGATAGGTTGCATAAGCTCAAGACCATAGATTGACTCTAGGTCCCCATAAACACTTCATAAAAAAATCTCCTTTAACTTAAAAGTTATACTATGAGTAATAGGGGTGAATTCTAATAAGAATCAAACCCTAAAATAATAATTGAAAGTCACTCGGTCGACTGAACCAACTGGTTATATTCAGCTCAATCGACTGAACCATTCAAAGGTCAATAGTTTGACCTAGGATCAGTTGATCGAACATATTATGAACGTATCTTTCATAGTCAACCGAACTGGCATGTGTACGACCTCCAACTACTTAGTCGACCGAACTCATAGGTCATTTTAGATTTGGGTCGACCGAACTTAATGAGTAGCCAACCGAATCAAGTCCTTTGTCACTCCTTTAGTTTAAAATCTCCAACATGCAAGTATGGGTTAGGAAAATAGTGTATATTAACATGAATTGTATGCAATAAAATCAACATATCTCTCTCTCTCTCTCTCTCTCTCTCTCTCTCTCTCTCTCTCTCTCTCTCTCTCTCTCTCTCTCACACACACACACACACACACACAAGAAGAATTTGAATAGAAATAAAATAACAAAATAGTGCATGTTTTTTTTTTTTTTTTCCTGTTTTTTTAGGATTCGGGGGACTCTAACTATTATTGCACCACATTAGACACCCTAGTGCGGCACCAAATAAAATAGTGCATGTTGATATGTGAGTTGGGATAAGATTATTATCCTAGAGACAATATGGTCTCTTTAAGTGTCGAGAAATACAAAGAAATTTCCTTTTTAAAATCAAATACATATTATTTTAGTGATCTTGCTTTATTGACATGTTGATAGCGAGAAAAATAGTATAAAAATATAAAAGGAAACATTGTTGTAAGTAAAAACATTGTATCCTTTAAATAAATATAAAATGTTGACCTTATAGGTCATTTCCCGTTTTGATAATGACAAATGACTTTGTATCTTATCAATGCCTTAAGTATTTGTACAAGACTATTCTTAGCACGCCATGACAAGATACTATTGATGCCATAAGAGAGTTCAATGATCACACCACTTGATGGCTTTTAGAAAAGCAAAGGGAATAAAGACTATAAGTTTCAATTTGTATTTGCAATTTATATTTGTTGGTATGTAATATTATGAGTTGTAATAATTGCATTACATGCATGATAGGTTGCATAAGCTCAAGACCATAGATTGACCTTAGACGTTAGATTTTTATGGTTAACTCTCAAGACCATAGATTGATTCTAGGTCCACATAAACACTTCATAAAAAAATCTCCTTTAACTTAAAAGTTATACTATAAGTAATAGGGGTGAATTCTAATAAGAATCAAGCCCTAAAATAATAATTGAAAGTCACTCAATCGATTGAACCAACTGGTTATATTCAGCTCAGTCAACCAAATCATTCAAAGGTCAACAGTTTGACCTAGGATCAATCGATCGAACATATTATGAACGTAACTTTCACAGTCGACCGAACTGGCATGTGTCTGACCTCCAACTACTTAATTGACCGAACTCATAGGTCATTTTAGATTTGGGTCGACCAAACTTAATGAGTAGCCAACCGAATCTAAATATAGTCGACCGAAACCATGAAGAGGTTTAGAATCGCCTAAATATAGTCGACCAAACTTATAATTCAAATTTGACACAGTCAACCGAACTCCCAAATATAGTCGACCGAAACCTCTCAGGTTTGACATTTTTACTGCCTGTAAAACAGGGTTATTTTTAATTAAACATCATTAAACAATTTTCAAAATACCCTTGATGTCCCAACTGGTTATAATTTTATGTATGTCTATATATACCACTTCATTTGGATGGATTAATACTAGATTAGCAAATATAATTAGCACAAATTCTCTGAAACTCCAAATACTCTTTTCACCTCTTACAAGCCAAAAATCTTATTCTTACTTGTTCTTCTTGCTAAAATTCCTTTGGTAAGAATATTTTAGAGATTGTTCATATTAGCTTACACTCTCAAATTGTTTGATTGATATTTTTTTTTTTTATTGAGAGCAAGCTTGAGTTTTCCTTGGTGATTTAAATCATAAATCTTCTTTGAGGAAAACTCTCTAGAGCTTGTGTGTCTTGCATCTTGGTTGCAAGATTCAAGGGCCTGTTGTTTTGTACCATTGTGAAATATATTTTTCAACAAGCGAGTTCCAAATATCTCTCACACTTATTTGATAATCTTTGAGATATTTGCTTGTATTCTTGAGATCTTTTGAGTTTGCAACTTGTGATTAATACATACATTCATATCTTAACTCAAAGATTTATTCATAACACACTCACACATATTGCTAGATATATTGACATTATCTTGAGTGTTGTTATATTCAAACTTCATTGAGCTTATACATTCATATCATTTTGAAGTGCAATTGGTTATATTAATTTCATTTGTACACATCTGCCTATTGAAGAAGCACGCATATTGTACAAGAAAGTTGTATTGCTTATCTGTTGTATTTCAGGCGTGACCTGAAGGGGTGTTGATCTAACTCGTAAAGATTGTTGTAAATGTTGGGGTCAGCCTTGATAATCTAACATGGGATTCTCCTTGCCCCATAAGTAAAAGGTATTGTATCTGATGTTGCTCCACCCGTTAAATGAGTTTTAGTGGAATCTTCTAACTTGTGAGCTGCGACGGGAGTAGGCACAGTTGCCGAACCTCGATAACACATCTGGTGTCATATTTACTTTATCTGCTATTTAGATTGTGCTTGCTTGTTTTAAATTCATTTGAAGCATATTTATCCGCTTATTTCAATACATGCTTAGATTGCCCTTAGGTTTGTGAAATACTGCTGCTGGATAGTTGACCTAGGAAGAAAATTTGAAATATCCAATTCACCCCACTTTTGGGATTACACCAAAGTCAACATAAAAATAAAATGACATTCTTAATAGACACTTGGCAATTGTATTATTTTAGAACAATGAAAAAAGTAGGAACTCCTATTTAATTTTCAATGATTCTCTAAAAGTTCTAAAATTTTGGAAATCAAAAGCACATGAATAATTTTTTAGTACATGAAAATTATTTTCAATGTGGCAATACATGGAAAGAATTATCCCCAACCCATCTACATATGAACCTTTGCGGTATACAAAAATTATTTCTATTCTTCTTGTTGACTTTTAGCTGATTTAAAAAAAATTATAAACTAAATTTTTAATTTTTAATTATTTTGATAACTTGTTCCCAAAATGCTTTAATATTCATAATTAATTTTTCTAAATTAAATCATTTACTACATACATAATATTTAATTTAAAATTTTAAAATAATAGTGTGAATTTAAAATATAAGAACAAATATCTATAAATTTCTTTTTTTTTTTAAAAAAATAATGAAATTTCTTTAAATTTTGTTTACAAATTCTTAATTGTAATGTAAAATAATGAATAAACTACATCAGCTTTGCTAGTCGTCGGTTGATTGCAATAAAATCGCTCATCAAAATAGCTTAAAATAGCAAAAAAGCCGATATTAGACTGTCTTTATTTTCTATCTTTTTAAATACAAATACCAACAAAATTAAAAATAATTTAAAATTTTTATACTTTTCAAAAAGCCCTTTCTACCAAGTAACCAACCATCTAGAACATCTTTAAAATCAAGAGCAATTTACCCTGCACAAATCATGAATGATAGCAAACATGGTATATATAACATGGAACAATTGCCAATACCACAACAAAAGGATAAACTAATCCTCATCAACTCCTAAATACTTGTAACTAAAACCCTTCCACATCTTCCAAAACAAATTCCTGAAGTAATTTGTAGAAACTCTAGGCACCAATTTCTTAATCATAACACCAAACCCTCCCCTGGCCCCACCCCACAAAAAATTTAAAAAAAAAAAAAAAACAATCCTCGTTTAAAAACATTATTCAAATCTTCTCCCACCCCCTCATAGTTATTGACAAAAGCCAATTTAATCAGCTTCCTGCTCAACCAATTGTCTTTCTTCCTCCTGCTGTTCAGTGAAATTAAGCCCCAGAGAATACCCCAGAATTTGTTTTCTTAGAAAAAGAATTTTCTTAAGAGAAGAAAGAATATACAGAAGGATACACCCTCCCAGGCAGACAAAAAGAAAAAATAAAATTTGAAATCATAAACAAACATTAAATAAAATAAAATAAAATCAAGCTAATAGAGCCAACCAAATTGACATATCCCGAATATCACAATCCGTCCTTGGGTATCGAGCGGTAGACATTTCATATCGATTCTCAGTACAACCCCCTTGAGATGGCAAACAAAGTCTCCCTACAGTTCTGTTCACAAAGTCACCTTGAGATAATATCAATCTCCCTACAGCTCTGTCTACAAAGTCACCCTGAGATAACACTGATCTCCCTACAGTTCTGTCTATGCGAATCTTCAAACTAAGACCCTTCATATCAAAACCTTTCAACACAGTTTCCAACTAATTAGCCTCAATCAAAACCTTCCCAACCAATAACATGTCATTCGCACACAACAGATACATCACCCCGTTGCATCCTATCACCCTCTTCCTCATTGGAAGTCTCACCAACCCCCATACTTGGTACTTATGCAATAACTTCATCTCCTCCACCATAGCACTTATTTATCTATTTTTTCCTTTACCATCCACTGCAACTTGAAAAATAGTAGGAACCTTAGTGCTGGTAGTAATGAATGCATAAAATTCTAGAATGTCAAATTGATATCTGAGTGGTGGTCTGATAGTACATCTGGGCGCACTGTGATTCTGCTGATCTCCCTGAGTCGAAACTCCCTACAATATGAATAATATCATCTCTGCCCTGAGTTTGTTGCTACACTTGCATCACATGCCCATTTATACTATGATACTGTTGACCCAAGATAGAACTCCCCGCATTTCTATCTTGAGTATCTAACTCCACTTGAATTACATGTTTGCTATCGCCACCGTTTACTGACATTTGTTTCTCTTATTTTACCTAAGTATGCTGCCTCCTGGCTTTCTCACCAAAAATCATGTCTTCGATCACCTCTTTGTTTACCCCAGGATCACACAGCTTGCACCCACCTTTCTTATACACAAGAAAGATGTACTGTCCAGATATAACACAAAGTCTAGATCCTCTATCACTAGAATAGTGCATTAGTGGACATCCACTCACACCTGAGTAGTCTACCGTAAAATCTGCCCACAATTCACCTGCAACTCTCCCATTCAGTGATACCTTTGGCGATCGGTCACACAAGAAACGCGTCATACTCACCGACTTCACCAAGAAGTACTCTACAAGCCCTGCATATAACTTGCCATGCTCACAAAACTTCTTGAACAAAATTAGCGTACTCAGTCCCAATGTCTAACTTGAGGATTTCTCTCCTGGTCTAGTTCTCTACCTTAACCACAAGTTAAACCTGAAAAACACATCGGGTTTATGCCACATGAGATAAACCAAGACCTTTCGTAATAAACCTATGAAGAACATATGTCTGTCTCGTGATACTATTCTCATCGGTCCTTAAACATCTGAATACATGTAGTCATCCATTTGTCATAACCGCATATGTCATAGAACATCTGACTCATATTCTATAGCTGCAGTTCCACCTACAACCGTATTGCCCTGCAGTGCATAGATATTTCCCGCTATCTTTTCTCCTTTCATCACCATCAAGTCGCCTTCACACACTTTCATTTCCCCGCTTTTAGACTTGTAACTATATCCGTTACAATCTAAAGTGCCTAATGAAATTACATTCTTCCTTAGACCCGGTACATACCGTACATCATATACGGTTCTCACAATACCATTATACATTTTGATTTTGACATTTCCAATACCAATTATTTTGTATGAAATATCATTTTGCATCAAAACACAACCAGTATTAACTGACCTGTAGGTGTTAAACCATTTTCTATTTGCTGTCATGTGATAAAAGCATCTGGTATCTAGGATCCAAAAATCATCCGTGAAGCATTCCGAACCCGATGAAACACATAACATATCACCATCACTGCTCTCTGAGTCTCCTTCCACTACATTTGCAGATTTTGACGGACCCTTAGACATATATCGGCTTTCTAGGTTTTGCCAAACTAATGCCGGAGAATCCTCATCCATGACGTGATACAATATGTCATTAGTCAAATAAAGTCGGATGGTTGATACAACCTTTGCCTCCAATTCATTCCAAGTCGCTTCATCTATGTCTTCCGGTTGAATTCCATATAAGGCCTTCACCATGCCTTGCTGCACCAAAAGATTCTTCACCCTTCTCTACCACAAATTGAAAATCTCGGTTCCATCAAACTTGACAACATCAAATTTCACAGATGAAGATCCATAGAACATTACAACAATTCTCTAATATCAATTTGTTGTGTAAAACTCTTAAATTTGCATAGCGGAATATATAGTTGTATGTAAAGAATCAAACACAAAATGCAGCACTTTAATGGTTAATATACAGAACAATCCACAACCACAACAAGTATATGAAACCAATAAAAATCACAAAGACACAAGGAATTACGTGGTTCAGCAATGCCTACATCCACAGGAGAAAATGACAAGGATTCACTATCTTTTTGTGTAAATTACAAGAGTAATACAAGAACCTTTTCAATTCTCACAATCTACATTAACCAACACTCTAAATATATTAGATATGACATATATATATATATAAATATATATATATATATATATATATATATATATATATATATATATATATACTTCTCAGAGGTTTTCCCTCCAAATCCCAATCATATTAACGTTTCCCTTTCAAAATTTGAAATATGCGTTGGGTGTCTTGAGCCAAACCGTCGATGGTTAAAGCCTTACCGTCAACGGTTTCCCCTTCTGCTACTTGTTTCCTTCATGCTTTTTTAGATAGAATGTATTTTGTTTGAAATCTTGCTCCAAACCGTCGATGATTTCCCCTGCTGCTGCTTGATTCCCTTCATGCTTTCCCTTTGTATATGCTATCCACTAAGCATGTGAACCACAAATCACAACAAAATTAAGGTGCAGCAAGGCAAACCATCGACGGTGGCCCTATAACCGTCGACGATTTGGGGCAGTGTCTGAATGAATTTATATTCTATCTGAAACTTTTGGGACCAAACCGTCAACAGTTTGGTTCAGGATGCCCAAAGCAGATTTCAAATATTGAAAAGTAAACATTAATATGGTTGGGATTTGGAGGGAAAACCTCCAGGAACTCCATATATATGTCATATATGATATATTTAGAGTGTTGGTTGATAGTTGTTGAGAGGATTGTATTATTCTTGTAATTTACACAAGAAGATAGTGAATCCTTACCATTTGCTCCCATGGATGTAGACATTACCGAACCACGTAATTTCTTGTGTCATTGTGATTGTTCTTACTTTCATTTACTTGTTGCGGTTGTGAATTGTTTGTATATTCACCATTAAAGTGTTGTATTATGTGTTTGATTCTTTACATGCAAATATATATTCCGCAGTGTAAATTTGGGGGTTTTACACAACAACTTTGACTTGGGGCCAGATTATTTTTTTCGACATCAGGTTGCTTTTAGCAGTGTTCGTTTCTCTGATTTATGATGAGATTGGTCATTGTCATAGGTCCCCCATGATGGTGCAATAGGGTGTTTCAACAGGCAATAGAATGGACTGTTAGTTGTAAGATTTGTTGAAAACTATGTAGAGGACTTTGGTGATAGAAGACTTGTAGCAGTTTTTATATTTATTGTTGTGGGAAGGCCTTGTTGAAAGCCTACGACGCAGTCACAGGTTGTTGCATCTACAATTGAATCAGGATTAATAGTAGAAGCTGAAACTGCCATTGACAAGTTCAAGCGTCATTACTTGGACTTAAGTGTTTGTCTCTAGTTGGTAAATGGGAGGCGGTCCCAACCTAATGTCCCAAGTTCAAGGTGGAGCAACGTGTTTTCGATTTCTCTCTGAACAAATCAAATAGCTTGTTCCATAAGGACCAAGCCATAGAACAATGAATGACAGCACAAGCATGTCTCACCACCATCATACCACATCACACACTCAAAAGACAGCCTTATAAGGCGGCCTTCTGCTCTCTAACAAATTGTTCATATCAACTCTATGAAGTATTGCCATCCACAGAAAAGCCGTAGTCTTAAAAGGAACCAAAGTCTTTCCAACAACCATTGGCATGAGGAAAAGAATGTGACGATGAGACGGATGAGAATAAAAAGAATTGCATGAAAAAACACCAAAGAATCCAAATCCCAAACCCTGACAACCCCACAATCAAAACAACGAAATGACTCTAAAACTTAAGCAAAATAAAAAAAAAGAAAAAAGAAAAAAAACAAGCTGGTCCTCGTTTCTATGAACCAAATTTTTATGAAAGTGAAGTCACAAGAAATAAGGGATAGGTGATATGATGAACATATAAAGGAAATTTTAATATTTGAATTCATGATCGCTTTTGGATACACTATGACCAAAGTATAACAATGTGTTCTACAAACTGTCGATTCAATTGAACAATGGAAAACAATTTATACCCTTACAATTTTAGCATCCATTTTAAAAGTTCTAAAACAAAACAAGCAAAACGGCTAACCTTCTTCTTTAGCTGAATAAGAAGGAAGCAAGACTCGGACTCCACAGCTCCTGAACGCCAGAACAGATGCAAACTGGAAGATTGGAAGCCCATAAAACAATCTCAAATCTAACTCCAAAATAATTAATAGAAGAACGACCTATTAAAAATCAAAAAACAATAAGAAAAGGATAGTAACCTCGTTATTCAGAACGAATCCATTGAGAGATGAGAAACCATGAAACCCTTATAGTCAAAGCTAGTCCCCAATGAAATTTGACAACCTCCAAAGAGAAATAAGGAGTCGAATTAGCTCCTAAACATGCGATTGACAGCAACAGCTCACAAATCCAACCGAGCAGGAAATCAGAACAGGCGAATTGCGGATGGACGTCATACCACCCGGCCGAACAGTACTAGCTCCTACAGGCTCACGTGCCGAACGACACGCGTCAAGACGACACGCGAAAGAGACCAGCCACCGCCGCTCGCTGTCGTTACCCGCTCATTTCACTTGTCTTTCACTGCTTGCCACCGAACCCAAATTTGAAAACCATCGACGAAAAATACAGAGTTGAATTTGGGAGCAGGCAAATAGCAGCAAGAGCACCATACTGGCAATTGTGTGTGAGGTTAGCTATGCTCGGTTGGATTTGATTTGAGAGTCTGAATGGTGGAGCAGGTACGGGGCTGCGATTTGTCTTAGGGTAGAGGAAGGACGAAAAAATCGCAAGAGGGGTAGGTGCTGCCCTCTGTCTTTGCAAGCAGAGTATTTGGGGCAGAGGGTGTATTTTGGCTTCTATGCAATAAGAGAGAGAGAGAGAGAGAGAGAGAGAGAGAGAGAGCAGTAATATCGGAGCTGGACCGAGGACTTGGACAACCATGCGGAAGTCACGTGCTTCAAGATATAGTATAGTATGGATAGATTAGGCCCCAGGCATAAACCCTTCGCAAAACCCTCACACCCGGCCTACCTTCGTTTCCTGGCCACTGACTGAGCGTGTTAAGAAATGGCTTGGCGCTCTGGATCACTTTCTCGATCGCTGATCTCCACCGCGAGGGCTTCATCTCTCCGGTCACCGCCACCTCTTCCCCGCATCCGTCCTCCGCTCGTCTCCGCACCTCCTCTTCGCTCCCGCCGCCTCTCCGTCGCTTCCAGGTTCCCCCTGAAACCCTAACCCTCCGGTCCGTTTCTGTGGAAACCGAGGAACATAATTATATTATTTTAGCCCTCAAAGAATGACAAAATCATCTCACCTCAGCCATATTGTACTGGACTCCTTTTTTCTCTTTAAATCCTCACTGAGATAATTGTAGTTTTTTTTGTTTTTCCCCATTTCCCCACGTTTACTGGCGCAATCAAAGGGAATGTAAATTCCTCTTGTGATTTGAGTTCAAATGCTTCCTTTTTGGTGAATAGATGCTTCTTTATTCTTCTTTTTTCTTATTGGCGTTCGTCTGTCGTTTATTTTGTATAGGAATTTGGGGGAACTAGGATGCACCCAATCCCTTATGCCGCTGCACAGCGTGGTAGCTGCAGCACGCCTGACATTACATCTGGCCGTCAACGCTCGGGCATGTTGCGAGCTGTCTCACGGTACCTTCTGCCGCACTTGTCAGGATCGCTAGTAGTCTCTTTGTGAGTCTTGCTGTTCTAGGACAGAAGATAGTTGAATAGGAAATACAAAGAGCGAAATGGTTATTGAGAAATATTGCCCTGCGCGTGCAATGCCATGGTGACCACATTTTTCTTCCCAATTTTTGTTTTCTGAAGAATTATAAAAATTTTAATCTATTTATTTAGTTTTTCAAGATTTATATTAAAATATAGAAATAAAATTTTTGTTTATGTGCAAAATAAATTTTATTTTTTTATTTTTAGATTCCACAATAATATATATAAAAAAAAAAAAGACAATTTGTTTTTCAATTATATGAGGTATTGTTTGGTGTAGTGGATTTTTGCGCTTAAATTTAAATTTGTGTGGATTTGAAAGAAATTCAATATATAATCCATACAAATTTCGCGCTTTTATATGTAAAGTAAAAATTAGAAATCTAAAATAATAATAATAATAATAATAATAATAATAATAAATAATAATAATATTTTCAACTTTTTTTTTATAAATTCAAAAAATTGGAAAACAAGGTTGCATTTTTGTAATTATTTGAAAAATTAGAAATAGAAAATACAACTATTCTACAAGCAAATTGTTGTTCATTTATTTGGACACAAATGTTGTAAAAATAAAAAAAATTAGCTTTTTATTTTTTTTTGTAATTTTTTGAAAAGCTAAAATAGAAATGAAAATTGTTAAGAATAAGCTAGTATCTAGTTTAATCATTTGTTTGGCTAATGGAAGGTGGATTAAGTTAACCATTTCTGAATTTCTGAAGTTATTCTATAAGAAATAATTGGGATTGGGATGGATAGGGAGACTGGCTGGTGAATGATGCAAAACTGTAGGATTGCTTTTATTTTATTTTATTTTTTTCTTTCGTTTGCTTTTTTTTTTTGGGGGGGGGGGGGGGCATATTAACATGAGTTCTGACTTGTGATGGAATTAGTTTTAATTGTTTTTGAGTGAATGCAGAAATATTTAAGTGAGAACTATGTAGAGAATATAATAGTAGAGATTCAATCAATTGAATGATGTTTAGCCTTATTCGTCATTCTTGTAATGTACCCTATACTGTTACTCGGCACATGTGTTCCTGAACTTTTTATGATATTTGATGGCTAGGAGTTGGTTTCAATAATCCACAAAAGCTTATTCTATGATAGAACAAGTCTTCTTAATCGATGAGCTTCTACATGAGAATGTGCCATTTTGGATTCTTTTCAAATTTTACATAATTTTTTGTTAATTCTTGGATCATTTGTTTTGTTTTTCTTCTTCTTGATGGACATGCTTCTTAATGAATTTCACTTTATGGACTGAAAAAAAAAAAGGAACATCTAAAATATATATAAAAAGTCGTAAAACTATCAAGCGAGCTCATTAACATTGGTATCAGCGTTCAAGCCACATTTTGGTTCATTAATATCACAGAGGTTATCACATGTGACTCCATCAAGCTCTTCATTGTGTATTTTAGGTACTTTGGGGTTTGTAATTTTTTTAGTTGGGATTATTTTGTACTTATTTGTGTTAGTTATAGTGTTGGGTACATAAATAGTGTGCTTGTGTATTGTATGGAACAATTAGCAGTTGTTAAATTCAAATCAGATTTCGTGATTGGTTTTCCTTCTCTCTCTCTCTCTCTCTCTCTCTCTCTCTCTCTCTCACGCGCACGTTAAGTTCTCCCTCTCTTTCATCTTTTTCCTCCTCCCTTATCTGTTCTGTTCTGTCTAGCCTGTCTCTCTTTATGTTCTGCTTCTATTCCTGCCCTGATTTCTCAATTCTTCTGTCATCTGCTGCCCAGCAGCCTTCTTTCTTCCCTCCTCTCTCTTCTCTCCCATAATTCTTTCAATTCCCAAAAGTCTGTTCCCATTGTCAGGCATTTGTTTAGGTGAACAGGGTACCATAACTATTTGGGAGGAAGAGTATTCAAGGTTCCTACAATATCAAACATCTCAACAAGCATCTTATCACATTGCATCTTTTGCTCAGAAGGGTAATCCTATAGTTTGTATGTCATTTGATATCTCTTTCATTGGTCTTTGGATTATCAACTCTGCTGCTACTGACCATGTGACAAGTGTCATCAACTTTTTTTCCCTGCTCTCCACTATTCTAAATATTTACCTCAAGTTATCATTGCTAATGAGTCCACAATTATAGTTAAAGGGATAAGAACTGTAAATCCTACTCCATCTTTCTTTCTTTTTTTTTATACATTCCGAAGTCCCCATTCAATCTTGTGTCAGTTAGTAAGCTTACAAAGGCAATAAATTGGTATGTAACCTTCCTTCTTGATTCTATGATTATTTAGGATGAAGACAATTAGTATAGGACACGAGGCTCGTGGATTCTACTACTTTGAGTCGCTCTTTTCTCCCATTGCTTGCACAGCCGCTGCTACACTGCTTCAAATCCATTGTCCCTTTGACCATTCGTCCTTGGATAGATTAAAACATCTAGTTCCTACCTTGAGTTCTTTGTCAAGTCTTGAGTGCGAATCTTGTCAATTGGCAAAACATCATCGTGTTCCCTTTGCTTCCCAAGTCAACAAACGGGCAAATAGTCCTTTCATGCTCGTCCATTCTGATGGTTGGGGTTCATGTCATGTCATGTCAAAATTGGGGTTTTGATCCTTAATTACATTTGTAGATGACTACTCCAGGATGACTTGGTTGTATTTAATAAAAGATCATTTTGAGTTGTTTAATATCCTTTGTGCCTTCCATTCTCAAATAAAGACTCAGTTTGATATGTCAATCAAGATACTTAGTAGTGATAATGCTAAGGAGTACTTCAATACCCAATTTAGTACTTATATGACAAATTTTGTTATGATTCATTAGTCTTCTTGTGCTCACACTCGACAAAAAATGGAGTTGCAAAACGGAAAAACAGATATATACTCAAAGTCACTTTTACTCTTATTGTATCAGATGAATGTCCCTAAAGTTTTTTGGAGTGATGTTGTGCTCACTGCTTGCTGTCTTATTAATAAAATGCTATCCTTTGTCCTTGGTGGTAAAATCTCATGTTCAGTTATATTCCCTAAGGCTCATTTGTTCTCCCTTCCTATTTTTATATTTGGTTGTGGGTGTCTTTTATCCATGAATTAACTCTAGGAATGGATAAGTTGTATCCTCGCGCTATCAAATGCATTTTTCTAGGTTATTCCCATACTCAAAAGGGATGCCAATGTAATAGTCATATTTTACATCGGTTCTTTGTCTCTGCTGATGTCACCTTTTTTGAGTCTACACCATACTACTGTGGTACCTTGAGTTTTGTTGACCTTAATGAGTCCCTTCCTCTGCCTTGTCTTCCAGATCCTAACCTAATATCTATGCCCAATCCCCCAACATCTTCATCCAATTTGATTCCTTCTCGTCGCTTGGATCATCCCAATTTTTAGGTATACGGCGGCTCAAGGGAGGAGAGTCTCCTCTAGCTTCCAATTCTATGCCTTTAGTTCCCTCATTAGATGATCTTATTTCCCAAGATTTTGATCTGCCCATTGCTATTTGAAAAGGTAAACATAGTTGTAACCAACATTCAATCTTTAATTTTGTTTGTTATGATCTCTCGTCACCCTTATATTATTGTTTTGTTAGTAATTTATCTTTTATTGCTCTACCAAAATCTATTTCTGAAGCCCATCCCCATTCTAGGAGGAGGAATGCAATGATAGAAGAGAGTGTGCTCCACAGGATAATGGTACTTGGGAGTTAGTGCGTCTTCCTCTTGATAAATGTATGGTTGGTTTTCATTGGGCGTACACTATGAAGGTTAATCCAGATGGTTCCTTGGCTTGATTGAAGGCCCACCTTGTTGTTTGGGGATATACTTAGGTGTATGGCGTAGACTATTCAGACACATTCTACCATCTAGCCAAACTCGCCTTAGTACGTTTTTTTATCTTTTTAGCCACCACCTCTCAATGGCCTCCGCAAAGTTAGATGCGAAGAATGCTTTCCTACAAGGTGATTTTCAAGAGGGGGTCTATATGGAGCAACCACTTCGGTTTGTTGTCAGGCTTAGTGTGTCGGCTCTAGAAGTCACTATATGGTTTAAAATTGTCTCCAAGGGCATGGTTTGGTCGCTTTAGTAGTGTAGTACTTAAGTTTGGCCATCAATAGTGTCTAGTAGATCATTCTGTATTTTATCATCATACCCCATCCAGAAGGATTCTTCTTATAGTTTGTGGGTGATATTGTCATTACTGGTGATGATGATCAAAGTATTCAAGCCCTAAAGCATTTCCTGTAGACTAAATTTCAAACAAAGGATTTAGGACCATTGAAGTACTTCTTGGGTATAGTAGTATTGAGATTTTGTACAGGAACTGTCTTGTCTCAGAGGAAGTATGTTATTGATCTTTTAGATGAGACAAGGTTGTTGGAATCTAAACCTATTGATACACCCATGGATCCCAATAGTAGGTTATTGCCATATATGGGTGATTTGTTGCCTAACCTAGGATGGTATCGAATACTTGTTGGAAAGTTGAATTATCTTATAGTCAGTTGACTAGATATATCCTTCGCAACAAATGTGAATCATTTTCTTGATTTTTCAAGAACAAGTCATTGGGATGCAATAATTCTCATTTTGATATATCTCAACACAAGGTCTTAAATTTCGATTTTGACTCAAATTTTGAAGTTCCAGAAGTACAAAAATTTTGATGGAAATTTTGATTTCAATTTGAAAAAATAATAGAAATTAGTAGTAAAGCATGGAATTCTTTTATGAAACTTTATAAATGGTTAATAGACACAATAATTTAAGTTTTAGGACTAATATATTACAAGTTAAATACATTCATGTTGTATATGAGGTGGAAACGTTGTAATATAATGTGTATCAAACATATTTATAAAATAATGTGCATTAAACATATTCTCAATTAATACAAAATGAAATTCATAAATCATTTAAATATTATCTATTATACAAATAATGATAATTTAGACATGAATGGTTAGCTAAAATGTTGTTGTAATTATATTTTTTCATATGCTTTCGAAAGCCCTCGTAATAATTGTTTTGTTTCAAGAAAAAAAATAAAACAAATTAAGAGAGGAATTTTACTTCACTCCTAACGTCTCATTTGAATTCTGAGAAAATTTTATTTTGTAGTTAAAATTTTGACAAGTTTCGTTATAATTTCAAGATTTCGATAAGTTTTGGATGATTCGTTGAAATTTCAACTGAAATTATGTAAAACGGAAATCGACTGCCATTTCGATTTTGAGGGTGACAAAAATCGAAAATTTCGACAATTTTATGGAAATTTAAGACAATGTCTCAAAGGTGCACTAGGGAGAGTTTTCTTATATCAAGATTGGGGTCACACTCATATTTAGGGATATACAGATGCAGATTGGGCCGAGTCGCCTTCTGACCAAAGATCCACAATCGGCTACTGTATCTTTGTTGGTAGTAATTTGGTGTCTTGGAAAAGTAAAAAATTGTGGTGGCCAGGTCAAGTGTTGAGTCAGAGTATAGGGTTATGGCACACACTATATGTGAACTTGTTTGGTTGATGAACACGTTGAAAGAACTAGGTTTTCCACATTTTCAACCTATGGAGTTGATGTTTGATAATTGATCTGCTATTCATATTGCCTCCAACCTAGTCTTTCATGAGCAAACAAAGCACATTGAAGTTGATTACCACTTTATTTGGGAGAAACTTGTACAAAAGCTCATTACAACCACTTATGTGAAGTATGAGTTTCAGCTTGCTGATTTATTCATTAAGCCTTGGGAGGTGCTCGTGTGAAATTCATTTGTAACAAACTAGGAGCATATGATTTACATGCTTCAGCTTGAGGGGGAGTGTTAGTGGTTATTTAGTCATTTGGCATTATTATTATTTTTGGTTAGAGTTGTGTTAATAAGTATAAGGATAAGGTCATTGGTATTGTACTAGACATATAATATAAATAGAGGGAGAGACCTATCATTGAGTTTAGGTCTTCCATTTTACCCAATTATTCAATAGGTGCAAACAAACAATACTTATTTTTTGCACAAGTATATTTTTAGTTTTTTTTGCAATAAGTACTTTTTTTAAGTGGTTCCAAATGAGGGCTTACTTTGATGTGCTAGTCAAAATACTTTGTAATGATGATGCTAAGGAGTATTGCAGTACCCAATTCACTACCCATTAGACTTACTCTAGTATGCTCCATTAGTCATCTTGTGCCCAGCAAAGAGGAAAAATGGGCATATTCTCTTAAAGTTACCTGTACCCTATTGGACCAAATGAATGTCCATAAAATTTTTTGGAGTGATGTTGTGTTATGCTTACACTTCCAATTCCCATCAATAAAATGTTGTCCTCTGTCCTTGGTGGTAAATTGCCCTCTTTAGTTATCTCCCCAAAGGCTCCTTTGTTCATACTTCCTCCTATATTTGAATGTGTGCCCTTTGTCCCTCAATTAAGTCCACAAATGGATATGTTGGATCCTCATGCTGTTAAATGTAGGTTTTTAGGCTACTATTGTACTCAAAAGGGATATCAATGTTATTGCTATACTTTACACCAAATCTTTGTGTCTTCTAGTGTCACCTTCTTTAAGTCTATGACATAGCCATGCTGACGTTGATGGCCTCCTTCCTCTGCCTAGCTTTCTAGACCCAACCTATTCTCTCTACCCAGCCTTTCTGCATCATCTAGTCAGAGTCCTCGTCATGTAGATCAGCCTAATTTGCAAGTGTACACACCAAGATGACTCAAATGAGGAGAGCCTCCTCCAGCTTCTACTTTTACGCCTCTGTTTTCCTTGTTTGATGATCCTATTTCCAAAGGTGTTAATCTTCCTATTGTTGTTCAGAAAGGTACATGCACCTATCCCCACATCCAATCTCTCATTTTTTTTACTTTGATTTGTTGTGATCCTCATATTACTATTTTGATAGTACTTTTTTGCATTGTTGCTCTTCCTACATCCATCTTTGAGGCCTCATACAATTTTAGGATGAGGACTGCAATGGTTGAAGAGATACATGCGTTATAGGATGATGACCCTTGGGAATAGGTAGCTCTTTCAATAGGTTAGTGGTTGGTTATCACTAGGTGTATACTGTGAAGGTCAAACCTAATGGTTCCTTGGCTTCTTTGAAGACTTATCTTGTTGCTAAAGGATATAATCAAGTGTAAGATTTGAACTCTTCTATGTCATCTATCACATACTCCTTGGTCAACAAACCTACCTCAATTCTTTTATTCATCTCCTTAGCCATCATATGTCATTGGCCTCTACTTCACTTAGATGTGAAGAATGCGTTCCTACATGGTGATCTTCAAGGGGAGGTCTATAGGGAGCAACCATCTGGGTTTGTTGCTCCATAGCCCGGGGGCTTGGTTGGGATTAGAGTGTTAGCTCAAGAAATCCTTGTGTGGTCTAAAGTAGACTCTTAGATCATGGTTTGGTTGGTTTAATGCCATGGTACTTGGTTTGGACTCTGGAAGCATGTGGTATATCACTATGTATTCTATGGCTATGCTGTTTCAGGTAGGATTTTGCTCATGTGGATGATATTTTGGTTACTGGTAATGATGATTAAGGTATCCAAAGACCAAAGTATTTTCTACAAACTAAAATTTTGGCCAAAGATTTAAGGCCATTGAAATACTTCTTGGGCATAGAAGTATCCAAGGATCTCATATGGTGACCATTTTGTCACAAAGAAAGTATGTGCTAGACATTTTAGATAAGACTGCTATTTGGATTGGAACCTGTCAATGCACCAATGGATCCTAACAGCAAATTAGTGCCAGATGTGGATGATTTGCTAGCCAACACAAGACGATACTAGAGACTTGTTGTAAATTTGGAACCATGGTGACCTGGGCTGCTGCCCAACCCCCCCCCCCCCTTTTTCCAAAAAAAAAAAAAAAAATCTCCCAACCCACCACGGACCATGATCCGGATTGTGCATCTTATCATTGGTCAAAAGCATCCTGGATCGATGGGGGTCAAGATCCAAATCTCCACAAGTGTCGACCCATATTTTTTAGCCATTTCAAATAAAAGATCATGTGAGAATATTCATAAATTTCAAAAATCATGCCCGGGGGGGGGGGGGGGGGAGAGCTTCCTATGGCTGCGAAGCCTACCACAAGAGAGAGAAAGGGGTTTCCTGCAGCTGCAAACCCTACAACAAGAAAGAAGAGGGCTTCCTTCTGCTGCAAAGCCTGCAAAAGAGAGAGATAGATGTTTGAGTGACTGATAATTTTATTTGATTACAGCTGGTAATTGTTCTCAAAGTAAATTATTCAAAAACATACTGCAATCCAACATAGTGTGTTGACTAGTCGACCCAAAATAACCCTAAATTAACTAAAATTCTAAAATATTTAAATTTACTAGTTTAAAACAAGATCCTTGATTTCTAAATCTTTAAATAGAATATGGTTGCCTAGGATAATTCGCAAGCGATCCTCCATCATGATGTTGTCCGAGGGATTTCCAGCTACTACATTGTCTTCCAACAGCTGCTGGCTGGTTTTTAGGCCTACAGTGGTGCTAGCAATTCTCTACTATATTGTAGAAATGGAGTGGATTTAGGGTGTTAGGCTTTAGTTTGATGGTAGTGTGGCATTTAGAAGATGTTTGTTTTATAGCATCTTTCAAGATTCTTGGGAATGTGATGCCCATGATATCTCATTTCCACGTTGTTTGAGCATGGGAATCTGACATGGTGGGCATGTTCACATTCCTGGGAATGTAAGGATTCCCTTGGAACATCAGCATCCTGTTCCCACCTGCCCCATGAGTAAATTTAATGGGAATCATATTCCCATATGAATCCTATTTTTGGACTAAATTGCCCTCACTTTGGCTTTTGGACAATAATGCTCCTATGATATAATATAATTGCACTCTATTATTAGATTTAAAATAATAAATTACTAGTAAACTAAAAGTAAAAATCTTAAATTTGCATACACGTAAATTATTTTAATTTATAAATTAAAATGTTAATTAAGGATATTAATTATAAAGTTTTAATTAAAATTTATTGATTATTAATTAGGAAATAATTAATATTTTCATTATAAAATATTAAAATGGCAATTAAAAATATTAATTACATAAATTTTATTTAATTTTTTAGTTAGAATAATTAAAAATGATAATTACAAATATTAATCAGAAAAATTTTAATTAATTTTTAATTAGACAATATTTAAAATGTTCATTGAATGTGTTGATATTTTTGTTAATTAACATTTAATTGACATTTACAATTTATTAAATAAAAGTAATATTATTATTGTTTTATAAAAATTTAATATAATAGGTAATATATGGACACAATATATTCGATTAATTGATTATTAAGTGTTAGATATTTTACATTTATAATTGTTGAAAATTTTAGGTATAGATTTAATTAAGTACATATCTTAGTAGTTTTTTTGTGTTGAAAAGTACAATTGTTGATATATTCGTTACACATGTCAAGGGTATAATGGTCATCTTTTTGAAGTACCTTCTAAGATTCCCATGTTAAACCAAACATTGACAAGGGAATCTTATATGCATTCCTGGGAGCCTTACAATTCGAACCAAACAACCTATTCCCGGGAAAAAAAATTTCCGGGAATGTAATTTCATGGGAATATTTTTTATGCCGCTAACAAAACAACCCTTAGGGTTTAGGTCTCGGGACTATGCTCTTGCTTAAATTGGAAGACCTAATCACAGTGATAGGTCAATCCCTCTATATATAATGTATGCCAAGTTCGTAACAATCTTTACTAATTGATGCTCTAACTCATGCCTACTGACACAGCTACAGAACTCAGCAACAACACAGCAAGAATGCTAAATAACTAAGGTAACCAGAAACACTTCGAAACTATCAGAGCTACAAGCATGTTTTAAAGGAAATTGCTGACCTTTCTTTTCACATTCCCCCCCCCCCCCCCCCCTCTCCCTCCCATGCTGCCTCCACTCCCTCAGCTAAATATACTCCCTTTTGTAAACACATTAGTTGTCTTTTGTGTTCCCCTTCTTCTGAAAAGGATTATTGTAGCACTTCAAGCTTTGTCTTATTCTGCCTGCTGCACATACTTACGCGTTCTTCAAGTGTGTTGCTTGTCAGGATCTAGTTATAAACGAATGCTCCTCTACATGCATATATAAGTTAAAGATTTCTTAAATAATCCAGAGAGGGTGTGAGGTATAAGGAGAAACTCCTGTAACCAGTTGTGGTCTATGTCCTCTCATGAATCTTCTTGATGTAAAAGATCCATCATTTATAACTCCTGCAAGGACTGATTTTAAGTTATTGCCTGCTCATATATTGTAATATAATTGCACTTCTCCTGTTGTGCTTACACCCATTGAGTTACTCATAGGAAAGGGGAAATAAGGAAAGACTGAAAGAACCTTAATATGGCATTTTAAAGGTTTTTTTTTTTTGTTGTTGTAAATGTTTCTAAGGTCTCAAAAGAAACAAAAAGTGGTTATGAAAAACATTTTGAAAAGTTACTAGAAAATGTTTTTCAAAAATAAATCTTGATGGCAAATCTGAATGTGTTCTTATCTCATGCATTCAACTTTTGGTGATCACTGATCACCTCCTGAATTTGTGCAACTGATGACTTGCTCTGGAGCTTTAAAAAAAAAAGAAATTAAAATTAAAAAATGAGGTTTATAAAGATCTCTGCTATCTTAATGAAAGATTCAGCCTGGGGAAGATTCTTTTTCTTTTGTTTTTTAGCGCGCACATATTATTTTCCAAAAGTCTATGTTGCCTGGGATAGTATGTGTTGGATTTATTGATTATATCATCAGTTCGAGTTAATATTGATACTTACAGTGGTTCAAAATGTATGATGATTATGTTGGATTTATTGGAAGACTGGGCCTAGAGAAGTTTCCTTTTCTTTTTTTTGCATGCATGCATATATTCTTCTCAAAAACTCTATGTTGCATGGGATGGTATGTGTTGGATTTGTTGATTAAATCATCAGTTCTAGTTGATACTGATTCCTGGTACTGACAGTGGTGTAAAGCTTTCAGTGACCACCTCCTTTTTAACCTTTTCTTTTCCTTTTTTTTAAAGCGTTTATAAAGATCTCTGCTGTCTTTCTGGAAGACTGATTTTTTTTTAGCAAGCACTTATTCTTTCCCAACCCTCTTATGTTTTATGTGATAATATGAGCTGGATCTATTGATTAGATCATGAATTCCAGTTGATGTGTCAATAGAAATGTAACACTGTTTCAGAATTGTAACCACGGTTTTCCTCCGTCATAAGTGAGGGGTTTTCTAATAAAGTTAGGAGGTGCCATCCTCTTTTACCAAAAAAAAAAAAAAAAAGAAAGAAATGTAACGCTGTTATAGTGCCTTATATGTGTTTTGTACATGATGGATTGTACAACCTGGTGTAGAAAGGAATTTTGCAATGTTTAACAAAAGAAATGCTAAATGACACATGCTAATGGACATGTTGGATGTATCGATGGACATTTAATGCTGTAATTTTTCCTTGCATGTGTTTTGTGCATGATGGATTGTTATAATTACAAAATGACTTAAGTATATCTGATCCGAATTTCTCATATAGAATTTCTGCTGGCTTTATATTGTAGGTACTTGAACAAGCTGCTGGATCAGCACAGCTTGTGCAACAATTTACTGAGGCAGTCATTAGCAAGTCGGATTATCCTGGTTTTCTGGGAGCTTTCGGCTTTTTGATTTGTGGAAAAAATAATAAAAATATGCTAGTCTTTTTGGTGGAACTTGGAAACTGTAGAAGATTGATTTGTGTCTGTAGGCTCCTCCCTTTTAGTAATTTGTGCATACTTTGGCCTTTCTATAATTCTCAACATGTTCTTGTGTTGCCACCGTAGGCTCCTGTTTTTTATGAGCCTATACCAGTTCAGGGCATTACTTTATTTTATTTTATTTGCAAATGATTTCACATGAAGCGCCATTGGAATTCGGAAACACCATCTTGGCTGCAGATCATTGCTACTTTTGTCTTTTTACATTTTTGGCACTGGACAGACAAATGCTTGATGCTGCCTGTGGCGCTGTGGTTTGCTAATGCCAATGCCCATAACCGGCAGATCAAATGTGGAGATGTGAGCAAAATAATTGTAGTTGCTAATGGAGTTGCCCTGTTCTATCCCTGCGAATGAGACACGATGCCACATGACCAGCACATGGGCATTTCAGGTTGCTACAAAACATGAGGGGCTGTGCGAGGAAAGCATGTGTTCAATGGGGCCCTGGGGGATCCAGCAGTTGCTATATGCAAGTGGCTGTCTCTATTAGGTGGCTGATTGTTAAATCACCACCCTAAGTTTTTAGGGTTTTGTTAAGTGGAGAGGACCAATGATGAAGTAATCCATAATAGTGGAATACACAGCAAACTTTGGGTGGATGGATGCAACTTGATGCTCGGCTGTCAACAGTCCATGAAACAAATCCCTTGTTTTTCCCCCTCTATATTTTGAAAAGCAATATCGGCCGTAAATGCATCTAGATATTTGTGCAAGCCACTCCTGGCTTTGCACTCGTTCAGTAATTCTAGTTCAAGACTAGTTTTAATTATCTTGATGAGGCTAGCTCAAAATTTCACTATATTACTTACGAGCTCAATCAAATTTTTGTTATTTTCTATATATTACTCAAGAGTGATATATTATATATTTTATGCATATATTACATGCTGCATTTATATATTAGTATTATTTTATATTTATATTTATTTTAAATCTGGTTGAGTTACTTATAGCCAAGTCCAATTTGAATTTCATGATTTAATTTGATTTGAACTATTGAGTTAATATTTTTTAGTTGGATTTGAGTATTCCCTTGTGTCCTCTATAAATTATATAATGTTTAAGTAGCAGGGCTTTGGCAAGAGGGATGCCCCAAATGGTTTTCTTTTTAGGTAGAAATGTTTTTCTTTTATTGAGTAGAAATGCTTTTCTTTTATTATTTTTGGTGGTGGTTAAATTGCCGCTCAGTTTCTCTGAAACTGCGACGGCATAGGCACTGTTTGGAGTTGGATGAGATTGGGATAGAGATGTGGTGCTGACACAGAAGTTAAAATAATAATAATGAGAAATGGTAATGAAGTGTTTGAAAGGACATGATGGTGGAGACATCTGCAAATTGTCTAATGGCCTCTTCATGGATGATTATATAGGAAGAACATATCCCAGGGAACAAAGTGAACACCTCATTTGGCAGTTATTTGAGACGTGGTCCACCTTTGCCATCCACTATACACTATTACTCCTCGCCCAATTATTATTCTTTATTGGCTCAACCATCAAAATGAAAATAAAGATTTTTTTTTTTTTTTTTATTTAGCTTCTCAATTTATAATAAAATAAGGTCATATTTGATTTGTGAAATGTGATAAAATAGGAAAGGAATAGTTATTATATATGAAGATTAGCAGTCTTTTTTAAAAGACGGACAGTTTAGAGAATGACAGTAAAAGTTAATTCGGTGTTGACTAATATATAAGTAAGAGCAGTGAATAGACATTTTCGTGGCGAGATCCGAAAATGATTGCCTCTTATATATTCCATGCCAATTAAAAAGGATATGGATAGGTGATGATTATTTGCCTTAAAATAATATCATCTTTTTTCAATTAGTTATTATATTTGTATATCATATCACTACGTAATGATTATTTCATTTCCACCTTGTTTGGTACCTCCTACCAAACGGAATACAAGTAGAATGCTATATCACCATATTGTATGACTGAACTTCGTAATCAAGCCACTTTCAATATTGAAAAATAACCCATTTAATGTTTTTTTTTTTTTTATTGGATAGTAGATTATGTTGGAACATCCTGAAGATCTCTCTCTCTCTCTCTCTCTCTCTCTCTCTCGTTCAAGTGTGCACCTCCAAAGCTTCTTCTCTCTCACCCTATTTATGTACACACTGTGACAATTATACATCGAGCATGTAACAGGGAGATTTTAGCCATATAAGCACAAATTAGGACTTAACCTTGTGAAAAACATTCTATAGAAAAAATTATCATGCTTATTAGGTCACTTCAACAATATTGACTAGAATTAGACTAAAATTGTTAGATTTGGTGTCAAAGCTATCTTAAGAGTAGGTGAATCTCACATAAAAGTTTGAGCCACTCTAAAGAAAGAAATCAAAAAAATAAATGGAGTAATCTATCACATTCACATACCATAGGCATGCGGTAGAGATCTTGGCCATATATAGATATTATCTTGTTTATGAGACAAAACCATGAGACTTGATGGGTCACAATGCACAATACCTCATTGAATGGGTCAAGACAATTACACATCACATAGGACATCACTAGTGTGTGTCTGCATGCATGCGCATATGTGGAAGCAGGGTGTGAGGCCCCCACTACTTCCACCCGTACATAATTCACCAAGTGCGTTAAAGTATATTATGTTTCAAGATTCTAAGTAGTGGGAATAAGTAATAGCTTCTATATCCGTGCACATGAGTGGAGTAGGGTGTGAGGGTCTCGCTGCACCCACTTTATATGTAACGATCCCAAAAATAGTTGTACTTGATTGAGGATATAATTCTAAAAATAATAATAATAATAATAATTAAAAATAAAAATTAAATAAATAAATTATTATTATTAATCAAATAATTAATTATTAATTAAATAATATAACATAATAATATATTAATATAATATAGTAATTCACGACTCTCTCTCTCTCTCTCTCTCTCACGCCACTCACTTTCTCTCTCTATTTTTTGGTGAAACATGCGCCGATTGAAGAACGGAAAATATCCCTGAATTCCAAATTCAGCCAACAATATTTTAATTAGAGTGGATTCGTCATTTGGACGTCGTAGGAACCACTCCTATTATAAGGTAAGGAGAATGAATTTTGTTAGACATATTTTAAAATATTTTCGATTAAATATGAATATATGAATTTAATTATATTTATTTAATTTAAATATATGCCTGAGTTTGGGAATATTTTGGAATTAGATTAAATTGCAGGAATTTGATCATATTGGTGTTAAAAATTAAATTTAAATTTAGAAAATGGATCATACTTGCGCTTTTAGAATTTAACCGATTAACGGGAGCGTGTGAGCTTAGGACTGTTAGGATAGTAATTATTTCAGGAATTAGCTGATTAAATTAAAATATATGGTTACAGGGTTTTGTGTGAACGCCGCAGGCATTGTTTTAGAATCCTTGCGGGCATTTCTTCAGGAAACAAGTAAGGGGAATACATTATGTCAACTTTTTAAAGATTTTGAATCGATTAAATTTGAGTATATTATATGAATACGCCGTATTTGAATTTATGTATGATTTGGGCGTATGGAATGGTCGTTTTTTAGCGTTATACATATTTGGGAATAACCAGGAGGGTGACTCATGTGCCTCCATTTTAAGAAAAATTGCATGTTTAAATTAAATAAAATTTTTGGAAAACAATCGGACTAGATTTTAATAGTACGCGCTTTTTCCCGACGGATTACTTAAATGAAAGTTTTAACGTATAACCGTGTGACATGAGATTAATTAACAAATAATTTTATATGAATTTATTGAAATTGTTAGGATATGTTACTGTGAGTATGTGGCGTAATACTAGTTTATGGATATAAGTATATAGTGGGGTTACTGTGAAATTATAAAATGACAGATTTAATATGGATATGGGGATATGACAGTTTAATTTCATTAATCATGAAATGATAGGTTTGATGTGGATATGTGAACGTGACAGTTTAATTTGGTCTTATGGTAAGTTAGAGTTTGCGTTTGACTGAGAAATATGAAGTGGTGATGCTCAGTATAAAAATTTTGTGTGACGTCTATACTAATGTCGAATACCTTTGTGGCGTATAAATTGAAGTGGTGATGCTCAGTATAGAAACTATGTGTGAAGTCTATAGTGATGTCGAAGACCTGTGTGGCGTATAAATTGAAGTGGTGATGCACAATATAGAAACTCTGTGTGAAGTCTATACTGATGTTGAAGGCCTGTGTGGCGTATGAATTGAAGGAGAAGACCTGTATGGCATATAGAAGTATTATAAAAGTGTAAATTTAATTATCTGTGATGTGTTGTAAAACCTACGTTAGTAGATGTAATTGAACTGCATTATATTGTTTGTGATATGTGATAAAACTTACGTTAGTAGACTTATCTAAATGCATCATATTGATTATACTGATGTTGAGTATATTTAGGGGTAATATAAGAGACATATAAATAATTGTCACAATAGAACTCATCTGTCACACACTGATAATAATGTATTTCGTCTTACTGAGAGGTGTCTCATCCCATAATTATTCTAATATTTTTCAGATACCCCGTGGAGTACGACAGTAATCAGAATAGCACAGTGGAAGCATGAAATGAGATAGAATGTCCGATATAGAGTTGTATTATTTTATTAATGTATTGATGATGATCTCAGAATCCTATTTGTTGTATTGGGATTTTTTTTTTTTTTTTAGTTATAATAAATTATAGTTTTTAGTGTTCTGATAATTGTTATGAAGATTTTCCGTTATTTAACTATATGGTATCAGAGATTTATTTTTAGAATAACACTCCGGCCCACTCTCGAGTTCGGAGCGACACATCATATCACATAATCCACCAAGTGCATTAAAGTAAATTATGTTTCAACATTCTACCTAATGTCAATAAATGGCCGAGTGGAAATATGTTTCAACATTCTACTTCCATCCTATGTATATCCGCCTAGACACATAATCCATCAAATGTGTTGGAAGTATATTATGTTTCAAGACTTTACCTAGTGTGAATAAACAGTAACTTGTGCATGCGCGCATGTCTGGAAGCAGGGCGCAAGGCCCCTCTACTGCTTCCACCCTCGATCTGCCCAGACACATAACCCACCGAGTGTGCTTAAGTAGATTATGTTTCAAGATATTGCATAATAGCTTAGCTTAATGTAAAGAAAAAGAAAAAGAAAAATAAAAATAGCAGTCTTCTCAAGATACGAATCCAAAAAGACTTTAACTCTCGTCCAAACGAAAATGTTCAACCTCCCATTAGGGAGCTTAATGGGGCCAAGTGATAAATTATTGGACTTTGAAGGGCACATCTTAGCTTGTACATTAATAATACACATGCTTATGACAAGGAGGATAAGTCAAAAAAATTCTATGAATTCTCATTTCTATTAGCCATGAAGTGAGCTTCCCTTATCCAAGTTGTGTGTGTGTGTGTTAGAGAGAGAGAGCTAAGATGAAAACACTTTTATTCTTCATATTGTTAAGTCATGGTCACAAAAGCAATCAACTAGAGAGCTCCTAGTTTGTGGATTCTAGAGTCCATGCCCTCTGAAACTCCCATCTGTCATTTTTGGACAACTGCTTTGTACCAAAATTGGGAAAAAGTAGGACGACTCTTCCACTTGCTCTCTTTACATCATCGACCTTATCATTTACACCTTCTACTCTCATGTCCTCCCTATTTGGTATTGAAAACATCAAACATGCACTCTCCATCCCTTTCTTAAATCACCTAACCGTCTTATTCATATACCACACAATTTAGAAGCACTAGTTGTTGTGATTGTCCTTATCGCCATTGGGTTACTTTGCATATTCTTCAACCCTAGGGGTGATTAGAGTTGTGCCCGACTTGTAAGATATTGCATCCACTAAATACTTTACAAGAATTCGAATCAAACTTAAGATTCCTTAACAAGTCAAGTTCAAATTGTATAGTAATACTTCATAAGTTTAATTTAAAATTTATCATTTTTATGATTTTTTATAGTTTATAAATAATTTCTATATTTTATTATTATTATTATTATTATTATTATTATTATTATTTTATAAATAAATCAAATTTAATTGAATAGCAATTCTCACTAAAAATTCAAGTTAGGTCAAATCCAAACATCTCACTATTTATACGACTTGGGTACATTCCTACCTTTAACCAATATATTTTTCTCCTCTCTTACTATGCATATAATTAATTATAGATAGAAATGATTTGCATAACTTGTCCCAACAAAAATTTCCTTTTCTTTTCCTTTTTTTAAGGAGATTTTTTCAGGCGAGGGATCTACTAAACAAAATTACAAAGCAAGGGATAAAATTTTCCCCAATTCTATCACGTGTTACACTCTACATGTTCCTTTAATACCTGAAAACTCTTAGAATCAGTAGAATCTATTTTATCTACATAAATTTTAAAAGATAATTGGTATACAAAGCCAGGTGTAAAAAAAACACAAATCAAGGCAACTGATAATCATGACAAGTACAGCAAACTCCTAGTTCAAAACTACAGGGGATGATTTTCCCTGAGGGCTAGAGGGACCCCTATTGCTATGGTATTAAAAACAAGCCAGGTGTCTTCTAGCTTTTTCTTTTTTTTTTCAGCAACTTCCACACAACACCAGTACCATCCAACCTCCAAAGAGGATTAAAAATAAGAACAGCCGTCATTGATAGCTCCACTATCAAGTATCAACAGAGAAAAGGCACCCCAAAAGAAATAAAAAATAAAAAATCAAGAGGCACCTATAGTTTGGCTCTCACACAAAACACCACATGCTTCAAAGTTCAAACTACACAAAAATGTGCATGGATGAGAGAGAGAGAGAGAGAGAGAGAGAGAGAGAGAGAGAAAAGTATCTGAGGAAGTGCACTCCTGCTGTCCTTTTGTTTTAATAATATAAAGTCCGAGAATGAGTACAAGTGGCTCTGTATGCACTTCTACTGTACATATACACTGGCCACTACATGTTTCGAAGGAATGCCAAAGATGCCCCAAACATGAAGACACTTGTAGATACTCACTCGCATTCAGAAAGGAAACAATAAGATAAAATAGAACGATACCATCCTCTTTCATTTTCTACTTTTGGCACCATTATTGGCAGTTCCCTGGATCCCACCAGCCCCACAGAGCTGTACATCTAAAATCATTCAACACTAAAATAATCCAACCACCACTCGCTCCGTCACTTCAACATCTTTTCTGCACTTGAGTTGAAGGGTTTAAGCTTATCATCATTAAGTCCGTAGTTTATTCAAAATACATTGGTGGGAGCCATTTTTAACACGCTTCATGCCTACTTGACATGGAAGACTTGAATAACTATATTATTAACATTTGGATACTAAAATTGAAGAAAAAATTGCAACCGTGGAATTGAGAATCAACAGCAGGGTTTCCTATGAAGCTATTCCAATGACTATCACTGAAAGATTAATGTATACCCGATTCACTATTTTCATTACTTGTGTTACATTAAAATATCCATTCTCAAGAACAGAGTGATTATAAAAAAAAAAAAAAATTGACAGTTTACACAAAATAAATGTGTCGCTATCATAGAGTAAACAAGAAAGCAAAATTTTCATGAATGAATACTGAATAACTATTCCAAGTTTTATGAAAATACATCATTAACACTTTCTAAAATTATTTCTTCTCTATTTCTGGGAATAAGTATTACACTAATCAAAAGTAACATGTGTCTTTTAAGCTTTCTTTTCACGCGGAACTAGTACCAAGACAAGAATGAAGAGGGTTGAATTTTAAGTAACCAAAAGGTAGTGTAAAACCTCGTCAAGCCAATGTATGAATATTCTTATCCCGATATATAACCCCGCATAATGGGAGTTGATGCTTCCTAGCAATTGTTCCACTAAGCTGTAGATTCTAGTATGATTAAGTTACCAGGATCAATAGACATTTTCTAAGAAACCACCAGAGTCCAGTCAGACCACACTCATTGGACTGCGTGTGCTTACTCTGCGGAAGAGCAGCATTCATGGCAGGCAATTAACATAAATTTCAAGATTATGAATGGACTCCTGATTGTGGGTCGTGAGCCAAGTATTTCTCCTAGTTACTCCAGAAAGAACCAATGTAAAGTTGGGATTGTTCTGAGAGAGAGGAACAGATGGGAGACGATAAGTGGAGAATCCTAAGCTTGGCATAAGAAAGAGTAAAAGATGACATAAGCATTGTCCCCAAGAACAAGAAGCATCACAAGGTGGGGCCACTGAATAAAACTGAGATGAATTTTAAAAGCTCCCATCTCACTTCCTTTCTCTTGTGATATCTCCTTCCATTTATTCTCCTCCATCTACTAAGCCCTTCTTAAGAGTCGGCTGCTGCCATACTGGGATGGATCTCCCTAAAACTTCCTTTTGACACCCTTTCTACTCTGAGGTTTGTGCAGAAAATGGCAACCCAGGGTAGAGAACCAGCAAATGGAATGAACATCAGTGACAACAGTGATGAAGCAATTGTAGATAAGTCGGGAGAGTGGCTCAACTTGAGCCTAGGCAGGAATTCGCCCTCAACAGCTGGATGCTCGAGCTCACAATCAAGGCCAGCTTCTACCAAGGTTTTCTCATGTAACTTCTGCATGAGGAAGTTCTACAGTTCACAAGCACTAGGGGGTCACCAGAATGCACACAAAAGGGAGCGAGGAGCAACAAGAAGATACCAGTCACAGAGGATGATGGCAGCCATGAATTTGCCCATAAGCACTCCACTGATCAGATCTCTTGGCGTCCGGCCCCATTCACTTGTGAAGAAACCAAGCGGAGAAGGAACAGTGACAGCGAGATTTAATGATGCTAATACAGGGCTTGCAATGCCGCGGATGCTATTCACATCTGATGAAACAATGGATTCAATATGGCCGGGGAGCTTTCACTTGGATCCACAGCTGCCAGAGCAACCTCCAGAGATGCATACGCTTGACCTGAATCTCCGTCTCTGAGTTGCACACCCATATGCCTCCAGTAGGAAATTTAACTTTCAATCTCTGTTCGTATTAGCACCTGATCCTCATCTACCAACTAGACAAACTAACTTGAGCATGGGCACAACAAAATTTTAAGTCCAAATACAGTGTGGTTGTTTCTCTTGAATAAAACTACAAGACATGGGAATTTCCTCCCGCCCACGCAGGTAGTTCAAAAAGACCTCAAGCATCATTCCATTTTAGTGTAATTTCAATCCTTTAGTGGCTGAAATGTTTGCTGGTGAATTGTACTTGCATATACAAAGCTTGTAAAAATGGGTTTACTCCTAATCATGCTTTGTAGTTCTGTTCTATTTCAGTTGACATATAGCTCATCCAGACTTAGGGTGACTATAAATCAAATTATCATCAAATAAGATTTTAATGACGAGCAGAATCACACACCCTATACAAAACATCATGTGTAAAAGATCAATGGGAATTTTAGTGCTTCATGCCTGTTAAGTATTGAGCAAGAAAGCATATACAACATCTAGATGTGCATAACACTGCTACAAACCGTACGGAAGACATACTCCCCCTCAACAGTGAAAAAGATGATGATAACCAGTTTGAGGAGTGTTTTGGGTGGGGGTGAGAGGAGGAATAAGTTTTCAAATATTTCTTGTATAGCTTTTTGAAAACATTCCGTGGAGATCATGCATGCTTCTCTTGCTTACTGAAACCCATGTAAACAAATAATCATTCAATAAGAAGTTTAGCACTTTTTTATTTTTTATTTTTGGTTTGCATCCTCATTAACAGAATCAGGTGTTCCATCTGCAGCTCTGGAGGAATAAAAACCTTACACTTACCAAGAAAACAGTGTATCCCTAAGAAGGATGCAGTCTCATTATCCTCTAACACAGCTGGAAGAAATTGATGTATCGAAGAACAAAGATTCAAAACTTTTGAAGGAATAAAGATAGTTACCATACTAATAAAATTCTCCTTATGACTTAAAAAATTATTATCCTAATAGAATTGTGCCAGGGCCCAGGCAGTAGGGATTAAGGTTTAATTGAGCTGGTTGACTTGCGTT
Organism: Malania oleifera; assembly: GCF_029873635.1. Lineage (NCBI taxonomy): Eukaryota > Viridiplantae > Streptophyta > Magnoliopsida > Santalales > Ximeniaceae > Malania > Malania oleifera. The sequence goes on from NC_080421.1 coordinate 21,890,415, forward strand.
ATCATCCAGATAGAATAACCAGCAGACTTTAGCATGACGGCTTTCTGCAACATGTTCCTTATGTACTAACCTCTTTTCAAATTTTAGGAACGATTAAAAATGAAAATAATCTGTCACGAATTTAAATTTAGGTTGGTTTGTGCATTCAAGTTATAATCTAGATTCTCTTTCCCCTGTGCACCTCCATGTTTTGTATTCATACATGAGCCAAAGGAACTTTCTTTTGACTGTCAAGTGTCTAATACCCTCCCTGCACTAGTCATTTGTTCTGTTCCACAAATATGTTCAACTAAATATTATGATGCATAAACCATCATTTCAAACAGTCCCCTCCCAACACTACAGAAATGAGGAATAAGATATTAGATTTTAATAATTAGATTGAAAAGCCAGAGTCTTAAACATTTAGAGTGCATATGTTTCTTCAAGAGATCTGTTATCAAGTTCTTCAAGATAATTCACTCTCACTATCCAAACAGCAACAAGATAAGATGACACTCATTCGGATCACTCCAAGGGAATACCCCTGTACATCTAAGTCATTTTGAAATGTTTTCAGAGCCAACATCAAATAAAACATTGCAATTTCACTCCTATATTGTATTATCGCTTAGCAAAATAAATCATGTGCAATGTTTTTTGATTTCTGAAATCCATATTCTTTCTAGTTCCTACTTCCTACGCATCACAAAAGAACACTTTCAATATGTTGAGAGATTTTCAGGAGGACGAGCTTAAGTGAGCAGTGTTTACCATGGATAAGAAGGAAGCTCATGGGCCGGATGGTTTTACTTTGTCTTTTCCCAAAATGGTTGATATAAGGTTGACTTGTTTTTTAGAACTTCATGCTAATGGAGAAATTCCCAAGAGTATGAATTCAACTTTTATCACTGTTAAACTTGATATACATTGTCGAGCCACAATCTAACAGCTTAACCTTTTAGGTAAAGTGGTTATCTAACATGGTATCCATGCCAATTACCAGGAGGCCTTGGGTTCTAGTCTTGTTGCCTGCTCAATTGTGTGGGGTTTAAAAAACTATTGTATTACCTATAATGTATGTTAGTGTCATTTGTTCATCTCTCTATGTGTTGGAGAGTTGAAGAGGAGCCTTGGTGCAATGGTAGAGTTTTCGCCATGTGACGTGGAGGTCACGGGTTCAAGGCAAGGAAATAGCCTCTTGTAGAAACACAACATAAGGTTGCAGGACCCATCATAGTCTGCCCCTTCCTTAGATCCCACATAGATGGGAGCTTGGAAAATGACGCTACCCTTTCATCTCTCCATGTGCTATCAAGCTGCACGCAGGGGTATGTTAAAGCTTGATATATATTGTTGGCCCACAACCTAACAGCTCAAACTTTTAAGTACAGTGGAAATTTCACCTTTGTTTTCAAGAAAGATCACTCTGTTGTGGTTAAATTATTTCCATCCTATTTGTTTGATTGTGAGTGTATAAGAACATCGCTAAGGTTCTCGTTGATAGGATTAAGGAGGTGATAGGAAGTATCATTTCTAGTTCCTAGGTGGCTTTTTTGTGGGAAAGATGTATTTTTGGATGATGTGCTCATGGCTAATGGGGTTGTGGAGGACCTTAGGAGAAACACCAAAGTTTAATATTTAATCTAGATTTTGAGAAGGCATATGATAGCATAAGTTGATTATTTGGACAGGGTCTTGGATAGGAAGGGGCTTGTTGAGAGGCTGAATTAGGGGTTGTATTTGTTCTACCTCTTTCCAAACTAAGATTTGGTTTTCAACCTCTACATAGGGTGTGTGGCAAGGGGGTCATTTTGTCTCCCTTTCTCTTCGTCTTGGTTGCTGATTTGGTGAGTAGGATGATTAAGAAGGCCATTGAAGCGATTTTAGTTCAACAGTAAATAGGGATGGAGTGATTGTCTCACGTTGCTCAAATTCTGTTAATGTCATACGATAGGAGGTACTTTGGAGCTGTCAGCTGAGGAGAAGGCGGCGGCATAAGTGACAGTGGAGGCACATGTTGCCTAAGAGCAGAGTGAGAAAGGGTCTAGAAGGAGGGAGACAAAAATGGCTTGGAGCATGGTTTTAAATAACGGCTGCGATTTTTGGGTTCCCAATACCGTTACACACCTTGAAACTGGTAGGAAGGAAAATCATGCCCATAGTGGCTGTTATGGATCGTGACCATTATGTAAAGGCGGTAATGGCCATTACATAACCGCTACAGAACTATTACGGAAAAAAATTATTTTATTTTTACTTTTTCTTCTCACTGTTTCCCCCCTTTCATAAATCATTCTCAATATACAAAGGGGAGAACGGTGGAAAAAGATTATAATGGGGATGATAATTATACAAAATTTAATACTTTTTTTAATCACTCTCAAGAGATCCATTAATTAACAATTTGATAATACTAATTTGTTAAGAAGATATTTTATTTTGATAATATTAGCAATTTGATATTCATGTTCCATATTTTCCAATTTCAACCTACTTTTCTTTTTTCTTTAGTGCATATTTGTCTTATTCACATGTCTTATGTGTTTAAGAGATTTATGGAGTGTATAATGTATTTTGTCTTATTAGTTAATTTATCACTCATAAGAATAATGAAAAGTATAAATACAAACACTCACATAATTTTCTATCAATGTTAGTTTAAAACAAATGTAAATTTCTCGCCCATACCAAACAACTTAGTTTAACTAAAGGATCTAAAATACACTAAAACTCTTTCTACGAAGGGTTAAAAAACTAAAAACATGCAAATAAACTAATATGCCTAAAAGGCAGTGTCTTTATATAACATCAGCTACTCCTGCTTCCAGCTTCACCTATTACCATTAGGTTGCGCTACCCGCTACCGCTATTTAAAACTGTGGCTAGGAGAAAAAGAAGAAAGTAAAATGACTATCATATGCCCAAAAGTTGTTCAATATTACAAGTTTGCCACTGCCTCTCTACAGTAACAAGTACTTATAAGTAGACCAAAGTAGTCACAGGTTACTTATCAAACAGTTCTTAATTTTTTCCTTAAAAAATCAGTTCTAAAAAAGTACTTGTAATAAGTAGTTATTTGATTGCAAGACAAATACTACTTTTTTGTACAGGTACTTATCTTAAGTGGCTTCAAATGGGGCTAAGTTTCAAGGTTTAGGATTAATTTAGTTAAGTGCGATCTAACTGCTATTAATTTGAGTCCAAAGCTAACTTCTAGATATGCTGTTCTTGTAGGCTATGGGATTCTGCAGCAGCCTTTGGCTTATTTAGGAGTTCTTTTAGGAGGTAAATCCTTGGTTTGTTTGGGATCCAATGATTGTTAGGTGACTAAACATCTTGATGGGTGGAAGGTGCACTCTTTCCCCAGGGAGGTCTCATTACTTCAATCCAACCATGTCTTTCTTTGATTCCCCTGTATTTTTCATTCTTGTTTAACATTCCAGTGGGGATTGCTAGCAGATTAGGCAGGATTATATGAGATTTTCTTTGCTCAAGGCAGGTGAGAAGAGGGATCATCTTCTCAATTGGGAGATTATGTGTAGGTCTGTGGAGGGGGCTTGGGACTCAGTAATTTGGCGTCTAAGAACATTGCTTTGGTGGATAAGTGATATGGTGTTTCTTTTGGAAACTGATTTCCTTTAACATTGGTTTATTACAAGCAAATTTGACCTCAAAAATAGCTAGACCCATGGAAACTAAGTTGCAGGTAACATGTCTTCTTTCCTCGTACCAAATATAAAGTGGGAGATGGCCATATGTTTCAGTTTTGAAAGGTCCTATGATGAGGAAATTATGTTTTTTAGCTGCCTTTCCTGCACTCTTTTGTCTTACTTTTGCATCCTAATGCAATATTCCTTCTTTCCTCATTTTATTGATGGCAATGCTGTTAGGATTTTCAGCTTCGTCCGAATCAAAATGATAGGGAGATGCAGGAGCTTCCCTCTCTCCTAGGCTTGTTGGTTTCTAAGACATGCAAGCTTCCTTCTCAGCCTCCCCACCACTGATTTTCTCTCTGGAAATTCTTGAAGACCTCATAGCTCCTTCACACTCACCTCCCTGCTGTGATGCTTTTTAGATAGCATAGTGAACTTATGAGGACGACATGGTAAAGTTATTCTACAAATAGAATGGATTCAGATTCTGTTACATTATGTTCATGGTTACGAAATTGAATGAGGTATACACATGCTAAACTAAGTGAGACGCAACATTACAATCATTCTAGCCTGCTTTAAAACTAGACATTCTAGTCGTGGGAATATTAGATTTGGTGTTAGGATAATTCTTGTGTTTTTGCTAGAAAGTCTTTTTATTCTCATTTAAATTTGCTTTTCATTCTTTTCCTCTAGCTAATCGAGGGTGGAAAACTAAAATTTAATGAAAGGCACAGGCTTTTGAGAAGATAGCCATTCTAAAAAGAGTTAGCACCAACAATCTGATGCAACTGCGTAGACAATGTATAAGTATCATGTATTATAGCAAGGATTATACTCATTTATGTCATTGCTCTATGACTTGGTGCTTATGGAACAATATTTGGGATAGTATTGGGTTTGTCCTCATTCTTTGGAGGCTTTCTCGTTGATCAATTTAGAGGCTTTGGGAGGCAAAACAATGTTAGGTTTTTGCGTTGGTGTGCAGTTTTGCAGTTATATGGGACATCTATGGCTTTGATTTGAGGCAGGACCCTTTTTTGCTTCGATGTCAGTGCCTGCTAAATGGCATCTTGGCAGTATGGCTTTGTCTGGTACCCAACATGATTGGTTGGCTCTATTAGTTTAATTGTGTTTTTTCTCTTTGTATTAGCTTCACTGTTATTTTATTCTTTTTTTTTTTTTTTTTTTGAGGATTTCTCATCCTCTTTTGTGCATTCTCCTATCTTAAAATTTTTCTTTTTCTATAGAAAAGAAAATTCTCTCCTAGTACTTCTTGAGCATGCCTTGGTTGCATTAATGCTTCCCAAACTCCCCCTTATTTACCTTTGCTTTGGGGCACTAAACTCTTGCTAAAATAGAAAAATAGAACATCTTCCACTCAAGTGCATCTTCTTGCTGTGGACAATCACTCTTTTACTCTCAAGATTATTTTAAAAATTAGCCAACAATAAAAAAATAATAATAAACAAAAAAAATGTATATATATGCACAAACAGTACACCCAAAAAGATATTCTATGACATCTATGCCTAGATATAGATATGGTTGAGTACTTCAGCAAGAACACAAATTACAGTTTTTTTTCCCACCAGTAAATTAATCTCCAGGATTGTTTACAGCATTACAGGTTACCGGGGACTTTAAGCTTTTGGGTCTTATGCATAACGACAGGAAGTCTCTGGCTGATAATGCTTGGATCGTTATATGCAGCAGAATCCGAGGGATATCCCTTCTGCACGAATAAATTTTAGTATAAAAAATTATAAACTGAAAAAAATTCAAAGTCAGGAAACATGACTTTCTCTTCTGAATAATTTACATAGTAGTAAAACGAGTTATAAAAATAATAGCTTCAAGGAGAACAATAGATAACAAGATGGAGAGGAAACCTCAACTAGCAGTACATTTGTGATAGCCAATATGGCTGAATGGCACTTTTAGATCACTATTTGAAAGAAGACATCAGGAACACAAGCAAATGTGATACACTTGGCCCATGACGCGAAGTTATCGTGCAATTTCTCAGACACTAAAATCAAGGGTTTAAAAATCCACAGAAATACACAAATTATTTCCACTTCAGGAAAAGCAAACGTGCTTTGAGTAAAGTTTTCAAGTTTAAAGCCATGCTCCACAATTAGAAGCTGACTGCATGAAGATTTTTCAACTGTATGTGATTCAAATTGAGTTTGGACCACTTCACTAGCCACAGAAGTTGAATCTTCCAAATTTTGTATTTAAACTTTTCTATCAATCAGCAGGGCCGATGCCCACAACTAGAGCCTTTTCAAGATAAGCCTAATGGAAAATGATTTTACATCACAACATAAATGAGAGAGAGAGAGAGAGAGAGAGTGAGAGAGAGAGACATTTGAATTATCGAAGCTTCCTTTCCTCATAAATATGAAATGAGAAATAAACAACTCTACATCTCTAAGAAGCCACACAAACTAAAGAACCAGAAATTCTTAAAGCAAAGCAACTAGAAAAAATTTATTATGGTTGCTATTATAATAATAATAATTATTCAACAACAGAATAAAATTTTGTTTAAGGTAAAGACATTATTCAATATAATTTCAAGAGAAAACAAGAAGCTTTCAAGACACAGATAAGTTACAAACTTACTGCAGCCAAGCCCTCAAAAGTGGCCTCCCTCCAGCAGCTCTCCCGAAGAATGACGGGGTTTGAATGGTCCGCAAAAGCACAATGGATACGAGTATCTCTGAGTCTCATAAGCACCCCATCAACTCTAAGCTGTAAAAGAACTGAAATTTAGCAGCTACCTGGGGAAAAATAAACAATGGGAAAAGGTTGTACAAAAGATCTCCACTTATATTGGCTGATGTATTCGCCATCCCTAATATTTGAATATTTTCTTACATTGGCCAACCGAACACTGTGCTCAGTGCTTCAAGTCAACGAACAGGAGAAAAAGGCTATATAAAAACAACACTTTTCTTGAATTTTTTTTTTTTTTTCTGAAATCCAGTTAATCAGGGGAGACAAACTCACCCAAAAACGCAAGAGAAGAAACCAACAACTTGGCATGACTCTCTACAAAATCATAAGGTATTGTGATCAGTCCTCAATCAGTCTATTATTGTACAAGAAGCAAAGAAGATCCATATCAGATGAAATAGTCAGAGCTTAAAGATTTACCACTTTTACAGTCAAAAGCGACACACCGTTATCAGCCAATTCATCTTCATACAAGATTACCTGTCAATCAATATTTAATAGATTGGTTGGGGAAGATAAATAGATACCAACCAGGAAAAGAATAAAATATATGAAATTTAATGCCTATCTGCCCCTGGATACTGTCTTAAGTGCCCACCTCATCATAGAAGAGAATAGGCTCTTTTGATGCCAAAGCAGCTATATCAATTTGCTCCTTGCAATCCTCCCAATGAAGATGACAGCTCCCTTCCTCGGATAGTGACCCTCTTTTATGCTGATTATAGAAGAAAACATCCGTAACAATAGCACAAATTATGGAACTAAAATAGCAAAAGAAGCAACAATTATAATCTTGAGCATTCAGAAGTTTATTCATCAACTGCTTTTTGTATTTGAACAAATTTTCACTTACACTGAATTCTCAAATGTAAAAGATAAATGACTGCACATTAAGAAAAAGAAATCTCACAATACCATGTTGTTTTACAATGACCTATAGTTATCATGCAGTCAAAACTCCACAAAAAGTTAGAATATGAGCTGAGTGGCAAGGCATCTTCATTTATAAGAAACTCATCAATTTTACAAATTGCAAGCAAGTACAGACCTCTGTATTTCTCTCAACCATCTCACTTCCACAATATGGTGTTGTAAATGTATAGTCATAACCTAGTATCACCTGCTGATAGGGTTTGCTGCAAATTAAAGATAAATGTTAAATAAGGTAACATTCTCTCTTGGATGGTAAACAAAGCTACAAGTTCAAACAATTTGTTGAGGGAATTTACACTAGCAAAGACACAAGCTGCAAACAAAAAACGATTTATATTCACGAATACATCTTGAGGGTGAGGCAGACTGATATCATAGCTGATATTAAAAAATGCATCTGATTGCAAATCACGTAAATTATCAAGAGGTGAAAAGGAAAGGTATCATGTGTTTTTCAAGAAAGCAAAAAGGCCGGCCCTAAGGAGCACTGAGACCAGACTCATAGAGAAAAAGTTGCAGAGAGGTCTTGCAGACCCTGACCCTAAATCTTGGGTCACTTTTTTTGGGGAAAAATAATTTTTATTTTAAAAAATGTAGTCATCAGCAATTTTTTTTTTAAAATAAATAAACTAAACTAGGAAAGACCAAAAGAGAACCTTAAGGAACTGCTCCTAAAGTCCAAAAAACTCCAAGGAAAAGGGCATGGTCTGTGTCTATCAGGATGGTCTATGGTCAAGTTACCTCACAAGGGAGGTGGTAGGCATTTTTTGCACAGCCCTTAACAATCTCTACTAATGAATGAAACCAATATTTGTCTTTGGCAAATTAGCTAATGAATCATTGCTTGAAAAATACCTAAATCTAATCAAAGCATGGAAAGTCCCTAAAGATTCTTTTTTTTATTAATCCAATAGTTTTATCACATCAGTTATTCATGTAACATTGTGCTCAAATTTTTTGGGATAAAAAACAATTTTTTTTAAAAAAGCAATAAACAAAGTACAAAATAGAGGACAAGGAGTCCTTCCTGGATAACACGAGATACAAAAAACTAGAAGCTACTAAAGGAACTAGGAACAATACAAGTATTAATTACAAAAGTGCTGCCCTCCAATCTCTTGTGCGGTTGGAACAATGGTGACAGTGTCCCCCAAGACAAGTCTAAGTCTGCTGGGAAGAACTTCTGATAGGATTTTGTACAGGCTAGTAACTAGTCTTATTGGTATAAAGTCCTCGACTCTTCTAGCTCTCTCCTTTTTGGGAATAACAGTGACAAAAGTGGAATTTGCACTAATATTGAACACACCCTTGCAATGGAATTCGTCAAAAAAATTTAGGATATCAGCTTCCAACACTCTCCAATTTTCCTGGAAAAATGCCATCGAGAAGCTGCCAGGGCCAGGGGCCTTGTCTCTACAAATGTCAAAGACAGATCTTCTAATTTATTCGACTTGAAAAGGTCTTTCCAACCACCTAGCAGAACTCTCTTGGATGGAACTCCAATCCAGGCCTTCCACCATCAAGCTATTTGGTATCTCTTCAGAAAATAGAGTTTTATATTCATTATCTCAATTCATTTCTGGATGAAAGTGCATGTAATACATTTATGAAGGCACACTGTGTGGACATTGGAATAGGAAGTATGTTGCAGTGTCCAAATATAGTACCCTAACCAATCAGGAGGTCCAAGATAAGTTCAATTTATCTCCGATCCATATGCCGACCAAGCAAATGGAAATGTAATGCTTTATTTTAAAAAAAAAAATTAAATAACTATTTTGACTGCAAAACATAAAATTTTATAATATATCATTTTGGAATTGAAATTATTTTAATTTTTATTTTCTTTAACAAATTATTCATTTCTTTTTTTGGCAAACGCAGAAAAATGTTTTATTTCAATTATTATATTTATTTGTCTTCCCTTTTTTCTCACTAGAAATTCCACAATTAAAGAAGAAATTTTTTCAAGCCAACAAGACTTTTTCATTCACAGTGAATATGCAGACATAAGGATTTCAATGAGGTTTATTAATGTGCAAACCTGGAGTCAAAATGCATTAATTTAGCCAAAAATCACAAAAGTTACGATGCACACAATTTAAGTTGACTAAATTAAGCACATGCATTTGTGTGGTTAAAACGAAAATTTGTGTGTGTGTGGGGGGCGGGGAGGAATATTACTAACCCACAAACCATCCGCACTCAAGCTTTTCCCAGGCGACAATCATGTAACATTAAGAGAGTTGCGACAGGGTTCCTGCGACTGTGATGCACTAGGTCACAAGCCTTGGCTTGGTCCTACTTCACTGCTCCATGGACATATCAAACCACTGCGCACAATTGCTGCTTCCTTGCCTTTCTCTGCATCCTCATGAGAATAGCGATGAACTTACTCATGGGTTTTGATGGGCTAGCGGCACGAGGCAGCAGATAGTGGCAAAAAGAATTTGGGCGTCACCAGCATTTGAACCATAACCAAATTGGACAGATGGTGACAACAGGCGTAGGGGTGGTGAGCTTAGGTGATTCATGATGGCCAACCATAGAGGTTTGCCATAGGTTACGATGGATGCAGAACTCACCGTAGTTGTCTACTGTAACCAAAACTTTGGATAGACGCGAGCATCATTGATGGTGGCAAACTTAATGAATAATGGTCACTGATCACCAGAGAAGAAGGTTCTACAAGCCATTACCTATACTAAAGAAAATTTCTCCCCCTCTGTTTTTGTTTAAAATGCTAAGATCCCCAGAAAAACTGAAGGGGTAACTGCAGACTGGGTGGCAACCATGGAGGTTGCCCCCAGTCTCCATAACAATAATGCAAATTCTCCTCTAGCCACACACTCCATTCACTGCAATTGCTTCTCTCAAAATGGTGGCCCTCTCTAGGGCAGCCTGTCTTCATTGTTCCAAAGTAAAGAAATTGTAGAAATGGTAATTGTTAATGGTTATCTTAGTCTTTTAGTATTATCACTAAGTGTGTTAGTATCTTACTGAGAGTCAGTAAGGGTATTATAGTCATTAAAATGCATTTGATTTGTATTATAAATAGAGGGAGGGACCTATCTTTGAGTCAAGTCATTCCTTAATCAAAATATCAACATGGTAACAGAACATTATGCAACCTAAACCCTATCACACTCAGCCATCATCGGAAAACACCCTACCATTGCTGCCCTTCTCAGAACCACCACAACCCTTCATTATTTCACAAAACCAACCATATAGCCAAAAACAGAACCCTCTGAAACACAACCCTACAAAATCCCAATGCACCCCCATGCGCCGGCCAACTGCCGGCAGTCCCAACCTCACACGCTAGAACGTGAGAGTGATTCCAGCCACCTTTTACTTATTTTTCCCTCCACCATGTTCTAATTCCTTCCCTAGACCATATAATCAAGCTGTTGGGCATGTTTTTTGCTCAAAGATCCAACCTTTTTCGAGCATGCACGTGGTAATCCATTAGTTCTTGTTCAGTGTTTGTAAATGTTTTTTGTGAGTTTCTTGGAGCAGTGGCAGTGTTCATAAGTTGATTTTTGAGGCTGTGGCAGTGGTATATCAGTTTGTAGGTGGTTCAACTCATTTGTGGTTGTTTCGGTGCTTTAGTTCCAATCAGTTTTGATTGTTCTTATTGTTTTACGGTGGTGTGGCTACTGGTTTGTGATTGTTGGGATGGAGCCCATGAATCCAAAAAAACATGTTTCTTCATGACTGCCATAGATAACAACTGAAAAGTTGGATGGAAAGAATTATGTTCAATGGTCAAAGACTGTTCGAGATTATTTAACAAGATTAGGAAAATCTGACCACTTGCTCTAATCTGGTTCTTCTCATGAAAAAAGAAGATAAGTGTGTATTCAAAAAAATGTCTTGATTGTTTCCCTCTTGTGGAATTCAATGAAGCCCAGATGTGCAAGCATCTAGATACATGCAAGGAAATTTGGGATTACTCCAAGCTTCTATACTGTAGTAACATTACACGTATGTATGATTTATCCCAGGAGTACATTCAGTTACAATAGGGAGATGGAAGCATTACAGATTATTTTGGAGAGATGAAACGTATTCATGAAGAAACCTACAATTGTCGATGTTTGTGAGATGCAGAAGCAAATGGAGCAGGTGACAGTTCTTTGGGTTCTAGCAGGTTTGAAACCCGAGTTTAAGGCAGTCCAATTCCAGATACTTAGTACTGCAAAGTTGCCATCATTTGTCGATCTTTATTCTCGTGTCTTTCATGCTTCCTTTAGCACAGATTCTTCTACTCTTGCATCTGGCTCTAAGAGGACAGCCTTGGCCACACATGGTGATTCTAGTTCTCTCTACCAATCAAAAGCAAAAGTAGTTGAGGTGGTTTGAGTGGTCGTGGTGGTAGAGATGGGCGAGGTAGAGGCACTCCTCACAAGTGCACTCATTGTGGACAAGGTAATCATTCTATTGAGCAATGTTGGGATCTCCACAGTAGATCTTCACGTGTTGCCGAGTGGGGGGCACGTGGGGAACAATGTATTGGGGCCTAGCGAGGGACAACATACTTGAGGGAAGAATATTCCAAGTTCCAGCAGTATCAAGAATCACAACAAGCTTCTTTTCCCATTGCATCTCTTGCCCAATCAAGTAATCCCACAGCATGCTTGTCATCCTGTACTTCTCATCCTAGTTCTTAGGCTATAGACTCTGCTGTCACTTATTATGTCACGGGTATACGCAATTTCTTCTCTACTCTCCAGTATCCTGAAAATTTACCTTGTATTACTCTTGATGATGGATCCACCACTACCGTTAAGGGAATTAGAACTGTGAATCCCACTTCTTCTATTTCTCTTCCTTCAATTTTGTATATTCCAAAATTTCCTTTGAATCTTATGTCCGTTAGCAAGATTACCAAATCCATGAATTGTTCAGTAACATTCTTCCATAATTCTATGGTTATTCAAGATTTGAAAACGAGGAAGACGATTGGCAGAGGGCGTGAAGCTGGTGGACTTTATCGCTGCTATCTCCTTCTACCGCACTATTGCTACTGCACCTCTCCAAATTCATTGACACCTTGGTCATCCACCACTGGGAAAATTGAAACGTCTAGTTTCTGATTTGAGTTCTATGTCTAGTCTTGGTCGTCAATCTTGTCAATTGGGAAAGCATCATCTTGTCCCTTTTGCTTCCCAAGTCAATAAACAAGCTGCAAGCCCTTTCATGTTAGTCTATTCTAATGTTTGGGATCCTAGTAGAGCTGTGTCCAAGTTATGTTTTCGGTACTTTGAAACCTTTGTAGATGACCATACAAGGATGACTAGGCTCTATTTAAGAAAAGATTGTTCTGAGTTATTTCATATATTTTGTGCCTTTTGTTTTGAAATAAAGACTCAATTTGGTTTTCTAGTTCGGGCACTTCAGAGTGATAATGCTAATGAGTATTTCAGTGATCAATTCACAACTTATATGACTCAGTTTGGTATTCTTCATCAATCATCCTATCCCCACACTCCTCAACAAAATGGGGTTGCAAAGACGAAAAATAGACATATTCTTGAAATCACTCACACTGCACTTTATCAAATGAATGTATGTAAAGTGTTTTGGAGTGATGTTGTACTTACTACTTGCTATCTTATCAATAGGATGCCATCCTCTATTCTTAGTGATAAAATTCCCAACTCCATTATTTTTCCTAATTCACCTCTATTCTCTCTACCTCCTCTTGTATTCGGACGTGTGTCCTTTGTTAATCAACTAACTTCTGGGGTGAATAAGTTGGATCCTTATGCTATAAAATGTGTCTTTTTGGGCTACAAATATACTCAAAATGGATATCATTGTTCTAGTCCTATGCTGCATTTCTTCCTTGTTTCTGAAAATGTTAACTTCTTTGGATATCAACGAGTCTCTTCATTTACCTAATCTTCCAAATTCTAGTTTGTTGTCCTTACCAATCAACCATCTATGCCTCCTTGAAGTTTGAGTCCTTCTCATCGTCTCGATCGTCCTAATTTGCAGATGTATTCACGATGGCAGGTCCAAAGAAGAGAGTCCCTTCTACCTTCTATTCCCATGCCTTTGGTTTCCTCGTCTAATGATCATATTTCCTATGATGGGGATCCTCCCATTGCTGTCTGTAAAGGTGAGCGCACATGTACACCCCATCTCCAACTATGTTTGTTATGACTTCTTATCAACCTCCTATTATTGTTTGTTACTACTCCATCACCTGCTGCCCTTCCTAAATTTGTTTCTGAAGCCTTAGCCCACTCCGGGTGGAGGAATGCCATGGCTGAAGAGATGAATGCTTTACAGGACAATAATACTTGGGACTTGGTATCTCTTCCTCCTAACAAGTCTATGGTTGGTTGTCACCGAGTATACATGGTTTTAAAACTCGGACAGGTGGCTGACCCGATGAAGCCACTGGGTCAATTGGACCGGTGGATCAAACCGGTGGTTGAACCAATGATGGCAACATATTATAAATATATATATATATATATATATATATATTAAATGAATTAACAATGATATTACTAATATTATTATCATCATCATCAACATCATCCTCATCATCAAAGATAATTTTATAAAAATGTGGTTAGACTCATAAACATTTATTAGTTAATTATAATTAATTATTATAAAAATTAATTACTAGAAATAATTTTGAAAAAACAAATATTTTTTTTATTTTATAATACATTCTTAATTTTTATCAAATAGTACTAAAAACATATCACGTTAAGAATTAGAAATTATTCAAAGGCCAAAAAAAACAAAGAAGAAATCTAGTAAAGTTGGGTGTAGATTAGTTATATACGGGGATTGAAACATAGATTTTAGGAATAAATTCTTTATATATATCACTTGTTAAGAAATTATGTACATCATGATTTTGGCTCAATGACAGAACATCTCTTCCAAAACCAAAGGTTGTGGGTTAAACACCTTCCTTATGCAAAGTCTCTACATTTTTTCCCCAATTAAATGACAACTGGGTCAACCCGCCTATTACAACAGGTCCAACCGGTTTGCTACTAGTTGCCTGGGCCTACCCGAGTTAGCCCTGGTTCGTTGCAAAACCAAGTTAGTACGGTCACCCAAATTGATAAGTGACCAGGTCCAATCCAACCATGTCGGACCAGTTGGTCCGATCTAGTGTTTTACAACCATTACACTGTGAAAGTCAATCCTAATGGTCTTGTGGCTCGTCTGAAGGCATGTCTTGTTACTCAAGTGTATGGTTTGGTTTATTCCGACACTTTTTCCCCAATTGACAGGCATGTTATGGGATTACCATATGGTGTCTAATTGAGCCAACACACTAAGCTTGAGTCCTCCAAAGCAATGAACCTAGGTGGTTCCTCCATATAGACCTCCTCCTCAAGATAACCATGCAAGATGGCAATGACAAGTGGTAGTCAAAGAGATGAACATACGTACTAATGTAACTTTGGCAACTATGGGTTGTATCTTGGTTGGTGGTGATTTGGTTTCTTGGAAAAGTAAGAAACAAACTATTATGGCCATGTCAAGTGCTGAATTAAAGTATAAAGCTATGGCTCACACTACTTGTGAACTTATTTGGTTGAAGAACATGTTGGAAGAATTGGGTTTTTCACATTCTCAATTTATGGAGTTAATGTGTGATAATCAACCTACTCTTCATATTGCCTCCAATCCAGTCTTCCATGAGCGAACAAAACACATTGAAGTTGATTCTCATTTTGTTCAAGAGAAACTTGTGCAAAAGCTCATTATTACTACTTATGTAGAGTCTAATATGCATCTTGTTGATTAGTTTACCAAAGTTTTGCGAGGTACTCGTGTTAAATTTATTTGTACCAAGCTAGGTGCACATTATATCTATGCTCCAGCTTGGGGGGAGTGTTAATGGTTATTTTAGTCTTTTACTATTATTGTTAAGTGTGTTAGTATGTTAATTGGTGAGAATTATTAAGGGTATTATAGTAATTAGAATGTATTTTAATTGTATTATAAATAGAGGGAGAGACCTATCTTTGAGTTAGGTCATTCTCTTAATCAAAATCCCAACAATAATAAAAGAAAAAAAAGGGAGTAGATGATAGAGCTTGTTGCTAGCTACCATGGAGGTTTTCAGCAATGGTGGTGGCAATGTAGTTGTTTCCTTCTTGACTCCGCTCTCCTCTCTCTATCTCTCTCTCTCTCTCTAAACAACAAAAAAGAAGAAGAAGAAGAAGAAGAAGAAGAAGAATTAGGTATCCAGCTCGTTCGTTTTTGCCAAGTGTCTCTACATAAGTCTCGCTACCCTCTAATAGATTGAAAAATAGTGATGGAAATCAAAAAAGGAGAGAGAGAGAGAGAGAGAGAGTCGGGTTGGTCATGACTATGGAGCTCAAGCTCTATCCTTCCAGTCCATTGTGTTTTTATTTTTTCAGCTGTCTCTCCCTCTTTTTGCAATGATTTTGGAGAGGCCGCTCCCAAGTCTCGAACCTGAGACCACCCGTACCGAGGCGGAGACACATTCCATACCTTTCTCAAGCGTGGAGAAATATTTGCAAATTCATCAATGATAGAAGATGTTCTATGAATGTAGTTTCCAGAAATGGAGCCACTTGTATGCAACTTCATTCAGAACCCCATGCAAAGCTTTATGACATATCCTGGGTTGATAACTTTACCTCACATATTTGTGAAAGATCTAAAGCTCCTATCCAAACGGGTGACTATTTTGATAATGTTTGGTGAGGTATCACACCCATGAATATTGGTCATTTACTCCTAAGTTCTCCTTGGTTGGGTGATTTGGGTGTGACTCAAGGGCATGAGAACACATGTCTTCCACTATAATGGTTAGAATATCATTTTGAAGCCTGCTCGACCAATCAACCAGGACAAAGAATTTGAGGTTGTGGATCATATCAAAGTTACTCTACTTGAAGACACTACAAGCAAGGAATGTATTTGAAGACATCCACAGGATTTCAAATGTTGAGTTTGTCATCCCAATGCATTAATTGATACAATTCTCAATTCAAGTCTATAGTGCTGCCAAAGGAACATGGTTTCTTGCATCACTCAAGCACCGACTTTTGAAGAGTCCAAGTTTGCTTCTTACTTTTGATCTTCCAACATTTCAATATTCAAGGCCAATTTTTTCTAATTGAGGGGGATTTGATGTAGGACAAAAAGGCAGAACATAGGCAAACACTTCTTGGAGACTCATTCAAAAGAATTGGGTCAAGGATTGTTGGGTTTGTTTAGGGTCCGTTTGGTATCATTGTCAAAAATTACAAGAACAAAAACCTAAAACGAAAACCAAAAATTAAAATGAGAAACTAAAACCAAAAACCAACAACCTGTTTGGTTCATATTTGTAAAAGTAAAAAAAAATTAAAAACTAAATTTAAATTTTCCCATTTTCGTCTTTAAATCAAATAATATTATAAAAGAATGATCAAAATATTAAAATTGCAAAATAATACACATTAAAATTCTATAATAAAAATAAAAATTATTATAATTATTTTACTTAATTGTTATACTTTCAAAATTTACATTACAATAACAATTTTATTAGACATAAAAATTGAAAAATAGTAACAATATTTTGTAATTATCTTTATTATTATTTTTTAAAATTTTGTATATTTTTATTTTAATTATATTTAAGCACATGATCATTTTATTTTAATTTTAATTTAAAAGTGTATAAAATGAATGGTTTAATCCAAAAAAACTATTAAAATTTCTAGTAACAGGTTGTCAAAACAATTGAAAACCATAAAATCTGGTTTTTAGTTTTTTCCGCAAATAGCTAAAAACCGACAAAAAAAATAGAAAATTGATAACATAAACAAAAGCATATTTATATTTTGTTTTTTCACTATGCAAAAATAGGAACAGAAAATTTAGAAAAAAAAATTAAAAAATTAAAAAAAAAAAAACAACAATAACAATACCAAACAAGCCCTTAAAAATTTATTGTGTGTTTAGTTTATTTAGTGTAAGATTATGCGTATTTGGGGGCTTATTTGTAATATTTGTGTATTTAGGGGTAATCTTGTAATTTCATGCAGTTTTAGGGGGTATATGTCTAATCTATTGCGTTAGGGCTTTCTCATAAATAATGTGTGAAAGCCATGAAGGAGTAGCTAATTATGAATTTGAATTGAGAAGTTAACATGTAATTTTTCCCCAGTTGTATCTCTTCTTCCTTCTTCCTTCTTCCTTCTTCCTTCTTCCTTCTTCTTCCCCTTTCCTCCACTCCATCTATCCTACATTCTTTCATGGCTGTAGAACCTTGATGCTATACCACATCACATACGCTTCATTCATGGATAGTATGGATACACTAGCAAGGATCTAATCAATGATGGGTTGAAGAACTTGGCAGCCGAAAACTCTGCCCTTTGCCTCTTAATCGTCTCAACATAAGAGCCAACTTTGTTGATGTTGAGTTCCTTCCACATACCCTTGAAAGTGCTTAGTCACTAATGGACCAACCTTCTTGGTCATAGTTGAAAAACTTCTCATATAAGTCAAAAACACGTTTTATTTTTTTATCTTGTGAGAAACTTTCACAAAGATCATCACATATGGCCTTGGCCATTGTAAGAAACATCATGTTTGCAAAAATTTGTGGCTCCATGATATTCCACAACCACAAAAGCATTATGTCATTCTCTTTCATAATCTTCATAATCCTTGGAGTCTAGAAAAGAAAGAGAATGCAACAAATACTTGGACTTTTCTTTCGCGTTAATATACACACACACTACTTGAGACAACATTAGGTAGTTGGAGGATTCAACCAATTTGATGGCTGTGATATGTACGCTAACAGCATCAGCTGAAGCTCTCTCTATAGAGACCATCAAAACCACCCATAATACACTGCAATCAGCACACACCAATATTGGGAATAAATGACAAAGCAACTCTGCAAAATCAGGCAGCACATACAAGCACAGAATAGCACTCCATATCTTAGAAGTTCCAGAACTTCAACTTGAAGTTATGACCACAGAAGTTACAATATTCTAGGAGGAATCACAGACATAACCACTCATCCTATTGAAGTTATGACCACAGAAGTTACAATATTCTAGGAGGAATCACAGACATAACCACTCATCCTATCAAAGTTGGCTTTGAGCACACAGAGCAGAGAAGACCACACTTTGACCACACAGAACAGGGCAGACCACAACGAAGCACCATAGACACTTAAACAGGCATGCAGGCACTCCATACCAGCCTGGCAGCAGCTAGAAGCACAGGCAGGCATGAAAACAATAATTAAAGCATCATTACCGTATCATCACTTGACCAGGAGTCACAAGAAACAATCGGGATTGTCTTCACATGAACAAACTATCATGAGCCACACAACACCCACAAGAGAGGCTCAAAGCTGAGAGGAGAAGGATAAGAAACCCTGAACAACTCTCAGACCAGACGAGGAAAAAAAAAAGATCTCTGCTTTAAGGGTTGACAAGGGAGAGAAAAGGAGAGGAAAAGAAGAGCTGTAACTATGTCAAATTAATCAGGTTCAGAGAAGCTACTCTGATAACATGTTGTAGATCTGAAATAAAGTGAAGATTGAAAGAAGAAAATACAGCACAAAGGGTTAGAGATGACCCATCTTCAACTTCCTTTTATCCCCATCCAAATGAACTTCATACCTCTAAACTCAAAAAACCAAAACCCAACTCGTCCATCAGTTATTGAGCTTTCCCATCCTTAAACTGCCTCTCTTTACCCATCCTGCCCTGAAAAACTCAAAATACCCTCTAATCCTTCCATCAGAAATGGTGGCATGTATGGTATATCCCTAAGTAAATCCAATGATTTAGAAACATAGCCACATTATACTGAATCTCATCTAAAAGCAAACCGTTATGGTATGCAAACTCACTAGTATATCATCACTTCGTAATCTAACACATCACCTCATTCTTTCCTTCTCCTTGGCCTTGCCACTTTTCACATCTGTATCTCTGTAATGAGCCGGAAAATTTTAAAGATAAATAAGGAATAAAGGAAAAGAGAGGAAAAGAAAAGTTTAGAAGAAAAAGGGAAAAGAAATTTGAAAGGGATAATAAGCAGGTGCTCGTCGACGAGCGGGATTTTCTCGTCGACGAGTGATGTTGTGTGCCTCGTCGCCGAGTAAGTATGTCCCGTCGACGAGGATTAACCGAGAGGATTTAGGCTGTTCTGAAATTTGTCAACGAGCTCACAGCCTTATCAACGAGTGTTCTTCAGTGGTTCGTTGACAGTTAACGTGGCAACAGCTTCTATAAATTGAACTAGGGTTGCTTCCACGCGAAGGAAATTAAATTTCTTTCGATGTTCTCTCTCTAGGTCGTCTTCTCCTACTTCTCTCTAGCTTTCCGGCCTGGATTCAGCCCGAATCGACAATCAGAAGTCGCTACAGTGTTCTAGGGAGGATTCTCTACAGATCTAACGGATCAGTTTCTTAAACTGGACATTTTAGTAAACGCTCCTAAGTTGAGGTAAGGGTCTAGATTCTCGGTTTTGGGTTTTTAAAAGGTTATTTAAGGTTATTAAGCTAAGAAAATGCAGAAATAATAGTTTATTTGGAGTTTATTTAATTAAACTAGGATTTTTGAACCAGGGTCCAAGTGAGCATCACAGGGATCAATTTGGGATACCTGTTGGTGTAGTTCGAGGATTCGGGTAAGGGGTATATATATTAAATCAGGTTTTAAGAATAAAGTAAAAATGGACTTTGTTATATATGTATGCATGTTTTTATGTGGGTATAAATTGTCAACCATGTAAATTATGTTTTCTGAGCTTAGGAATGCCTATTTAGCTACATATATGTGAAAATGAACTGATGAAAGTAGAATATATTTCCAGGATAATTATGTAAGAAACGAAAGGTATTTTTAGTATATAAACGTTAAATGCAGGTTGGCTTATTTTACAGACAACGTATGAATTTTATTGCTAAAATTGTGTGGCATTAGCAGCTGGTAATGCAATGTAAATGTATGTTATATGCATGAGATGCAGGCTATGTAAGAAATGCATTAATAATGAAATGTTATACGGACCATATTGCTTGTGTTTGATAATGCATCCATGTATGCAATGACAACTAAAAGGAGTTGTAGACTAATTGATAACAGCTAAAAGGAGCTGTGTTAGCAGATTCTATCGCATATCTATGTGGACTAACTGATGTACAGCTAAAAGGAGCTGTAGTACAAATGAATGTAATGAAAATGAATGAAATGGAAATGTGAATGAAATGGATGTGAATTATGAAATGCAAACAATGTAAAATGCTAAAGGTTACGTAAAGTGAAATTCTATGAAATGCTAAAATTATGAACATGAACAAATATGAATGGTTAAATAACGACAGACATAATAATGTATTATGGTATTATCAAGTATTTATGTTAGTGGAACATGTTACGTTAGGGCGGGGCAAACTCTTTACCTGAGGGCTTGCTGAGAAAGGCGAGTGCACTACTAGTATCAGATGTAGCATCAGATGTAGCAGTAGGCTGCATAACGCGTTAGGGCAAAGGGAAACTACTTGTATGGGCGGGTAGATTTCCTTATTCTTGGGGACCTTCGCTAGTAAACCTTTGTATGAACTGTGTGAGTACGAGATTAATCTGACACTTGAAGGCTTACTGAGTAAGGTGAGTGCTTTGGTATGCTTCAGTTGTGATCTTCGGGTTGCCTAATATATCAGAGCAGAGGGGTACTACTTGTATGGGCGGGTAATCACCCCTATCTTTGGGTAGTCTCGTGGGTAAATATTTACTTGTGTATGATTAGGTTCAGAAAATGATTTCACAATATATGTTAATAGTTTTGCAAATGATATTAAATGTTGATTATATTCTCTTGATGACCACACGCTATTTTAATATATAATGTTTCTTTCCCTTACTAAGATGTGTCTCACCCGAATACAAATTTATTCTTTTCAGGAGCACCACGTAAACGAGCTTAGAGAAGCTCGAAGTTGATAGCATTTTTGGGGGTTATAGAAAAAGGAAAGGGTATAACATTTTGATGATAATTATGGGATGTATATAAGTTATGTTTTATGTTTTTATGTTTTAAGTCTTTTTTGATAATGGTGGTTGTGGAACATACCGATGTTGTGAATACTAAATGTTTTGGAGATGTGTGTATATATAGGAATGCAGGTGATGGATGGTTATTATGGATTATGGATAGAATTAGGAAACTCTGGTATTATTTGTATGATTGAGGATATTAGTTATGTTTTCCGCTGCGAATGTATTTATCTATTTATGGAATATCAAGATTTTCAGGAATAGCGCACCGGACTGGGTTTAAGGGTTAAGGGCGCTACAATCTCCCTTACAATTACTCATAAAATACACACAACACAGAATACATTCAGCATTTCTCCATACAACTTTTCCACTGTCCAAGCAAAATTACCTCACCTGTTCACATAACATGCGCAAACCTTCTCATAATTACATCCCTTAGCAGCAGACTTTTCCCCCACAACATCTACTTCCTTTGAATATCATCCATACATCCATCTCAATACTTAGTGAAAGCCCCCCATCAACCATCATCAATGACAACTTTATTACATAACCTTTGTCTCGACAGCAGCCTCTTCCTCTAAGGGATTCAAGAGCATCACTGAAAATCCCACAAATAACTCAGTCGCTCCTATCCCAGCTGGAACTTGGTCATCGGGGCTCACATTTCATTTACCTTGTCAAGCACAATAGCCGTATCACTTTCCCCTGTCCTTGGATTGCTTCTAGTGAAACCCTAGCTGCCCCTTTTGTAATCCGATTATCATCCTCTGTTGTCGTTTCAATTGCTTCACATCATCTCTGATTATCTTCCGCTGCAGATTTCTCGCACACATCACAAAAATGAACTTTATCTGGTGACACAACTTCCCTTCATCACCAAGATATTCGCTGCCCCTTTTACATCAGATCCGTTCACTCTACAAGGATCTTCATTGCCTAAATTCACCACCAACAGATGAAGAGCTCTGCCAACCAGCATTGTGAGCACCACCAGGGACTAAAACAGCTCTGCCAACCAGCATCTTGAGCACCATTAGGGATTAAAACAGAAAACCTTTTCCAGATCACCCCACTAATTCCAAGTAATTAGCCTTCCTCGTCAGTCTAATCAGCATTCAATAATCCACCTTCCCAAATCTTATTCTACAAGAAAACCTCCCCTACCACCAAAACACTGGATACAAACCATCAGCTATCCATTGCGCTGTCGCCAAGAAATCCTAACCACTGATTCCATAGAGGTTTTCTTCAAACAAAAAAACAAAACCACCCTTCCCTACTCTCTCTAAACACAGGTCGAAGGATGAGCAGTCCATGCAGAACCACCACCTTTTTGTCGTAAAAGAAATTGTTTGAGAAAGAAGAATAACAGAATACAACCTAGGAGAGGACAAGCCATCCTTTTATTTAATAAAAAAACAATAATAAAAACAAAAATAAAATAAAAAGAAAAACAACATAGCAAAAAACTAAACTACATTACCCCTCTTGAAGCCCTTTCCATCATGATTCATAGAGCACTGAAAATTTTTTAATTCAAGCTAGCCTTTCTTCACTTCATTTCCTATGGGATCAGACAGTGACAAACCCATCTTATCCAACATTTGCTAAGCTTCTAACTCCTTACCATTAACCTATTCCATAGGAATAGGCCAAATTCCATCCATAAACTGCTGCTCTTTACCCAGTCCATCATTTTCAAAAATAGGAATTCCCTCCAAATATTACATGGGAGGTGGTGCCACAAGTGATATATCCCAAGAACATCAAATGATTCAGATGATTCATACTGTTCCCAAAACTCATCGAATAATAAACCTTCTATGCAAGCGAACTCACTGGCAGCATCTCTCTCATCATCCGACATATCTCCTTGTTGCCACTTCTCCTTACCCTTGTTTACCTTTTTGCATATATTACCCTTCTGAATAATCGGAGACTCCGCAATACACAAATTGCCATCAGCATTTCTTCTTAAAGATTTTTCTATCATCCCATCAGTATTACCCCATACAAACAAACAATCCAGATAAGTATTTTGTTCATAGAAGTACTTTACCATAAGTGGTTCCAAACAATCCCCAAGTATAATGACTAAGTATGCTCTTGACTTAGAAGTTACACATACTAGCAGATCTTACGCAGGAATGCAGATCACCCTCCTCTAATCTAATAGCTTTATACAATTAATTTGTAGCACTATAGTTCCGCAAAGGCATGCAAGAGTTGGATCAGATGTTAACAAGAAGAAGGGAAAAAAAAAAAAAACGTATATTATGATCTTGCTTACCTTCTATATTTCCATTGTGCTGCTGCTGGAACTTCAACAGGTGGTAAAGCTTCCTGCTTCCAGCCAGCTAGAGCATCCAATGCATTAAAATGAAGTTTAGTGCCACTATTAATGTGTTTAAGAGCAAAGGAGCTGTCCCCAAAAATCATCTCGGGCAAGTGCGATGTCTGAAGCTTTTGTTCCCACCTGCAAGCATACAATGCATTTGAATTTAAATAGTAAAACAAAATAAGGGTATATATCATTTGTGCCACTTAAACACAGTTGATATCATTTAGAGGCATTGCATGTTTGTTGCTGTGGCTGAACATCGGAGCAGTAAATTAGAAAACAATAAAAAAGAACACAGAAATTGGATAAAAGGTATAGCAAGAGTTTTATCAACATATAGAAGGATGCTAATAACAGTGTCAACAACCCTATGTCCCAAAAGTACAAAAATCTAGTGGTTTAATATTTCAACCCAACCAATTCTCAGAATGCAAGATTTCTTCATAGATTATAAGTAAATTCATCAATTCACAAATGTAGAATGATGAAAAAATTAACATATGACGATGCATAATCAACTAAACACCATGGTATCATTCACAGGATAGCACCAACTTTGTGCAAGGCAGTCAAGACAAGCTACAATAAACGGGCTAGCTAAAAGGAGCAGCCAAAAAATAATGATACACAATGGTTGCAGATAATTCAGACTAATTAAAGTTTCCCAAACAAAATATAAGAAGGCAAAATATTCGTATTGCTTATTTCTATTTTCTCCTTTCCACTTCTGTTCTATAGAATGGAGATCATGGGCTGAGGAAGAAATGACAACTGAGTATATCAAAGCCAAGAATCAAGTAGAAAAAAAAAGTATGCAACAGGACTCTTAAATACTAATGTCACACGTGCATGTGTCTTCCCCCATTACTTTAACATTTTTCTTAAGGCCTGAACCTATAAAAGAAAACGTGTGCAAGTGCACACAATCCACCCAAATGTGGTTGTGAGAGAATTGAGTTACATATAGATAGGAACTCATTCCAAGTATTAAGATTTTTTTTTCATTATGATAGAAGCAATACAGGGGTAGCTACTCCTCTTTGTATGAACTTTTATTTTAGATAATAAAACAAGTATATTAAAAATAAAACATAATTACAATGAAATAAGGATAAAAAATCCCCCAATTTAAAGCTCAAAAGCAAAGACAGGGAAACGACTAACATATTACATCAAAGCTGCTTTCCAACCCTTTCGAATGTCAGACAACAAAAGACCACCAAAAAACCCCAAAACACTAAACCCAAAAAGAAGCAAGAAAAATAACTTCCTCCCACAGCAACCTTGGAGAAGTATTTTTATTTTAAAAAATCTAGCATTCCTTTCCAGCCAAAGCGACCACAATATTGTAAAAACAGCTCGGTCACAAATAACCTCTCTCCCTTTTTCCCTTTCAAAAAATACTGAATGGTAGCTGGAGCCACTCAATACTCACCAGAATATGAAAACAAATTGTTCCACATGCATCTTGCTACCTTACAATGAATGAACAAATGACTGATAGTCTCATTCGACTCATTGCCCAGCATGCAAATATTTGGAATAAGGGCTTTGTAAGGCCCCTTTTTTTGTAGCATATAATTTGTGTTGATCTTGTTAAGAATTAAGGTCCAAATGAGGGCCCGGACTTTAAAAGGAATCTTTGCTTTCCAAACAGCTTTATGTAAGAGGAAAGGGCTAGGATTTGAGAATTTTATGAGATTGGAAAAGAAAGACTTTGAAGAGAAAGACCCTGAAGCATCCCCAATCCAAATACTTGTACCCCCACACCCCCCCCCCCCCCCCCGGCAGCAAATTTGGCACGAATGAATCCAGCACACCCAATAAAAGAGTTAACTCGCCAACCTCTCTTTCATTGAGACTTCTAAAGAAATGAAAGTCCCAAGAAAGAGAGTCCCCTCAAAAGAATAAAAATCTGAAATTGTTGCATTGTGAACAGTGGAAAGTCTAAACAGACACCGCACCAGCAGCTCCTCACCAGCCCAAATGTCCTCCTAGAATTGAATTTTATCCCCATTACCTGCTTTAAAATGAGTGAGAGGAGAGAAAAGATTAGCAATCTCAGAAACAAACTTCTAAGGTCTCGCATGAGTGGCATTGCGACTTCCTTTCCACTCCCATATATTCTCATGTATTCCATATTTACTCTTTATTAACTTGTACCATAGGGAATTAGATTCTAAGGGAAACCTCCATAACCATTTCCCTATTAAGGATATGTTCTTAGAAACCACATTCCCAAGCCCCAAAAACCCCTCAGACTTAGGCCTCTCAACATCCCAACTAACTAAATGGTCCCTCTTATTCTCACAAACACCTGACCATAGAAAATCTCTCATAATCTTCTCCAACTTCCCAGCCACCCTAGAGGGAATTTTGAAAAGGGAATTCTTAAGCTTGTGTTTAAGTTGATAAGTTGATGCTCATGTTGCTGCATCAAGCATACTGAAAGTAGCTGATCAATTTACAGTATCGAAAAAGGGAAAATAAAGAAGAATGTTATTTGCCTTCAAGTCATTATAAAATGGACATTGTTGCTTGTTAGCTCAACATATATTCTTTTTTTGCCAAACACCCTCACTGCTGTAGTGTATCCATTCCAACTTGATTGAGAACCACACCACCTTACAGTTATGGTGTTCGCTCATTTACAAATACAAGTGTTTAAACTAAAACAAGTTCAATGCCTCATCCGCTATTATCCTAACGTGACATGCCCCCGAGGACTACTTTCACATAGTGAAGAAGGTTAGGTTATAGGTGCTCTCTGATGAACCCTTTAGGGTACTTTCCATGCTTGTTAGAGCAAGAGCTGAACATGATGGGGATCGGTATGCCTTACCTATCTCTTTTTCAGATCTTTTGATATGTGGATGATCTCCTGATGTCCACATTTCCTTTGCTGACATGATGACACGTGGACGACCTCCCGATGTCCACATCAGTTCATAATTGTTTGTAGGTTTTGCATGGATTATTTGAAGACTTGTTTTGAAGACTCTTTGATTTGAAGACTTCTCTTGATAAAAGACTTTATTATTATATTTTGCTTGGACATTTCATTTCAAGACAATTAGGTGCTTGAAGATCCTATTTGAAGATCCAAGAAAAGTGTTGAAGCAAGAAGACCCATGTGGGCCCCATACAGTATTGTGGGCCCCATATGGCTCCATTGAGCCCCACACGGAATTGGGCCTCCCTTTGAATTTTGTTTTATATTTAATTTGTAATCTTGCAAGACAACTTGCTTGCTTGCATGTGCATGTTTAGTAAGTTGTGTGTTAGAAAGTTGTGTTAGTATTTATTGCATCTTAGTAAGTTGCGTGTGTTTGTAAGCTGTGTTAGTAATTAATGTGCCTAGTAAGTTGGTGTCTTCATTATTTGTGTCTCTCATGCTTGTGTGGGAATTGTTAGTTGTTTAATGTCTTTGTCCCCCATGCTAGTTAAGCTTGTTAATGCTTTGTCCCCCCATGCTAGCTATATATATCCCTTCATTATAAGATCAAAAGCTAAGTTTTGAATATTGATATTGAAAGGAAATTCCTTTCTTGCAGCTTGTTAGCTTTGTCCAATCCTTGTGATTGTGTAGTATAAGGCTACGTCATTCTCTCCAGAGATCAGGTGGTGAGAGACCACTATCCTATCCAGCGACTCCATTTCCACCTATCCCTCCCCCTCACTCGACCACCACCCAAACAACACCCACACGGCCACATCACAGCTTACACCCCACGGCTATCTATCCTCCACTCCATTACTACATTAGTCTTGGTAATTTGAAGCTTGATCAAAGGACCTACGGTGTGATCCAACTGCGTGTTGAGCCACGTGTAGCATCCATTGAATCTCTTGGTAAATCAGTATCTGTTTGAACCTTGAATAAATCTTGTTAAAGCCTTATCTTCAATTTTTGAAATTTCATCTTTGATAAGCCTTTGCATCCATAGACTTCAATATTTTTGCTTGCTAGCTTGAAATCAATCGTGGAATACTGTTGTGCTAAACTTAGAATTTTATTCTTGAAATATTGAAATAACATCTTTGCTGCATCTAACTTAATACCTTTGTGAAAGAACCAATTGGGACTAAATTCTGGACAGCACCATACACCTTTTCAAAATCCTTAAACATGTGAAATATAGCACATGATTTATTGTGTTTATGTTTGGATAACAGAATTCTTAATTTAAAGTGTTCAAGTGTGTATGCTTGCTTGTAAGGGTTGAATCAATAGGAATAGGTCACCCTCTCCCATCCTACATCAAAACAACTTGTAACACTAACACTCTGTTTGGACTGAGAGGATCGAAGAGAAACAAAAAAACTTATAGGAGAGAAGAGAAAAAAATTAATTTCTCTCCTCTTTGGTTTGAAAAAGTAGAAACTTAAGACGAGAATGAAACTATACCATCATTGACAACAAAGACATCTTACAGACCCACTTTTTAATTTTGTATTTCAGTTGTTTCTTTCTATTTCTCTCAGAGCATATTTGGTGCATAGGAATGAAATTGAATAGCATTTCCACCCCATTCCATTCCACAAACCCAAAGTGACGACAATTGCTGCTTGTTATGAAGGAGAAATAAATGATTCTTACTTTTTTTCCTCCCTATTTGTATGCAATTCTTTTCTCTCCTCTCCACTTCATATAAACCACACAAGAGAAAGTAAACTAAGGATTAAAAGTTACAAAACCCACTTAGTTTTCTACAATAGCAAATCCTGCTATAATTTTGACTTAAAAAGAACCACTACTTCCTTACATGTCACTACTCATTCCACTAACTCTCACTTGGTTCAAAGAAGTCTGCTAAATATGTAAAGTTACTCGATTAACCCATAATTATATATAATTACTACTAGCCATGTTACAAAAAAAATAAAAAACATAATCAAAATAATTTTATCAACTTATCAAAAGCCAAAAATATGATGGATTTAATTATATAAAATTATAATAACAATCTAATTTTATCAACTTTAAATAAATTAGGTTTTTTTCCATAGTGTGTTGTCACATTTATATGATGCATTTAACTAAATGGATAAAGATTAAGTACTAATTTAAGGTGCTCCACATGTCTTGGCCCTTAATTTAAAACACTTTATTTCCTTCATGATATAGAAAGGTTACAAAGACATTGTGTGCTCATCATCTTAAAATGATTAATTAATTCAAAAATAATTGAAATAAGAACTGTTGACCATGCAGGTAAATAATCACCTTACACTCCACCATGGTTTGAAAGCCATTAATAAGGGAGATCGTTGATTTCCCTAAATTAAAGGGGAATGAAGCCAACCAAGTAAGTCACATGGACCTCAAATGCACTGATCCATTTTCCTAGAAGCAATTTAGTGAAACTCGATTTTGTGCCAACATCCACGGGATTATTTAGAATTTAAATGGATTTTTTAAATCACTTATGGGGAAGAGTGTGCATCATAACCCTCACTATCACAGTACATCTCCTACTTCTAAGGGCAAGAAATTTTGGAATAAAGAGACAAAGTTTTAATGCATAGCCCCATTGTACTTCATAAGGCACGAACATATTGCTGGGGTGCGCAATTAGTACCAAGGCATGATGTGCACCATAACTCTACTCATTATCAAAGAGGTATATCTACTGAATTCGCTGCAAAGAAAAATTCAAACAGTCTATCGAGTAGCAATAGCAGACTCCTTGTACTTAGGCAAGAAGACAAGTCAAGGGGATTAATCACAAAGCCCAAGTTGACTGGGTATGTACTTATGGACTAAATGAGGGGATTTTTTCAAGCTGTAGAGCAGAAATGGATATCCCTGGATTTCAGCCCAGCAAAGGGACGTACTCCATTATATTTATTGCATAATTGTCACACCTTTGACACCAAAAACAAACACATATATAGAGGGAAAAAAATTTTATCACACCTTTGACACCGAAAACAAACACATATATAGAGGGAAAAAAACTTTATTATAGCCAAGAAGAACACATCGTTGTCTGCATGAACAGAATCCTAAACCGCATATGCTTGCAATATTCTATGGCAAAAATCAAGTATCGTCCTATTAAGTGACATTGATATACATGCTTCCTACCCTATTTTCATTTTAGGTGGTGGAGACCACATTTGGTACAATCACATGCACAAGCATTTGTCCGTGATAGAAACCTTTTGAAATAAAACAATATACCTAGGCCCACCTAGATTTGTTGGAAAACAAAATCCCAATCCTAACACTATATATATATATATGGGTAAACATGCGTACCAATTTCAGATCATTATTATTGCGTGTGGAGGTTGGCATAGACTTGGATTACGTAGTGATTAAACAAGTGGGTATTATTCATGCATCACAATTTGAGTGCACATGCGCACGCTCAATGAATGAGGGGTATATGAGTATATTTGTTCATTGAGTGTTGAGTTCTTACATTCCTAATGCGAGAGCAGATGCTAGGCTTTGGATTGGGGATTCTTTAGGGCCCTTCTCTTCAAAGTCTTTTTGTCATGCATCTCACAAAATCTCCAACTTCTAGCCCTTTCCATTTGGACAAAGCTATGTGGAAGGCAAAAGTTCCTTTTATGTTTCGTGCCTTCATTTGGACTTTGGTTCTCAACAGAATTAATACAAATGACTTGCTTCAAACTAGGAAGCCTCATGAGGCTCTCAAGCCACATGTGTGCCTAATGTGTTGTGAGGAAAATGAGACTAAGCGTCATCTATTCCTTCATTGTGGGGTGGTGAGATTTATGTGGAACAACTTGTTTTCCAGTTTCGATGAGGTTTGGGTGACTTTATAGAGTCGCGAACTTTTGGGGTTTTGGAAAGGATAGAACAAGGAATTTTTTGGAATATTTTTAAATTGTATTTATAAATGCAAATAAATTAAAATATATATAATAATAATGCAAAAATTGCATTGTAATTTTTGCTACTTTGGATACTTTGGTCCGAAAACAATGTTAGAATTTTTAAAGATTAGAAGACTTCTCCATACTGGGGGGGGGGCTTATTCTTTTGGGGTTTTTTAGGGTCTTTCGCTACCCAATATTCACAAGGATCGGAAGGCAGCGTTGATGTAATTCTTTTTTAATTTTTTTGGAGGATGCCAAGTCCTCCCTCATTTGTAATTTTTTCTCTAATTAATATTTTGTTAGTTTAAAAAAAAAAAGAGAATACATGAAAATTTCATATTCACAAAAATTGTTTCTATGCATAAACTCAATTGCAACACGCCTTAGAATGTATGTGCTAGCAGCTTATTACATTCCTCACTCACACTTAAATGCATCAATCAATTTGCTAATGAATATACGCTTGACAGAATAATAGCTAATGGGTTGATAGGCAACACCCATATATGAATAGAGAAAGGCAAACGGTCACAAAAATTACATATTGCAAAAATGAAAATAAAAACAAAAAAAATTGATAAACACACATTATCAAAACAACACTTTAACATATTTGTGAGAACGCATTTTCTCTTTTAGCAACTCATGGGCAAGAAAATACCAAAAAGGAGGGCTATCCCTAAGAGGTTGTCCACTTTCCAGGTCGTGAAGATTGAGCCCTAAGGGGCCACTCTGTGAGACGACAAAGTACAACGGCGCAGAAGGCAAAATAGTCCTACTTGGTAGAGTGACCAAAGCTCAAATAGGCTCACCTATCAAAATGACTAGGTAAAAGAAGCTAAATAGGCCCACTTGGTAAAATGACCAAGTACAAAACACAAAAGGCCAACTAGGCCAACCTAGTATAATGATCAAGCACAAAAATACAAAAGGCCAATATGCCCACTTAGCAAAATAGCTAGGCATAAAAGGCCAAATATGTCTAGGGCCAATGCCAAATTGGCTCACTTGGTAAAATAAGCAAGTACCAAAAAAAAAAGGATAGCAAAATTTTCATTAAAGCAAGAACAAGAACAATTACATAGTGAGGAAGAGAAGGTGTCATCCATAAGAATGAAAAATAGAAAAGTAAAAAAATAAAAAGAATTTACATCAATGCTGCCTTCCGGTCCCCATGGATATCAGGCAACAAGAGACCCTCAAAACAACAAAAAGAATGAGTGCAAAAGGAACCCAAAAAGGTAACTTTCTCCCAAATCAAAGTCAGAGGAGCCTTTGGTCTTTAAAAATCCAGCATTCCTTTCAACCCACAGTATCCACAACGTATAAAAAATAGCACAATTCCAAAAATTTCTTCTATCCCTTCCAAAACCCCAAAGTGCACCACTATAAATTCATGAACAGTTTGCGGAGCCATCCAAACCGCAGAACAGATTGTTTCACAAAAATCTTTCCATCCCACAGTGCAAAAGAAAAAAAAAAAAGATTAGTCTCATTCTCCTCATGGCACATAATGCATACATCTAGCCTAAGAGCCTTGTGAGGCCTCCTAATCTAAAGCAAGTCATTCCGGTTAATCCTATTGAGAATCAAAGACCAAATGAAAGCTCAAATCTTAAATGGGGTTTTAGCCTTCCACACAACCTTGTGGAATGAACTAGGTTTTAGCGATTGTTTGGAACCACTTATGCAGAAGTGTTTTTTAAAAGAAGTGCTGAAGTTAATCAGTGCTGAAAGGTTTAAGTGTTGTTTGGTTGTATTTAAAATAAATGGTATTTGGATACTTACTTTTATTATAGAGTATTATATGATTAGTTTTAAACATATTTTAAATAAAAAAATATTAAGATTTGTTAACTAACACTTTCATTAATAATTATTTTAATATTTATAATAAAAATTTAAATATTTTCTATTAAAAATATTATAAGATTATTATTTTTAATTAATAATAATCATTTTTATTAATGTATATTTATAACATATTACTATCATATTAAATTATGATAAAAATAGTATTATTAATTAAATTTGAAATTCTAATTTATTTAATAGCACTTGTAGATTTCGATACCTTGGATCTATTATGCAAGCTGAAAGAGAAATTGAAGATGATGTAATGCATAGAGTTAAAGCAAGTTGGGTAAAATGGAGAAGTGTTTCAAGTGTGCTATGTGATCGTAGAATACCCTTAAAATTGAAAGGGAAGTTTTATAGGACAGCTATAAGACCAGCTATGCTATATGGATCGGAATGTTGGGCGACAAAGAAACATACTATCCAAAAAGTAAAAGTTACCGAGATGAGAATGCTTAAATGGATGAGTGGTATAACATTGAAAGATAAATTAAGAAATGAATATATTCGTGGTAAGTTACGTGTAGCTCCTATAGAAGATAAGATAAGGGAGGAAAAACTCAAATGGTATGGACACTTGCAACATAGGCCTTATAGTGCACTTGTAAGGAAGAGTGACTTAGTTACTGTGGGGGGCAGTAGAAGGGGTAGGGGTAGACCTAAAATAACTTGGAAGGAGATAGTGAGTAAGGATTTAATATCCTTGAAACTATCAAAAGAAATGGTCCATGATCACATAAATTGGCGGAAAAGGATTCATATAGCCAACCCCACTTAGTGGGACTAAGGCTTGGTTTTGTTGTTGTTGTTGTTATTTTAACATTTTTACTAAGTAAAAAGAATATAATATTATTTTTTTACTAACAATAATCTTGTTCTTAATTTATGTTTATAACATATGGTTATCATATTAATTTATGTTAAAATAATATTATTAACTAAATTAATATTTTTACTTTTTAATATTAATTTAAATTTATAGATGGTTCTTCTTCTTCATTTCATAATTGAATCATGTTTCACTAATAATTAATATATTACAATACATTATAAAAATAATATATGATTACCTTCTCATGTATTTTTTTAAAATATAAAATAGCCACTAAATTTTCTAATATTTACAAAATTGACCCTTCTTATGAAAAGGACCACTTATAAGTGACCAAAAAGCTATCTCAGATTGCTTTTCAAAACTCACTTAAATAGTTCTAAAAAAGTGGTTCTTAGAAGGCACTTTTTCAATAACTGTTTGTTGTAGTACAAGTTAAACGCCACTTTTTTTGTAAAAGTACTTATTTTAAGTTATAAGTGCTATAAGCACTTTTTTTGTAAGTGCTCCCAAACAGGGGCCTAGATATTTTGTATGATGAATGAGAAAATACCTCGAAGAAAGAGATCTTGAACAGGCCCCACTCCAAAGCCTAGCATCCCCACTCCTATTAGGATTGAAGGAATTCAAAACACTCAACAAGCAAATTCATCCACCTCTCTCTCATTCAAACTTGATAAAAAAAAAATGGACATGAAGTCCCATGACACAAAGCCACCCCCTCAAAAGAAATGAATTTTGAAATTGGCACGTTATGGATGGAAGACAACATATACAATTGAGGCACTAAAAATTCCAATGAAGTCTCACCCACCCAAATATCATCCCAAAAACAAACCCTATCACCTATGACATTGCCAACAGTGAAACGAATAAGGGGAAACCAAAACTTGTGAAACAAATTTCTAGGGGATCTCTTGAGTAACAATGCTACTCCCTCAAGCATCCCACTGCCTCCTAACTAGCAAGGTGATCCCTCTTGTCCTCCCTATAGCCAGAGCACAAGAAATCTCTCATAAGCTTCTCCAAGTGCCCAAATACTTCCATGGAACATTGGGTGACTCAAGGATACCTTGGGAAATGCCCAAGAAGAGAGAGTGACACCTCAACTCCAAGCCTCAAGGAGGCAAAATAATGAGGGGAAAAGGAGGTAGGAGCACCTCAACTCCATGACCTAAGGGGGCCCAAAAATGGAAAAAAATAAAATTAAATTAGAAAGGAGGTGGCACCTCAGTTCCAAGGCCTAAGGAGGCCCAACAATAAAGTCAAAAAAAGGTTCTAGGTGGCAAGCCCCACGCCCAACAACCACCCCCCCCCCCCCAAAAAAAAAATAAAAAAAGAGAAAAAAAGTGAGGGCACCTTGACTCCAAGGCTCGAGGAGGCTCAAGAGCCTAACAACGAAAAAAAGAAGTGGAGTATCTGGGCTACAGGGCCCCATAAAAAGTCCATTTACTCCTAAACCCTAAAGATTTTCTCTCAAGCTTAGGAGTGGGAGGAATGTGGGTTAAAAATCATCCAATGTTCCACAATGGCTTGAAAGCCATTTAATAAAGGAAATCATCATGAATTATAAGAGATCATCAAGAGTAGGTAAGGGCCTCTCTAAGACATTATGATTACAATTACTTATATATTCATCATATTTTCGACTTGCGAGACCGAGAAGGCCCTAGAGGCCATTAGGGGTCTCCCAAGCTCATTGGTCTCCTTTGGTTAGAGGTGATCACTAACGATTTGTGAATGCAAAGATGGGGGGATTGATTTTTAGTGTCAACAACAATGTAAAGAATATTTTTTAATTAAATGGTGTATATGTACGTGCATATGTATGTACGTACAAACATACGAATATACGTTTGTGTGTGCACATGTGTAAAATATCAAATTAAACAAAATTTGGGAAAATTTATTGAAACATGGAAAGAAAATAAATTTTTTATGAGTTTTTAGCTCATAAGTTTCACAAAACACAATATTATAATAATCTATTTTATATATGTTGCTAAAAAAGATAATAATACTTTCATTGGAGAAATAGGTATAACAAATTTTGTAAAATCATAAAATATAAAATTTATTGTTTCAAAAAAGCAATATTATAAAAATTAATAATTAATAATTAACAAGATAGCAAAAGTGTTTTTATGGTAAAACACAGCATATTTTGATACTTTGTGCGCTGTGAAAAAATAAGGACCACGATCGAATACTGAAAAAAATGAACAAGAAATGCTTGGAGGACCCAAGGTATGCTCAAAGGGAGCACTCGGATGCCTAAGCCGAGAGAAGAAACTCAAGGTTAGCAGCAGCAAAGTGAGCGTAAGAATATCTGCATACCTGAGCAAGATAATTCTCCCCCTTTTACAGGCAAGACCTCCTGAGATAAAGAGCCCTCACAATTAAGGAGCCTCATTACCCAGGATAGGTTATACCAGTTATTACCCTTTATAGCTTTTATACCTTCCCGCTATGAATAACGAGTCTTAGGCTTTAACTACCCTCCTTGACCCTTTGGCTTTTCAATAAAAAATTATTTTTATCCTCATCACTTTGAACTCTTTAGTAGTATTTGGGGCATAGATTTTTGGATTTTGGGTTTAGCGCGAATTTGGAGAAAACTCAATAAAATATTGTACTGCATTTTCTCCAATCCACACTGGTTTTTCTTTTATTGAATTAAAGTTTGAGTTGAATTAGAAGAGCAAAAAGTTTTCTTTTTATAATCTTCGCCCTAAAACAAAAACTACATTTCTTTTGCTTCTCCATTGCTATTTCTTAAACGCTAGGCACAAAGAACCAAACTAAATTGTCCTTCCATGAGATTAAAAATAAATGTTCAAACACAGATTTCAATAGCATGAACATTGAGCATTGATTACCAGAAAGACCTTAAATGGAAATATGAGAGAGAGAGAGAGAGAGAGAGAGAGAGAGAGAGAGAGAGAGAGAGAGAGAATACTGTTGGAGTTGGAGGGAATTGAGAATGGATCGCTTGCAAGACTCGATCTCCCAACCGTGAATACGAAGTCCACGGCGTCCGTCTGGCAGCAGCTCAGCTCCGGCGGCCTTCAGTTCTTTCTCGTCTACCTCAACCTCCATCACCTCCGCTCCGTCCCCCGGACTTTTCACCTTCCACGGCGACCTTTGGTTGAATCTTTCTCAGCTTCTCCCTTCTTCTGCACTGTTCCCTGCTAATGGCTCAAAGAACTGAGCGTCGCAGCGGAATGAAGTAAACCCCAGTCCCCAGGCATTGTTGCTGACCTTGCGGTCTAGCGCGGCGATTCGACAAACCGGGTCGAGTTATTCGTGGGTCGGGTTGGGCGGGTCAACTTGTCACATAAAATTTTCTAAATTAGAGTGTATCGAAAATTTTGTCACATGAATAACTTAAGGTCGTCCTAAATTATATAGAAAATTACATATATAAAAAGCAGCAATCCGCTTAATTAATATTTTCAAATAAAAATAGATTGAAAACCTAATTTAACAAACGATCATTTTTTGTTATTAAATCAAATAACAGTTAAAATATGTCAAAAGTCTCAAAGCAGGGGAACATTGCAAGGATTTGAAGAAAATATTCGAACTGCTGTGCAAGTATCAAATGAAATTAAATCTTTCCAAATGCGTGTTTGGTATCTCTGCAGAGAAATTTTTAGGCTTCATGGTGACACATAGGTGAATAGAAATCAACCCTGACAAGAAAAGGGAGCTATTGGAGATGAAAGTCCCTCGAACAAAGAAGGAGATCTAGGTTTTTACAAGAAGGATCGCCTCTCTTAGCAAGTTTGTCTCCTGTTCGAGAGATAAAGATCTACCTTTCTTCAAGGTGCTGCGAAAGAAAGGTGGATTTGAATAGGGGGAGGAGCAAAGTAAGGCCTTCGATTAGCTCAAACAATACCTTGGTTCTCCCCCACTGCTAACAAAGGCGAAAGCAGAAGAAAACCTCTACCTATACATGACCTCGACTCCACATGCAGTCAGCTCAATCTTGGTTAGAGAAGAAGAAAGGTAACACAAACCCATCTACTACACCAACAAAGTGCTGAGCAGAGTTGAGATGAATTATAGCATAGTAGAAAAGGTAGCCTTCTCCATTATCTGTGTAGCTCGAAAGTTAAAACCATGCTTTCAGGCGCACAAAATAATCGTGCTGACAAACTTACCACTAAGACAAATCCTCCAACGGCCAGAGAGCTCTGGGAGAATGATGAAGTGGTCGATTGAACTAGGAGAGTTTGACATACAATACCAGCCAAAGCCTGCCATCAAAGCTCAGGTACTGGCTGACTTCATGGCAGAACAATCCTACGAAACAATAAAGAACCCAAAGGTGTGGACATTACATGTGGACAGGTCGTCTAATGCAGCCGAAGGAGGAGTAAGACTAATCCTCACAACACCAAACAGTTCGGAGACATTATACGCACTTAAGTTAGAGTTCGCGATAACCAACAACGATGTCGAATATGAAGCCCTGCTAGTAAGGCTGCGCTAGGCGGAGGCACTTGGGGTAGCACGAATTCATGTAGCGAGTGATTCCCAGCTAGTGGTGGAACAGGTGAAGGGAGAGTTTGAGGCTAAGGATCATAAAATGAAGAAATACCTAGTCAAAGCCTAAGAACACATCAAAGCATTCGCTTGGTTTGAGATAGAGCCCGTGCCACAAATGGAGAACGCAAAGGTTGATGTGTTGGCAAGATTAGCTTCAGCTACAAAGCCAAACTAGAAGAACGCAATCTACTAGGAGCGAGTCGGAAAACCCTCTTACGAGGAGGTCAGTGTCAACCTGATGGTAGTTGAAGTTAACGAAGGGGATTGGAGAACCCCTTTGATGCAATACCTTCACGACGGATCCTTACTAGAGGATAAGAAATAGTCTATAAAGGTAAGGAGGAGGGCGGCGAAGTACACGCTCATAGACAAAGAGTTGTATAGGCAATCCCTACCACTGTCATACCTACGTTGCCTAAGTACCAAAGAGGGAGAATATGTGCTAAGGGAAATTCACGAAGGAATATGCGGAAATCACCTGGCCAACAGAGCCTTAGCCCACAAGGCCTTACGACAAGGGTTATACTGGCCCACAATGAGGAAAGATGCAATCGACATAGTCAAACGGTACGACAAGTGCCAACGGTGCACGAGAATACCACAGATGTCGTCCAGCCTTCTCTCCCCCCTGACTAGTCATTGTTCCTTCGCCCAATGAGGACTTGATATATTGGGACTACTACCTCAAGCAACAGGAGAAAGGAAGTTTTTGTTGGTGGCGATTGACTACTTCACCAAGTGGGTAGAAGTAGAAACCCTAGCTCACATAACATAACACAACATCACCTGATTCGTATGGGCTTTGGTTGTTTGCAGGTTCAGAATCATGTGGACCATAGTCATGGACCACGGGAGATAGTTTGACAACGAGCGCTTCAATAAATTTTGCGCCAACCAGTTCATAAAACTTCTATTCACATCAGTTGCACATCCCCAAAACAATGGTCAGGTGGAGAACATGAACCGTACAATACTGCACAGTTTGAGAACGTAGCTTGAAACCTCATAAAGCAGATGGGTAGAAAAGCTCCCGTCTATAATCTGGGCTTACCACACGACCCGACGAGTAGCAATAGGTGAAATCGCATTCATGCTCGCTTTTGAAGTAGAGGTCGTCATTCCTGCTGAGGTAGTAATCCCTTCTTGGTAGAGGCAACATTTTGACGAAAAGAACAACGGTGAAGAACTAAGAGCAGAATTAGACCTTCTAAATGAGAGACAAGAACAAGAACATAAGAGAATCGCCGCGTACCAACAAAAAGTGGCTAGGTACTACAACACTTGCGTTATAGCACGAATGTTCCACCAAGGAGAATTGGTCCTCAGGAAGATGCGAACCAACCCAGCAAAGCTTGGAGCGAACAAGCTGAAGTTGAATTGGGAGGGACCATACCGAGTGGCGTCATAAATCAAGTCGAGCACATATACCTTAGAGGACTTAAGGGGAAGGGAGATAAAAAACACATGGAATTCTGATATGTTGAAAAAGTACTACTCTTAAAATTTCATTGCATAAGTTGTACAATCGAGTTAAAAGGCTTCAAAAGCTAGAGCACAATCTCAGAAGTAATAAAATATCAAGTTTGAATCTTCAATCACCAGCGTTACTTCCTTCTTTGCCTCCTTCCACATATTCTTTGGTTTCATCCATCTCATCCCCTGATTCTGGGCTCTCATTGCTGTAGCCGTATGAGCATACCTCGTCTAGAGAAATGTTAGGGTGCATTGTCTTGACCTGTTCTCGGCATCTCCGAAAGCCTGTGTAGTAAGACTTGGAAGTATCAAGGATGAATTTCTTGGAGCTTCGGTAGTTAGATACTGCAGCGCTGGTAGCCGCAGCAGTTACAGCAGGGATCTCCTCATTTTGAATCCTCGCTATCTCTTCTTGCAGAACCTTTCTATGACAATCAGCAGCAGCTTTGGCCTTAAAAAGCTCATTTTGGACAACAACATATTTTTCCTACGACTCTGTGGAGAACCGATACATCTCAGCCCAATGGCCAGGGACATAGTAGCTAGCTGCAAGCAAAATTGAAATTAGCATACAACAATGAATGGTAAAATCAAACCTCATGAACCAAACTACCTGATAAGTGGTGTGTCGAATACTGGAGAGCAGGTTTTCAGGGAGGGTCAGCTTCGCCTCCACAAGTTCTTCAATGTGCACTGCACGACGAAGGGCGGGACCAAAAAGAGTAGGGTCATAGAAGATGGGTCCTCTAGAAAAAGTGGCCATGGGAGGAACCAACTAAATTAATGGAGGCTCATTGTTGGAAACTGGGGCGTCCTCCATCTGAGAAGAGTCACCTTGTAAGTTTAGCTTCTTCTTCTTCTTCCCACTCACCCTCTACTTTTTGGCCTCGGCCATTACAACCTCGTACTGATTGAAGTTCATGTCTACAAAAAGAAAAGAGGGAGAAGTAAGGAAAAGTTAAATAGAACAAGGTACACATATAATACGCATAAAGCTCAAGAAAGGCAGAGACCAGGAGAGACACAACTCAGCCCCCACTGCACAAGGACTCACTCCTTGAGCACCTGCTCATGGGGAATAAGTCCTTACTGAGCACTCGGCCGTAGCTCTTGAAGAATAGCTTCCTCTAACTGA
The DNA here is from genome assembly GCF_029873635.1 of Malania oleifera. Lineage (NCBI taxonomy): Eukaryota > Viridiplantae > Streptophyta > Magnoliopsida > Santalales > Ximeniaceae > Malania > Malania oleifera. The sequence goes on from NC_080421.1 coordinate 21,930,829, forward strand.
GATAAATTGGGAGCCAAGTGTCATAATCAGGCTGAAACAAAGGGTATGGTTATACAATAATGTATATATAACTTAGGCATCTACAGAGTAAACAAAACATGAACGAAAGAACATCACCATCCAGAGGAGTGGACCACACATGGGGCCCATAATAATCTAGCTCCCCAGATGGAAAAAAGAACAAAAACTTCCAATCATGAATGGAGGAGCTACCAGAGGTAAACAACTTGTAGTAAGGAAGGACATTGAAATAGTATAGGTCCTTTTCTACGGTATGCCTTATCATTTGATAACAGCTCCGAAACAGAGGCACGGTGGGCTGATGAACTTGTTTAAGAAGAAGGATGGAGAAACACATCAACGTCAGATAAGAATTGGGGGCCAACTGCGAAGGGGCAATGTTGTAGAAATGAAACACGTTGGAGAAGATAGCTAAGAAGGGAAGCCTCTTACCTAGGTCAAGGTAATCAGTGTACAAATAGATCTCATTTGGACCGGGTTGCTAAGCTGACTTAGAGCTGGTGGGTGGCCAAATGTGGATAGTGTCGGGGATAATGAATAAACAACGTACGGTCTGCAGCTTTTCTAGGGTAAGGTCAGACCGAGCATTCCTAATGGTTACGGGAGATCTGAACTGAACCTTGGAAGAATTCATGGAGTAAAAACTTTAAAGTGTCAAAAGGACAAACAATTCACACAATAAAAAGATTTGGATCAACGATGCATATTTCTAACAATTTACTAAGAACACATCCAAGGAAAATGAAGAACATAGAGAACATTCAAACGAGATATGAAGAACATTAAGAACATATGAATAACATAGCAGAAAAAATTAGCACATGATGCCAAGAAAAAGAATGAAAAGACGCAAGGAAAAAACCGGAGTGAGGGCGTACCTAGCAGCAAGTGAACCTCTCGATTGAGACAGGGCGCAAATGGGCTAGCAAACGCCTTTTATAGAGAAAAGCTGGCCCGAATCTCTACAAGAATGCGAATCCAGAGAAGGCGGGATCATTGATTATTTCATATATCGAGGAAAAGGTTGTAAGTCTCCGTATGGGCCTGCAGCCCGAAGAAGATATGTTCTAACACCCGCGTGCTAGCAAAGGCTCCGTACAAGCATATATCCCAACCAGATGGAACACCTAAGAGATGTATGGTCTTGAGAAAAATCACGATACCCTAAACATATGACTCACTTAATGAAAAATCTTGAAACTTTGTAGGTGAAAACGAAATTATGGAGACTCTTTGACCTTCAAAAGTACACCACTGCTTGCGAACCCATCTCAAAATCGGTCCAACTGATGAGCAACGCTCATGAGGCGCAAAAAAGATGTCCAAAAATGAGCAAGGCTCATTAGGCAAAGAAGACCGGCCAATTGATGAGCTAAGGCTCATGAGGCCACAAAAGATGCCCAAAAGAAGAGCACATCTCATTAGGCAAAGACAACCGGACCAAATGATGAGCGAAGGCTCATAAGGCCACAAAAGATGTCCAAAAAATGCGTATGACTCATTAGGCAAAGACAACCGGCTCAACTAATGAGCTAAGGCTCATGAGGTCACAAAAGATGCCCAAAAAATGAGGACGACTCATTAGGCTAAGAAGACCAGCCCAACTAATGAGCTAAGGCTCATAAGGCCACAAAAGATGCCCAAAAGATGAGCATGACTCTTTAGGCCAAGAAGACTAAGAGCTTCTCGACAGGATTCCTCGACAAAAGCTGGCCGGAACAAAGTTCCCAAAAGGAGTTGCTTGGCAGGATTCCTCGACAAGAGCGGGTCAGAACAAAGTTTCCCAAAAGGAGCTGCTTAGCAAAATTACTCGAGAAGAGATGTTTAGAACAAAGTTCCCCAAGAGGAACTGCTCAATAGAATTTCTTGAGAAGAGCTGGTCGGAACAAAGTCCCCTAAGAAGAGCTGCTTAACAGGATCCTTGAGAAGAGCTAGTCGGAACAAAGTTCCCTTAGAGGAGCTACTTGGAAAAATTCCTCTAGAAGAGTTGTTCAAACAAAGTTCCCCAAGAGGAGCTGCTCGGCATAATTTCTTGAGAAGAGCTGGTCGGAACAAAGTCCCCTAAGAGGAGCTGCTTTGCAGGATTCCTCAAGAAGAGCTAGTCGGAACAAAGTTCCCCAAGAGGAGCTGCTCGGCAAAATTCCTCGAGATGAGCTATTCGAAACAAAGTTCCCCAAAAGGAGTTGCTCAGCAAAATTTCTCGGGAAGAGTTGGTTGGAACAAAGTCCCCCAAGAGGAGCTACTTGGAAAAATTACTTGGGAAGAGCTGGTCAGAACAAAGCTCCCCAATAGGAGCTGCTCGACAAAATTACTTGAGAAGAGCTTTTTTGAACAAAGTTCCCAAAGAGGAGCTACTTGGCAGAATTTCTTGAGAAGAGATGGTCGGAACAAAGTTCCCCAAGAGGAGTTGCTTAAAAAAATTACTCGAGAAGATCTGTTTAGGACAAAGTTCCCTAAGAGGAGCTGCTCGGCAGAATTTCTTAAGAAGAGCTGGTCGGAACAAATTTCCCCAATAGGAGTTGCTCAGCAAAATTCCTCGAGAAGAGTTGTTCGGAATAAAATTCCCCAAGAGGAACTACTTGAAAGTTTGCCTTAAGAAGAGTTGAGGAGCTGCTCGGAAGAAATCCACGAGGAGAGCTGCTTAGAGTGATCGGTTCGGCAAAGCCAACGCATCTCAAAATTGACATGGATCAGCCGAAATTGGCTTTGCATCGACTCGGATAAGTTGTCTCCCTCCAATCCGACTCGGTGACGCCGAATGCATCCTAATATCAGCTCAAATCAGCCGAATCCGGCTCAGAATCGGATTTGCATTGGCTTGGATAAGCCGTCTCCCTCCTATCCAGCTCAACAAAGCTAAACGCATCCTAATAACGGCTCAGATCCTCTGAATCTAGCTCGACATCGGCTCGGATCAGCCGCCTTCCTCCATTTTATGTACATTGTCGGCCTAGGTGCGTGTCTAGAGGGGGGTGAATAGAAGTTCTTCGCACTTTTCACGGATATGAAAAATTTCTACAATCACAAAATTATCTTGGCAAGATGCAAGAGTATTATATCACAATTTATATTCAAAGCAAAAAAACATAAGCAAGCAATATGAAAAAGGAAGGATAAGAAAGGCTTAACATGACGATGTTAACGTAGTTCGACACCAAGCCTACGTCCACGCCTTGCCTTGAGACCAACTCAAGGATTCCCAAATTCACTAAGCAACCCTCCTTCATTGGCGGAGAAACCTTTACAATCCAAAAACTCACCAAGAGCTACAACAAGGTTCTCACCAAGAGTCACCTTACAAAGGCTCACAAAGAACCCTTCAACACAATGAAATTGTAACAATGAGATACAATAACAAAGTGCCCCTTCTTGAGTAGATATACCAACACCTCACACTACTCTCTCTTTGCAAGTGATGTGTAAACAAGAGTAAGGAGCAAAAGATCTTGATAGCACAAATGAAACCCTAGAATGAATGCTCAAGTGAATGTTCTCAACAACCAAAGTGCTTAACTAACTTGAAATAAATGTAAAGGACTCATTTTGAAGGCCAAAGGGATAAGCAATGCATTTAAGAGCCGTTAGGCATTAATGGACATAAGACAACTTGAAAACTAGTCGTTATCACGCATTAAATGTTGTCTACAACCCGATATTCATCGACGAGGTCATGCTTTCGTCGACAAGTTATACAATGACTTTGTCGACGAGACCTTGTGTTCGTCGACGAACCTTCTGTTCTGAATTCAGGTGGGTCTCGATTTCTTTTCATCGACGAGTCCGCTGTGCACATCGATGAACCACTCATTTTTTTCGTCTCTGAAACCCATGTGTTCATCGGCGAGACTGTTCTAAACTTTTAGGTGCTCTCGGTATATTTTCGTCGACGAGTCCCCTGTGTACGTCGACAAAATTCCTATTTAGTTCGTCGACAAATCTCCTATATTCATCAATGAACCCTTTACTTGAATTTGATTAAATGTTTTCAAAATCTGGTTTTCATCCAAGTAAAGGTTTTATCTTGTCCAGAATAAAGTTTTACCAATTTTAAGATGTATTGATTTGATAAAACATGCTTGAAAGCCATTTTGACATCTTATGTGTTTTTAAGTGACTTGACATGTATGTATGAGTTTGAAATCATTTTCTAAACCTATTATGAACAATATGCATGTATGATTTCCTTGTCTCTTGCAAGATACTCTTGAAGCACACCATATGCACAGGAATTACAATATACATCTCAAACGCACGCCCCAACACAAATATGTAGAAGTCATGAATGCCTTGCTTGAGTGGTTGAGTTTTGGATGTGCCGTATGTTGCTCTTTGCTGCTTGTTGTATATATTTGACTCTTATGCTTGTCTTGGAGTTTTCCATTGTATCTAAACTGAGCCTGAGGAGAGATGTTAGTAAACTTAAGGAACTCCTAATGGGTTGTTGTCATCAAAATAAGATGGAATGAAAGCCCTTAGCCACTAGGGCTAACATTCTCTCCTTTTTTTATGATGGCAAACCATTTGAGTTCTTTTGAAGGATTTTTAAGGAAAAAAAAAATTGCTCCCCCTCAAAGTATGCATATGTGTTAAAAATGCAATAGTTCCTCCCCCTTAATGTATGCACTATGTGATCATGATATTTAATTTTGGAAAAGAAATTCAAAAGAAATTTTGGCAGCATACCGTCTATCAATTGAACATTTTCCATATTTTTCACCTGCATCAATTTGAGATTCTACACAAGAAGTTCAGTATCACCATTCAACACAATCAGTTCAGTAGAAGTATCAATAATGCATTATAGTCATATCTACCATTTGTCTATTTTGAGTACAGAAGTGGTGTAGGTCAATTTGTATCAGGACATCAAAAGTGATGCAAATTCAATCAATATGGTAGAACATTGAAAAAGAACTATCACCACCTCAAAGTGTCTAAAACAAAGGAAACTATTACTACATCAACAATCATCATCTCCCCCTTTGCCATTATCAAAAAAAATTGGGGACGACTCGAAAACTACTCCAGGGGGCAATCTAGTTTGGCAAGGATGGCGGTAAGGGCATCATCGATGGAGTTAAAGCGTGCCCGATGATGATTGGCTTATAAAGCCAAGGCCACATCAAGAGAATCAAAATGGGCACAATTGCGCTAATCAGACTGTGTCATGGCGAGCTGTAGGCCGTATAAACACTCGATGATGGGATCAACAGTAGGTTCCTCAACCTCCTTGTCTTACTCCATGGCAGCCTGCACCTCATCCACAGGTGCACTACCCTACTCATGGGCCTTTACCTAAGTGTTCATATCCTCGTCTTTCTAAAAATGCATGCGGCACAGAGTAGCCTCGGTATAAGTATTGTCTGGCGCGGGTTGAATGCAAGGTATCTTGGAGCGAATGAGGTCGAAGTAATCGAAAAAGGTGGTGAGTAGGTGACCGTATAGCAGACATCCCCATTGTCGTTTCAGACTCTCATCCATATGCTGAATAATGACTGTCGGCAAGTAGATACCTTTGCCATGCCACAGACAATACATGTAAAAGATATCTCCTAACGTCACCCAGTTGTGTCTGGCAGTCCTTGGGGAGAAGTTATACTTGATCATGTGATGCAGGACCCGAAAATTCAACAGTGAGGTCCTTGAATTTGGGATAGGCTACGAGAGGAATGTGGGGGTCACTAGTGATTAGCTTCAGAACCTCGTGAGAGTCAAACCAATCAAAGCGAGTAGGCTAGGAGGGTTTGGGAAGGCCCTGTATCTGATAAAGCCGGCAGCCTAATATCTTAAAAAATGTGTTGTTTGAGAGGTGAATGATGGTTCCCCAAACTGTAGAATAGGCTGCAACACCTCGTTGGGACGGAACAAAATTTGCATAAAATTCCAAGACGAGCTCCTCATATACAAGCTCTCCTAAATCAAACAACACGTCCCATCCAACTGGTTGGATTTTGTTTAATAAGACGGGGAAATGAGTCTGAAGGAAAGTCGAAGGAATAATCTCATCGTGCATGATGTGGTGCTTGGAAATGTCATTCTGATACTAGTAGGCGGCCTCTGAGGAAATGAAGCGCTGATCCACCTCGGTGGAGGCTTGCCGCTGAGAGGAACTATAACGACCTGCGATTAAACTAGGGTTTTTTTTTTTTTTTTATAATAATTATACTAGAAGAACTATAATGCTCTGATACCAAACTGTCAACCTAAGCAGCAAGAAGCGGAATTCATATAACCATATCCAAATTATATAATACCAAAGTGCTAAAATGTTCCCCAAAATACCCTCAATTGGGCAAGGGCTATACATAAATGCTCCAAAAACATACTCACTCTCTACTGACATGGTAGTACTGAGGCCCCTCTATCTGCAAGCCTAGTCTACTCGCCTACCTGGATCACCTGAAAAATGTTAAAGTAATGGGATGAGCCAACGCTCAGTAAGACGAAATATGCTATTGCTAGTGTGTGACAAATGAGTTACAATGCTATGAAAATCTGTTGCTATAAAAATCATGTATAACTGAACCTGTAAATACAATACAAGTAATAGAAACCACCCCCATTTTCATGTTGCTTAACGTATCTGTATTTTAAGTTTCTACTCAAAATACTTCTAATATAAGTAAGTATACTTTCTGTCTCTATAAATCTGTATATACATAATAGTAGTTGAAAACTTCCCTGTGGATAACTGTGTGTCATGATTTAACCCCTTATGACAGGGTTGTGCGGTCCGTAGGTGGGATCTACCCTGGTTGGTTGACCAGAGTAAACCACTATACTCCCTTGGTCTGATCTGCCCTCCTCAACCCATATCTGATGGGGAGCCTGTCCACTCATGGGCACTATATGATCGACCTACTACCACGTATTATCTGAATAGGTGGTTGCACTCTGAACTGAATATCTGTAGCTACGGTACCATGCTCTGTAACTGTATGGTCCAACAGGGTCTAATACTATATAATACATCTTTATATACAACTATCTGATTTACTATGACTCTGAAATAACTGTATTAACCATGACACTGAAATAAACTGTAATTGTGTCAACTATATTTCTAAACTGAATTGTAATTTGTAAATCATGATACTGAAACTGTATAATCATGGTACTGAAAACTGTATAATCATGGTATTCTGTAATTACTATAAAACATATCCACTGGCTGTATATTTTGTAAAACATACTCTGGAAATATTATAAAACATGCTCCTATACTATATTTATATTCTCAAGCCACATATACATAATATTCATAATTAATAAACTGTATAAAGTCCTATTGTGAAAAATAACCTGGTAAAAATATACATTTCATACTGGAAATCATTTTAGAACTACCTAGCATAGCATATTTCCCTTACCTGATTTTTACTAAAATCCCCCTACTAGGATGGGTCCTACACCCGCAGGGTTCTTCACTCAACACCCTGAAAACCATAAATCTCATAACAAAATATCAATATTTTTTTGCTTGCATCATTTCTTACAACTACTGGAAAGTAAAATTCCGAATAAAAGACTTTACCTTGGATTTGGGATGAATTCCAACTTCGTTCCACCAACAATCCGCCCCAGCAGACTTGAAGAGAACTCCGCCAGGAGCATTGTGGTGGCCTCAGATCATCGATCCGGCGAATGACGGGGCCGAAATCGAAGAGAGATGGAGGTGGAGCCATATGAGAGAGAGAGGAGAGGGTTTTGGTGAAATTTATGCGTAAGAAAATGAGTTTAGCTCTATTTATACTGCGGGATTCGTTGACAAGCCACGTCACCTTGTCGACGAGTCCTGTAGAAAGTTCGTCAACGAACCTGCACTTTCATAGACGAATTTCAGACTTCTCAAAAAATCCTCTCTCAGTATCTTCTCGTCGATGATACGGGACCTCATCGACAAGATCCTGAAGAACCCTCATCGATGAAACCCCTGTATTCGTCGACGAGGACTAGGAAATTTCTTGGAAATTTTTACCTCCAAAATGCAACGTGAAGCGTTCGTCGACGAAGTCGGCTGCCTCCTTCTGTTATTGTTTCCATTTCTCTCCCTCTTTATTATTTAAATACTATTATTATTCAGGTCATTATAGGAACCCTCGCTAAGTTCAGGGTGAGAGGGTCTCTTTTTTGGGCGAAGGGCTATCTGAAGGAAAGGAAAAGAGGGTGAGAGAGAGCTGGGGAGAGGGAGGTAGGGCAAGAAGGTAGAAGTCTGCTGTGAGGAGCTAGCGAAGGCCGGGGGATTTGGAGTCGGCTGCAAGAGGCCTTGAGGGTGAGTGTAGGATGGAGAGGGTCTGCGAGGGATGAAGGAGGGTAGGGTTTAGGGCATCGAACGATAGGGACGAAAGAGGAAGAGGGGTTTAGGGCATCGAATGAGGGATAGAGGAAAAAAAGAGGGTAAGAGGCTGAGAGCTAGGGTTAAGAGCCATAAAAAAAAAAAAAAAAGAACACCGAATGAGGGGAAAGATAAGTAGCCTCGACGAATACCCTGTGTTTGTCAACGAAGATCTTTTACTGTTCAACGACGAATCCCCTATGTTTATCGACGAAATGCTTCATATTATTCGGCAACGAATGCCTTGTGTTCATCAACGAACACATCTTATGTCTCGATGACAAATCCCCTGTGTTCATCAATGAGGCCAGTGAAAACAACTGTGTTTTATCTTTTGGGAGTTTTAAGCCAATGAAAGACAAACTTATTGTTCTTAAAAGAGGTCCTTGGAAGTGCACATTTCCAAGGCATGTCTAATTTTTCTGAATCTTTCTTCGTTTATGGGTTTTGTTAAAATATCAGCCAATTGATTCTCAGTATTTACGTGTGCTAACTCAACATCCCCCTTTTAAACATGATCTCGGATAAAGTGATGTCATATCTCAATATGTTTGGTCCTAGAGTGCAAACATGGGTTTTTCGAGATATTGATGGTATTAGTATTATCAAAATGGATTGGGGTACCTTTTATCAAGATTTTAAAGTCTTCGAGTTGTTGCTTCATATATAAAGCTTGTGCACAATAACTACCGACTGCAATATATTCAGTCTCGGTGGTTGAAAGAGCAACTGAAGTTTGCTTCTTACAAAACCATGAGACAAGTGAATGTCCTAGAAAGTGACATGTTCCACTAGTACTCTTTCTATCAGTTTTGCACTCGCCATAGTCAGCATTTGAGTAATAGGTGAGGTCAAATGGAGTATTTTTAAAGTAAAAGAGTCCTAAGTCACGTGTCCTTGCTAGGTACCTAAATATTCGCTTAACGACATTAAGATGTGACTCTTTGGGACATGATTGGAATTTAGAACACAAGAAAACTATAATAACTCGGGAAAAAAATTTATTAAAAAAATTAAATTAATTAATTAAAAAAATTAATTAAAATTAAGAGTAGTTATTGATTAGTTAATTGGTTAAACATTATTAAAATATTGTATTAATTAATAAATAAAGGAAATATTAAAAAAAAAAGAATGAAATTAAATTAAAATTATTTATGGGTAATTAATTAGTTAAACATTATTAACTTGAATTAATTAATTTAAGTAAAATGGTGGTTATATATATATATATATATATAAGTATATGAAATAACTTAAGTTAAAGTAAGTTAAATAAAAAAAAATGAAAATGATGAAATGAAGGCATCTTTAGGAAGCTGAAGCTTCCTGAAACAACAAATAATTCTTCTTCTCTCTCAGGTCCTCTCTTCGTCTCCATCTCTGCCTCTCTTTCTCTCTCCTTAATTTCATCGGCCTAACGAGCGCTGATCGAGAAACAGAAGGTACTGTTGGATTCCTAACTCTGCCTCCAACATTTCTACTGGAGCAGATTTGTCGTGGGTTCCTGGGGTAAGATAACTTTCCCCTAATTTCTCAATTTCTCGTTAAATCTGCTGTTGAATCGACAATCAGGTACCACCATGGGGTCCTAGTCGTGATCGTCGTCATTTTGACATGAGTAAATTTTCAATTGGGGTTTTCTAGACCCCACTCCAAAGCGAGAGTGAGATTTGGGAAATTTGGTAATTTGACTATATTTAAGGGTATAATTATTTATTTGATATTTAAGAGCTTAGGAAGTATTAAAATAATATTTTATTTAGGGTTAATTTAATGAATTAGGATTTTTGATTCAGGGTCCGGGTGAGCACCACAAGTATTTTTCGGAGTCCCTGTTGGCATAGTTCAAGAAATCAAGTAAGGAGAAATTATATATTAAATCAGATTTTATGAAATTAAAGGTAATAATTTATGTTATATTATATGTATGTTTTGGTGTGAATTATTAAAATGCCAACCATGTAAAACTATGATTTTTGAGCTTAGGACCACTTATTTAGTTAAGTATTTGTGGAAATGAACTAAAGAAAGTGGAAGGAATTTTCTGGATAATTATGTAAGAAATGAAAATTATATTTTCAGTAATTAAATGTTAAATGTGGGTTGACCTATTTTATAGGAATATGTATGAATTTTTACTGTTAAATTGTGTAGCATGAGATTTTGTGCAAATATATGTTAAATGTATGAGATGCAGGCTAAGTAAATAAAATATTGAGAATAAAATATGTTATGGACTATGTTGCTTGTGTATGCTAAATGCAACCATGTAAATATAAGACAGCTGAAGGACAACCATGTTAGCAGATCTAGCACATTTCTATGTAGACTAACTGATGACAGCTAAAATGAGTTGTAGACTAACTGATGATGGCTAAAAATCAGCTGTACTACGAAGGAAATGAAATGAAAATGTTATGCAACAACAATAAAAAGACAATGGAATGAAATGACAAATGTGAACAATGAAATGTTGAAAATTACGTAAAGTGAAATGCAACGTAATGTTTAAGCTATGAACATGAACATATGTGTATGATTGAATAATGACATAAAGAATAAAGTATTATGATATTAGAAGTACCTATGTACGTAGAACATGATGTGTTGGGCGGGGCGTACTCTTCTCCAGAGAACTTGCTGAGGAAGGCGAGTGCACTAGTAGCTTCAGATGTGGCAGTAGCTGCATAACGTACTAGAGCAGAGGGAACCTATTTGTATGAGCAGGTAGATTTCTTTATCCTTAAGGCCTTTACTAGTAAACTATTGTTGAACTGTGTAAGTACGAGATCAATCTAATACTTGAGGGCTTACTGAGTAAGGTGAGTGCCCTGGTATGCTTTAGTAGTGACCTTCGAGTTGCCTAAGTATCAGAGTAGAGGGGTGCTACTTGTATGGGCGGGTAATCACCCCTATCCTTGGGTAATCTCGTGGGTTAAATCTCTGCATGTGATTGATTAGGTTCAAAAAACGATTTCAGTGTTATGTTAATGATTTGAAAAATGTTATTAAAATGATATTTATATATCTCATATTAGTCACACATTATTTTAATATATTGTTTCTTCCCTTACTGAGACGTGTCTCACCCGAATACGAATTTATCTTTTGCAAGATTTCCTCGAGATCGAGCTTTGAGAGCTTGAAGGTTTTTAGCCTTTTAAGGATTGTATAAAAAAAAAAAAGGTATAAATATTTTAATGACTGTTTTGAATACTAGATGTTTTTGGGGATATTTATATATGTTGAATACAAGTGGATGGTTAATTTATTATGGTTGGAAGATAGGAATAGTAAACTCTGGTATTATGTTATTATATTTGTGGAGATTATATTTATGTTTTCCGCTGTGTATATCTTGATTATGGATTATCAGGGATTTTATTTGGTATAACACGTCAGACTTGGGTTTAAGGGTTCAAGGCGTTTCACAAACACTGAACATAATATCTGGCCTGCTAGAAGTAAGGTATACTAAACTACCTTTCATTCCTCTATATAGCTTTTCATCAACATTCTTCCCCTTTTCATCATTGTCAAGCTTTGTTGTTGTGCTCATAGGGGTTGCTTTGGGTTTTCCTGCTTCAAGTCCAAATTTCTTGAGCATGTCCTTGACGTACTTGGTTTGATTAATAAATATTTTGTTTTTTTCAATTGTTTGATTTGTAAACCAAGGAAGAAAGTTAATTCACCCATCATACTCATTTCAAATGTCTTCTGCATAGTTCGGGCAAATTCTTTACACAAATCTTCGTTTGTGGCCCCAAAAATGATATCATCTACGTAAATTTGAATGACCAACATATCATTTTCCTTATGTTTCAAGAACAAGGTAGTATCAAATTGTACTCTTGTGAAGCCATCTTTCAAGAGGAATTTGCTTAAACATTCATACCATGCTCTAGTTGCCTGCTTAAGTCCATATAGGGCTTTTAAGAGTTTAAAGACATGTTCAGGGTGAGTATGACTCTCAAAACCTGGGGGTCGTCTAACGTATACTTCTTTATTAATGAATCCATTTAGAAATTCACTTTTGACATCCATTTGAAATAGTTTGAAATTTTTGAAACAAGTAAATGCAAGTAACATCCTAATGGCCTCAAGTCTAGCTACAGGGGCATCAGTTTCATTGTAACCAATTCCTTCTTGTTGATTATACCCTTGTGCAACTAGTCTTGCTTTATTTCTCAAAATGTTACCATCTTCATCTTTCTTATTCCTAAACACCCATTTTGTGCCTATTATGGTTGTGTTCTTGGGTTTAGGACCAATTCCCATACTTTTTTCCTTTCAAATTGATCAAGCTCCTCTTGTATGACACTGATCCAATTTTCGTCATTTTCGGCCTCCTCAAAGTTCTTAGGCTCTATTTGAGATATAAATGCTATGCGATTACATCCACTTCTCAAGTGTGACCTAGTACTAACTCCTTGGGATGGATTACCAATGATGAGGCTAGTTGGGTGGTTTCTAACAAATTTCCATGCTCTAGGGAGTTCCTAATTTTCTTCTTCAGGTCTTATAAAATTTTCCTTAGGTGATAACTCTTGATGATCATTTTTGATTTCTTGGGAATTTTCATTTTGTTTACCATCTATTTTAACTTGCTCAAGTTCCCTTTCAATTCTCATAGAAGTTACTTGATCATCCTCGTCAACTATTTCTTTGGGTGCATTAGGGTTAGTTTCATAAAAAAACAACATGCATTGATTCTTGAACAACTTGAGTTCTTTTATTAAATACTTTGTAAGCTTTACTGTTCATTACATATCCTAGAAAGATCCCTTCATCGGATTTTGAATCAAATTTGGCTAAGTGATCTCTATCATTTAGAATGAAGCATTTGCATCCAAAAACCTTGAAGTGTGAAATATTAGGTTTTCTACCCTTCCAAATCTCATATGGAGTTTTACTTATTTTGGATCTAATAAGGACACGTTTACTAACGTAGCATACTGTACTAACGGCTTTGGCCCAAAAATATTTTGGAAGTTTATGTTCGTTAAGCATTGTCTTAGCCATTTTTTGGAGCGTTCGGTTCTTTCTTTCAACTACTCCATTTTGTTGTGGAGTTTTAGGTGCATAGAAATTGTGTGAATAACCATTTTCATTACAAAAATGTTTTAATTCTTGGTTTCCAAATTCTCTTCCTCTATCACTCCTAATATGAACAATGGGCATACCTTTTTTATTTTGTACTTTACCATCTTATGATGAACTTCAAAATGATCTATTCAAAGTACATAAGATGCTGATGAAAGCAAATAAACAAAACACCTCAATGAAGAATAAGAATGAAAGTTTAATAAAAGAGTTAGAATTCCTAAATCTTGCTGAAAAAGAAAACAACTTGAAAATTGAGAAACTAGAAAACAAGAATGAACAAATGATAGAATCAGAAAATTATCTCTAGAATTAGAGAAATCATTAAAGAAGTTTGATAACAAGAAAGACATAGAGTTAAATGATCTCAAGAATCAAATTAAAGATAAGGATAAAATTATTTACAACTTCAGAAAGGAAAACCTTGATAAGATGATTGGCTTACAAAGAATGTCTCTAAATAAAGAAGGCATTGGTTTCAATGGAATTGAAAATAAAAAGAAAAAGAATTCTTACATGGGATATTTCTCGAAAGAATCCAAAGACTATACTTGTACATCTTCTAATGCCTACACAAACACCATATGCTATAAATGCAAGAAAAAGGGGCATATAAAGTTTGAATGTCCCTTTAAGAGGAAAGGTGTTAAAACCAAACAAGTATGAAAAATAAAAGAAACCTCCTTTGAAAAATCCTCCGGACCCAAGAAAATATGGGTACCAAAAATGAAATAATGACTTCACACATATATAAAATGGAAAATGGCATTGTTGGCCAAAATCATAGGATGACTTTTTTCTAGGCTTAACTTAAGAAAATATAAAGAAAATATCAAATCTAAGCTTATTATATAAGCGCCTTGATGTTACATGCTACATACTTACTTGCCTACATGTGATGTATTGATATGCTATATGCTACATGTGTATTAATTAACTTGACTTGATTTATATTGAAAAGTATGGCTCACTATGTTGAAAATTAAGAATGAGATTATTGAGCTTAAGCATAAATTTTTTATATAAGGATAATTCTTAGACATGCATGATTTTAAATGAATCACATGGATAAACATACTGCTCTTTATCTGTGAGCTATGAAAGATATAGTAGTTATATTGGTATCCATGAACTATACATTATGTGATATTAAGCTTTGGTACCTATAAAGTATTTTTGGTATCACATGTTAAAAATTTCAATAGATATCAAATCTAAAAGCTCACTTGGTATCACAAAGTCAAATTATTTATGAGCATGATTATGTCTATAAGCATGCTGTGACATTGATGATCTTAGCATGATATTGATATTTGATATATGATATGATTTAATATTTTACATGTATTGAATAAAAGCAAAATTAATAACAAAACTGAATGTATTGAATTTAGGGAGAGTGTCATGAATCATTAATCAATTGATATCATGAATTAAATTTTAAATTTTAAATTTTAAATTGGTAAAAAAAAAAAAAAAAAAACATCAAATTAATTTTAGTTGGTATCTTGAATAAATGTTGTAAGTTACACACTACCCAAGCTATATTGAAAAACAACAACTTGAGTGTGTACATATGTTTGGAATACATGGTTATTGATATGCTTAAAATGATTTGTATTTGAATTTAAATCATTTCTTTTCTTTTTGATTGATGTCAAAAGGGGGAGAAGTTGTGAAACAAAAATTGAGCATAATTGAGCATGAACATTATATCTATTTAAAAGAAGTATTCAATATTGATTGAAAAAGCTTGTAAAACCAAAAGAAAGTGATGAGCATGATTGATGAAATTAATATTGATTTTATTAAGATTAAACCAATTCTGAAGAAGAAGGATAAGATAGAATTTCCTAACTTAGGTTGTCATAACACTTTTTGCATGTAATGAAGTATTAGGACTTATGTTGATTCCAAATGTACCTCAGATGTTTTGTAATCATAGCACTATGAAACTTTTTGTAAGGGAACACATGAAACTTCTATGTATTGATATTTTGAGTTGATCTATAGATGTTATGAGAATTTTTTTTTGATAAATTTTCATAATCCAATTATTCTTTTTGACTAATGACAAAGGCGGAGAGAGTAGAGTGGTCTTAGTAAAGATAAATGACATAATGGCTTCAAATAATTGACTGAATGGTTTTAGCTGACATGGATATATGATATTAGCAATAACAACTTACTATGCAACTCATCAATTGGATAAATAAAGAATATTTGATAGACGATGAATGAGCATAAGATGAACTTATTTAGATGGCTTGCTTATTAATGCTTATAGTAAGGGGGAGTACTTCATTTCACATAAAACTTTTATCTTTACTCCTTTTTTGTCATCATAAAAAAGGGAGAGATTGTTGGCCTAATAAGGTCTTTCAAACAGTTTTGGTGATAACAAACAAAGGACAATTTAACTTGGAAAGGTTGAGTTTTTGTGTTTCAGGAAATATGGATCAAGTATGGATCAAGTGAAGATCAAGTATGGATCAAGTGAAGATCAAGTATGGATCAAGTGTGGGTCATCAAGGAAGATAAACTAACAAATGATCCAAAGAGAAACTAAGGCATTTTCAGATAAAGCTAGCTCAAGCAAATATCCAAAGAACTTCAAAAGCAAAGAATGGGAATGATCTCAGCATGGCATATAAAGTCTTAGGAAACATATTGTAAGTATTTCAAAGTTAAATACGTTTGAAATATGTTTTGAAGCTTTTCCAAGAGATTATGAGGACCTAAAGACCTATTTAGGATTATTGAAACAAGTTTTGTAAAAATTAGAATAAGAGAGCAAATAATTTTTAATGGAATTAAAAAAAAAAAAACAGCTTTTTGTTTGTTCAGATGACTGAACTTACTATTCAAATGTCTGAAGAATTACTTTAGATGTCTGAAGAATAAGCTCAGACGTCTGAAGATTTTCTAGGACAAAATTGAAATAGGCAGTAGCTGTTCAGACGTCTGAACTCGACACTTCAGACATCTGAACCCACTCTTCAGTCATCTGACCCTGTGTCCAGTTCATTTATTAAAGGGTTTCAAGAACTTCAGATGACTGAACTTGACTCTTCAGTCATTTGGACACTGTTCAATGGGCAAATTTTTTAAAATCTAATATTTTAAATTATAGCTGTTTGAGCTCCAAATTTTCTAACAACTTGGGAAACTCTCTAAAGAAACTTTTGCAACAAAGAAACTTGTTTGAAAGCCTATAAATACATGGTTTTTGTAAATCAAAATACACCAAGCATTGAAAATCTCTCATAAGCTCTTTTGCTCTCAAAGCCTCATCTTGATCATCTCTTGCAAACTAAAAGTGCTGTGATTCTGAGATTCTAGTTCATCAATTCCTGAAGTTAGATTATCGATTTCTCATCTGGAGAAAAGGAATTTGGTGAAATCCTTGTTAAGCTTCAAAAGTGTATTTCTTTCTTGATATTTATCTTTTGAAGTACATAGTTTAAATTTGTACTAACCTACTCTTTGTGTGAGCATCTCTTGTACACAGGCTTCTTGTTATTTCTCTTGTAGATTTTGGACGATTCCAGGCTATTGGATCGTTAGCCAACGAGGGTATATTGTTTGGAGAGGTGGACTCTAGCCTATGTAAGGAGTGACCGAACAAGAGAATATCGTTTGGAGAAGGCGGGTTCTAACCTTAACCAAGGAGTGTTGTAAAGGTTTGTTCCACCAATCAACGGAACAGGTTTAATAAATCCTTTGGTGGTTTTGCCAAAGGCGAGGACGTAGGCTGTGTTGAAGCCAAACCTCATAAAAATCTCCGTCTCACTCTCTCTTTCCCTATTCTTTATTTTCAGTACATATTTCAATTGCATAGATGGTTTAAATTTGAAAATCATATAAACTACGAAGATTTGGAAATCAAGTAAACTTTAAGTTTGATTTTTGATTTGGGTTGCGAAAATTGAAAGGGAGTACGTTGGTTATACCATATCTTGCGGAAACCATATGGGAGTACGTTACTTGGTTAACAGCCAAAGGATAAATTAACTGAGAGTTTAGTTGAGTTCTAAATATTAAAAAGAGTGTAGATATTGTGTTGATTGGGTGTTATATTGCACATCATATAGAAGAAGCAAAACCATCAATACAGGGTTTTATATCAGCAAGTACAAATTTCATATATACAGGGCTTATATAAACAAACTATTTTAAGTGCTTACATTGCCAAAGTGGTGTATGTGTTAATTTTGGTTTGGTTGTTTACTTTTAAATTATGATTGATTGCTTGGCTATTTGGATGATTGATTACTTGTTTGGCTAAGCAATAGTGTTGTGTTGTTGATTATTTAAAAGAAACCAAGTTCTTGTTTGATTGACAAAATAGATAAACAAGTTAAAAAATTTGGTTAAATATTAAAAGAAGTTAAGGATTTTTTAAAAGAACTAAAACAAAAGTTTTAAAAGCAAATTCACCCCACCTCTTGGGAAGCTATTCCTAATTTCAGATGCATTTTCTTTCTTTAACATAGAGCAAAGGCATACTGCTTTTCTCTTGCATTTTGAGTGAGTTTCTTCAAGATATTTATTTCTTCTTTTAGAGGCAATTAATTCATTATAGAGTTTTCTACAAGTATCTTTTAATTCATCACATGAGGGGATGTATCCGTTGTCAGAAATTACCTCATGTTGCTCATCCACCATGAAGCAAAAGTTGGCGACTTCTTCTTCATTTTCTTCATCTGTAGAAAGTCCATCGAGTTTGTCCCATTCGGTTGTATTCATGGCCTTATATTTCTTTTTATCCCCTTTTTTATTGTTGCCCTTTTTGAATTGGGGACATTCGACTATATGATGTCCAGGCTTCTTGCATTGAAACACCTTACGCTTGATTCTCCTTTATCCTTTTGCTTGCCGGCCTTTTTGTTCAATAAAAATCTTCTGATTCTCCTAGTAATAAGAGCTATTTCTTCATCATTGTCGCTCTCTTCTTCTTTTATGATTTCCTTCTTGCTTGTTGTCCTCAGGGCCATATCCGTTGACTTTTTTGGCTTTTCAACTTCAACTGTAGCATTCTTATTTTTGATCTCATTGGTTATGAGAGACCCAATGAGCTCATCAAGAGTGACCTTAGATAGGTCCTTTACTTCTTTAATAGCCGTGGACTTTGCATGCCACGACTCCGGCAACGAACGAAGCACTTTTTGCACATTGTCTTTGTATAATATTCCCTAAGTGCTTTTAATCCATTTGTTATATATGTAAAACGTGTAAACATGGAAGTAATTGACTCACCTTCTTCCATTTTAAACATTTCCGTTAGCTTTACCGTGATCCTAAGAGGGGGGTGAATTGGTATTTTTAAAATTTATCTCTTAGGTATTCCTCCTAACAGCAGTAAGTTTACAAGCCTATGGTCAATCTAGTGCAAATAATGTAAATATACCATAAATTAAATAAAGCAGTTTAAATAATCACACAAGCACCATAAAGCAGTAAAGAGAGGATGACACGCAGATATGTTATCGAGGTTCGGCCAACTGCCTATGTCCCCGCCTTGGCTAACCAGCACAAGGATTATCACAATAACTTGCTCACTTAAACGGGTGGAGCGGCACCGATACAAACCAAGTCAAATTATCACAGGGCTGACCTCAACCTTAACTATGTCAATTAGCACAGGGTTGATCTCAACCTTTACCAATCCTTACCAGGCTGGATTACCGCCTCCTCAGGCCACTCCTGGAATCTCTCAGATATACAAACAAAAGGTACAATGTATGGGTGCTTTCACATAAAACAAATTTGTACCACAAATGCGCACAATATCACATACACCACAGATGATTTAATAATGTAAGCTCAGTGTGGTCTAAGTAGTTTAACTCTCAAAGATGTTTTCTATCAGTGTAGTGAGTACGCGAGAGTATCAATAATAATCTGTGTATTTCAAAATATTCAATCAAACGTGTTCACACAGAATATCAAACAAGTCTCAAGAATATCAATCAATAGAATATCTCAATCATATGAATATGTATATGCTTGGATTGCAAGATATATTTAGTCTTTGTATTTCAGCAAATGATATAGACTTGAATGAATATTGCCACAAAGATTAATATAACACACACAAATATCTTTTCACAAATATATCAATATGAATACCACAAGATATTTGAGTACTTTTAAATATATTTTTGCAAGCCAAAACAAATACAACCTTCTTAAGTTATTGCAATGAGAATGCAACACTCGGAAGTTTAACAAGTCTTCTTAGGATAGGCTTATTAGTAAAGCCTCCTAAGAATACTTAGGTTATGCTCTCGTTAGAAAAATCAATTCACACACTCACCAAATAAGAGAGCAAATCTCTAACCAATAACACTCAAATACACTTACAAATGATACTGAGATAAAGTAGGTAAGTTTGAGTGGATTTGGAAGTAGTATAAACAGTAGGGAGTATTTAGCTTGAGAGAGAAATATGATTTTTGATTTTTGCTAATCACACCTTAATTCTCCAAAATGAAACAGTATATATAGACATACCAAAATATTTGACCGTTGGGAACCTATTAGAGATTGTTGGAAAAGTTTAATGACACTTAAACCATTTTAAGCCTGTTTAAAAATTATTTATCCGTGGTAAAAATTATGGCAACCCGAGAGGTCCGGTCGACCAGATCAGTTTCGGTTGACCAAGTCTCATATGGTTCATTCGACTAGGGGAATATTGAACTAAGGGCTCGGTCGACCAGGAGAGGGCGATTTCTTAATTTTTCGAGGTTCGGTCGACCAGGCCATTTTGAACTGCCTGGTTCGGTCGACCAGACAGCTGGGAATTCTCCTAAGGACCCTCCAGTAGACCAGGTAGTTGGAGTACAAAAAGGGTTGGTCGACTAGATGGTTAAATTTTTGACCCAGGGAGGTTTCGGTCGACCAGGGCCTTTTGAATTACTTGGCTCGATCGACCAGGTGGTCAAAATGTTGACCAAAAAGGGTTTCGATCGACCAGAGCTTTTTGAACTATTCTGGTTCAGTAGACCAGGGCCTTGGTCAACTGTTGACCTAGGCCTGGTTTCGGTCGAGCAGGCCAAAATGAACTGAATGTGCTGGTCGACCGAAAGTGCACCATGTGTGCATTTCGGTCCAATCTTGAAGTAAAAACCCTATTCAAGTGCCTAACAAACAAATGTGTAAATGTGTGTGTCCTAGGGTCACTTGGGGTCCAATTTGAGGACATCGAAAAAGTCCGGTGTTGGTCGACCGAAGGATACGCCCTAAGGTCATGCTAAGGTCATTTTGCATCATGATTTGATTTGAGCTTACAAGATAAACCATGCATGTGTTGTGTGTGTTTATTACAAACCAAATGTCCTAGTTACTATTATAGACCAAATAGACCACTAAATATGTTACAACTGAAAATACGAACTATTCTTCAAGCTTTGAGCTTTCTCGTGCCATTGATGATATGCTAATATGAACCTGCACATGAGCTAAATATTTATTAAATACAGGAGTATTTGTCATTATCAAAACCAGGCGTGACCTATAAGGTCAACATTTTCATATTCTTTTACCAACATATAGATTTTGGACTTTTTAACTTGAGACGTACCTTCATACGTTACCTAGAGCTTCTCCCACTTTTCCTTTGCGGTGTTGCATCTGCAAATACGGTTGTACTCTTCATCACTTGTAGCACAATAGGGAATTTTTTTTGTTTTGTAGTTTAGTTGAACCAACATTGAGTCAGCGTTCGACAACTTCTTGTTTGGAATGATCTCACCTTCTTTATCTTTGAATACGTAATCCCCTTCAGTGATCACATTCCATATTTCCAAGTCGTATGATTGGATGAAGATTGTCATTCGGTCTTTCCATGCTGAGTAGTTGCTCCCATTGAACTTTGGTGGACGATCCATAGATTGTCCTTGCGTAAACATGTCCACCATTTGATCTTTATGCTCTAGACGTTACTCCGGAGGTCAAGCGACTCGCTCTGATACCAATTTTCGGCCCAACTGCGCGTCTAGATGGGGGTGAATAGACGTTCTTCGCACTTTTCATGGATATGAAAATTTTCAACAATCACAAAATTATCTTGGCAAGATGCAATAGTATTATATCACAATTTACATTCAAAGCAAATAAACATAAGCATGCAATATGAAAGAGGAAGGACGAGAAAGGCTTAACACGATGATGTTAACGTGGTTCAGCACCAAGCCTACGTCCACGCCTTGAGACCAACTCAAGGATTCCCAAATTCACTAAGCAACCCTCCTTCACTGGCGGAGAAGCCTTTACAATCCAACTGCTCACAAAGAGCTACAACAAGGTGCTCACTAAAAGTCACCTTACAAAGGCTCACAAAGAACCCTTCAACACAATGAACCTGAAACAATGAGATACAATAACAAAGTGCCCCTTCTTGAGCAGATATACCAACACCTCACACTACTCTCTCTTTGCAAGTGATGTGTAAATAAGAGTAAGGAGCAAGAGAGCTTGATAGAAAAAATGAAACCCTAGAATGAATGCTCAAGTGAATGTTCTCAACAACCAAAGTGCTTAACTAACTTGAAATAAATGCAAAGGACTCATTTTAAAGGCCAAAGAGACGAGCAATGCACTGGAGAGTCGTTGGGCATTAATGGACATAAGACAACTTGAAAACTAGCCGTTATCATGCATTAAATGTTGACTACAGCCTAACATTCGTCGACGAGGTCACGCTTTCGTCGATGAGTTATACAATAACTTTGTTGACAAGACCCTGTGTTCATTGATGAAACTTGTGTTATGAATTTAGATGGGTCTCGGTTTATTTTCATCGACGAGTCCCCTGTGTACATTGACGAGTCCCCTATGTACGTTGACGAACCACTCATTGTATTCATCGCTGAAACTCCTGTGTTCTTTCTTCAAGACTGTTATGAACTTTTAGGTGCTCTCGGTATATTTTTGTCGACGAGTCCCCTATGTGCGTCAACGAAATTCCTATTTAGTTCATCGACGAATACCTTGTATTCGTCGACGAACCCTTTACTTGAATTTGATTAAATGTTTTCAGAATCTAGATTTCGTCCAAGTAAAGATTCTATCTTGTCTAGAATAAATTTTTACCAATTTTAAGATGTCTTGATTTGATAAAACATTTTGGAAAGTCATTTTGACATCTTATGCGTTTTTAGTTGACTCAACATGTATGTGTGAGTTTGAAATCATTTTCAAAACCTATTATGAACTATATGCATGTATGATTTCCTTGTCTCTTGCAAGATACTCTTGAAGCACACCATATGCACAAGAATTACAACATACATCTCAAATGCACACCCCAACACAAATATGTAGAAGTCATGAATGCCTTGCTTGAGTGGTTGAGTTTCAGATGTGTCGTATGTTGGTCTTTGCTACCTGTTATATATATTTGACCCTTACGCTTGTCTTGGAGTTTTCCTGTGTATCTGAACTGAGCCTGAGGAGAGATGTTAGTAAACTTAAGGAACTCCTAATGGGTTGTTGTCATTAAAACAAGTTGGAATGAAAGCCCTTAGCCACTAGGGCTAACATACATAATTTAAGAGGTAGAAAAAGGAGCTCCTGAATTAGTGATCGACAACAAACCACTAAACAAAGCCTTAAGATGGATTAGATATCCAAAACCAAACAATCAAACTTATTAAAACAGGGTTGTAATGCTAACATTTTCTTTAAATTTGACATGAAATCGGGTTTCTAGCAAATCTAGATTGCCAAGGAAGACAAATAGAAGACTACTTTTACAATCCCATTTGGACAATATAAGTGGAACGTCATGCTCTTCAGACTAAAAAATGTACCAAGTGAATTTCACAATGTTATTAATTATATTTTTTTAACCATATGCAAATTTTATAATCATTTCTATTGATGATGTTTTATTTTTTTAGACTGTCTAGACAAAACATTTTAAACATTTAAATTCTTTCATGAAAATAATCAAGGCAAATGGACTAGTAGTATTTGAGAGAAAAATTGTTCTATTCCAAACTCAGATTATATTCTTTGGCCATGTTATAAAAATGGGAAAATAATTTCTATTAACAAAAGTATTGAATTCGCTAACAAATTTTCAGATGAAATCAAAGAAAAAAACAACTTCAGAGATTGCTAGGTTGTTTAAAGTTTAAACATGTCCCAAACTTCTACAAAGACTTACAAAAAATATGTAGGCTACTCTATGACAGATTAAAGAACCCTCCACAATGGTCCTTAGTCCACATAAATATAGTCAAAGAAATAAAATGAAATGTCAAAAATCTTTCTTTTATGACAAATTTGTAATCCACAAACCTTTAAGATTATTCAAACAGATGACTCTGAAATAGGATACTACAAAATTCCAAGATGGCCTACTAAATAAAAATTTTCTTTTAAGAGTACACTATAAATCAACGAAATATGTCCTAACAAAAGATGTAAAGAATTGGCATCAAAACAAATATTTTCTAAATGGCCAGTCTTGTTATCTATCTTTAAATTTTATATTGAGGACATAAAAGGTGACACAAACTCTTAACCTAATTTTTGTAACTTGTGAATTTTTGCAGGGAAGGAAATGACAGAGAAACCAAAGCAAAAGGCCAACTCTAAAGAAAAATATGCAATGACAAACTATTCCCCTGCTACACACAAAAATATCATGGCAAACTATTCTCTTAAAGCACCCCAATCACAATCAATATAGGCCAAAGGACTACCTTGAATACCCACCTTCTCCCTTCTCTCCACTACCGCATCTCCTCCAAAGTCGTCTTAGACTATTCCTCTAACAAACAAATACTCAATTTTAGAACAATCAAGACAATCTTTTCCACCCCTACAATCCAAAATATATACCTATAAAGACAAAACATTAGAACCATCAACCACAAACACAAAATTTTCTTCTCACCCTTTTACCCAAATAACCAACTGTGATCATTCTCCTAATTTGGTAAAACCATATTTTGATAGGATTTTTGCTCTTGAACCCAAATACCTTACTTTAGAATTTGTTAACAACCCTAGAAGGATTACACACAAACTCATTGACAAAGAGTTTAACTGAATTCCCAATACTGACAAAAAAAGGACAAAATTTCTATTAGTTCATCTTGGTTGATAAAGAGTCAGCTGAGATCTCTAAGGTCCTTGAAAAACATGATCCGAAAAAATTAGCTTTCATTAAATTGAAAATTTTGACAAAAAGAAATATGAAAATTGAAGTCTCCTATTGTTTCCATGAATGGTGAGATAAATTTGGACCATCCATAGAGTTTTTTCCCCTCTAGCTTCAAGAAAGTTACCAGTTCTAGAATGACAATGTTAATGTTCTGGACTACTGGTTAGAGTATCCGACATTATTCATATTTTTCAAAATCTTTGTTTTGACTTGGATCATTATGATGGAGGATGTTATCCAAGACAAGATCATTAGACAACATAAGTTTTCATATTTTGGGAGACAGATAAGATCAAATGGTGGAGCGGTATGAACCTAAGTAATCTAACAAAGTTGATTGTATCAAAATGGTTTGAACAAAATCCACAACTAAATAAGTTCCACGACCATACAAAATTTTTTATGACAAAGGCACAAATGCAAACAGACTTGTTGCTACCAAAACCAAAAAACAAATTATTCAAATTCTGAATGAAACTATGTCTGATTTTTCTAGTGAAGACAATGCCTCCCAAATGAATTACCTACAGCACAATGAAGATAACTGTTTTGGAATTAATCTTTTATAAGAATAATACCATTGACACAAAACAATAGAGGTAAATGAAATAGGTGTAACCCCCAGGGTGTGGTTCAAGTGGTAGTGCGGGTTGCGGGAGTGCCTTTCACGAGGTCAGGTGTTCAAACCCTCCCGGGCTCATTTCTGCTCCTGGACTCTTGAATTTACCCTCTTTGGAGTTGTGGGGTCAACTTCAAGGGGCGCAGGATTAGTCACGTGGACTGTAAAACGGACGCGTGGATACCCGGTGCGTATTCCAAAAAAAATGAAAGAGGTGTCAGCTAATGATGCCTTAACAAGACATAAAGTAAAAGATGCTTGACAAAGAAATAAAGTAATAATGTCCTGACAAGATATAGCAAAAGATGTTTGACAAAAAGATAAAGTTGACACTAAAAGAATGATAGACATTGTTCCAGAGGAGGTCATCCCAACCATAAATTAAGAAGAACAAATCAACAAGGCAGATCGACTTCAAAGGATTTCAATACTTCTTTCTTATTCTCTCTTGTATCCTTCTAATTCCCCATATCTTGACCATAATTGTAAGCCTATCAAGTCTAGAAGCAGACTAGCAATCAACGTTGTATCAAATATTGTATCAAAATGGTTTGAACAAAGCCTGATTTCATGTCAATTTTAGAGAAGACTTTTGCATTACAAAACCATTTTAATAAGTTTGATTTGTTTGGTTTTAGATATCTAATCAATCTTAAGGCTCCATTTAGGGGTTTGTAGTTGATCACTAATCTAGGAGTTCCTCTTTCTAGTTCAAGTTTCCTATACATAGGATGCAGAGCAGTTCCATGGAGAATTTGATTTTCTGATAAGTTTTTTTTTAAGAAGATCTTGGATTCCATTTTTACAGTAATCTAAAAATTCTTTTAACATTTGTATTGGTTTGACTTTAGTTGGGATTTTTTTCTCTGAGAAATATTCTTCATAGGGTAGATTAATTATGTGTTTCTTTATCTCCCAAAATGCATTAGGGAGGTTAGAACATATTTCTTTACTCATTTGAGTTAATAGTTTCAAATTTATTTTGAAAATTTTTTACTGTAAGTTTTTGTTTAATTCTTTCATAGGCTACATCATCCTTTAAGAAATTTATTTGGCTTTCTTTATCTTTAATAATAGAATGGTTTTTGAGAATATTAATCAGTTTATGTATTAAGGAGTGGGAAAATATGAATAAAATGTTTTTATTTTGGAATTTTGTCAAATTCCTTCTCGTGCTATTTGGAAAGATGTAAGGATATATAATAATGGTAATCTTAATACAATAGGATGTGATATTTTCTTAACCAAAATAAAACTTGTCTTAAAATATACTGTTTCATTTAAATCCTTGCTACTAGTATTTTGTAATTTATTTGCAGTTTTTGTTATTTGCTCCATATGATACTTCAGTGGTCTTTCTAAAGTATTTGGTAAAGATTAATATTTCTCTTATACAATTTAAATATGCTCCTAAGTCTATTAAGGCAATAAATTTGACGGAGAAGTTAGATCCAATCCTAATTTGGACTTCGTAGAACCACTTTTGGATTACTATTTTGTCCATGATACAAATACTTTTTCTTCATCTTCAGGATCGATAAAGGAAAATTCTTTCTTATTTTATCATTTTTGAAGTTTAGAGGTTATTTCTTTGAGTTTCTTTATTTCCTGTTTGATATTATTTATTTCATTCCAGAAATCTTGGATAGTGGTTTGTCTAGGTTTGTTTCTGAATTTCCTCATAAGAAAATTTGAAAATCATAAAATTTAATTTTCATGCTTGCAAATTGAAGCGAATTTGCAATTGAAACATAAAATTAACAACGTAAATAAGCATGTTATTATAATCTAATTTTCACTATACAATAATAAAACACAAAAAACATTAGATTACATTGAACAATCCTTCAATTATCAATTTTCTAGTTTGCTTTATTATTTGACTAAATTAATTTTTTGTGTCATTCTTTTTTATACCTAAGCTCATTTTAAAAAATTAAAATGATGCCATTTTATCCCTAAAATATACTTTAAAATGACATCATTTCGCTAGCAATAATATAACATTAATACATGCAATATTTTACACATGTTATACAAGATGTAAGAAAATAAATAGAAAATTAAATAAAATGAGACAAAAAATTACGTGGTTCGGCTATGCCTGCTCCACGGGTTGATGGGATAAAAAAATTCACTATCACAGATAGAATTACATGATGATTTTGAACCGGCCTTGTACTAAATATCGGAACTGGCGTTGTACAAGATATCTCTCTTCTCTTTATCTACTCCACTTGTCTTCCTTACACTGGCTATGTGGGTGGAGGAGGTATTTATAGCCTTCACATGTGACGACCTGATTTTTCTTGCCCTATATATATATATAAATTAAATGTAAAATTTCTACTGCTCTGATACCTTTTAATATAAAACAACCTACATCGCGGATCAGATTGGACCTGTGGAATCTGAGACGCAATAAATCACCTAAATAGTGGAAAGCAGAATACATACAACCATGCCAATATATACAATATCAGAGTGTCAAAATATATCCCAAAATATATATACACAACCATTCCAAAAAAAATATACCCTCGACTGAACCTAGGTACTACTCAAACTGACTTCCCAAAAATACTCACCCTACAGATAGGGTAGTATAGAAGTCCCCTCTCTATCTGTGAGCCTGATTTGCTCGTCTAACTGGATCACCTGAAAAATATTAAATCACTGGGATGAGAGAACGTTCAGTAAGACGAAATATGCTTTTACTAGTAGGGCAGATGAGTTTACATATCATAAAACTGATTTGGAAATACCATAAATAATTGAATATGTGAAACACATACAACATTTCATTATAGCTTATACCTATGCTGGTTAACATAAATTGTTTTCTGAATTTTCTAAACATAATACTTCTAATATTCATAGGTATAACTATGGTTTTTATAAACTTGAATATATATATATATATATATATATAATAACTGAGAAAATTTCCCTAGATGGATAACTGAAAGTCATGATTTAACCCCTCATGACAAGGTTGTGTGGCCCGAAGGCGAGACCTATCCTAGCTGGCTGACCAGGGTAAGTCAACTGAACTCTGAAAGTCAGATCGGCCTCCTCAACCCTTATCTGAAGGAGAGCATGTCCACAACGTAGGCACGATCGACTGCTGAATACTACATACTATCTGAGTAATGTGGTTGCACTCTGAACTGAATATAGTTACGGTACCGTACTCTGCTGACTAAATCTGGGCCATCAGGGTCTGATACTATATACATATGTAACTAATATATCTATATTACTACTTTACCATGATTTTATAATAACTAAAACATTGTAAAACTGATATGCTAATATGAATAACTGGCTGAACATTTAATGTCTATATATCTGATTATCTAACTAAAATCATGGTATTCTAAATATGCTGAAAATATATGTTTCTATACATATGCTGTAAATCATGGTATCATAGAAAATAGATAAATCATGGTATTCTGAATATTCTGTAAAATTTCTATTTGTATGTATACTGAAAATCATCATTTTATAAAACATATATTTATTCCATGATATTTTCTGCCTAATACACTGTAAAACATTGTATTTGTAAACTGTATAAATATTGTACTAGTTTGCTATAAACTCATGCCACACAATTAAATAAATAAATTCACTTGTTTTAAAATCTGTATGTTCTGCTATACAAATACATTATAATCTGAATAGTAATAATTTGATAAAACATATAATTTCTACTGACTATCATACTAAAATTCCTAGCATAGCATATTTTCCTTACCTGACTATCTGAGTACTAACTATTATTTGCAATCTCATGTGTGCAGGATTCATAATTTCAACATCCCGAGATAACACACATATATTTTTCAAATCAAACAACTGAATTAACCTAAATAATTATCATACACATACTCCCCAAATCCACACATGCACAAATCCTAAATTATAATCCATATATCATTTTACCCGGGTTCCTGAAATACCACCCACTGGGGTCCTCAACCCTTGTCCACAAGGTCCCAAAACACTCTATTCCTAAAAATATAATATCTTAATTTTACTTCACAAAACCCCAGTATTTTCGCATATAATGCAAAATCCGACTTTGACTTAACTGGGTAATACTGAAAATGCTTAAATAATCCACTCACCTTAGTTTTGGGATGGTTCCCAAGTTGGCCTAACCAACGGATTACTCGAGTAGATTTGAAGAGAATATTCCCAAGAGTAACATGGCGCCTTCAGATCATCGAACCGGTGAATAACTAGGCTAGAAAGCTAGAGAGAAGGTGGAGAGGATGAAGTTAGAGAGAGAGAAAGAGAGAGAGAGAGAGAGGGTTGCATGAAGTTTTTTGTGCTGAAAATCCGATTTTAGCATACTTATACATCTGCCTTCGTCGATGAGGCACGTCACTTCGTTGACGAGATCAAGAAGGGAGTTCATCGATGAACTCATAACCTTCGTCGACGAACTTCAGGCCTTGAAATAGCCCTCTCGGTAACTCTTCATCGACGAGACACATGTCCTTGTCGACGATCCCAATAAGTCACTTCATCGACAAATGCTTCGCGTTCGTCAACGAGGACCTGCTGTGACTCCCTTTATAATTCCTTTTTTCTCATTCTTTTATTATTTAAATACCATAATTCTTCGGGTCTCTACATCACAAGCGAGCTAATGCTAACTTTATTAGTACAAACATATGGGGTAGGTTCACAGGGGAATATAATTAGTGCAGACATATGGGGCAGGTTCATAGTTGACATGGGGGATATCCACCTATATTTCATAACATTCCCCCTTGGATGTCACCCATATATTAACTCCTTCTGCTAAGATCTTTAAGATGCCTCATTCCAATAAGATGAACCAATTTCTTGAATGTTTTAGTAGGCAAACCTTTGGTGAACAAATTTGCTAGATTATAACTTGATTTGAATAGCTGAACATCTATATCACCATTCTTTTGGGGTTTATGTGTATAGAAGAATTTTGGAGAGATATGCTTCATTCTGTCACCCTTTATGTATCCTCTTCTCAGTTGAGCCATACATGCATCATTGTCTTCATATAAAACTATTGGAATATCATTGATTGGTTGAAGGCAACAATTTACTTGGATATGAGAAATCATTGATATGAGCCTCACGTATTCTTTACTAGCTTCATGGATAGCTAGTATTTTAAAATGATTGGAGGATGTTGTTGTAATCGTCTGCTTTACTGACTTCCAAGCTATAACAGTTTTTCTATAAAGAAATACATATCTAGTTTAAGATTTCGCATTGTGAGGATCAAATAGATATCCAGCATCTACATATCCTACTAATTGAGATTTGGAATCAAATGAGTAGAATAGACCCAAATCAGATGTACCTCTCAAATAACGCAGAATGTACTTAATTCCATTCGAATGTCACCGAGTAGGAGCAGAGATGTATCTTCCTAGTAGATTACAGAAAATGCAATGTCGGATCTTGTACAATTGGCTAGATACATTAGAGAGTTGATAGCACTTAAATATGGTACTTCAGGACCAAGTAATTCCTCCCTCTCATCATGACGTCAAAATGGATCCTTCTTAACATTAAGTGATCACACCATCATTGGAGATCCCAAAGGATGTACTTTGTCCATATATAATTGCCTTAACACCTTTTCGGTATATTTAGATTGATGAACAAAAATCCTGCCATTTCCATCTTCAATTTGTAGGCCAAGACAATATTTTGTCTACCCCAAATCTTTCATCCCAAATTGAGTCATTAAATAGTTGACAACTTTAGTGAGCTCTTCAGCAGTCCCAATTAAATTCAAATCATCAACATATACAACAATTATAACAAATTCGGATTCTGATATTTTAAATAAAACACATGGACAAATTGGATCATTTATGAAACCTTCTTTCACAAGGTACTCACTTAATTGATTGTACCATATGCATTCAGATTGCTTTAATCTATATAAAGAACGTTGGAGTTTAATTGAATATAAATTTCTGGGCTTTGCTTCAGGCAATTTAAATCCTTTAGGGATTTTCATATAAATTTTATTATCTAACGATCCATATAGGTATGGTTTTACTACGTCCATAAGACGCATGTTCAGTCATTCAGCAACTGCTAGCCCAATTAAGAATCTAAAAGTGATTCCATCCATTACGGAAGAATATGTCTCCTAATAATCAAATTTGGGTTTTTATAAGAAATCTTGTGCCACAAGTCTTGCTTTCTATCGAGTAATTTCATTATTTTCATTTCGCTTGCTCACAAATACACATTTGCATCCAATGGGTTAGATATCTTCCGCTGTCTGAACTATAGGTCCAAAAACTTCTCTTTTTGATAGAGAGTTTAATTCCGATATGATAGTCTCTTTCCATTTTGATCAATCACTTCTATATCAACATTCATTAACAGATTTAGGTTCAGGATCCTCATTACTTTTGGTAATGTCAGTAGCTATTGCATATGCAAATGTGTTGTTGACAACAACTTTATTTCTATCCCACATTTATCTTGTGTACTGAATTGAGATTTCATTATTATTTCCAGATACCAATCCCTTTTCAAGGGATGTCTCTTCAAGAGTTTTCTCTTCAAGAGGTTCCATAATAGGGATTTCATTTTCATAAAAAATGGGTTTGTGAATGTCAAATGAATTATCCACATCTGTAACCTCTTCTAGAGTATTTACAAATGTTAATGTTCTCTTTCTTGGAGTTTCATCTTTTGCACCAACATGCCTTCCATGTTTAACTTGTGGTTTAGGTTCATTAACTAGTTGTTGTCCTTCAGGGACATCAATATGTGTTGGAATATTTGCAGCAGGTATATGAGATTTTAGTATAACATTGGTATCTACAAAAGAATGTGGTAATTGATTTGCATCCCCTTGCAAATGTATAATCTTCTAAACTTCAAATTCACTTTGATTTGTGCGAGAATCTAAATGAGAAAAATTCATGGCATTCCATGTGATTTCATGTTGTACTTTAGGCACTGATTTTGCTCCCCCTAATGTAGGGAATACTACTTCATCAAAATGACAATCTTGAAACCGTGCCTTAAACAAATCACCTGTTAAAGGTTCTACATATCTAATAATAGAAGGGGAATCAAAACCAACATAAATACCAAGCTTATGTTGAGGACCCATTTTAGTTCTTTGATGGGGGGCAATAGGAACATAAATTGCACAACCAAAAGTTTTTAAATAAGAAATATCAGGTTGTTGCCCAGAAACTAATTACATGGGTGAAAGATTATTGGAAGTAGTTGGCTTTATACGAACTAAACATGCAGCATGAAGAATAGCATATGTAGAGATCCGGTGAATTATATTAATTAAATAATATGAGGAGGAGATTAAAAGAAATTGAAATATGCGTTCGTCGACGAATGGGCTTCTTGGGCTCGTCGACGGGGACACGTGTCTTGTCGACGAGAAGATACCGAGAAGGCTATTTTCAGACCTGAAATTCGTTGACAAAGGGTAAGTGTTCGTCGAAGAAATTCCTTTATGGCCTCGTCGAAAAAGTGACGTGTCTCGTCAACGAAGACATGTGACTAAGCACTCTATTTAAGGCCAAAATGACCCTTTCTATGAGAGAAAATCTCTCTCTCAACTCGCTCTCTCTCTCTCTCTCTCTCTCTCTCTCTCTCTCTCTCTCTCTCTCTCTCTCTCTCTCTCTCTCCTGTATGGTTTTCTCCCCTTCTCTCTAGAAATTTGGGCCGAATTTCTGTCGATTCGATGAGCCGAAACCGCCACGCTACTCCTGGGAAGTTTCTCTTAAATTCTGCTAGAGAAGATCATTAGTAGGACCAACTTGGACACCATCCCAGATTCAGGGTAAGTTGGTTGTCTTAGACTTTTTAATGAATATTTGGTATTGCTAGAGTTGTAGAAAAGTAGTATTTGGAGAAATACTAAAATTTTGTTAGGGAAAATATTATTTTCAGGGTGTTGAGCTGGGAGCCCTGCAGGTGCAGGATTAGTTATTTTTGGGGCT
This sequence comes from Malania oleifera, assembly GCF_029873635.1. Classification (NCBI taxonomy): domain Eukaryota; kingdom Viridiplantae; phylum Streptophyta; class Magnoliopsida; order Santalales; family Ximeniaceae; genus Malania; species Malania oleifera. The sequence continues at coordinate 21,964,092 of NC_080421.1, forward strand.
TTCAAGTATTCAGGTAAGGGAATAAATTAAAGCAGTAATTTTTCATAAAAAATTATTATTATTTAATAGCAGATTAATTTTCAGAAAGCATGCATTATGTATGAGTATATTTGGTAAAATATATTTGGCAAAATAGTGCACTTACAGAGGAATATGTTTTTAGTGTAAAATGTTAGGAAATGTAATTTCAGAACAGAATTCATGATTTTATTCAGTTTGTGTGGCATGAATATTATTTCACGTATATTTTATTATGTTAAGTTAGATTTATAGAAAAGACATGTTTACAATAATTTTCAGAAAAACCATAAATATTACGGGAAAGTGTGGTTTCAGTATTTCATGATAAACAGTATAGATAATTAACTCAGTATGTTATGATGTGTATGGCATAAGGTCGCGATTGATAGTCGGTGCAAGGTCATATTTATGCATGTTATCCAGCGCAAGGCTATGTTTACTATGATATGTCAGAATTTAGAGAGATGCTATCAATCTAATTTCATGATAAACCAGTATATGTATATGTACTATATGTTATCAGAACCCAGATGGTAGTTTAGATCAATATTCAAGGCATGGTACCATAGCTATTTAGTTCAGTTCAGACTTGTGCTACTACCCTTGCCAGTAGAGGGGGTGGGAGATGGAAAGTCGATGTGGCTTCAATGTAGTGTTGTAGACGTCCCCCTGACAGTCCGGATCAAGGTGGGGTGGGCCCATCGTACTTACAAACATATTTAACTTGGCAGTGGTCGGCCAACCATTGTTAGGTCCCGCCTTCGGGCTGCACAACCCATCATAGGGGGTAATACATGACATCAGCTAACTATACATCCTAGGTATATTTCAGTATTATCAGTTATAGCAGACAATTTTATAATAACAGAAAGTCAGTATGATTTAATATGCTTATGATTTTATATCCAGTACTTAGTTATTATATTACATATTTTTACCATGCATGTATCATGTATTGTTTATTTATTATAACACGAACATATTCATGTTGTCACACAACTGTGTTTAGTTTATTTCTCTTACTGAGAGGTGTCTCACCCAAGCTTAAAAATATTTCAGGAAACCCAGACAAACAAGCAGACCGAACTCCGCGCCATTAGGGGTAGTGCATGCAACCCTGCTAGGAGGGTGAGTTTTGAACTAGGATCAGGTGGTTTTTGATGTATGATCCTAGTTTTATCTTTGAGTGTTTTTAGGGATTGTATATATATATTTACAAAAATATTGTGGATTTTGAATAGCTTTGGTATTGTTGTTATGCATGAATTTTTCATTTTCCGCTGATTAGGCGTCCGTTGTGTAAGACAAGTGTGTCCCCATTACCCACGGGTCCGGGTTGACCTCGCTATATCTTCAGTTAATGGTATCAGAGTATTTAACGTGATTAATTATGTAGTGAATTAAGCGGGTCGTTATAGTTTGGTATCAGAGCCTAGGTTGCTAGGTTCTGTAGACTCTAAAATGCAGTGGAAATAATACCAGAGTGTAGGATAAAGGAATTTGAGGTCTTGTATTGTAGTCTAGATGCAAGACTTTAGTGATGGTTTATGTGTCTTTCCTGGGGTGACGATTTCAGGAAAGCCATAGCAAACTATTGACGGGTTGGGTATCTAGGTTGCAAGATTGAACCTTGAATTAAAAATAGGGATAAGAAAACAGTTAAGGATATGATATACTAGTTAGATGATTGGTGTGGGGTATGTTGTGAGAATAGGATTCTAAGCTAAGTTTATTGTCTTTTCAAGATGGACTTTCAAAGTGGTAGCGCCCATGCTAGTGGTAATGAGGGTGCTGGGCCCTCAGGTGCAACTAGTGGCGACTCAAACGCAGTACTACGCAGCGTGGCTTAACAAGTCATAAATGAAATTGTTAGGAACTCCAAGGAGCAGGGAGGTCCGTCTGCAAGCCACAGTAGTTCAATTGAGAAGTTTATCAAGATGAATCCTCCGAATTTCTCAGAAGGAACTGATCCTACGGTCGCCGAGAATTGGGTGCAGGAAATTGAAAAGGTGCTTATAGTGCTCCAGTGTACGAAGGAGCAGAGGGTCCTATTTGCTACATATAAATTGACAGGAGAGGCTGAGAGATGGTGGACGACAATGAAACTTTTGGAGCAGCAGAGGACAGTGCCTATAGGGATGACATAGGATCGGTTAAGGAAGTACTTTTCGACAGATATTTTCCAGCCTCATCTAGAGAAGCTAAGATAGAGGAGTTCATGAACCTGAAGTAGGGACAGCAGACAGTGCATTAGCACGCGGTGAGGTTTATTGAATTATCTCGCTTTTCCCCGTATATTATTCTGGACGAGATGAAGAGAGTAAGACAGTTTGAAAGAGGCTTGAGGTGAGAATTACTTAAGCAAGTATCAATACTGAAATTGCAATATTTTGCCGAGCTTGTAGATAGAGCAGTTATGGCAGAAGCCAAAGAGCGGTTGAAGGCTAAAGAGCAGAAATAGAGAAAGAGATTCACACCTTCTGGTTCCCAGCAGAGGTCTAGTAGGGTTCGTGGAAGAGAGGTGGCTACTACAGGGATCGGAGGCAAGAGTCGGGGAGTTGTGGGTTTCAGGGTATGCAGTCATTCCTAGCTTGTCAGACTTGTAGGAAGAGGCACCCAGGGGAGTGTCGTGCTGGGTGAGGTATTCGCTACCGATGTGGGAGCTAGGACATATGATGAGAGATTGTCAGGCTCAAATTGGAGCTGCTTCTGCTCTTAGATCTGCTCGGGGAGGTTATTAGGCATCTCGTGGAGGTCAATAAGGTGGAGAGGGACTCCTATTCCAGGTAGCAAGAACACCGCAACCTTCGTATCCGTATTTTAGTCATTCGCAGCATCTATTTAGGGTTTTCGTCACTGCCCTCCCATTATATGTGTGGACGGGACACACTTATACGGTAAGTACAATGGCAAACTCCTTATTGCGACGTTCCTAGATGTAAATAGGAAAATATTTCCCCTTGCATTCGCTATTGTGCAAGAGGAAAGCCTAGACACATGGAATTGATTTCTGTGTTGTCTTCGTTCTATTACTGACAGGGACAACATTTGCCTTATATCAAATCGGCATCTAAGGATTCTCGTTACATTGCAGCGCAATCCTGATTGGCAACTACCACGTGCCCACCACCGATTCTGCCTTTGACATGTGGTGAGCAACTTTAATACGAAAGTGCGGAGTGTCAATCTGAAGCTAATGGCTGAGCGAGTGAGAAGGGAGCATTAGGTGAGAAAATTTGACATGTGGATGGAGAGGATATTCGATGAGGGTGGGGAGCCAGCGAAATCATTCTTCGATTAGATCCCTCCTCATATGTGGACTCAGTGCCACGACGGTGGAAAAAGGTATAGGAACATGACCACTAACCTTGTTGAATGTTTCAACACTATCCTAAAAGGCGCTCGTAGCCTTCCTATAATGGCCCTTGTGCAACTAACATTTTATTGCGTTGCACATTATTTCAATAGCTGATGGGAGGCTGCTCGTAATGCAATATCTTGAGGAAATGCATTGACTCCGCATATATTGCTAGCGATGGAAAGAAGAAAGTTGAAGGCGACCCCGTAAAGGGGTATTTTTAGCATCATGACTGCGCAGTTGGGACCCCGTAAAGGAAACAACATATAAACTTTGAGCATCTAGAGGTGCGAATGCTCGTGCGGGAAGTGGCAAGCTTTACACTTTCCCTACTCCCACCTTCTCTCCACTTGTGCGGAGACACGGCTAAACACAACCCAGTATGTTGAGCCATGTTGGAGCACTGCTGAGCACTATACGACATATGCTGTGGATTTTCATTCGATTATGCACAAGGCATATTGGCTGACATCCTCATTGCCAAATTTGCAGGCCAATCCAGCATATGCTCGACAGATAGGTCACTATAGGAGCTCATATATACACAATGAGATGGACGCACGGGAAGGTAGGAACAATATCACGTGCAGCATATGCCATCAATAAGGACATAACAACACAAGGTGTTCGAGAAGGACACAACGTGGGGATGCAACTGGACCTTTGCACTAACGTATCACTTATAGGTTAATGTGAAGTCCTATTATTACCTTTAATTTCCAAAAAAAATGGCAAAGGAACGATTCGGGGTGCTGTCCGACGTCCACACTTCATGCCTTGTTACATCCCATATACTCACCCCATTCAGAAAAACTAAAGGTTCTGAATGTTCCAAAGAGGCCCTGTGATTAAGGCTGTGTTCAAAGGATACTAAATTCATTTATCTACCCTCAACATGGCCAAAGGGAAGTTTTAGCGTCACAGTGTGGACAGTCCATAATGCCAAACTCAGCAGACTCTCTGAGTTCCCTTATGTCCCTATTATTGTTATAGTGACTACTTAACAATGTTGTATTTTTGTAGGATTGATCTAGGGCCATCTAATTCTAGTGTATTGACAATGGGCGATCGTCACCGATCCAGTCGGGCGTGGACCAATTCGCACGCTGACGTCTTATATTGCCGAAGGGGCACACAGGTTGTACACGACAAGATAGGAGCGGACCCCCACATTGTTGATTGGATACGAGAGGCCATATCCAGTTGGATTGGCATCTCGTGACCACCTTGGTGGAGCAATGGAGGTCGGAGATAGACACACACATTTCACCTACTGCATAGGGAGGCGACTATCACCCTCCAGGATGTGGCGGTGTTGTTCGAGCTGCCGATTGATCGGAGGCCCATCACTGGTCGTACTGCTGGACCAGTACTGAAGGACGGCGCCAGTCAAGGGGGAGCATTGTGCCACATGCACGAGATATTGTTAGGGGTGGGGCCACCCGAGGGTAAGATGGTTGGCGCCCGCATCCGCATGCGGTTTCTTGAGGGCGAGATGTTTTGCCAACTCCCGGTAGCTGTAGATGATCATACAGTGGCTTGCCATGCACATGCCCACTTGCTGCGATTGATATGTGGGACGCTGTTCTGTGACCTCTCGGGGAGTTATGCGTACTTGATGTTCCTTCCACTTCTCGTGGAGCGAGTAGAGATACGCCAGTACAGTTGGGGCTCCGTGACATTAGCGTGGCTTTACCGAGAGATGTGCCGCGCTGCTGACGTCTCCCACTCACAAATCAGAGGAGCACTTTGCTTACTACAGGTTTTGGGCATGGGAGAGATTCACGTCCTTAGCTCCTACACACTGGGGTATCTGACGTCTTATTGAGAGGGACTAGGACGGTCGCACGATTAACCCAGCTCCACTCTCATAGAGGTTAGTAAGTTCATTCACAATGCATTTGTCGTACGAGTACTACGAATATTAATTCGTAGTATGTACTAGTTGTCACATCTGTTCACTTACATATTATTTTGTACAGGTGGAGGGATCAGTTGTTGGCACCAAATATTGCGCAACATACGCTACCCTGGTACAGGTTCGAGTTGGACATGCACCGGGAGCATGAGGTATAGTCTCATTCAAGTGTACTCACTGTATTGCATATTTATCTGATATCCCTTACCACCTCTTACATTTTGCATATGTTTACGTGTAGTTCATATAGGCGCCCTACACGGCAGACATTTTAACCAACCTACCCGCTGATTATGCAGTTGGGAGGGACCTCTATGTAGCCTGAGTGCTACTCACATGTTTTCATATTATCGAGTGGCATCTCCCTGACCAAGTGATCTGTCAGTTTGGCTTTCGGCAGGGCATTCCAGACCGCTTTTCGATGTTGGGGGTCAATGTACGTGGGGACAACCTACACGAGATTGATGGCCGCGGTTGGGGAAACACGGATTGGGCTACCGAGCACATGATGTACGTGACTATGTGGGGGCATCGGCGGGAGTACATCGTACAAGGAGTGGAGGCGGAGGGCTCGATAGGTCCGGAGGACCCATATTACACATGGTATCGATCAATCACATGATGCTTCGTAGACAAGACCGCGACGATTTACATGAGCCTCGTAAGAATACTCTAACGTATACATAATTTTTTAGCGTTTACGTTAAGTTGTCAATGTGGTAACCACTTTTTTCGTATGCTGCAGGCGAACATACTACACCAGGTCAACTAGCTCTCTTCAAATCCCATTATGAGCGATTTAGCAAGAGCAGGTTTGGACATTGTCTACGAGGATGGGCAATGGATCCCTACACCACGCCAGGCCCCAGCACCACGAGGAGGTCGAAATGCTCCAGTACGAGGTAGTCGACTAGCTTTCTCTAGTTGTCCCTTGAGTTCGGTCTTCTTGCCGCCCGTTGTACAGGCGGAGTACATATTCGGGTCGTTCGCACCGTATGCCCCATTGACAGCCGATGATATTGCAGGCTCATCCAGTAGATAGGCAGCCGCCCCGTCTGACACTGCCACCACCCCGTCGATATCGTACCTACTAGAAAACCCTCTCGATGCGGATGAGGTGGATGCACCCGCATTGCCACCTTGGACTCGTCTAGAGACTTCATACGACTTAGTTCCCCGTCCGCTTTGCATGGAGATAGATGATCCACTACCTATGGACGGAGATGACGGGCCTGTAGCACATCGACGAGGTTGGACGCCAGATGCGGAGGAGCAGCCAGGAGAGGGTAGACACAGACGACAGCCACCTTGACATCGGAAACGACCTCCCTGTGGCACCGAGTAGGAGATCATTGTCGTATTATTTCATTTGTACAACATGCATATGTTCATTCTTTCATTTGTACATCATGTATTTGTTCATTACTTAATTTGTACATCATGTGTTTGTTCATTGTTTCATTTGTATAGTTCATTGTATTATTTGAAGTGGCAAGCATCTATTTGTTCATTTTTTAACTTGTATAGAACGTTGTATTAATTCTTTTGTACAGCATGAGGATGTCCATTATTTCATTTGCATAGATGAATGGTTTATTATTTCATTTGTACGACATTATATTTTTTTCTTCCGATCTAAAAGGATCGTTGTATTATTTATGTATAATTTCAAATATTTTTTCATTCTCCATAGTAATTTGATAGCTTGGATGTGTATGTAATTGGTAGATGTAACTTTGTGAACATACTAGTATACCAAATGGTATATAGCATAAATGTTTTCTTTGTATAGGTGCATGGATGGATATGCTGAATGTTCGGAAGGGAACTCTGCTGAATTTTTTTATAGTAATTTGATAGCGTGGATATGCATGTAACTGGTGGATGTAACGTTGAACATACTGGTATGCCAAATGATATGTAGGATAAATGTTTTCTTTGTACAGGTGGATGGATGGATATGTTGAATGTTCCGAAGGGGACTCTGCTGAATTTTTTTATAGTAATTTGATAGCTTGGATGTGTATGTAACTGGTGGATGTAACGTTGTCAACATACTGGTATCAATTGTATTTAATAAAAGTTTTCTTTGAACAAGTGCGTGGATGGAAATGCTAAATTTGTAAAGGAGACTCTGCCGAAATTTTTATAGTAATTCGATACGTTTAATGTGTATGAAAGTGGTAAATGTAACGTTGTGAACATATTGATATGCCTTGTGTAGGATAAATGTTTTATTTGAATAGGTGCGTGGATGGAAATGCTAATTTTTAAAGGGAACTCTGTCGAAATTTTTACAATAATTTAATAGGTTGGATGTGTATGGAATTGGTGAATGTAACGTTGTGAACATAATGATATCGAGTGTGTTGGATAAATGTTTTCTTTTGACTTCCAATACTCAGATTACTATTATTTATATTATAGAATATTGAGTCAACAACATCTAAAGAACTCAATATAACAATCATACGTTATAAATATACACTAACTCATTGGACATATACCATGGTTTATGTGAAAACAATTCATGCCCTTAAAGTAGGTCAAGAACTACATACTTACCACAAAAGAAAAAAGAAATGACGTCAAACTTCATGAATTGTCAATGAAAATTGCTGCCAAATGAGCATAGCATATTAGTGGAACTGCATACATAAAGGTGGACAATAATTAGAAGGCTAAACTTTGTTCCTGAAATTTGAACCCTATATCTCCCTCCATCCCCCCCCCCCCCCCTAAACTAAACTTAACATTCATGCTCAAGCATGTACCAAATGAAGTCAAATTTCAAACCAAAAGTCTATCTTTTTTAGGCAACATGCCTACACATATGAAACATTATTACAAAAATTTATGATCACGTATCTATTTCAAATTAATCTTACGAAATAGTGTACATAAAAAGTGTAAAAAAAGGACTTCGATAAGCAGAAACACCTCTATAATTTGATCTAACTCAATGTTCAAAACCTGGACAAACTGATACTTGCTAAACCCATCTCTCAATTTCCAACTACAATATTGTCTTTTCTTATGATGTTCTATTTGATATGCACTGCCCAGACTACCTAGGAACTTGAATGAAACAGGCCTTAAAAGTATGGTCCAAAATGTTTAATATTAGGTTACTAGTAGTGCAACTACTGCTCCTACACCTAAAAATGTTGGTTGAAATAAACTAGCTAGTCTTCCACAGGGCTAGCCATGTCATTTGACATCATTCCATTTGGGGCTTAGTAATGCATATACAAACATTATACATAAATATGTGCAAATATACACACAAAGACACATTCACACAAACATATATACATAAGTATATATATATATATATATTGCACTAGTATAATCATTTAGAATGAAATGAAAGGTGCATACTCCCAAGGAACATCTCCTAGGAGCATCTAGTCCGCCTCCTTATCCTCATAAGTGAGCACAAATTCGGATGATCCATTTAAAAGCTTGGAGGCCATTCTTGCTTGCTCACTCTATCCACTCGAGCGTAGTTACACAATCATAATTACATTTTTAAACTAGAACAAAATTATCTATACAACTCATTACTGTCCTAGTCCTACTAGTTTGACTTTGAGGTCAAAATTTTTATGCACTCTTAAACCACTTGGTTCTAAAAGCTAGTCGTTAGATTGAGGTGCAACAATGATTTAACTATAGTCGCACATCAAAACTTTTAAGATCGAATTGATAGAAAATAAGTAAATTACACATTACTGATAAAAAATATAGAAAATAAATAATACACTCGTGAATGGAAGTGATGCCCGTGGTTGGATTAACAAACATGTCCTCCCGTACTTGGGCTAAAGTCTCATAGCAAGCGTGAGCATTTAAATCCACTTTCCTCCCTATTGGCAATCCATCCATGTTAACCTTAACAAACCCAAGATGTCCTTTTTCCGTAGCAGTAGTATGTTCTTATTGCTACCATTGTACACTTTTTTCTTTAAAGTATCCTTCAATTTATCATCCTCGCATGTCTCATCTTCTTCAGAGGTCAGAGTCTTTGCCTGGTTAGCCAAGTTGTTCATCCTATAAGCCCTTATAGGCGGCCATCCCACAACCCGATTGCTCCCAAGGAACAAAATGAATTATAGTAATGACTAATGAGTAATATATTAGTTGAGACATGGAGAGAGAGAACAAATAGTGACATGAAGCAGCAATTATCCCAATCTTTCAATTTCAGCCATGATCCCAATCTTTTAACAATCCAAATTAATAGAGGCAGATCCTCATGAGTTACCCTTCTCAAAGTTAACTAAATTTGAATGGTTTCACAGTAGCAAGAAAGAGACGGTGTAGGAGAGAAGGACAAATTCTCAATTACACGAAGCTCCAAATAAAAAATAACCCTGGAGGATTAGTTGATATATGCTTTGCCTGGTTGCCGAGAAGATTAAGCAACAAAAATAGATTAATATTTTAATAAATTGGTTTTTCTTTACAGGCTTTTAAATTCGGGAAAATTAGAAACTTTACTTTGGAATTTTACATATGAAAATAATCAATATTTTATTCTCTACTCTTCACCATTTCAATTTTCTCTACGATTTATAAAAGGACGGTTAACCCTTAAGAGAAGAAAATTGAAACACCCATATCAGCAAAATGAAAATGACATTAGAATTTATAAGGAAAATGGTGGAACAGAAACAGAGAGAGAGAGAGAGAGAGAGAGAGAGAGAGAGAGAGAGAGAGAGAGAGAGAGAGAGAGAGAGAGAGAGAGAGAGAGAGAGAGAGAGAGAGAGAGGATAATAGAGGAACAAACCAAAAATAGGAAATGTCAGAAATGCGAAAATTAAAATCCTAACTCCATCAAAGGGAACAAGATCACTAAAACTCATTGTCATAGAAAAACAAATTAATAATGCTAAAAGAAAACATGAGAACAAAAAGAGAATAAAAGAAGCGTTACACTTCCATAAATATTTATGCTGACAATGGCAACAGCAACAACAACTTCTTGGGCAACAGACCTTAGGGTCTCTTTGTGCTAGAGACAGCGGCAACAGAAGAAGCAAAAGCTCTGTTTGGAACATGTTAAATTATTTAAATACTAATTATTTTCAATTAATATTTAAATATTTCCTACTCAAAAAAATAATAGAAGATTTCTCAATTTAATTAAATATAATTAGTATATATTTATAGTGTATGTTTGTTATATTAATTTTTGATAAAAAAAATATTTTCAACTAAATTACGAATTGTAATTTATTATATGTCAAAATTTAAATTAATAATTGAAGATTTCCCAATTTAATTAATTATTAATAAATAATAATGGGAAAACCTAGGTGCACAGAAAATCTCGCTACTCCAAGTAGCGATATTTAAGCAAATCTCGCTACTTTGTGTAGCGAGATTTAAATGCCAAACCCAATATGGCATAAACACGTGGCAGCCAAGAGATTTGCATAAGTGGGAAATCTCGCTACTTCGAGTAGCGAGATTACATCAGAGTCATCCTGGGAAATACTTCCCAGAATGTGGTATTATTTAATATATATATATTTTTAAAAAAGTTAAAATGGGAAAAAACTCTCTTGAAGTGGGCAGGCCCTGGTGTCTCTTTTTCCTGAGTTTTTTCCCGTTTTAACTTTTAAAATATATATATATATATATATATATATTAAATAATACCCCTTTCTGGGAAGTAATTCCCAGAATGACTGTAACGCCCGAACCCTTAAACCCGGGTCTGGCGCGTTATACCTGCTAAAATCCTTAATAATCCATAATTCATATCATATGCAGCGGAAAACATAAACAAATTCTCCATAATATAATATAATATCAGAGTTTACTAATTTCTATCTATAATCCAAAGTATCCATCCAACACTTGCATTTCCATATATACATACATCTCCAAAAGCATTTCAGTACTTTCACAACCATTCCGTTCTCAACAGACTTTAAACATAAATATTTACATTCTCCCAAAGTATATAAAAATATACCCTTTCTCTTTATACAATCCTCAGAAGGCTAACAACCCTCGAGCTCTCTAAGCCCGACCTCGAGGATGTCTTGAAAAGAAATAATCATCTTCGAGTGAGACACATCTCAGTAAGGGAAGAAACATACATATTAAAACAACGTGTGGCCAACATGAGATAAATAGATATCATTTTTATTTCATTTGCAAATCATCATATAACATTGAAATCATTTTCTGAATCTAAACAATCACATGCAAATATTTAACCCACGAGATTACCCAAGGATAGGGGTGATTACCCACCCATACAAGTAGCACCCCTCTGCTCTGATACTTAAGTAACCCTAAGGTCACAATTAAAGCATATCAGAGCACTCACCTTACTCAGTAAGCCCTCAAGTGGTAGATTAATCTCGTACTCACACAATTCAACAATAGTTTACCGGCAAAGGCCCTAAGGATAGGGAATCCTACCCACCCATACAAGTAGGTTCCCTCTGCCCTAGTGTGTTATGCAGCTACTGCCACATCTGAAGCTACTAGTGCACTCGCCTTACTCAGCAAGCCCTTAGGCGAAGAGTGCGCCCTGCCTAAACATAACATGTTCTACATACATAAATACTTCTAATATCTTAATACATAATTCTTTCCATCATTATTCAATCATTCACATTCTTTTATGTTCATAACTTAACATTTCCTTGTGTTTCACTTTAAGTGACTCTTTCCCATTTGTATCATTAACATTTCACATTTCATTTCATTGCATTGTCATTCCTTGTCATTTCATTTCATAACATTTTCATTTCATTCCTTTGTACAACAGCCGCTCTTTAGCCGTCATTTGTTAGTCCACATAGAAATGTGTTAGAATCTAACACGGCTCATTTTAGCTGTCATCAGTTAGTCCACATAGAAATGAGCTAGATCTGCTAACCCAGCTTTCAGTTGTCATACCTTTACATGGTTGCACTTAACATACACAGTCAACATTGTCCATATCACATTTTATTCTCATTACTTTACTTACTTAACCTGCATCTCATACATTTAACATATAATTTGCACAGATTCTCATGCCACACAACTTAGCAGTAAAATTTATACATATTTCTCATAAAATAAGCCAACCCACATTTAACATTTACATGCTCAAAATACACTTCATTCCTTACATAATTCCTTAGAAAATTCCTTTCACTTTCGTTCGTTTACTTTCACACATACATAACTATATCGACAATCCTAAGCTCAAAAAACATAAATTTCATGGCTGGCATTTTAAACTCACATTAAAAACATATATACATAAATAACACATGTTCATTTTTAATTCATGAAAAACCTGATTTAATATATAAATTTCCTCCTTACCTTGTTTCTTGAACTACACCGACAGGGACTCCAGAAAAATACCTGCGGTGCTCACCCGAATCCTGAATCAAAAATTCTAGTTCCATGTAATTAATCTCGAATAAAATATTATTTAAATATTTCCAAGGGCCATAATTCCTAAATAAATAAATATACCCTTAAATATAGTTAAATTACTAAATTTCCTAAATTAATTAATTTATTTCCCCAAAATACTACCCATCTAGCCTTCCCTAAGCTCCACACACCTCAAATTAACATTTAAACTAATATTTAACACTCCCACTTAATTTTTTAAATTATGCCTGCGGGGCCCAAAATTACACCCGTGACGCTTACCCGAGCCCTGAATCAAAAACCTTAATTCCATTTAAATTATTCCTAAATAACATACTATTTAAATATTTTCTAGGGTCATAATTTTCAATTTACAGTTATACCCACAAATTTAACTAATTTGCCAAATTTCCCAAATTTCACTCTCGCTTTGGAGTAGGGCCTAGAAAATCCCAATTGAAAAATTACCTATGTCAAAATGACGACGACGACGACTAGGACCACGTGGTGGTACCTGTTCACCGATTTAACAGTAGATTTAAAGCAAAATTGAGAAAATGGGAAAAAATTACCTTTCCCCAGGAGCAATGCCTAAGTAGTTCCAACGACCAATCTGCTCCAGAAGAAATATCGGCAGCGGAATCAAGAATCTAACGGCACCTTTCGTTTCCCGATCCGTTGCAAATTCGCCGAAAAATTGAGAGAAGAAGAGAGATGGGGACGGAGTGGCTGGAGCTTGCAGGAGGAGGGGGGGGCGTCTGACGACTTCTGAGTTCTTCCTCTTCTTTCTTCTTCTTTCTTCTTCTTTATTCTTTTTTTTTCTTATCTTCTTCCAGTTAACTAACTTTACATATATATATATATATTATCTTATTTCAATTAGTTTTTTTTTTCAAAACCAATGTAAAAATGTTTAATTTAATAACTAATTATTTAATTTATCTTAATTTAATTTAATTTAATTTAATTTTTATTTTTTTAATTTAATTTTTTTTTCTTTTTCCCACGTCATTCCTTTTATTTATTTATTTGTTATTTTATTTATTATTATTATTTTTTCAAATTATTTTAATCCTTTTAAATTTTTGGGTCTTTACAATGATCCTTACGTAATCTTACCACTTGGAGTAGCGAGATTTAAACAAATCTCACTACTCTAAGTAGTGAGATTTTCCACGTACACAATCTCTTGGCGGCCATGTGTTTGTCTATGATTGGACCTGACATTTAAATCTCGCTACATGAAGTAGCGAGATTTGCTTAAATCTTACTACATGGAGTAACGAGATTTTCTGTGCACCTATTGAACCAATCCTTTAATATTTTAATAATTAATTAAATTGGGAAATATTCAGTTGTTAATTTAAATTTTGACATATAATAAAAACTGTAATTTAGTTAAAAATATTTTTTTATCAAAAATTAATATAACAATCATACACGATAAATATACACTAATTATATTTAATAAATTGAGAATCTTCTATTATTTTTTTGAGTAGGAAATATTTAAATATTAATTGAAAATAATTAGTATTTAAATACTTTAACATGTTCCAAACAGAGCTTGTGCTTCTTTTGTTGCCGCTGTCTCTAGTACAAAGAGAGCCTAAGGTCTGTTGCCCAAGAAGTTACTAGTGCTGTTGCCGTTGTCAGCATAAATATTTATGGAAGCGTAACGCTTCTTTTATTCTCTTTTGGTTCTCTTTTTGTTCTCATGTTTTCTTTTAGCATTATTAATTTTTTTTTTCTCTGACAATGAGTTTTAAGGACCTTGTTCCCTTTGATGGAGGTAGGATCTTAATTTCCGCATTTATGAAATTTCCTATTTTTGGTTTGTTCCTCTATTATCCTCTCTCTCTCTCTCTCTCTCTCTCTCTCTCTGTTTCTGTTCCACCATTTTCCTTATAAATTCTAATGTTATTTTCACTTTGCTGATATGGGTGTTTCAATTTTCTTCTGTTAAGGGGTACCGTCCTTTTATAAATTGCAGAGAAAATTGATATGATGAAGAGTAGAGAATAAAATATTGATTATTTTCATATGTAAAATACCGAAGTAAAGTTTCTAATTTTCCCGGATTTAAAAACCTGCAATGAAAAACCAATTTATTAAAATATAATCCATTTTTGTTGCAAAATTAATCTTCTCGTCAACCAGGCAAAACATATATCAACTAATCCTCTAGAGTTATTATTTATTTGGAGTTTCATGTAATTGAGATATTGTCCTTCTCTCCTATACCATCTCTTTCTTGCTATAGGGAAACCATTCAAATTTAGTTAACTTTGAGAAGGGTAACTCGTGAGTATCTGTCTCTATTAATTTGGATTGCTAAAAGATTGGGATCATGGCTGAAACTGAAAGATTGGGACAATTGCTGCTTCATGTCACTGTTTATTCTCTCTTTCCATGTCTTAACTAATATATTACTCATTAGTCATTACTATAATTCATTTTGTTCCTTGGGAATAGTCAGGTTGTGGGATGGTTGCCTATAAGGGCTTATAGGATGAACAGCTTGGCTAACCAGGCAAAGACTCTGACCTCTGAAGAAGATGAGACATGCGAGGATGATAAATTGAAGAATACTTCAAAGAAAAAAGTGTACAATGGTAGCAATAAGAACAATACTGTTGCTATGGAAAAAGAACATCTTGGGTTTGTTAAGGTTAACATGGATGGATTGTCAATAGGGAGGAAAGTGGATCTAAATGCTCATGCTTGATATGATACTTTAGCCTAAGCACTAGAGGACATGTTTGTTAATCCAACCACGGGCATCACTTCCATTCGCGAGTGTATTCTTTATTTTCTATATTTTTTATCAGTAATGTGTAATTTACTTATTTTCTATCAATTCAATCTTAAAAGTTTTGATGTGCGACTATTTTTAAATCATTGTTGCATAAACATTTTGACCTCAAAGTCAAATTAGTAGGACTATGACAGTAACGAGTTGCGTTGATAATTTTGTTCTAGTTTTAAAATGTAATTATGATTGTGTAACTACGTTCGAGTGGAGAGAGTGAGCAAGCAAGAATGACCTCCAAGCTTTAAAATGGATCATCCGATTTTGTGCTCACTTATGAAGATGAGGAGGCGGACTAGATGCTCCTAGGAGATGTTCCTTGGGAGTATGCACCTTTCATTTCATTCTAAATGATTATACTAGTGCAATATATATATATACACACACTTATGTATATATGTTTGTGTGAATGTGTCTTTGTGTGTATATATGCACATATTTATGTATAATGTTTGTATATGCATTACTAAGCCCCAAATGGAATGATGTCAAATGACATGGCTAGCCCTGTGGAAGACTAGCTGGTTTATTTTGAGCAACATTTTTAGGTGTAGGAGTAGTAACTGCACTACTAGTAACCTAATATTAAACATTTTGGACCATACTTTTAAGGCCTGTTTCATTCAAGTTCCTAGGTTGTCTGGGCAGTGCATATCAAATAGAACATCATAAGATAAGACAATATTGTAGTTGGAAATTGAGAGATGGGTTTAGCAAGTATCAGTTCGTCCAGGTTTTGAACATTGAGTTAGATCAAATTATAGAGGTGTTTCTGCTTATCGAAGTCCTTTGTTCACACTTGTTACGTACACTATTTCGTAGGATTAATTTGAAATAGATACGTGATCATAAATTTTTGTAATAATGTTTCATATGTGTACGCATGTTGCCTAAAAAAGATAGCCTTCTGGTTTGAAATTTGACTTCATTTTTTACATGCTTGAGCATGATTTAGTTAAAAGGGGGGGGGGGGGGGAGGCAGATATAGGGTTCAAATTTCAAGAACAAAGTTCAACCCTCTAATTATTGTCAACCTTCATATATGCAGTTCCATTAATATGCTATGCTCATTTGGCAGTAATTTTCATTGACAATTGATGTAGTTTGACGTCATTTTCTTTTTTCTTTTGTGGTAAGTATACAGTTCTTGACTTTCTTTACAGGCATGAATTTTTTTCACATAAACCATGGCATATGTCCAATGAGTTAGTGTATATTTATAACGTATGATTGTTATATTGAGTTCTTTAGTTATTGTTGACTCAATATTTTATAATATAAATAATAATAATCTGAGTATTGGAAGTCAAAAGAAAACATTTATCCAACACATTCGATATCAGTATGTTCACAACGTTACATTCACCAATTCGATACACATCCAACCTATCAAATTACTGTAAAAATTTCTTCAGAGTCCCCTTTAAAAATTTAGCATTTCCATCCACGCACCTGTTAAAATAAAACATTTATCCTACACAAGGCATATTAGTATGTTCACAACGTTACATTCACCACTTTCATACATATTGAATGTATCAAATTACTATAAATTTTTTGATAGAGTCTCCTTTACAAATTTAGCATTTCCATCCACGCACCTATTCAAAGAAAACATTTATCAAACACTATTGATACCAGTATGTTCATAACGTTACATCCACTAGTTACATACACATCCAAGCTATCAAATTACTATAAAAAATTCTGCAGAGCCCCCTTTGGAACATTCAGCATATCCATTCATGCACCTGTTCAAAGAAAACATTTATCCTACACAACATTTGACATACCAGTATGTTCACAACGTTACATCCACTAGTTACATACACATCCAAGCTATCAAATTACTAGAAAAAAATTTGGCAGAGTTCCCTTCGGAACATTCATCATATTCATCCATGCACCTGTACAAAAGAAAACATTTATCCTACATACCATTTGGCATACCAGTATGTTCACAACATTACATACACCAGTTACATATACATCCAAACTATCAAATTTCTATAGAGAATGAATAAATATTTGAAAGTATACATAAATAATACAACGATCCTTTTAGATCGGAAGAAAAAAATATAATGTCGTACAAATGAAATAATAGACT
This sequence comes from Malania oleifera, assembly GCF_029873635.1. Lineage (NCBI taxonomy): Eukaryota > Viridiplantae > Streptophyta > Magnoliopsida > Santalales > Ximeniaceae > Malania > Malania oleifera. Next base: position 21,981,709 of record NC_080421.1, read on the forward strand.
GTTCATCTATGCAAATGAAATAATGGACATCCTCATACTATACAAAAGAATTAATACAACGTTCTATACAAGTTAAAAAATGAACGAATAGATGCTTGCCACTTCAAATTATACGATGAACTATACAGATGAAACAATGAACAAACACATGATGTACAAACAAATGGAATGAACAAATACATGATGTACAAATGAAAGAATGAACATATACATGTTGTACAAGTGAAATAATATGATAATGATCTCTTACTCGGTGTCGCAGGGAGGTCGTCTCCGGTGTTAGGGTGGCTGTCGTCTGCGTCTACCCTCTCCTGGTTGCTCCTTTGCGTCTTGCGTCCGACCTCGTCAATGTGCTACATTCCCGTCATGCTTGACCGACCACGTGTGCGGACCACCATATTGGGTTTTTTCGAATAAACGGTGTTTCATCCTATACATGGCACGTAATCTCCATCCACAGTCGTGGTCCTTACACCTAGCAACCCATAAATCTAGGGTAAATCACATGACGTGGAAGTCATGATGGGTGCGAGCGTGATACATTCGCACTGCGGTGATCAACTGATCCTTCAATCCGAAGAGCATCCCCTTACTCAACTCAGAGGATTCATCCCAACGAGTCACTCGTATAGGAAGGTCATCCACCGCAGTTAAATCTGTACATCTAGGTCAATATGACCGTACATTAGAGGCTCGTCCATGATTTGGGCATTGAAAGTTGCATCATCCGTGTCGTCGGGGGGGGGGGGGGGTGGGTTCACATCATCGGAGGCCTCATTTAACCCTTCACCCATTTCCATCTCATGCATGTCTTCATCTACAAGATGAACATCGTTCGTAATGTTCATGCCCTCGTCCAATGCGTAGTTGGCAATGGTGAACAATGATGATGGTCCCTCTGTCGGGACGTATGCACAACCTCCCTGTGGATACGTGTCAGGAACAGGTGCTTCGTGCGTTAGTGGCTCGAATAACGATCCCAGATATTCGTTATAATCAACACTAAGCATACCACCAACCTCCGCACTCACATCGAGAAGACGTGTTCGTTGGGTGTCCTCCTCGACTTCATCCAAATGCTCGGCAGGCGCCTCTGGCTGCCTAGCCGCGATTACACCCATTTGAGGAATGGTTTTGACATATAATTGCACCGTTAAATATGTCTCACCTACTCAGTGTGCGTCCAACACAATGCGCAGACCATAATCATCAGATATGGGAACAGTCTCGTAGAAGACTATATTATTTAACCCTCGCAAAAGGTATCTTGCGGTCACCTGCAATGCATATTGATTTGGATCAATATGCAAATATTTATATATCGTATATAATTTATTTAATTTACATCTATGGCCAATTCGAATAGATCGAACTAACGGACTACTATAACTAACACCATCTGCTCCGGTTATAATGTCCCCCCCTATATACAATAATATCGTCATCAGAGCACTGCTTGAGCTTCCTGCCATTTAGATTGGCGATCGGGAAATAAAAAAAACCTACACAAAACAAAATTGTATGTATAAGTGATATGAGTAATCAAGAATTAATTTCACTAAGTTTAGTCATCTTATAACTCTTCTAAATGTTTGAGTATATAAATTGTAGAGTGTCTTTATTTCTTTAAAAAAATTTTGGATCTTAAATTTTGATTTGGATGTATTTGAATAATTTTTAATATAAATTACAAATTCACATTCAAATCCGAGATCTCTCCAAAGAGAATGTAATAATATTTTTTTATCATAAATACCCTTAGTGACGTTCATATATCTACTGCGAACTCACTTCTTTTTTAATATTCACCAAAACACTTCCCTAGTTACTCTATCATAAACTCTATTTAGTTTGATAACTTAATTCGTTTATCAATTTAAAACGAGGTTCACTCGAGTTGAATTTGAGTTCAAACTTGCTCTTGAACTTGACTCGTTCATTTAAGTGAAATAAGTTTTAATTGATTTGAGTTTAAGTTATATATATATGAAACGAACCAAGCTCAAATAGAAAACTTTATGCTCAAGTCAAACTAGAACTCATTTAAGTTTTAATTGATTTGAGTTTAAGTTATATATATGAAATGAACCGAGCTCAAATAGAAAACTTTATGCTTAAGTCAAACTAGAACTCATTTCTTAATAAACAAACCAAGCTTACTAGCCATAGTTTCATTTATTTGTAGCCATAGTTTTGATTCGTATTTTTTCTTCTTTATATTCGTTTTTGTATGCTGAATAAACATATTATGAAAATTATTTATTCATATTGTTGGTTTTTTAGTTATTTATTGAATAAAATAAAAATTAAATTTATAGTTTCAGATGTTTAAACAACCTACTATTAAGATATTTTAATATCCACGATTTGAAACATAATTTCAATTAAAATTGAACAAAAATATCACGTAAATTTAAAATGTTGTTAAAATAAAGCATTCATAAATTTTAAAAAAAAAAAAACTAAAAATGATAAAAAAAAATAACTAATCATGTCATAATTATGTAAAACAAACTTAATAATATTTATTTTTATCATAATATTTTCAAGTTGTGTTATTTTATAATTTTATTATTGTACTCATATGATTTTGATTATTGTTTGATTCATAGCCAAAACCCAACATTTATTCAATCAAGTTTATTTATTTATTTATTTTAGTTTTAAAAATATTAACTAAGCATGTCGTTAGTTTTCAATTCATACTTTCTCATTTTAATTTTTAATTTTCATAATTTTTTTATAATGATACCAAAAATAATTTTTATCATAACAAGCACTAAGCTTCTTTTATATTTTTTTTATCAAGCCTCTCAATTAGCTAGAAAAAATAAAAATAATTATTGTCAATTCTCTTAATTTATTTTATCCATAAAGCATACCACAAGCCTATAAGATTTATTAATTTAATACTTTTCAAATGGTTTAATTTTGATGATTATATTATTCAAATTTCATCAAAATCTTTGTCTATATATGTCATACAAGTTGAAGCTAAAATTTTAATAATTTTGTCTGCATAATTAGATTTTTGAAAAGCTAAATGTAATTCGTAAACATTTTTAAACATTTTAAAATATTGAGATCTTCACACAATGTATCTGTGATGACCCAAAAATAAATATACGATTAAAGTATAATAATAATAAAATAATAAAAATGGTCATTAAGTTAATATCAGTATAGAAGTGTTTTTATGTAGGATCCTTGATTTCATGTTTGATGCCTAAGAAAGACCTTGTTCTAGCAAGTACTCAAAGACCATTGCGGCTTAGTCGCACCCTGGAGGTCAGCCTAGTCAAAATAGAATTTCATAGGATAAATATGATAGACACTGTTTGTATACATAAATAAGTACATAAAATAATGTTTTGACTGACATAATTTACAGAAATATATGATAAAATAATAATAATATAGGTATCCTATGCGGGCCCACAAGACTGTGTGGGGCCCACATGAGTCCCGAAACCGTGTGGAGGTTTACACGAGTTTCGAAACTGTGTAGGGCTCATAAAATTGTATGAGGATTATTAGAGTTACGTAGGATCCATTTGAGTCTCAAAGTTGTGTGGGACCCACAAGACCAGGTGGAGCCCACAAGACCATAAGGGGCCTATATGAGTTTTCAAAATTTAAATTTAATTATTGTTTAAAAATAAATAATAAAATAAATAAATACTAAAAATAGTTTAAAAGTAATAACAATGATAATAATAATGATAATAATGATTAAGAAAAATAATAAAATAATAAAATAATTAATTAACTAATTGATTAATTAATTAGGTAAGTAATTAATTAAAAATTTATTTAATGGGAATGGTGACAAGCACTCCCACGTGACCTCCATCCCCATCCCATACTCAACTTATACATTTCCCATCTCTTACCCATTATTTAATTTTAAAAAATTATAATTTCACCAATCTCCCCACACTTTTATAAATTCCATTTCTTCTTCAAAATTTTCCTATAAATAGGAAGCTTTCAACCTTCATTTTTCACAACAATTTTTCTAAGGAAGAGAAGGATTATTGAGTGAAAGAATTTGTGGTGGAGAGAGAATTTTGAGTAAGTTCTCACTCACCACTCTTTCCGATCTCATTTCTTAAAGATAGTTATTGTATTCGTAACACACGGTAAAAGAAGAATGTAAGTAAATTTGATTATGTTAGTTTCTTTTTTTATTTAAAAATAATACCCGAGTTTATTTTGTAAGTAAATTTTAATTATGTTATTTAGTTCCATAAAATTTCCATGAGTTTATTTTTACGTATATTTAATTATATTTGTTCTATCTTTAATATACTTGCATTTATTTTTGGGTTAAGAAATGTTCTAATTATCTCGGGTAAATTTTTAGCGTTTATTTCTATTTAAAATATATATATATTTTTTGACACAAAAATTGTGTGGCATGAGTTTATTTTTACATTGCATTATTTATGAAAATATGAGTAAAAATAAGATTTTCACGAGATTATTTTAAATTACATAAATTGTAATAAGATGGTTTTAAAACCCCTTATAGCAAAGCAAGTTCAAAGTTACAGATGCTCGGTACCGCAATTTAAAATTTAAATGGATCAGAGTGTACCCACACTATTTACAGAGTAATTATTTATGTTAGTGGATTTCTCTTGAATGCACACCTGGTTCCGGACCAGGACTTAATAAGGAAAATCTCACTTAATATTTACGTACGTTGATTTAGTTTGGTCGGCTAACCAGCTAAGTCTAGTTTTCGGACCGCACAACCCAGTCATGGGGGTAAACATGACTTACGGCGAACAAGTCTAAGGGTGATTTTTACAATATATGTTTATACATATTTAATTACGTGTACAAAGTTATTGATGATTTGAAGGAAAATTGTAAGTTTACATGAAAAGGATCATTATTGTGCTTAAATGACGATATAAAGAAAACATATAAGGAAAAGTATATGTATGTTTATCATTAAATATTTTTACATTTTTAAAGTTAAAAGTTTAATTTAATAGTTATAATATATGATTATAAAATTTTACTGTTATAATTGATGACAAAAGTTTTATGTAGAAATTTTTAAATTTATATTTTTTCTAAAAGCGGTTTTGAAGTTATAGTATTAAATATCGTTTTACGAAATTTTTAAAAAACTCATTTTGGCCACACTAATAATAATCTTATTTATTTACTGAACGTCATCTCACTCCAATCATATTTTTATTTCAGATAATTCTGAAAGACATCTCGAAAATCAGGCTTAGCAAGCATGCGGGTGGGGATAGAAAAATAAAGATTGATTAGAAATATTAGTATGATGTCAGATATTTATGCTTGTGTAATTTTTCTTCTTTTCAAATAAATGAATGTAATATGGATAATTAGCGCTCTGATTTAATAATAATTGAGTTTATTTTACTTCCGCTGTAAATCAATGGTAAAAAGTAAATATCCCAGACCCTTCAGGGTTGGGGTGTTACAGCATCATGCTTAGATTAGGCGCATTTCACAATTAACATGCTATAAACAATTGAATTTTATGAAACATTCTTACAATTAAAATTTGAGATTCTTACACTAAAGTTTCCCATTCTAAACCAAAATAACGGAAAAAAAAAAATCAAAATCTAAAATGAGTAATGCTTTATAAATTGTCATCTCACAATTAACATGCTATATACACATACGGATTTAGCAATGCAATAATGAAATATTTAAGCAATACAAATCTAAAATTTATGTAAGTCCATAACTTAAAATAAATAATAAAGTATTATTCTCAAATTTCACCATTGGAATATCGGTTTTATCATATTCTATTTCATGATAGAATAATAGAAACCTTTACAATTTACTTGTTTTATAATTAAAATATTTTATTTTAGTAAATACATAAATTTTTATGCTATTATCATTTTATTCTTAGAATAAATATTCCGCAACCCAATTAATACAATCTAAGTGAATTATTATGTGCTAGGTATTTTTTCAATTTTAAATATTTTGCTTTAGAATACAAGGCACAAAAAGTTTTATTCAAAATATTCATCTACTATTAAAATATATGTATACATAATGGGAATTGCTTGTGGACATGGCATTAAAATTTTTTCTTTTAAACTTTTGTTTCCACATATTTTGGAAAACATACCATCTTTATTTTATCCTAACATAAATCAAAATTTGTAAATATTAGAGAAGCTTTAGTACGTTTATTGATTTTGGTCAATTTCGACTATTTACCAAACATAAATACATAAATACATTTTCAAAATATAAAATATATATTGCATACAAAATTAACTGAAATAATGTGAATGAAATGGTTTCAAATTTTCAGCTATTGTATTATGTTATTACTATATGGTAATATTATTATTTTTATTTTTCTTGATTCATATTATGTTATAAGGGAGCATAAAAATTCAATGAGATTCATGTATAAGGCATGAGAAACAACTTGCATTTCATTCTACAAACTTAATAAGTAACATGCATTCAGACATAAAATTGTTACTATATAAAAAAAACATGCTAAAGAACATAGATATACAATAACGATTATATAATTCAAACAAAAAAATTTCATGCATGTTTTTGTTTGGGCAGTATCATAAAAAATAAAATTCAAATACAAAAAAAAAAAATGCTAACCTTAAAGAAAAGCATTTCCGAACGAAACTTTCAGTACTCTAAACTCAATTTCGATTATCAAACAAACTTTCGAGCAAATAAATTAATTTTAAAATTTATGAACAAAGAAACATCCAGAATGTGTCTTACCCCATCTCGAGTTTATATACGCACGCCCTCAACAGTTAGGACCCCTCTCCTCGCAATGGTCACCTGCGCAACACGTTCGCCTTGTGTCCAACGGTAACCTACAACTCTGCTCCTCCCCATCTCTGTGCAAAGGATGCATACCACTCTCTGTTCGCGAAGACAATGGAAGGAGGAATGACTGGGTAATGACTGAAGCAAATCTAACTAGTTCATCCAGCGAGATTTGCCACGCGTTGATAGCCGAGTGGATGGGCATTAAATATCCGAGGTTCATCCAGCGAGATTTGCCACGCATCAAACCTCAGAGTCATTCTAGGAAATACTTCCCAAAAAGGGGTATTATTTAATATATTTTAAAAAAAAGTTAAAACAGGAAAAAACTCTACCATTACCACACACACCGCACCATACATGTTGTTCAAGTGACCCTTTTTTAGTTTTCTATGAAAAGTTAAGAAAAAATTCTCTACAACTTTTGTAGTGATGACTTTTTCTGATTTGGAGTAATCATCAAATATTTTGGGTAATTCGTTAATGATTTCAGGCAGAATGTTAATAGTCGATGAATGGGGATAATTAGTCGACGAATGGGGGCAAATAGTTGATGATTGGTGTCGGGATTCAGTCTCCAATGGCTATAAACGACTAGTTTTCAACTTAAACATATAATATATCACCCCAACAACCATAAAATGGTTAATAACTTATTTTTCCTATAAATACAAGTCTATAGACTTGATTAAACAAGTTTTTGAGGGTTTACAAGTTTTTAGTGAAAAACATCAATTGAATTCAACCCTAAGCACTTTGCATTTTAGTTCATATTCACAAGTGCTCAAATTCTCTCTTACTTTCTAATCTTGTGTGAATCATTACTTGAGAGATTAATGTAAGGTTTGTTTTGTATTTGCAATCAGCTCATTTGAGGAACATCATTTTGTAAATCATCTTTTTGTTGTAAAGGTTTTTTGTGAACCAATTGGTGAAGGTTCTTTGTGAACCATTTTGTAAGGCTTCTTGGTGAACCTTGCAGCTCTTAGTGAGCACGGTAGGGATTTGTTCCCTAGTGTAGGGACTTGTTCCTGAGTGTAAGGCTTCTCCGCCGGTGAAGGAGTTTATAGTGGAATCCTTAAGTTGGTCTCAAGGCGTGGACACAGGCTTGTGCCGAACCACATAAAAACTCTGGTGTTAAGTTTCTTTATCTTATACTCTTTATTTTATGTCTTGTACTTCATTTACATTCGATATATTGGGATATAATTGCTTGAATCTTAACAAGAATTTTATTTTATAAAGAAAACCCAATATACGCGAAAGAGTCCATTCACCCCTCCTCTAGACTTTATACTCCTTGGCCAACGAGTGGTATCAAAGCATACCACACACTTTCAGTTTCAACTTCTTTAATATTCTTCTTTTCTTTTATAAATTCCTAGTATAAATCTATCAAGTGTCTGGGCGTACGACAGGTACGCGACCAATGACCTTTTCCTCCGCATCTGTAACATTCAGTTCCATGCTGCTTGGGTCGTTGATTTTGATCATTTACCCGCTTCTGAGGTTCATCCCTCTTCTGGGGGTTATCCCTCCTCTGAGGAATTACAACCTCACGTTGATGTCAGTGATTATTTCGACCACGACCATGCCCATGACCATGCCTGTGATCTCGTCCTCGACCACGAGATGTATTCATATTCACTTCAGGGAATAAGGTCGAACCTGTTGGACGAGTTTGGTGATTTTTCATCAAAAGCTCGTTCTTTTACTTAGCGACAAGAAGACATGATATTAGTTCAGAAAATTTAGTAAATTTCTTCTCCCTATATTACTGCAATAGCACATTAATGGGATGGAAAGTAGTAAAAGTTTTTTCTAACATGTCTTCATCAGTAATATTTTCACTAAATCATTTTAGCTTCAAGCTAATCTTATGCAGGGCTGAGTTATATTCACTGAATGTTTTAAAATCTTGCAACCTCAGGTGCAACCATTCATATCGAGCTTTTGGTAAAATCACAGTTTTCTGGTGGTCAAATCTATCCTTTAAATTTTTCCATAGGAAAAGTAGGTCTTTAAGAGTAAGGTATTTAGTCTTTAATTTTTCATCTAAATGATGACGGAGGAAGATCATAACTTTTGCGTGATCCTGTAGGGATACGGTATTTTCATCTAAAATAGTATCTCCCAAGTTTATTGCATTTAGATAAACATCAACATTAAGAATCCATGATAAATAATTGTTGTCTTTGATATCAAATGGAACAAATTCAACTTTGCTTAGGTTCGACATCTGAATAAATTAATAATAATAAGACAATTTAGAAAACAAAATGTAAAAACTAAAATAAAACTGAGATAATAATATAACATTATTTCCACCCTTTTGGGGTACTTAAATATGTTTCTTTAGGAAGATTATTTTATTTTTCTCAATTTGTACTATTTAGGAGTATGATTCAAATTTACAATATTAAATTGAGTAATAATTTACCACCTCTTCTAGAGATTAAATATACTATCTCATCTGGAGGATAAATATATACTATCTCATCTGGAGGATAAATGTTTCGCCTCTTCAGGAGGTTGAATTTAACATCTCTTTGGGAGGTTAAAAGTATAACCTCTTAAGGAGGTAAATATTTGTCATCTCTTCTGGAGATTAGATACATAGCTTATTTAGGAGGTTTATCTCTTCAAGAGATTAAATATGTAGATGATAGATTTAAATATATTGCCTCTTCAGGAGGTCTATCTTTTTGAAAAATATTAAATATATATACAAGAAATTTAAATATATGTATATATATAGCCTCTTCAGGAGGATTATTTTACCATCTCTTCTGGAGATTGATACTTTAAATATATATAGGCGGTACAGAAATAAAACCGTTCATTAAGGCGGTATAAATATATAGAAATATGTCAGTTGGTTGAAACCTCATAAATTAAATAAGAATTAGATAAATATATTAGTTGGTTAGAGTCTCATGTTGATAACGTGTTATAAAAGATGTAAAAAAAATAGAAAATTAAATAAGACAAGATAGAAATTTACGTGATTTGGCTATGCCTACTCCACGGGCAGATGGGATAGAAAATTTCACTATCACGGGTAGAATTACAAGATGATTTGGAACCGGTCTTGTACTAAATATCGGAACCGACCTTGTATAAGATATCTCTCTTCTCTTTATCTACTCCCCTTTTCTTCCTTACACTGGTTAAATGGAAAGAGGAGATATTTATAGCCTTCACAAGCTAGCTAATGCTAAATTTATTAGTACAATTATATGGGCCAGGTTTACATGGAGACATAATTAGTGCAAACATATGGGGTAAGTTCATAGGGACATGAACTACAGCAGATATATGTGGGAGGTTCATAGGGACACGAATTAGTGCAGATATAAGGGACAAGTTCATAATTGACATGAGAGATATTCACCTATATTTCATAGTAACACACGCCTTTTGTCTACCGTTCTCTTTTATTCTCCCCACATCCACCCCCACAAAATCCGCCTTTATAGAAATCCCTCAGTCTCTCTCACCACAACCCAAATTATTTTATTTTATTTTATTTTAAACAGTACAACTCACAAGTTATTAAATATTAAGAAACTAAAACATAACAGGGATTATTATGAAGAATTTGTAGTTTTGAGGTCAATTATGCTTGTAGAATTTGTACTTGTAGAACTTTTGAGGTTGATATTGATTTCAAATTAAATATTAAATTTGTGTGTCAATTTTTTTCATTGAGCGCACAAAATTTAAGTGAACTTTTTGACACAAATCCAGCTCAATTATAGCAAAATCCTAAATTTAACACTAATATTGCTCTTTCATACGATTGTATTCACTTTTTTATGCTCCAAAATTTACAATAATATTTGTACCGATAAAAATGATAGATAACAAATTAATGGACATGAAAAATTTCCTAGGATTTTGAGTTCTTTCCTATTTTGCCTAGGCTTCAGGATTTTACTATGGCAATTTGTGCACTCGAAGAGAGTTGACTACTTATAAAAACACATTTTTTTGGAAAAAGTATTTATCTAAAAATATACTTATCTAAACGTATTTTGTGATTGCTTATTATAAGTATTTTTTTTTTTAATATAAACACTTAAAAGTACTTATTTTATTAGACATTCCAAACAGACACTAATTATAAATCAAACATTGTTTATTGATACAAGTACTTAATTTAAGTACTTGTCACAGTAAGTATTTATTTTTTAAGACATCCCAAACGAGAGCAAATTCCTATAAAGATTTTCAAATTAAAATGACGAACATTTTCCTTGGGTTTTTCTTTTAATCACATTCCATGATAAACATAAGATCCTTTGAAATAAATTTCTTCTAATGTTAGGAAAGTTAAGGCCATCTATGTCGGGATGATGAGAGAAGAAATCTCTAATGACGGAGGAAGAGAAATTGTCTAATTATTTTGTTTTCAATGGTCAACTCCAAATTAATGACTTGTGTAATTTGTGCCTCTACAATCTCAATATGCTCTCACAAATAGCATATTTTGGGTACACTAAACAAGCTCCTTCTATTTTTGTTTGCTTCATAAATTTTGTTCTCTAATGAAAATGAGTTTAGACATTTCTTATGAGCATACAATTACTATCCTCAGTAAATGTTGGTAAATATTCATTTGTTTGACTGTTGCAACGTGATAGTTGTTGTTAATTTGAACATGTGTTACTTTAAATTTAATCAAAAAACTGGTTTTTAGCCTTTTATAATTTTGGTATCTTTTATTTTATTTTTTTAATATGGATAATAGTGTCAATTCCATTTAATTCAATATTGGTAGGAACATAAACATTAGTTGACTTTTATTTAATTATTTGTTCATTAACTCCACAAAATAAACCAAGCAGCTATTTTGCATTTACTAGAAACTTGCTCAACATTTGCCACAAATAAAAGCCTTCTTTAAGTATTTTTTTTTTTTTAAATGATGTTGTTTTCATTGTTATATTTATTTACAAAAAAAAAAAAAAAAAACCCTAGCCCCCTGACATATGCTCGGGTGGTAAGGACGAATTCTCGCAGGCCGCTTGACGAAGAGGCTGAGGGTTCGAACCTTGCCAATTCGAGTGCACATCCGCAATTTACTCCTGCACGTGTGGAGGGTGTCGCGCGTGCAAGCGTGAGATTAGTCTCTCTCTTTGGTCCCACCAAGTTGCGTGCCCCGAAGGGAAATGTCTGCTGGAGAGTCCGCTAGTAGTGATAGGGATGAGAGGAACCCGACGTAATAAAAAAAAATCCTAAAAATAAAATAAGTAGCAATATATGGAGCCGTAAATTCTCTAGTTAATGTAGATTTTAAGATTACATGATTTTAGTTGCTCTATCCCAATCGAAAAAAAAAAGGCACAAATACCAATTAAAAATTTATTTTTTAACCAATGAACTAAATTTTTAGTGGCAATATCTAGTACTAGTAAAGACTTTCACTAGTTCAATTTATGAGAAACAAGAAATTACTTTTTCTTTAGAGAAATAAGATGAGAAGCTAAATCACATGGAATGAGACAAAACAAATCAATAGATGAATAGGGTTATACACCTCACCAAGCTTATTTAGTCAAGCCCCCATTTAGTCACAAGCCTACTATTACAACAATTTATTTTGCTTCTTCTAGAACCCATTTGTGTTTAAATTTTGATAGCATGAATCCTATGTATGAATTGGGATTAATGTAAAATTTAACAAAACTCAACACAATTTTATACTATACTTTGTCTAAATCTATAATTTCAAATTTACAACATCAGCAGTAGCCCTAAGTTTGGCGAGGATTTGAGTTTGAATTTATATTGAATTTGGATAGGTTGTAATATAAAAGTGTATTGAAATTTGTCCAAACCCTCCCAAATCCAAATTTACAATCTGAAATCCTACTCCCAAACACAGTATTAGGCTTCCAAAATAGCATGAATGGCATTATCCAAATCAGCTTACAAGGCAACAGTAAGGTAATGAATTTCATAATTAATAAAATGAAGTGGAAAAAGATGCTCAACCATGTACAGACAAGTACAATCCTTTATTTGAAACTATCAATTTACAGGTACATGGAAATCGCTTGTTCATTTGGACTGACACTGCTCTTAAGGCAACATCACTTACAAAATTGTTTCAAACATAATGATAGATGTAACAAGCGAAAACTGGATAACAAGTGAGAAACATGTCTGTCAGCTGCCTCTACAAATTGATGCTAGTTGTAAAAACAACAAAACACTTGTAGAATTGAACGCCTGACACCTCTCAACCCCAGAAGCCCTTTGCCAGCAATTTTATTAGGTAAAATCTCTCCAATAAAGCAGAAAAGTTCAAGCAAGAAGTTAGTTGGAACATTCTTCAAGAACTGTTGAAACTCCAAAGTTGGCTTTGAGAATCTCTCGCATACTTATTTGTTAACAGCCTTGAAATAACTCGTAGGAATCTCTGAGGGTGAAGACCACACTGCCACGCACTTAAACTGATTCCAAAAAATGAAAGATCATTCAATTTGGATTAGACCATAATTTGTGCATTAAGTGATGAGTAATGTCATGGGCTAAACTATTGTCACAAGTTGCAATTCATTACCCTATGCCTGTCTAAGAGCACAGATTTCAAGTCTTAGATTTGTTATCTTGTGAGCTTGGAGAACATATAATACAAAATTATATCAAGTTCTGTTTAATTCCACAAGAAATCCAAATCCAAGGTTCAAAGTCAACGATCCAAAACAAAGCAAAAGTGGAGCATTTCACTAGGGCAGATCCTAAGCAACAAAAAACCTAACAAAACAAATACAGAGCAATCCAATGCAGGACCTATAACTGCTTAAGATAATCTCTGGACACAATATTTACATGGAACTACACAGGAAAGAGAACAAGAATACCTTGTGTTGCTTGTATTTATCTCTTACTGCTCGTAAGGCACCCTTTCTACTCAATTGCAAGTCATGAATGGCAAGGATGCACTCCTTCAAATCAGATGGTGTGTAACCTGAATAGTGTTGCAAAGCCAAGCTCTGCAAGTTATATAAAATAATTTGTTCGTCACTTGCACATGGGGGAAAAAGAACAGGAAACCTTTTAAGGTATCTCAATTTGTGAACCACTTCATTTACTAGATGGCCCAATATAACCACCCATAATACCAAAATTTTCTCCATTTTTGCGTTTTGCAAATTATTAATCTTTGCCTTTTGTCTAAACTCCTTACATGTCTTGCTTTCTCCCCAACTTCAATAGTTATAAATTCCTCGCCAAGTTACAGCACAATTTTTGGGATAAAAGACAGACCTTTCCTAAGGTTTCAAAAATCCCAAAGACCTCATTTGAGGTTTCAAAAACTCCAAAGCTCTAATAAGATTTTCCAAAAAAAAAAAAATAGAGAACTCCCTTTATATTTTGGCAAAAAGTCAAGCTTTTAGAAAAAAGTATAAGTACCCTAACAATCAAACATCAATGAGGTTTGTAAAATGTTTAAAGTCTTAAGGAAGTCTGTAAAATTATTAAAACCTCAAAGGAAGTTTGTGTCTTTTTGCAAAACCTCAAGAGAGTTCAATGTCTTTTTTTCCCCAAAATTTTGCCTACTTTTCAGTTACTACAGGCTTCTCAACTTCTGTCTTCCCTAAAGGGTTACACCACAGCAGAAGAGTCCGAAATTATTATGGTTCCACTAATGCATAACTGAAACTCTCTTTTGAAGATGTAGAAATCATACCCAAGGATGCGCATGTGGTTGGATAGTGAATCTTGAAAGAAATATGGCAGAGGCTGCAATCATTGATGGTAGGAACCGCAAACAACCATAATCTAACAAACTTAACTCAGCAAGATAACAACCCAGGAACTCAAACGGTAGATCAGCTGACTGGAAAGCAAAATTACAACCTTATCAGCAACAATTATATAATGAATAAATAGGGAGAAAAACAGTAACACTAAGGGGTTGGCCTACTTTGCAATTCTCTTGAGCAACTCGTGTGAAACTCCTGCAAATTCACCAATGGTATTGATATTAGGCCCATCACTCGTCTAGATAACTCACAATAAACACGTAGATAAAGAAAAAAAGAAGGCAAAGAGTCAAAAGAGAGAAAGGGGGCAGATAGAGAATAAAGTAAATGTAATAACAGATGTACTGGCCAGTGTTCTTGCCTCAGAAAAGTTTTTGTTGTGGGACTACCCATCTCAAAGTTAAAAAACTTAAGAACGTCTCTCTCCATGGTCACCACCTGCACATTCATCCCAAACAAAACTAGGAAGTTATATTATAGGCAAGTTATGCTACTGAGACAAGCAGATCTAGACCCAAAAGGTAAAAATTGGCAAGGAAAATCCAAACAATAAATTAAAAAAAAAATACAAGAAAAAATTAAAGAACAAAACCAACCTCCTCCTTGGTGTAAGTATTATCAGTTATATAGCAAAAATCTTCTACATGTGGAGGACTAATTTCTTCATACTTCCTGCACCATTAATCATAAATAGAAGTCCAATTTTGAGAATAAACCCAACAACAATTATCGAACAAAAAGCAAGAACAATGAATGAAATGCGAAGACCATCAGCATTCTGCTAAACAACCAATCAGCAGCCACTAGATGAGAGAAAAAAACAGAAAGAGGTAAATGGTTTGTGGACTTACGATGCAACAAGCATACTAGAAACACCCAGAAGCTGTAGCTTGCTCCTGTTGAGAGCATTTGATGATAGGTATCTATCAATGTATGATACAGTAAGATAAAGAGTGTCTGAAACAAGCTTGTATTCCTCTGCAACCTCCACTAACCAGTCCACTAAAATTTCCCGCATATTTGCCGTCACATCATTCTGAACCTTCTCCATGTAATTGGCCAATGGCCTCCTATTCTCCTCGATCTGAGTCAAAAACCATAGTTATCAAATAAATGAAATCTACATTGCCTCCTATTCTTCTTTTCTCCACACACGCAAAACCAAACCAGAACAAGAAAAACCACCGAGCCTCAGTCAGCAAGTTTTCAATTGCTTGGAGATCTAAACATCAAACATAAGATCAGATCCCACACTTTTTCCTACAGTTAGCTTGCGAGTCTCAGGTGCATAAATTGGATCCCAAAAGAATAAAAAAACAATTAAACAAGAACAAGCAGAATGGCCCCAGAAACCAGATCCAGACCAAGACTCAAAACTGGCAGAGCAAACTTTTGCTTGCAACTCAATGGTGCATAAACTGAATCCCAAGAACAAATAAACAATAACAGAACAAATTGCTAAGCTAATCCCAGTCAAATTGGGAACCAGTTCTCGCTAGTTCAACTAATTAAAAAAGCAACATACTAAGAACTTCATTTTCCTCCATGTTCCTGCATTTTCTCGCCAACCAATAGAGCTTAACAGTAAACCATTAACGCCAAGAATAAATAAACAAAAGGCACTCATGTACCTCCAAGGAGTGAAGATGGTCATAGATAGAAGACGCATACGCGCAGTTCTTAGGATCGTCCAAGCTCACAACGGTCTCAGTCTTCTGAGGTTTTAGAATCTTCTTCTTCTTCGGCTTGTGGTTAAGCTTCTGGGTTTTGGAATCAGAGAAGTTCTGAGTCAACTCGGCGCTGGGCGTGTTGGTAAGGTCACCAAGGACAACTCGTTTCTTCGTTTTCGGAAGTTGCTGCAGGGCCTGAGCAGCTCCGGCCACTGAGGAGTATGACCGCTTCTTGGATGCGCGGGTGGTGCGGACGCAATTTTCCTGCTCACCCATCTCAAAGACTGAAGGAAAGAGTTTGAAATGTGCGAAACTGGGGATGGTGACGCAGTGGAAGAGAGATTAGAACTCAGAAGAAGAGACGGAGACGGAGATGGAGATGGAGATGGAGATGGGTTGAGTTTCAGGCGTGATCTCTTGTGCCTTTGTAGAGTGAGGAAGGTGTTGAGATGGAGAGAGAAAGGAGAGGAAGGAGGGATGCAGAACTTTGATGCCGCCATTTTTATCATTTCAAAGTTCTGACGAGCGGCAGTTTTTTTTGGGCTGGGAGGGAATTTGGGAAAGTCTTTGATTTCCTTGTCCTGAAAGTTTTAATGTCTGAAAATTAAAATATTAAAAAAAAATGTAAGAAAGAACTCATGTAATAATAGAAGTCTGATTTATTTACTTGTAGAATTTTTTTTTTATATTTTAAATTATTAAAAAATTATAAAAATTAACAGAGAACGCACTGAATCTTTAATGATTTAATTTATTAAGCATTGGGCAATAAAAATATAATTATATATTTTAGAAAATATATGATAAGGGAATTCCTCCTTTTGCTCTTTTTTTAAATATCAATTTTATGTCTATAACAGTTCTAATTATCCTAAAATAATGCTATAATTACCTCTAAATGCAACTATGATTATCTCAAAAATATCCTTATAATCTATAATCATCCTAAAACACTCTTATAATTTTTCTAAAAATACCTTTATAATAAATATAAAATTAAAACTTGAAATATTTTAACTAATAATTATTTTCTTTATAATTTTTCAAAACTTTGAAAAAAAAACCATGAAACACACATATATTGCATTCTAGTATAATGATAAAATAAATTGTAAGCATTTATAATTTATTTTTAATATTCGTTGTTTTATACGCTCCTTCAATTTAATTAATCAATATGTCATCCTTATCGAAAAGATTTACGAATATAGTATCACAAAACTAATAAGATGCTTTTTTTTTTTTTTTTCTTTCCTGAATATCTAAGCAATAAAATTAGTGATTCACTTACCATCCAAACATCACACATTTACTTATTCATGATTATATATGATTGTATCATACACATTATAATATACAAAAAGTTACAAGTAACTAAAAGTGCAATATTCAAGAAGTAACTCTAACATTTCTAACCACTCGAGTCTAATTAGTTTTGGTTTGTAAAGTTATTGGGAATACTAATGACACTATTATTAAAATATATTATTATCACATTGTCAACTAATAGTTTGTAACTTAAAATCTACGTAAAGAATAATACACATTAAATTGATATGTTTAAGATATCTTTTAAAGAATTATTTTATCGTCTATTAAATGAAAGAGAAAAAGAGGGAGAGGATAAATTTGTTGTTTCATTAAGAAAATTTAGCATCTAATTAATATAAAAATAAATTTAAAGTGTTAATGGCATTTTCTTTTCAAGTGTCAATAGCAATTACCTTTGAAAAAAGTCTAGAAAATAAATATTTTAAATTGTGTGGGTATTTATTAAAATAAATTAAAGACATGAGAAATGAGTGTAATAAATGTATGCTTTGAATTGTTTGACCTTTATCATAAATATATTATCTATTATTTATTTAATTATCTTGAAAAGTCTTAATTGGTTCTTTTAATTTAATTATAATCTTTAACTCAAAATTATCACAAATTAGATTTGGGATTTTGGTTTTGGAGGGAATAGAGAGCCTCTTATTTTGCTCTTAATATATATATGTAGAAAATAAAGAGTTTGTTTAAATATGTAAAATATTTTTTTATTTATATTTTAGATTTCAAAATAATAAAAAGAAAATTTACTTTGTAACTTTTTAAAAAAATTTATATAAGGTAATATTTGGAATCATTGATTTTGAGACTTGAATTTATTATTATTATTATTATTATTATTATTATTATTATTATTATTATTATTATTGCGGTTTTAGAAAAAAAACTCCAAACATATAACACAATCCGCACAAATTAAAGTTCAAGATCTTAATTTCATATTCCCATTTTAAAGAGCTAGAAATTTAGAAAAATAATGAAAAGATAGTTTCTAACTTTTTATATAAATTTGAAAATAGTGTTTAAACGGTATTATTGTTCATTTATTTCATATAAAGATTGTAAAAATAAAAGTATTAGATAACTTTATTTTGTAATTTGTTTGGAAATTTAACATAGAAGTTAAAAATTATTTGTTGATGAGCCCTTAATACATTTAGTGGCGGTCTCTATTTCTGTTTGTATTTACAAAGTCATTTGTAATTAAATTAGTTGTGGTTAGTTTTTTAACAAAAAAGTAAACATAAATAAACAAATGAGTAAAAATTTTAAATTGTATAAAAATAAAAATTGGGAACTTTTTTATATTAGAGCAAATTTTTAAAATGATCAGCAAATTGGATTGCATAAAACTAATAAAATAATCTTTAAAAGCTTATAAAATTTACCGTAGAAGAAGATTTTGCTTACAAACTATTGTATATAGAATCATAATTGAATAACGGAATATTAATGCAGCAATCAATGAAAACCAAATACAAAATACACCCACACAATTTATATGAAAGCAAATAGACAACACAAGGAATTAAGTAGTTCGGCAATGCCTACATCAACGGGAGCAATTGGCAAAGTACTTTACTATCTTAGTGTCAAAAAATACTTTATAATGATCTTCTTACTTCTCTTACAATGCAAATACACCCATAATAGTGTATATACAAAGTTCCCCGAAGGTTTCCTTCCAAATCCCAACCAACTTAACGTCCAATATTCAAAATTCAAAAATTTGTGCGGGATTTCAGAGCCAAACCTTTGATGGATTGGGCCAAACCGTTAACGGTTTCAGATAGAATGTAAATTGTCTAAATTACGATGTCAAATTGTCGATGGTTTTAGCCAAACCATCAACGGTTTCCCTGCTGCTCCTAAGCACTTATGATTTTCCACTATGTCTTCTTCCTTGTACATGCATCTCATCAAGTATATGAGCCACATAACAAAACAATCTCCACCTTGGCGAGTATACGCCCCTTAGGAGAACCCGAAACATAACCCGTTGCTCCATCTTGACCTTGGGACGTTAGGTTGGGGACTGTCTCTGTAAAGACCCGAAGAATCATAGTAATTAAATAATAAAAGAAAAGAGAGAAACAGGAAAATCTTCAAAGGAGACTTATAGGGTCTCGTCGATGAACATAGGGCGCTCGTCGACGAGCATCCTTCTTAGGCTCATCGACGTGGACATGTGTCTCGTCGACAAGAACTTACCGAGAGGTTGTTTCCAGGGTCTGAAACTCGTCAACGAGGATTAAGTGCTCGTTGACGAATTTTCGGCCTATAGAAAGCTTGTCCACGTGGACTCGTCGACGAGGTGACGTGGCTCGTCAACGAGGCCACGTGGATAAGCTTTCTATATAAGGCCGAAAATCATTTTTTCTGCAAGAATTTCAGGTAGAATTTTCTCTCTCTCTCTCTCTCTCTAGAATACGTTCTCTCTTCCTTCTCTCTACGACTATGGCTCGATTTCTCCTCGGTTCAAAGATCAGAAGCTACCACGGAGATCCTGAAGAGATTCTCTACAACATAGTCGGAGCAAAATGTTGATTTGAGAAGTTTGGGAATCATCTCAAAACTAGGGTAAGTAGATTTTTTGGGTATTTTTTAGTATTACCAGGTTTAGTTGAGTCTAGGTTTTGTATTATATGAGAATATACCGAAGTTTTGTGAAGTAAAATCAGGGTATTATATTTTCAGGAATAGGGAGTTTTGGGATGCTGCAGGTATGGGTTGAGAATCCTAGTAGGTGCTATTTTAGGAACCCAGGTAAAATGATAAATGGTTCTAGTCTAGAAATTGTGCATATGTGGATTTGGGGAGAATATGTATGTGATAATTATCTAGGTGAATTCAGTTATTTGATTGGGAAATTATACGTGTGTTATCTCAGGATGTTAAAATTATGAACGCCGCATGTGTGAGATTGTAAATACCATTTAGTGCTCAGATTGTCAGGTAAGGGAAATATGTTATGCCAGTTAAATTAGTAATATTATCAATAGGTTTATGTGTGTTTCGAGAAAGTATAGATTTCAGTATAGAGGCTTTTTATTTAGTTGTGTGGCATGAGTTAGTATCATAATAGTACAGTATTTTTATAGCTTTCGGATATCATGATTTACAATATATTAGCAGAAAATATTATTATACCGAATTTATTCGAATTTCAGAATATCATGATGTATGATATCTACCGATAGGTATTCTCAGATTTTGCAAAATCACATTTTATGGAATATATTCTAAAAAATAAATAATACAACATTTTCAGTATACCATGGTTTTCAGATTTCAGAACCATAACACTTTAGATATTTAGTATTCAAATATACAGTTATTCAGATTTCACAGCATATTCAGATCAGTTATTTCATGTTATGGTTATTTCAGTTATATCAGAATCATAGTAAAACAGTAATATAGAAATATCAATTACATATATATATATATATATATATATATATATATAATATTAAACCCTAATGGACCAGATCAGTTTCAGAGCACGATACCGTAGCTATTTTCAGTTCAGAGTGCAACCACATAACTCGGATAATATGTGAATTTTCAGTAGTCGATCGTGCCTATGTTGTGGATAGGCTCCCCGTCAGTTAGGGTTAAGGAGGCCGATCTGACTTTCGGAGTTTAGTTGACTTATCCGAGTCGGCCAGCTAGTGATAGGTCCCACCTAGGGGCTGCACAATCCCGTCATGAGAGGTTAAATCATGACTTTCAGTTATCCATCCAGGGAAGTTTTCTCAGTTATTATATATATACAGATTTACAAAAACCGTAGACATACCTATAAATATTAGAAGTATTATGAATAGAATATTCAGAAAAAAACAGTTTATGTTAAGCAACATAGGTATGAGCTATAATGTGTATTATTTATACGTGTTTTCTTAAACTCAGTTATTTGCAGTACTTTTAAATTAGATTTTATAATTATGTAAACTCATCTGCCATACACTAGTAATAGCATATTTTGTCTTACTAAGAGTTGTCTCATCCTAGTGATTTAACATTTTTCAGGTGATCCAACTAGGTAAGCAGATCAGGCTCGCAGATAGAGGGGACTACAATACTGCCCCGTCTGTAGGGTGAGTATTTTTGGGAAGTCACTTTTCGAGTAGTCCCTAGGTCCAGGCAAGGGCGTTTTGGGAATGGTTCTGTATGCATATTCTAGAAAATTCCAGCACTCTGGTATTGTATATATTGATGTGGTTATATGTATTCTGCTTTCCATTGCATAGGTAGTTTATTGAGTTCCAGATTCCACGGTCCCTATCTGATTCGTGATGATGGTTTGGTTTATATTAAAAGGTATCAGAGCAGTGAAAATTTACAATATATATATATATATATATATATATATAAAATAAAAATAATAATACGGCATGAAAAAAAATCAGGTCGTTTCAATTTTTTGTATCAGAGCCTAGGTTCCTAGGTTCTGTTGACTTTAGAGTGTAGTGAAAGTAATACTAGAGTATAGGAAAGGATTTCAGGTTTTATTCCATGGTGTGGGTACAGGATTTTTGTGGTGGTTTCATGATTTCAGGAAAGTCATAGTAAACTATTGTCGGGTCGTGTGTCTAGGTTGTAAGATTGAATTTTGAAGTAAGATTAGGAAGGGTAGTTAACAGTGAATATGAAATTTCAGTTGAATGAAATAAATTAGATCTGTATGGTAGATAGGGTCCTTAAATTGTGTTCTTTGTCTTTTTAGGATGGACCCAGAGAGTAGTACTACGAATGCTAGGGGTGATGGATCAGGGCCTTCCAATATGGGAGGTGGAGATACTGATGCGGTATTGCGCAGCGTCACCCAACAAGTGATGGCTGAGATGAACAAGAGCTCGGGGGAGCGTAGCTGCACGATAGAGCAGTTTACACGGATGAAGCCCCCATCGTTTTCTGGAGGAGCTAACCCGATTGTGGCTGAAAATTGGGTCCAGGACATTGAGAAAATGTTGGCAATGCTTCTATGTACAGACGAACAAAAGGTATTAATTGCGATGTTCAAACTGATTGGGGAGACAAAACGCTGGTGGAGATCAGTGAGATTGATTGAGGAGAAGAGACCATATTTTGTACTAGTGATGTGGAGTCGATTCAAGGAATTGTTCTCTGAGCAACATTTCCCTACTATCGTTTGGAGTGCAAAGGCAGCGGAATTCATGCACTTAGCTCAGGGATAGATGATAGTATCACAGTACGCAGCTCGATTTATTGAGTTGTCTCAGTTTGCCCCACATTTGGCACCAGACGAGGAGAAAAAGGCGAGAAAGTTTGAAGAAGGTTTGAGGCAGAATCTATTTGACATTCATTGAAGTTGTGGACAAAGCTACAATTATTGAGAGTGACATGCAGAGAGGCACCACAGCTCAGAGTCAGAGAAAGAGGCCCATGCCTCAAGGTTACCAGGCGGGTTCTAGCCGTGGCCCATGGAGAGGAGACCGTTATAGTGGTGGTCAGAGGCAGATGATAGGACCTCATGAGAATCAGGGTGTGCAGACCTACCCTGTGTGTCTGACATGCAGGAGGAAGCATCTGGGAGAGTGTCAGGTAGGGAGAGAGGTCTACTATTGTTGTGGGAGACCCGATCACATGGCACGAGCATGCCCAGGACTGCTGATCCAGGTCCTAGC
Source organism: Malania oleifera (assembly GCF_029873635.1). Taxonomy (NCBI): domain Eukaryota; kingdom Viridiplantae; phylum Streptophyta; class Magnoliopsida; order Santalales; family Ximeniaceae; genus Malania; species Malania oleifera. The sequence goes on from NC_080421.1 coordinate 22,004,971, forward strand.
TCCCAAACCTTATTAGGGAGGTTATCAGGCGCCCTGTGGAGGGCAGCAGAGGAATGTAACCCCGACGAGGGTTTATGCTTTTACGCCAGGATACGTTGAGACCAGAGGTGACGTCATGATAGGTACCTTTACTATTTTATCATATCAAGTTATTGTCTTATTTGATTCAGGTGCCACCTATTATTTTGTATCTGCGGCCTATGTTAAATTGTCTAGAAACGAAACCCACTTATTAGATGTAGAATTGTCAATAACTACACCATCAAGGTCAGTGATGAAGTGTCGTAGGATGCTTAGGGATTATCTAATAGAAATTAAGGGGAGGGTGTTACCAGCTGACTTGATTGTGTTACATATGTATGGATTCGATGTAATACTAGGTATGGACTGATTGACAGCTAATTATGCTAATATTGACTGTCGTATGAAAGAGGTGATATTCAGACCACCAGGCAAGAAAGAATTTAAATTTGTGGGATCGCAAGTGTGTTCCTCACTTCAGTTAGTTTCAGCCACACATGCAAAAAGACTGCTCCTGGATAAATGTTAGGGGTTTATGGTCTTTGTAAATGAGGTGTTAGAAAATGAATCGAAGCTTGGCAGTACATCAGTGGTAAAGGAATTTCAAGATTTTTTTTCCAGAATAGCTACCTGGGTTGCCTCCCGATCATGAGGTAGATTTTACTATAGATTTACTTCCACGAACGACGCTGATTTTTAGGACTCCTTACCTAATGGCTCTAGCAGAATTGGGAGAATTAAAGGATCAGTTGTAGGATATGTTGAATAAAGGGTTTATCAGACCTAGCGTATTGCCCTAGGGAGCACTAATGCTATTTGTAAAGAATAAATACGAGTCTATGAGGACGTGCATAGATTATAGGGAGATAAACAAGGTAACCATTAAGAACAGATATCCTCTACCCCATGTAGATGATTTATTTGATTAGCTTCAGGGTACATGGGCCTATTCCAAGATTGACCTCAGGTCAGGCTATCACCAAGTGAAGGTTAAAGCAGATGGCATCTCTAAGACAAATTTCAGGACCAGGTATGGGTATTATGAATTTCTAGTTATATCATTTGGTCTGACGAATGCTCCTACGGTATTGATGGACTTGATGAATAATATCTTTCATTAGTATTTAGACCAGATCGTTGTGATTTTCATTAATGATATACAGGTCCACTCGAGGAGTTTTGAGGAGCATGACGCACACTTACGGTTGGTACTTCAGACGCTCAGGGAAAAGAAATTGTATGCCAAGTTTAGCAAATGTGAATTTTGGTTAGAGAAAGTGGTGTTTCTGGGGCATTTTATATCAGGGGATGGAATTTTAGTGAATCCCAACAAGATTTGAAGCAGTGTTGAATTGGGTCAGGTAGAAGAAGGTTCAGGAAATCAGAGGTTTCTTGGAACTGGCAGGTTATTACTATCGATTTGTAAAGGGATTTTCAGCATTATCAAGGCCTCTGACGCGCTTGACTAGGAAGAATGTCAGATTTGAATGGGACGATAGTTGTGAGCAGAGCTTCCAGGAATTGAAGTAGGGGCTCGTCACTGCACCAATTTTGACCATCCCGTCAGGGGGTGAGGGTTATGTGATTTACAATGACGCCTCCTTGGAAGGGCTCGGTTGTGTATTGATGCAACAGGGTAGAGTGGTAGCTTATGCGTCTCGACAATTGAAAGAATATGAAAAGAATTATCCCACTCACGATCTGAAATTGGTTGCAGTGGTTCATGTATTAAATATTTGGAGGCATTACCTATACGGTGAGAGATGTGAAAGATTTTCTGACCATAAAAGTTTAAAATACTTCTTTATGCAAAAAGATCTGAATATGCGGCAAAGGAGATGGTTAGAGCTCATCAAAGATTATGATTGCACCATCAGCTACCACCCAGGTAAAGCAAATGTGGCGGCTGATACACTGAGTTGTAAATCAGAGGGTGCAGTACAATTAGCAGCTAAATTTAGTTTCAATTATTTTAAACTATATGGATGTACTATGTACTATGAGATGTTTTACCAGCTAAATTTAGTTTCAGTTATTTGTCAGTGTAATATGTTTGTAAGCTCGGTTGCCACACACTAGTAATAGCATATTTCTTCTTACTGAGAGTTGTCTCATCCCAGTAATTTAATATTTTTCAGGTGATCCAACTAGGCGAACAGATGAAGCTCTCAGATAGTGAGGTCGTCTACACTACCCTGTCTGTAGGGTAAGTTTTAATAGGAGATTGTATTTTTGAGTAGTAACCAGGAGTTTTGGGTATATGATACTGGGATGATGTGTAATTATGTAATTATGTTTTGGGGACGACTTCCCATTTGAGATAATACCTTGATATTTAAGTGGAAAAGGGTAAAGAGGTAAACCTATTATTCTAGTGGATTAATTGAGTGTCCAAAGGGTCTCAGACACCATCATTTCAAAAAATAATATATAAAAAAAATGGTCTAGTGGGATGAGGATGGGTTGTGGGGTGGTAGAAGTTAGCTACCATGGCACCTGGTCAAAAGGAAAGAGAAGGGGCGGTATGAGGTGATTTTTCGAGCAAGGAGGAGAAAGGAGGAGGAGGCATGGAAAAGGCTCAGATACGTGAAAAGGACAAGCCGCTAGCCTCCATACCAAAAAATATTGCCAAAGCTAGTAGGCTTGATGATGACCAGATGAAGCTTATTGTTTAATTGCCCCTTGCAGATTTTCGCACACATAAGAAAAATACTTTAATTTTTTAAAAAATCCAAAGAGGCTAAAAATAAGGAAGAAAAAGAGAAAGAATTCATTAAAAAGATTTTTTTTTTCCATTTTTGTACAAAAAGTCAAAAACCTCCACAAATTACTACTAACTCATAATGTTGAAAAATAACTAAAAATAATAATACCTCAAATAAAAATAGGAAAGAGAAGAGAGGACATCTTGTCCCAAGTCATTTAGGCAAAATGACAATTGACAAAATAAAATACAAACTCATTGTCATAATTTATTTATTCACCGTACGGACAGTGAAACGTGTTCCACTAATATATATATATATATATATATATATATATATATATATTATTAACTTTTTTCTCTTTCTCTTTTTTTTTTTCTTTTTCCGCAGCTCTTTCTCTCTTTCTCTCTATTTCTTCTTCTTTTCCTTGCAGATCTCTGTTTCTCTCTTTTGTTTTCTCTCTTTCTCTCTTCAGTCTCTTCTTTTCTCTCTCTTTTCTTTCTGTTTTCTCTCTTCCTTCAATCTCTTCTTTCTTTCTTTCTCATTTATCTTATTTGTTCTCTCTCTCTCTCGAGAGAGAGAGATCTCTTTTTCCTTCAATCTCTATGTTCTCTTTCCTTCGATCTTTCTAACTTTCTTTTTCTTGACACATCTCTCTCTTTAATTTTCTTTTTAACTTTTTTTTTTCTTCAATCTTTCTAACTCTCTCTTTCGTATTTTCTTTTTGCAGGTTCAGTGAACCCCACAAAGAGCAGAAAGCAAGAGCACTCTGCCAAATCCTTTAAATCTCCAAACCAATAGATCCACAAGTGGATCCAAAGAAAGGTAATAATCCCCCCTTTTGAATCTCTTTCTGTTCAGTTTTTTTTTTAAAAGGTTTTTTTTTTTTCCTTCCTTGGTCTATTAATTTCTTTGATTTTATTAGGATCCAAATGGGAATTTGAGAGTTAATTAACCTAGGCTTAGGTCAGGGTTAGATTTCGGCTTGAATTGGTTATGGGCCAGTTGATTTAATCTAAGTTGGGCCCATTTAGGTCTGGATTCTAAATTTTGGATTGGGATGAACTGTTTTAGGCCCAATTGGACTTTGGGTTAATTAAATTCTGAGTTAGGCTTTGGGTTTAACTAAATTCCGGACTAGGCTTAACTGTCTCAAGCCCAATTGTGTTTTGGATTTAATCAAATGGCTCTAAGCCAGGGTTAAAGGTCAATAGACCTGGGTCTCAGGTTTTCCATTTGATGGGTTAGATTCGGGTCAAGTTGACCTGAATCCGGGTAATTGGGTATGGATATTCCAAATTCAAACTAAATTCTAATAAAATTATTTGAATTTAAACACTAACTATAGAATTCAAAATTCAACATTGGTTAGAGATTTGTAAAATCAAACTATACTTACCTCTGTTTTCAAATTCTCTCCTCCCAGCCTTTTAAATTTCCTTCTATTGTACTTGCCTTTCAAACCTAACCCTCTGTTGTAATTCGAACTCTTCAATTTTCAATCCTCTTTGATTTCTTTGATCTTAGCCACTCAATCTCTTAGCAATTCACTTTTAGTTTTTCAACAAAAACAATTCCTTTCTTACTCTCCCAAAGTCTCAATTTTCTGTATTCCAAATTGCAATTATATGTCCTTCTCACCCTTATAAGGCCTCTATTTATAGGTCTAAAGGAAGCAATTCAATTAAATTTGATTGATCAATCAATTTTAAATTGATCCATCAAATGTAAAGCTAATTGGTTCATCAAATTGATTAATTAATTTAAGCTGCTCAATCATAAATTAGCTTTCATTTTTGATTTCATAATTGACTCTATTTTGTGCTGTGTGCAAGCATGGAAAATTGGAGAATCCACCCTTCTCTCTCTCTCTATCTTAATTTCATCATTTTTCCTTTTTTTTTTTTTTAATTTTTAATGTAAAAGATTCAATTTCCCAGGATTTTATATTTTTTGCATTTTCTCATTTTATGGAATAAAAATGTTACCCAAATTTTGTTATATAAGCCCTAGACAAAACAAGGTGCGTACAATAATGACGAGGCATCCTCATTCACTTATACCTATATATGCATACTTGCATATGATCATAGACAAGCACTACTCATCATGTATGTGAAATTCCTTCACATGTATCCATGCTCTCATGCATTTCAACTAATACATTGTTTTATGCTCATGATGCCCTAATATTCACTCATTCATGCAATTGCATGCACTCATGCATACAACGACAACAACAACAACAAAACCAAGCCTTAGTCCCACTAAGTGGGGTCGGCTATATTAATCCTTTTTCGCCAATTTATGCGATTATGAACCATTTCTTTTGTTAGATTCAAGGATGTTAAATCCTTACTCACTATCTCCTCCCAAGTCATTTTAGGTCTACCCCCACCCCTTCTACTGCCCCCCACATTAACTAAGTCACTCTTCCTCACAGGTACACTATAAGGCCTACGTTGCAAGTGTCCATACCATTTGAGTCGTCCCGCCTTTATCTTATCTTCTATAGGAGCTACACCTAACTTACCACGAATATGTTCATTCCTTAATTTATCTTTCAATGTTATACCACTCATCAATTTAAGCATTCTTATCTCAGCAACTTTTACTTTTTGGATATTATGTTTCTTCGTCGCCCAACATTTTGATCCATATAACATAACTAGTCTTATAGCTGTCCTATAAAACTTCCCTTTCAATTTTAAGGGTATTCCACGATCACATAGCGCACTTGAAGCACTTCTCCATTTTAACCAACCTGCTTTAACTCTATGCATTACATCATCTTCAATTTCTCCTTCAGCTCGCATAATAGATCCAAGGTATCGAAATCTATAAGTGCTATTTATTTCTTCATCATCAAGTTTAATTTTGTCTCCAATATTCCTCCTATCATTACTAAAAATACATTTGATATATTATGTTTTATTTCTACTTATCCTAAAGCCTCCAGATTCCAAAGCCTTTCTCCATAATTCTAACTCAGCCCCTACTCCGTCCCTAGTTTCGTCAATTAATATAATATCATCTGCAAACATCATACACCATGGAACCTCCTTTTGAATACTCTTAGTCAATTGGTCCATCACTAAAGTGAAAAGATAAGGACTTAAAGCAGATCATGTACACCTATGACAATTGGAAATTATCTAGTTTCTCCTTCTATAGTCCTTACACTAGTCATTACTCCATCGTACATATCCTTAATGACATCGGTATACCTACAACATACACCCTTTTTTTTTTTCTAAAACCCACCATTGAACTTCCCTAGGTATCCTATCATATGCTTTCTCAAGGTCAATAAATATCATATGCAAGTCCCTCTTCTTTTCCCTAAACTTTTCCATTAATCTTCTTAAAAGATAAATAGCTTCTGTGGTAGATCTCACAGGCATAAAACCAAATTGATTTTCTGAGATCTTCGATTCTAACCTTAATCTTTGTTCAACTACCTTTTCCCATAGTTTTATCGTATGACTCATAAGTTTAATTCCACGACAATTATTGTTAGACCTAGTGGCTAAGGGCTTTCATTCCAGCCTTGTTTTGATGACAACAACCCATTAGCAGTTCTTTAAGGTTACTAACAATTTTCCTCTAGTCCAGTCCAGATGCATAGGACAGTTCCAAAGCAAACATAAGATATAAACAAGTCTCAAACTAGCAAAGAGTAGATGACCATCAACACAGTCCAACATATGACATACCCGGAACTTAGCCACTAAACCAAAGCGGTTATGGATCCTGCATAGCAAGCACAAGCTCTAGATTGTGTGTGTGAGTAAGAGAGATTGATATTGTAATCCTTTGTGTATGGTGTGGTTCAAAAGTAGCGAGCAAGATATGGGCAAATTACATATGCATTTAGTTCACGATAGACTAGGACATAGGCACTAGTCTCATACATACATAACAAGTCAAGTAAACTGAACAAGATGTCTATAACCCTCAAACATATTTTATCAAACCCAAGACATCTTAAAATAGATTAAAGATCATTTCTAAAACAAATATGAAAACCTTTTACTTCAACATAAACTTGGTTTGAATGAATTTAAAAGGAAAAGTAAAGGGTTCGTTGATGAATACAGGGGTTTCATCGACGAATATAGGGGTTTCGTAGACGAGAACAACACATCACCTCGTCGACGTACACAGGGTACTTGCCGATGAGAATATACCGAGACCACCTAAAAAGTTCAGAGCACCTTCATCAATGAATACAGGGGATTCAGTGACGAAGTCTGTGCAAAGGTTCGTCGACATACACAGGGTACTCGTCGATGAGAATATACCGAGACCACCTAAAAGTTAAGAGCACCTTCATCGATGAATACAGGGGATTCAGAGTCAAAGTCTGTGCAATGGTTCATCAACGTACACAGGGTACTCGTCGACGAAAAGAAATCGAGACCTATCTAAATTCAGAATCAATGGTTTTTCGATGAACACAGGGCGTCGTCAACGAAGGGACTAATGGGACTCGTCGACGAACGTTAGGCTGCAGACAACATTAAATGCGCCAAAACGACTAGTTTTCAATTCGTCTCATGTCAATAAATGCCAAACGGCTGTCCAGCGTTCAACTCGTCTCTTTGGCCTTTAAAACAAGTCTTACGCATTAATTTCAAACCAGTTAAGCATATTGGTTGTTGAGAACAATTATTGCGCATTCATACTAGGGTTTCACTCTGTGCCATCTTGCCCTCTTGCTCATACTTTTGTTTACACTCCATTGACAAACAGGGAATAATATGAGGTTTGTATTGGGATATTTAGCTTAAAGAGGAGCATTTTATGTTGTATCTACTTGTTTTCAAATTCCTTGTATTGTAAGGCTCTTTGTGAGCCATTGTCAGGTGACTCTAAGTGAGCACCGTTGTAAGAGCTCGTTGTGAGCAACTGCTTATATAGGCTTCTCTGTCGGGAAGGAGGATCACATAGTGGATTTGGGGAATCCTTGAGTTGGTCTCAAGGCATAGACGTAGGCTCGGTGTCGAACCATGTTAACACCGCTGCGTTAAGCTTCTCTTTTCCTGTCTCTCTTGTGTTGCTCAATCATTGCTATTTGATTTATATATATATATATATATATATATATATATATATATATATATATATATATACTGTGATATAATACTCTTGTTCTTGCCAATAAATCTTTGTGATTGTAGAAAAAGTTGTATATCCGTGAAAGAAATCTATTCCCCCCCTCTAGACGCATATCCGGGCCAACAAGTTGTATCAAAGCGCCAGTCGCTAGACATTCAGAGTAATTTCCAGGCGCAAAGATCAAAATGGGGGGTATGTTTGCCCAAGGTCAATTCGTGGATCGTCCTCCCAAGTTCTACGGAATTAACTATCCGACATGGAAAGATCGGATGTCAATCTTCATCCAAGCTTATGACTACTGAATGTGGAATGTCATCAGCGAAGGAGACTACGTTTTCAAAAATGAGGAAGGCGATTACATACTGATTGGGAAACTTCCCGAGGCTGATGCAAAGCTAGCACAACTAAATTTCAAGACTAAAACTTTCCTTTATTGTGCTGTAAATGATGAAGAATGCAACCAAATTTGTGGATGCAATGCAGCAAAGGAGACGTGGGAAAAGTTTTAGGTCATGTATGAAGGAACAACCCAGGTAAAGAAGTCAAAAATTTATATGTTAGTTAAAGAATACGAAATGTTTAAATTGGAAGAGGGTGAGTCAATTACTACTATGTTTACTCGCTTTTCACATATTACGAATGGACTAAAAGCCCTTGGTAGAGAATATTCTATGGAAGATAATGTGCAGAAAGTCCTTCGCTCTCTACCGGAATCTTGCCACGCAAAGTCCACAGCAATTGATGAGGCAAAGGACCTACCAAAGGTCACTCTCGATGAGCTAATTTGGTCTCTCATGACCTATGAAATAAAAAAGAAAAACACTACCGTAGAAGCTGAGGTACCAAAGAAGGCAACCGGAATTGCCTTAAAAGCTGGAAAACAAAAGGAGCTCGTGGAGGAAGAAGAAAATGATGACGATGATGAAATTGCTCTCCTTACAAGAAGATTCAGAAATTTTTTGATGAACAAACGAGGTGGAAAACAAAAGGAGAAAGGAGAATCAAGCATAAGGTGCTACAACTACAAAAAGATCGGGAACTACATGACTGACTGCCCTCTCTTAAAAAACAAAGGTAACAATCAGCAAGGAGACAAAAAAAAGTTTAAAGCCATGAACGCAACTGGATGGGATGAGCTAGATGGAACCTCAACCGATGAAGAAATCGAAGAAGAAGTTGTCAACTTCTGCTTTATGGCAGACGAACAAAATGAGGTAAATTTTGACGACGAATACCTTCCATTATATGAAGAATTAGAAGAAAACTGTAGGAAGCTTTACATTGAATTGATAGTTGCCAAAAATAAAAACAAACTTTTAGAAGAAACTTATGTAAGATGTAAACAAATCTGCTCATGTGATACTTTAAAAGAGGAAAATGCATCTCTCAGTTTCAAAAATGAAAAACTTATCAAGGAGTGTAAAAATTACAAAGAGTCATCTCAAAAAGAAGTTGGAAGTTTGAAAAAATAGATTATGGGAATTTTTCAAGAAAATTCAAAATTGAAAAAGAAGGTTGAAGATCAAAATAATACAATTTACAAACTTACAAATGGTAAAGAGAATTTTGATAAGCTATTTGGAGTCCAAAGATTTGGAATTTTCAAAAAATGATTAGGGTATGGCTTATCGTCATTCGAATCAATTGGTTTTGCAAATCTTTGTGCTAAAAGAAGCTCCTTGTCAAAGAAAATCCTTGCACCTAAACCAAACCCCTTACATGCCAATAAAGTTTACTTATATTGCGAAAGAAATAGTCAAGTACGCTTTACTTGCCCCTTCAAGGGAAACAAAGGAAAATGCATGAAATACAAATGGGTGATTAAGAACTCTAACCCCATAGGACCCAAGACAATATGGGTACCAAAACAAATCACTTAGTGCTGTGGGTAGGTATGCCTAAAGACCAACTCCACAAGAAATAAATGGTTCCTTGATAGAAGTTGCTCAAGACACATGACGGGAGATGCAAGCAAATTCATCTCACTCACCTACAAGAAGGAAGGATTGGTAACATTTGGAGACAATGCCAAAAGAAGAATCATCGGTAAATGTAAAATAGCTAATTCATCCTTGGCTATTGAAAATATTGCTCTTGTGAATACACTTAAACATAACCTATTAAGTAATAGTCAGTTGTGTGATAAAGGGTTAAACATTACATTCCAATCCACCAAATGCTTGATAAATGATTTAAATGGAAATATCATACTAGTAGGAAAACGTGAATCCAACATCTACACAATTGAGTTTGATGACATTAAAACATGATACATTAGATGTTTGGCTGCAACTAATGAAAATTGTTGGTTATGGCATAGAAGACTAGGTCATGCTAACATGAATTTACTGCATAAGCTATCATCTAAGGAACCAGTAAATGGGCCTACCGAAAGATAATTATGTAAGAAACAAAGTATGTGATGCATGTCAATATGGAAAACAAGTTAAATCATCTTTCAAAATCAAGAAAATGATATCCACTTCAAGACCTTTAGAGTTGATCCATCTTGATTTGTCCGGACCAAATGATATTACAAGTATTAGTGGAAAATTGTATGCCTTTGTAATAGTTGATGATTTCTTTAGATTCTCATGGGTAATCTTTCTTGTAAACAAAAGTGATACTTGCAATGCTTTCATCCATTTTTGTGGTAAAATTTAAAATGAAAAGGGAATGTCAATTGTTCACATTAGGAGTGATAGAGGAAGAGAATTTAGAAACAAAGAACTAGAAGACTTTTGTAACAAAAATGACTATTCACACAACTTCTCCACACCAAAAACTCCACAACAAAACGGAGTAGTTGAAAGAAAAAACCGAACACTCCAAGAAATGGCTAGGACAGTGCTTAACGAACATAATCTTCCAAAATATTTCTGGGCTGAAGCCGTTAGCACAACTTGTTATGTTAGTAATCGCGTAATCATTAGATCCAAAATAGGGAAAATCCCATATGAGATATGGAAGGGTAGAAAAGCAAACATTCACACTTTAAGGTTTTTGGATGCAAATGTTTCATATTAAATGATAGAGATCATTTGGAAAAATTTGATTCAAAATCCGATGAGGGAATCTTTACAGGATATGCAATTATCGGTAAAGCGTATAGGGTGTTCAATAAAAGAACTCAAACTGTTCAAGAATCAACACACATTGTTTTTGATGAAACTGACCCTCACACATCCAAAACAACTGTTGACATGGAAGAAGATGATCAAGTCACCACCATTAGAATTGAAAAGGAACTTGAGCAACTTAAGATAAATAATGATCAAAATAAAGACTGTCAAGACATAAAAATTGATCATCCAGAATCATCATCTAATGAAAAGTCTAGGGAACCAGAAGAAGAAAATTACGAACTCCCTAGAGCTTGGAAATTTGTTAGGAATCACCCAACTGATCTTATCATAGGTAGTCCATCCCAAGGAGTTAGTACTAGATCTCACTTAAGAAGTGGATGTAATCATATAGTTTTCTTATCCCATCTAGAACCAAAGAACCTTGAGGAAGCTGAAAATGATGAAAATTGGATCAATGCCATGCAAGAAGAACTAGACCAATTTGAAAGAAACAAAGTATGAGACTTAGTTCCTAAACCCAAAAACACTAGAATAATAGGCACAAAATGGGTGTTTAGGAATAAGAAAGATGAAGATGGCAATATTGTTAAAAACAAAGCTAGATTAGTGGCTCAAGGGTATAACCAACAAGAGGGTATTGACTATGATGAAACTTATGCCCCTGTGGTAAGACTAGAAGCTATTAGGATGTTACTAGGATTTGCTTGTTACAAAGACTTCAAACTATTTCAAATGGACGTAAAAAATGTTTCTAAATGGATACATAAATGAAGAAGTCTATCTGAAGTAACCTCCAGGATTTGAGAGCCACACACATGCCGAATATGTATACAAACTCTCAAAAGCCCTTTACAGACTTAAGCAAGCACCAAAAGCATGGTATGAACGTTTAAGCAAATTTATCCTAGAAGATGGGTTCACAAGAGGAAAATTTGACACTACATTATTTTTAAAATATAAAGAAAAGGATATGCTAGTCATACAAATTTATGTACATGATATCATTTTTGGTGCTACAAATGAGACTCTGTGTCAAGAATTTGCCCAAACCATGCAGAAAACATTTGAGATGAGTATAATGGGTGAATTAACCTTCTTCCTAGGGTTGCAAATAAAACAAATAAAACACGGAATTTTTATTAATCAAAGCTAGATACGTTAAGGACATGCTTATGAAGTTTGGTCTTGAAATGGGCAAAACTAAAGTAACTCCTATGAGCATCACAACGAAACTTGACACTAATGAAAAAGGGAAGAATGTTGACCAAAAGCTTTACCGAGGGATGATTGGCAGTCTGTTATATCTCACTTATAGCAGACCCAATATCATGTTCAGTGTCTATTTATGCGCTAGATTCCAATCATGTCCCAAAGAGTCACATCTTCATGCCTTCAAGAGAATTTTTAGGTACTTAGCAGGAATAAATGACTTAGGACTCTTTTACCCTAAGAATGCTCTCTTTGATCTCACCTGCTACTCGGATGCCGACTATGGAGGTTGCAAAACCAATAGAAAAAGCGCTAGTGAAACATGTCACTTCCTAGGACATTCACTTGTGTCATGGTTTTGCAAAAAGTAAATTTATGTCGCTCTCTCAACCACCAAGGCTGAATACATTACAGCTAGGAATTGCTATGTTCAAGCCTTATATATGAAGCAACAACTTGAGGATTTCAAAGTTTTAATCAAGGGAACTCCAATTCATTGTGATAACACTAGTACCATTAACATCTCAAAAAACCCGTGCCTGCACTTTAGGACCAAACATATTGAAATATGACACCATTTTATCCGAGATCATGTCCAAAAGGGGGATGTTGAGTTAGTTTACATTCCCATTGAAAATCAGCTAGCTGATATCTTAACAAAACCTCTCAATGAAGAAGGGTTCAACAAAATCCGGCATGCCCTAGGCATGTGTACTCCCACAGACCTATCTTAGGATCTTCTAGTTGTCCCTCTTCTGCTTTAAAGCTCCAACTAAGTGAAACACAACTTTTCTCATTGGCCTCATCGATGAACACAGGGGATTCGTCTTCGAGAAGTGTAAGGTTCTTCGTCGATGAACACAAGGGTTTTGTCGTTGAAATGTCTGATAACCTCATTGATGAACACAGAGTATTTGTCGATGAAAACTGTCGAGACACTTCAAATATTAGCTAGCCAATAGCGACCTCTTTCAAACCCTAACCCTAATCTTTCGAACCCACTCCATCCTCTCGCCACTCTGAACCCATCCTCCTTCCTTCCTCACACCAAACCTTCTCCCGCCATCCTGCTTGCCCTACCCGCCTTCTTCCTTCACTCGCACCAGCAAGCAACCGCACATACTCCACCACCGGCACAAAGCTCACCAGCCAATAAGAGTTTCCGTCTCTCCCGTGCCGTCTTTGCTAATGGCTCCTTGCCCAAAAAAGAGAGTTCTTCAAACTGAGGCTGGAGAAGGGTCTTCTCACCGTCCTCCCACCGACCAACCCCGACAAGCCTCCACCGACATTGACCTACGGTTTGTTTCCGCCGAGGATGCCTATCTCTATCACAATGACATATGCAAGCGACACATTGTCCATGGTAAGATCGTACCATCAGCATTCCTTCAACTTCACTTTCCCACATTGTTATCCAAAATTCAAGTCGTTGGATGGGATGCCCTCTTCGATCTGGGGGAGCTTGTCTATGAAGAGCTAGTACGAGAATTTTACGCTAATTTTATTCCGTCACATCATGGGCATTGCCGCATACTCCACAGTACGAGGAACCCTCATTTGCCTTTCCGACGACACTTTCACTCAAGTCCTCGGCTGTCGACTCTATCCTATCCACGGCCTCCTGCCTACATGCTACAATTGATTTGAGTCTCACGAAGCCCTCAAATTGATAACTGGTAACCCCCGTATCCCTCATGTCACACGACCTAAATCTAAGGGCCTCACAGTTGAGTTTCGAGTCCTCCACCACATGATCACCTATAACTTCTGCCCCCAGACTGGTGGACGAGATTAGGTGACCCTCAGCGATATCTTCAGAATGTATTGCCTATGGGTCGACAGAGGCATCTACTTGCCCACGATTATTTTTCAGAACATGGAAGAAAGTATGAAACGGCAACGGGGCTGCCTCCCATACGGTCGTCTACTCACCACATTCTTTAATCATTTCGGCCTCATTCGCGCCAGGATGCCTTCTATTCGACCTGCGCCGGATGACACCTATACAGAGGCCACCTTGCATCGCATACACTTCGAAAAGGATGACGATACAAACACGTTGGTCAAAACCCACGAGCAGGGTCGGGCACCAATTGATGAGGTCGAAGCAGCCATGGATGAGGACGACAAGGCTGAGGACCCTGCGGTTGACCCTATACTAGAGCAACTAGATGGTATTCATCTCGCCATGACGCAATTCGATCTGCGTACCCGTGCCTACTTCGATTCGATCGATGCGGCCCTCGTACTTCAAGAGAATAGAAATTGCGTTCGCTTCGACTCCATCGATGATTCCCTAGCCACTCTCCTAGCAAAATTTGATCGCCCACAGGATTAATGCACAGTGGCACCTCCTATTTTTGATAATGGCAAAGGGGGAGATGAAAGGACCTTTTGTAGGATGTTAGTTTTTGATATCATGTTGATGTAGTAATGATGTTTCTGATGTAGTTAGACATGTTGATTGAGTTTATGATGTAGTGATGATGTAGTGATGTAGTGATGATGATGACTTAGCTCCTGATGACTTTGCATTTATTTTGATTTTTCTGAGGAAAATTGTTGTACATTAATCATGGATGGACTTGTGTTGAATGAAAAATACTAAAATGCTTGTGATGAATATGCTTGTGTGGAATATTGAGATACTTATATACTGAATTGCCATTATAGGATATTAAAATCATGCAGGTTTAAAAACACGTAAAATGTTTTATTTACAGACGACATGCTGCCAAAAATTCATTTGAGTATCTTTTCAAAAACTAAAAATAATTATCATAAAGTGCATACATTAAGGGGGAGGAATTGTTAAAATTTCAACATTTGCTTATAGTGAGGGGGAGCATCTTTTCAAAAGAACACTAATGGATTGTCATCATCAAAAAGGGGGAGAATGTTAGACCTAGTGGCTAAGGGCTTTCATTCTAGCCTTGTTTCGATGACAACAACCCATTAGCAGTTCTTTAAGGTAACTAACAGTTTTCCTCTAGTCCATTCTAGATGCACAGGACAGTTCCAAAGCAAGCATAAGAGATAAACAAGTCTCAAACCAGTAAAGAGCAGATGCTCATCAACACAGTCCAACATATGACATACCCAGAACTTAGCCACTCAGCCAAAGCGGTTATGGATCCTGCATAGCAAGCACAAGCTCTGGGTTGTGTGTGAGTAAGGGAAATTTATTTTGTAATCCTTTGTGTATGGTGCCGTTCAAAAGTAGCAAGCAAGAGATGGGAAAATTACATATGCATTTAGTTCACGATAGACTAGGACACAGACACTAGTCTCACACATACATAACAAGTCAAGTAAACTGAGCAAGATGTCTATAACCCTCAAACATATTTTATCAAACCCAAGACATCTTAAAATAGATTAAAGATCATTTCTAATACAAAGATGAAAACCTTTGACTTCAACATAAACTTGGTTTGAATGAATTTAGAATGAAAAGTAAAGGGTTTGTCGACGAATACAGGGGTTTCGTCGACGAGAACAACACATCACCTCGCCTATGTACACAAGGTACTCGTCGACGAGAATATACCGAGACCACCCTTCATCGACGAATACAGGGGATTCGACAATGAAGTATGTGCAAAGGTTCGTTAACGTACACAAGGTATTTGTCGATGAGAATATACTGAGACAACCTAAAAGTTTAGAGCACCTTCGTCGACAAATACAAGGGATTTGGCAACGAAGTCTATGCAAAGGTTCGTCGACGCACACAGGGTACTCGTCGATGAAAAGAAACCGAGACCTATCTAACTTCAGAACCAATGGTTCTTCAAAAAACACATGGTGTCGTCGACGAAGGGACTAATGGGACTCATTGACGAAGTCGTGACCTCATCGAAGAACGTCCTGTTGCAAACAGCATTAAATGTGCCAAAATGGCTAGTTTTTAATTTTTCTCATGTCAATAAATGCCCAACGACTCTCCAGCACTCAGCTTGTCCCTTTGACCATTAAAATAGGTCTTATGCATTAATTTCAAACCAATTAAGCATATTGGTTGTTGAGAACAATTATTGTGCATTCATACTAGGGTTTCACTTTATGCCATCTTGCCCTCTTGCTCTTACTTTTGTTTACACTCCATTGACAATGAGGGAATATTGTGAGGTTTGTATTGGGATATTTAGCTCAAAGAGGAGCATTTTACATTGTATCTACTTGTTTTCAAATTCCTTGTATTGTAAGGCTCTTTGTGAGCCATTATAAGGTGACTCTGAATGAGCACCATTGTAAGAGCTCGTTGTGAGCAGCTGCTTGTATAGGCTTCTCCACCGGGAAGGAGGATCACATAGTGAATTTGGGGAATCCTTGAGTTGGTCTCAAGGCATGGACGTAGGCTCTGTGCTGAACCACGTTAACATCGCTGCGTTAAGCTTCTTTTTTCTTGTCTCTCTTGTGTTGCTCAATCATTGCTATTTGATATATATATATATATATATATATATATATATATATATATATATATATATATATATTGTGATATAATACTCTTCTTCTTGCCAAGAAATCTTTGTGATTGCAAAAAAAGTTGTATATCCATGAAAGACGTCTATTCACCCCCCTCTAGACGCATATCCGGGCCAACAATTATTACAATTTTGAATATCTCCTTTATTTCTGTATATAGGTATTAAAGTGCGTTTCCTCCATTCATCTGACATTTTCTTAGTTTTTACAATTGTATTAAATAAATTAGTTAACCATATATTTCCATTATCACCCAAGCATTTCCAAACTTCAATTGGTATGTTATTTGGTCCCATAACTTTCCCATTTTTCAGCTTTTTTAGTGTAAACTTAACTTCGTTAACTCTAATTTTTCAAATAAATCTTATATTTTTAGTATTTTCCTCATTTGACAATTCTAAATTTAAGCCTTTTATTTGGTTTTCGTTAAACAACTTACTAAAGTAACTTTGCCATCTTTTTTTAATATCTTCGTCCTTAACCAAGACAATATCATCCTCACTTTTTATACATTTTACATTTCCTAAGTCCTTACTCTTTCTTTCTCTAGCGTTAACAAGTTTAAATATATTTCTTTTACATACCACAAGCACATGCATACACAGCACATGCGTACCCAAAGACCCATATGCTTGCATGCATAACATTCGCGGACGTTCATGCCTTCACATGCACATGCATATACAACCACAACACACAATTGAGAGAGAGAGAGAGAGAGGAGAGAGAGAGAGAGAGAGGAGAGAGAGAGAGAGAGAGAGAGAGAGAGAGAGCTAGAGAGAGAGAGAGAGAGAGAGAGAGGAGCATGCTTACAAATTAAGGGGGGGGGGGTTGTGTGCAATATTATTTTTTAGAGTTTGGACTACTGGGAGTTAGAACTGAAAGAGGGAAGAGAAGATGAAGGGAAAAAAGAGGGAGTGGCCGAGAGGTATTGTCGAGAGTTATTTCTCCCTAGTCTTTGTTTTTGGGTTTAAGAAAAATAACTAAGGTTTGAGTCTTGGGGACCATATGACTTTTCATTTGAGATAATACCTTGATATTAAAGTGGAAAAGGGTAGAGAGGCAAACCTATTATTCTAGTGGATTAATCGAGTGTCCAAAGGATCTCAGACGTCATCATTTCATAAAATAATAAATAAAAAAAATGATCTAGTGGGATGAGGATGGGTTGTGGGGTGGTAGAGGTTAGCTACAATGGCACTTGATCAAAGGAAAAGAGAAGGGGCGGTGTGAAGTGATTTTTCGAGCAAGGAGGAGAAAGGAGGAGGAGGCATGGCAAAGGCTTAGATACGTGAAAAGAACAAGCCGCTAGCCTCCATACCAAAAAAAATTGCCAAAGCTAGTAGGCTTTATGATGACCGGACAAAGCTTATTGTTTAATTGCCCCTTGTAGAATTCTGCACACATAAGAAAAATACTTTAATTTTTTAAAAAATCCAAAGAGGCTAAAAATAAGGAAGAAAAAGAGAAAGATTTCATTAAAAAGATTTTTTTTTTCCATTTTTGTACAAAAAGTCAAAAACGTGCACGAATTACTACTAACTCAGAATGTTGAAAAAGAACTAAAAATAATAATACCTCAAATAGAAATAGGAAAGAGAAGAGAGGACATCCTGTCCCAAGTCATTTAGGCAAAAATGACAATTGACAAAACAAAATACAAACTCATTGTCATAATTTATTTATTCATAAATATAAAAATGACACCAAACAAGCTAAATTTTGTTACAAGAAAAACTAAAGAGCCATCCATACACATTTGTTAATAACATGTTTCCATTATTTAATGTAAACAATTATTTTTTAGATTATATTAGGAAGGCAGGCACATGACCTAACTTTCCTCTTTTCCAATTTCAAAAGACCATTTTTCTTTTTATTTATTTTTTCCCTGTACATCTAATTGTTGTACAATTGCTGCTACTTTCTTTTCCTCCCAAAGAGAGGAAAACCCAAAAAGACACAAAACATTTTAAAATTTCAGAAAACCAATTGTTAGTGAATTCTTTCCTTCCATTTCACATTGTAGCACTTGGCTAAGGAATCTCTCTAATACACCAATCCTGGAAATTCACCCTCATAATTAATAACTAAAATTTAAAATAATCTACTTAATTAATCATGCATGTTCAAAAATTTCAGAATCGTCATCAATGGTCAATTGAATTTCCTTTCTGGTCAAATGAGGAAAATAATAATAAATGAAAATTTGAATTTCCAAATACAAGGTAAAAGAAAAAATTACCATACTTCTCAATTTCAATACATCCGCAAGAAAGGCATCACTACATGAGATTTTTGCTACTGTCCTGGGACTAGGTATAGAAGATGCGCAGGATCGATTTTTGCAGCCTCATTTGCGCAAGATAATAGGAGAGCCACAGGCAGTGGAGCAATGGTAGCTCACTGGATCTCTGGCAGGCTTCTCAACCACCATCTGGGGTAAAGAAACTGGGTTCTAGCAGGAGACAAGGTTTTGAAATAGGGTTTGAGACTCTTCAAAACCCCTAAAATGGGGTGTTCCATGTATGTGACCATTGTCCAAAGGTAGATTCGTCGAGGCATACCATCCAAGCTGGCTCAAATGGTCATCTTAAGATGTATTTTTTGAACTACCTGAATTGCCGACAATCCATGACTGACCAGCTTTATTTAGATCCACATGACTTTAGTTACCTGAAGTGACTTTTTCCACCCCAAATTACACAATTAATTGGAAGAATTTTGAGACTTGCCAACTGTGTAGAAGTGAAACTGAATCCTTCCAGCAGACTGTCTTCTCAAAATACCTTGCCCTCTCAAAATACCTTGCCCCCACACGTGGAAACACCTTGCCCTCACATATGGAAAAACCGAAGAAATGCAAAATTATGCTCATAGGTGGATCAAAATTCATATTGTCAAGCAACAGTTTTCCTATTTTTACTGTACGTTTTAGGTTTCCGCACTTCCTGTCCCTTAGGTGTATGAGCTGAAGGCTTCAGAGTTCCAACACCCGAAACCTTATCTGATGCCTGATGGCATGACTTACCTTTTTGGTGCCTGGAATTTGGAGTCGACTTCTGTTTTGTGTCTTCAATCACCAATCTTGTCTCCCTCACATCTTTGGCATGCAATTCTGTCGGGGCAGAGTCCGCTCCATTACAGGCAGTACCAGTACTAGGCAATTCCTGTTCGAGCTGGGACAAATTTCTCTTTGTCTTGCACGTTGGGGCATCCTTTTTCTGAGAATGTCCATGGTGGAAGCTCCAACGAGCATTCTCAAACCATTTGGTAACCTATAAAATAGAAACTTTTGAGAGACAAAGCATGAAAACACATTTGCTGTTTTAGTGGAAAGAAAAAGGATGACCTGCTGTAGAGTGATTCCTAGCTCTTTTGCCATTTTTTCTTTTGCGACACGGTCAGGATATTGATTATCCTTGAAGTATTTATATAATCCCTGCATTAAAACAATGGCAATCATTTATGGTTCTGAAAAAGCATTTATGTTCTTCACTACACGTGTATGTAAAAGATTGCTTTTGTGTGTGTGGATGTGCACTTGTGTGCATGGGAGATACGAGATTGCATGCACGAGAAACAAGAGAAAGGAAAATAACTCCATCCTGGACAGATCACTTCTCTTGTCAGTAATATGCCAATTTTAGATATTAAAGAAGTGATTGAATGTGAAGATAAACTGATCTTGAGAATGCAATAACACTGCAGTCTGTCATTCAAGACCTGCCAAAATATGTGCAACAAGATCCAAAGGCAAGATTTCCCATAAAAGGTAGATCAATGCCGATTTTCTATATATTCTTTTTTATTTTATCTTTTGAATTTGCTTGCTTTACTCTGCATGGCATATATTTGTACTACTTTCACTTGCAAAATATGAGCATTTACCAAAAGTTCTATTATTGACAAATTTGCAATTGCGCCATGTGGTTCGTCTCCCCATCCTCTGTGGAGATGGGAGTTCAACTCCCCTTGTGGGCACTTTGTTGAGCCTTTGGGGTTTTGTACCTGTTTGTTTTGTATAATGTTATTGGGGGTGGTTGGTTTGCAGCTAGGGGTGAAGGGGTGTAGTTATGAGCCTGCCCCCTATAAGGCTCTTGTACAGGCGGAGCTTCAAAAAAGGAAAAAGAAAAACGCAACAGCCTGCATTCTAGGGATGCAATCATTTCTCAAACATTAAGCAAATGTAAATCACTGAAAAATAAATAACTGCAACAAAATGTCCTGATTCAATTTAAATATGCAAAAGTAAATGTAATCCATCTGCTAACTAGATTCAAAAAATAGACATTCCAACAGTCAAAGCTTCATACATCCATATTGGAAGTCTTAGGCTTGAATCCATGGTTTTAAATCGTGGTAACGGGTGGCATAACGTAACGGTAACGGGTGCAATGGGAAGTGGGAGTAGCGGATGTTACATAACAGGAAGCGGGTGTAACGGTTTTAAATCGTGGTAACGGGTGGCATAACGTAACGGTAACGGGTGCAATGGGAAGTGGGAGTAGCGGATGTTATATAACAGGAAGCGGGTGTAACGGCCGTGAATTTTTTTGTAGCACACACAACGTTGTGCATATTAGCATACTTGCATGTTTTAAGCTTTTAGCCCTTCTTAGAAAGAATTTTAGTGTATTTTGGATCCTTTAGTTCAAGTAACTAAATTTTTTGGTAATGGTAACAAGTTTACATTTGTTTTAAACCACC
This sequence comes from Malania oleifera, assembly GCF_029873635.1. NCBI lineage: Eukaryota > Viridiplantae > Streptophyta > Magnoliopsida > Santalales > Ximeniaceae > Malania > Malania oleifera. The sequence goes on from NC_080421.1 coordinate 22,026,314, forward strand.
ATTGATAGAAAAATTACGCGTGTGTACGTATTTATACTTCTCATTGTTCTTATCTGTGATAATTTCTTATGTGTGCTAAATTAATTAATTAAAAAAAATACATTATACACTCCATTAATCTATTAGACACATAAGACATACGAATAATACAAATATAAAATAGCTAGAAAAGAAAGAAGGTTGAAGTTGAAAAATATAAAACATAACTAAAGAAGGTTGAAGTTGAAAAATATAAAACATAACTATCACATTACTAATATTGTCAAAATAAAATATTTTCCTAAGTTAGTATTTTTCAAATTGTTAATTAATGCATCTCTTGTGAGTATTTAAAGAAATAGTAAATTTTGTATCATTGTCATCCTCATTATAATCTTTTCCCCCTCTTGTCATATGGTATATTGAGAATGATTTATGAATGAGAGGGAAAAAGTGAGAAGGAAAAAGAAATAAATTTTTTGATGTAACAGTCCTATAGCAGTTACGTAATGGCTATAGCGGCCTTTATGTAACAGTCGCGGTCCGTAACGGCCGCTACAACCGTGATTTTTCTTCCCAAACAATTTCACGGTGTGTAACGGTATCGATAACCCAACAATTTCTCTTTGTGTAGCTCAGGCCCACTTGGGTTGATGGGTTGTGGGCCAACAATGTATAGCAAGCCTTAACATTCCCCCACACAAGTAGCCTGACTGTGCGTGGATAGATAAACAAATAATGAATAATAATGAATAACACCCATATTGGAAACACGATAATTTTTTAATAAGCTTACATTAAACACGGTGATGTAGGAGAAGCAAGACCATGGGTAGACCTGGCAAAGCGGATCAAGTCAGATAATCTATAGCTGATTAGGTGGATTATCGGGTGAGGATATTACAATCCATATCTGACTCATTTAAGTTGCGGATTTATGGTGGTTAGGATCAGATAATCCGTGGCGGATGACAAATAATCTGTCATTCTCATCCCTAATATAATTTTTTTACCATCCGATAAACAATTTATTTGTAACATAATAATTGAGATTATTTTTAAAATTATAATTTGGTAATTGTCAAACATTTAATACCTAATCACAAAATCATAATTTTTTGAGGCTTTTGTTTTGATCACGAGAAAATTAAGAATTTGGACATGAGTTTGAATGTGGGCATAGGGCAGACTTAGAGACACATACAATAGTACAAGAGTTGGGGTGTGGGACTAAGTCTTGGTTAATCGAGCTTATTCCAATTGAATTGATGCCAAATAAGCATGGGCATATGAAATTATCAATGAATTTAAACACTAGTTGTTGGTGAATAGGCGGGTATCCATCTGATAAAATCCTAAATCCGTCAACTAACTCATTTAAAAGCGGATAAAAAAAGTTTAAACCATATTCAACTCATTTAATGTGCAAATCAGTTATGAGTTGGCTTAAGCGGATCGGATTCGATTCGGATTAATATATTTTTATCCATTTTGCTAGGTTTAACCATGGGTAGATCCTTGTTGGAGAATAATTCAAAAGAATTGGGACAAGAATTGTTATGTTTGGTTAATAGTTTATTATGTGTTTGATTAGTATAGTATAATGTATATTTGGGGGCTTGATTGTAATATTTGTGTGTTCTAAGGGAATATTTGTAATGTAGTGTAGTTTTAGCCTTTACCGTATAATAATTTCATGTGAAAAGGCTTTCTTATAAATAGTGTAAAAGTCATGTTGTAGGCAGTTGTTGAATTTGAGTTCCCACTTTATCTCCACTCTCCTCCACAACACCCCCACTTCTCCTCCGTCCTCTCTTCAATTTCTTCTTCTCTCTCCCATGGCTGCAATCCTTGATGATGCCCCTGCATCACATGGGCAACAAGACCAGAACCCAGAAGCCCCTGGCAACCATGGCTCCGATACAATGCTAGATTATCACTTTACCTAAAAGCTTAACCTGATAGGTTGTGGGCGGACAATGTTTATTGAGCCTTAACAAGATTGAAATAACAGAAATGAAAAACTTACAGAAATACCTGAGTCACAGCTTCCCCAAGTCTTTTATATGCTGATCTTCTAACTTTTCTTGCACTAGAACCAGGTCCAGAAGAACCTTCATAGGATTTTGCAGGTGAATCATTTACGCCTTCAATTTTCAGATTCTCATGCGTTCTCCTTTGGCTATGTTCAGAGTCCTTTAGGTTGTGCCTTAAGTCATTTGTCATCCTTCCATTCTTCATGGTTGGACTCATCTGCAATGGAGAAACTTCCCTTGTTTTTTTGTTTCTTTTCTTTGGCACATTAGTTTCAGTCCAATCTTCATCATCACTTGAATCGGAGGAAATGTTTCCATACGTCTCCTTCACAGACCAGCATTCAAAACAAAGATAAGAAAACTTGAAAACAGCGAGGGAACAGAAAAAGTAATGATGCCAACATCATAAGATTCGAAGCGAATTTACCTGAGAAACTTGGAGTAAAAATAATTAAAAACAAAGGATAACCAGGGTTAAATTTTAACTTCAAATTTTTATTTTTATTTTTAAAAGACAACCAAGGATGAGGATAGATGAAGTTAAACACATGACATTTTCGGGCATCTCTCCTGTGGATCTGAACATGGTTCTTCTGCACATCTTAGTAAAAGAGTACAAATTATACCCAAAGAATCAAAGTTCAATTGTCAAGCAAAAGTCCCCCATTTCTAGCATGGGTTCTGCTGTTACACACTTGAGGGTGTATTAACTGAAAAGTTTGGCATTTCATCATTCAAACCTTATTGCTGCCTGATTATCTGAGCTACCCACTTCGGCATTTCATCTACTGCACAGTGTTTTCCTTAGTCTCATAATTCTACTTGCTATGACATGAGCAAATGCATAATTTTACCTATTTCTTTATATTGCATATCAGTAAATTCAGTTCAAGTTTTTGACCAAACAGCAATCTCTCCTAGAATGTTCACACATAAATCAAGCCATTCATCTGCATGACTAGAAGGCTACAATCAGCAGCGATAATGGACAGAATTTCTCCAATCCAATACATTAAAAAATAAAATCCAAAACATGTGGACGTCTGACTGAAATTAGTAAAAATAATAAACAAATTCATTGGGTTTAATGAGAATACTAGCTTTGAGCCATTGAAATGCATATCATTGCACATAAATTCCATTTATTTTGCAGGATCCAGCAAGTGCATGAAAAAGAGATTAACAATATCAGAAATAAAATTTGAAAGAACACTTACATCATACAGTTTCTTATAATCCAGCCTTTCTACATGCCTTTTCCCTGATACAGGTGTAGAATCATCTAGTCCAGGACTGGACTCTAAAGTGGTTAACAGCTCATCTCTTAAAGAATTTTTGTTTCCAGCAAGTTTGGATCTTTTACCATTTGAACAACCAGTCGCTTTGCTATGGTCCAGGGATGGATTCTCGACTTTTTCCAAACAGGTTTTATCTTCCAATGCAGTGGTCAAATCCTCAGAGTCAGATGTAAAATCAGAACTCGAACTTTCTGGTTTAGTCTGCTCATCGAGATCCAGAGCATCAGGTTCATAATCATCATCCTCTGAATCATCAGAAGGTAGCCCCATGTTCTGTCCATCACTGCGTGAAACTTCCAAGTCACCAGATGCAGAAGTGAAATCAGATTCATCAGGACTTGATTCATCTCCCTGAACACCCTCATCAGCATCTGGAACATCGGGGTCATAGTCATTATCCTCAGAATCATCTGATGAAAATCCAAAGCTCTGATCGTGCTTATTTCCCCCTGCCGCTGCAGCAGCAGCTTCAGGAAAAACTTTCTGCAATTAAGAGGCATCAAAACTAATTAAACCTGTAACAAACCTAAGAAAGCAAAGACAGGAGATTTTATAATTGACCTCCCAGCTGTCAGTAATGGAAAGATCTGTTCCTTGAGAATCATTAAGTAAGTCAAGGCAGTCAACTTTGCAATCACATGCTGGGCATAGCCAACCCTCATCACCAGGAGGAACTGAAAACATAAAATGAAGGACCATGATGACTTAAAAGTTGCTCAATAACCATAAATCCAAATTATTAACATCACAAGCAGTTTGGATGTTACTTCTTAACAATGGTGGCTCCAAACATAACTGGTGGAACCCACGTTCGCAAGCACCATCACACAGTATGATATCGTCATTGGTGGAGAGATCTTTGGATCCACATTTGGCACAGAATATCTGCCATAAGAAAATGTTGTCTAAGAATTTAATATTTCATGCACAAACAATCAGTTAAAAGAAGCAGGTATATCATTCAAATGAAAAAAAAATCCACGGAAGAATGAAGGTTGTTTTCGGCTAGCAAACTTCTCTTACATCCTCACTGTCAATCTGTCCTTCAGCATCAAATAGAGAATCTGAAAGCCTTCCTTCAGTGCATAATGAATCAAGATGTTGAAACAAATCTCTTATTTTAACTTTGCGACGTAAAATTTCAGATTTGGCTCTTTGAAGCTCCTTCTCAGGCTTCAGTTTGTCAAGACTGCAAAGTTATGGAAATAATTAGAATAAACAATTAAGTATAAACAAACAAGGTAAAGTTCTTCCGACCTTGATGACATCTCAAGACTAGACAAGTGCTCAAGTTCATTATGCTTGAGCACTTTTGACCCTCTCTCCAACAGATATGATGTAGATACAACATAAAACAGACACTCTAATTGAAAAGAGCAACATAACTACAGCAACCCACAACAATTTTTATTTTACAAGTAAAAAAAATATGTAAGGAAATAAAAAGTTATAACCACTTGGCAATAGCAATATTTGGATTCCACATTTCAGGAAATTTTGGCTCTCTCATCTACTCTACATGTTAAAGGGTAGATGCATTTAAGTGTTTTGTCAACGTAAAAAAGTGTGTTAGATAAAGTATGCCCTTTTTTCCCCCCCAACATACTCCTTATAACATGTGTGTACGCCTATTACATAATATTCAAACATATTTGCACATGCTCGTCACATAGCAGCTTAATCCTAGCTTCCCAAAAATTTTCTCAAATCTAGGAGCATCTCATGTGGCTTCATGGAATTGCAGAAATGCTTTTTGGTCGAGAGAGAATCTAAAGTGGCTTTTCGGTCTTGCAAAAAGGCATTTTGATCACGCAAAAATATAAACATAGATATATCCGTAATAATAAAGCATCTGAGTAGTATTATTACACCCACATCAAAATCAATACAGTTATTAATACTACAGAACAAATGGCAAATCAGTTTTATTTTTTTTAAATAAAACTTCACTCATCAAAAAAGGAACTAGTCATATAAGTACTATGCCAGGTAGCACAAAAGGTTATTTTGGATCAATTAAAAAATTGTTGCAGTGATCTGATTATGCAATAGTCAATGAGTTCTTAAGTCAGCTCAGTGTCATAAAATCTGGCTTTATTTTGCTGTTTTCTATTTTCTTTAGTCAGTCTTCTATGTCTTATTTACAGGTATTTTGACCAGTAGAAATTTATTTTAAAATCTATGTGAGTTTTAAGCAAGTCATGACTTTTTGCAGGTGTTTTGTTCATTTACATGTTTAAAATTTCTACTGAATAGAGCTACAGCCCTCAGAATAGTTCAAAAATGAAAAGATAAAATAGTTTATTTGTTAGGGCATCCCTTAAACCTTTCAAAAGGGCTGTTCCCAGTCATATTGACCAGCATTTCGGATGAATTTCAGTTGGTATTAGTTCCAGGTTCCAGTCTGGCAGATTTATATGGGGAATAAAGGGATTACTCTCTAGGGTTTTAGAAGATGCCACCAAAGAGAAGGAATCCACCTTGCGGACTAACCACTCAACCTGACCATAATGCTGCACTGGATCAATAATGAGTGATCATTGTCAAACCAGCACAGCACGAAATCAAGCCCCTTCTCATGATGGCATTGGAAGGAGGGTGACTATCCTGAAGAGGATGTTAATCCTTTTCACAGAAAGGCACTGCTTCCACCAGCTCTAGTTCTCTTGATACTGCATTGTTTGTGGGGTTTAAGGGGAGAGATTCTTGAATCTTCTGGTTTGTAGGAATAAGCTGAATGAAAGTGAAGCACAAAAGGTGGCAGGCTGTGTTAGTAGTTAACAAACTAGTGGTTTACGGACCAGTTGGAAGGATGCGTGGAACGAGCAAAGTATTATCATTTGATTACAAAAAATAAACTACTCTAGATGATTATATTCCATTTAGATTACATAAAAAAAATTTAGTAATGAAAATTAAAAGGAGTTCTTGCCAGGAATTAGTGCACTTATTAGACCTCATTCTGAAAAATGAATCTATCACTACCATATAATATATATCATACTTTATTTTTTGCAAAGAAAATATAATGTACAGATGCACCAAAACGACATTTCTATAGATAATATTTAAGTACTGGTATTAATTGATAATAACCCTAATCACAACAAAGTAGTATCAATTAGTTTAAAAACCAATAAAAAGAAAAAGCAAACTAAAAGCAAAAGCAAAATAATATCTTAATTATATCTGTCTATCATTGATTCCTTCACCTTAGGGGGTCATTCTACTGTTATCCATGCTTGTCTCTCTTCTATCCCTCGAATTATTTATCCCTCTTTAGAATTCTCGTGAGAATTTCCTGAGGACTAGAGAGTAGATGACGAGGGATTGCTAGTGGTCAGATGTTGGTGAACGAGGAGAGATCATTTAGCAGGGTGGAACATTCTGAGTAGGACTAAAAGGGAGGAAGGTCTGTGTCTCGATAATTTGGTTTCTAAAAGCATCTCGCTGGAGGTAAAGTGGTTATGGCATTTTCTTTTAGAAACTAAATCTCTTTTGCACAAGGTAATTTGTAGTAAATTTGAATTTCTACAAAATGGGTGGGAAGTAAAGCAGGAGTATATATTAATCAAGTCATGGAAATTTGTTTCTCAAATCTATCAATCTTTATTTCCTAACGTTCATAATAGTGGGTAATGGGTGAGAATCCATTTTAGGAGCATAAGGATTGGGAATGTGCCTTTGGCAATTGGTTTCCTTCATCGTTTTTGCTTATCTAATCTTCACAAGTCTTCTATTGCTCTCTTCCTCTATTTGCAAGAAGGCCATTTCGTGTGATTTTCATTTCGAGAGGAACCTCAATGAGAGAGAAACTAATGAGCTTTCTTCTTTTGACTGTCCGACTAGAATCTTTTAAGTCCAATTGGGTAGTGATATAGGGATTTTTGTTTCGAGAGGAACCTCAATGAGAGAGAAACTAATGAGCTTTCTTCTTTTGACTGTCAAACTAGATTCTTTAAGTCCAATTGGGTAGTAATATAGGGATTTTCATTTCGAGAGGAACCTCAATGAGTATAGGTATTTGGAGTCTGGAATCTTTTCGGATTTCTCATGCAAATCTCCCTCCTCTCCTTTGATCCATGACCCTAATGTTTGCCCCTTTGCCCTCTATTCTCTAATCTGGAAAGCTAAAGCTCCTTCAAAAATCAAGGCCTTTTCTTGCACTGCTATCCTTGAGAAAATCAATAACAATGATTTACTTCAAAAGCAAAGACCAAACAAGGCCATGTCTCCCAATGTTTGTGCACTCTGTTTTGGGAATGGGGAAAATTGCTTCCACTTATTTTTACATTGTACCTTCTCTTGGGGTCTTGGGATTATTTGTTTCGGATTTTTTTTGGGTGAAAATTGCATGCGCCAGGCTTATTTGGAGTGTTTTTGCGTTTCTATGTTTGGAGGTTTTGGTAAAAGGAAAGAGAGAAAAGTTTTGTGGCACTGTACTGTCTATAATTTGGTGCACCTGAGTGGAAAGGAACACTAGAATCTTTAAAGCTGTTGCCACTTCCAGTAGTATGCTTTGGAGCAGAGTGGTCTTCTTGTGTTCCTCTGGTGCTCCACAAAAGATTCTTTCATCATGTTTCGTTGAGAGACATGCAGTTGGCTTGGTTGGCGTTACTTTATTAGACTTGTATTTTCTTTCTTTTTGTTTAGTTGTTTCCTTTTGTAATGGGAAGATACCTTGTTCTCCTCTGTTTTTCTTTTTTCCTTTTCTTTATTGTGCTCCTTTCTTCCTTTAATAGAATTCTTCACTTATCAAATATATATATATAAAGCAAAAATAATAACATACTACACAAATTAAACAAATAATATAATGAGAGGGCAGTCCTTGACTCACCGTACAACAACAACAAAACCAACCTTAAGTCCCATTAAGTGGGATTGGCTACATGAATCTTTTCTGCCAATTTACATGATCATTGGCAATTTCCTTTGATAATTTAAGGGATGTTAAATCCTTACCATCTCATTCCAAGTTATTTAGAATTACTCCCAGCCCTTCTACTGCCACTAACAGTATCTACCTCACCGTTTGGTGCCACAAGCCATCTCAGCCGCCCCTTTATGCGTATCTTCTAGCATCAACCATCTTGACTTACAGTATGGGCATTAAATCAAAAGCGGAAGACCACACGTTCAAATCATGGAAGCATCCACAGCCTACACCTTGCCCTCCCTAGACCCCTGATAGCGTGGGAGCAATGTGCATTGGGCATTACATTTTGTCTTTCTTTTAAATAACAGTTTAAATACCTTCTTTTATCTTGGTCAATTACATAATAAAATATGATTATGGTTCACAATCAAACACTAATAACTTGCTTTTTGACTTCTAATCCCACAATTTTTGCAAGGGCCGCACTCCGCACATGCACCTGAGCTTGATCACCAGACATGTGGTGGGTCTCTTGATTAATCCTAGGTCCTGCCATCTTGGGTTGCTATAGAGAGATTTGGATTGATGGGCACAAACTGGGTTCAATTATGGGTGGCTCAACCCCCTTAACCCACCCTTAGCTAGCTCAAGTGTCACATACGACATGTGGCATTTCTTCATTGTTTTTCTTTCTAGTTACGTGACAAATCAAATTGTCTTTCTCCCATTATCTGAAACCTTGTACGCAACCATGATCTTCCCTCATTGGACAATAGACTCGCTTCTTATTAGCACTACAAATGCCACCCTTCTCACCCTATTTTGGAGATCTTTTGGCCTTGATTTCTCACTACAGCCCTTCTCCCTCTAACCATAGTAGTCATAGGCGCGAGGCGAGCCGAGGCACAAGGCGAAGGCGCACGCCTCACAATTATTAAAATGGTGTAAAATGTCTATTTGGGGTAATTGATATATGAACATATGAATATCTAGTAACATTAGAATTTAAAAAACAATGTATCATATATTTCAGGCAAATTAGGCAATTACTCATTTTGTATTAGTAGCTAATAGCCTAATCCGGGCAATAACCCATTTAAGATTTAAGACTTATATAATGCATTTCCAAACAAATTAAAAAACAGTAGCTAAATTTAAATAAAAAAGAATAAATATAATGTATTAGTTATGATTTATAAACTTACATTAATTAAACTAAATATTACAAATTAAAAAACAGTAGCTAAATTTACGTAAAAAGAATAAATATTATGTATTAGTTATAATTTATAAACTTACATTAATTAAACTAAATATTCAATTAGTAATTACATATAAAGAAGAAGAAGAAGAAGAAAGAGTAGCTAAATTTCAATAAAAAGAATAAATATTATGTATCTGGTATAATTTATAAACTTACATTAATTAAACTAAATATTACAAATTAAAAAACAGTAGCTAAATTTCAGTAAAAAGAATAAATATTATGTATTAGTTATAATTTATAAGCTTACATTAATTAAACTAAATATTTAATTTATAAGCTTACATATAAAGAAGAAGAAGAAAAAGAGAAGCAGCAGGCAGCAGTCAGCAGCACGCAGCAAGCCGGCAGAAGGAAGAAGCAGAAGAAGAAGAAGAAGAAATAGAAGAAGAGAAGCAGCAGGCAGCAGGACGCAAGCAGCAGCAGAAGAAGAAGAAGAAGAAGAAGAAGACTTACGAAGGTTCGAAGGCTCAAAGACGAGCTCGCTGCTGGTTTGAAATGTCGAAGATGACGTGATGAACTCACAGCTGGTTCAAAGGCAGGCAGACGAACTCGCGAGGGCTCCTGCTGGTTCGAAACGAAGTCGTGAAGAGTCGTGCTTCTTCAAAATGTCAAAGACGGACTCACGATCCTGGTTCGAAGCTCGAAGACGAAGTCGCGAAGGCTTCCAGCTGATTCGAAGGCTCGCAGATGAGCTCACACTGCTGGTTCGAAGGATTGCGAAGGCTCCTGCTGGTTCGAATGTGCAAAACGAACTCACGGAGGGCTTCGAAGGGCCGAAAGGGGCTAGGGCTCTGTTCGTTCAAGTCGAATGAGGGCTATGGGTCAGGCTGTGGCTATTTCTCTCCTTTAAATGACTAAAAATTCACAAGGCGCGAGTCACTGTGCCTGTCGCCCCACTGCACCTCGTCTTGCCTGGCGTCGCCTCTTGCAGGTTGCCTCACCCCACCTGGTTTGGGGCGCAAGCCTCTTCGCCTCACTGCGCCTAGGAGCACTTTTAACTACTATGCCTCTGACCCAAAACTTCTCTCTCTAAAACAGTTGTCATCTCCACGTCATCCTCCGGCCACATGACACTTAAGCTCCTGAGGATTGCTCGGTTCTCCTCTCTTGGCAACCTCAGCTACATCTTGGTACTGGTAAGAAGCATTGTCTCCCATCCACATCCAAGAACTTGCATTTACACACAACAATCAATTCAATGGAAAATTTTCCATCCAACAAGCATACTTGCTAATTGTAAGCTAATTACTTAGAATTTAGGGTAAAGAATATTGTTCACAACACATGCTAATTATTTATATCTTAGTTAATTTTCATATATTTTTCTCGAATATGGCCTTCTAGCCTCCTATATAATAAAATAAAATAAATTTAATACAAGCTACCCACACCATTGGGGGTCTAGGGACGGCATGGTGTGCAGAGTCCTACTATATAATAGAATGTTCATTAATAATATTAAATAATACAGATACATTTATTCAATATTATTCACTGCAAGTTCAAAGTAATGAATTTATAGTGCTATATATCACTATATCCATTTTGATGCCTTTAGCATACACAGACTGCAACTTTGCACTTGTCCAGTATTTTTTCTTACTTGGCTTTACCAATTTCAAGAACCTCAGGTCACCTAGCATCCCTCCCTAAACCTCCCATGACGATTTCCTTCTTTAGGGCAAACCTTTGAGGTTTCACAAGATATGGATAGCAACGTACCAATGAATTGTTCAAGCAGAACCAACGAGGCTTGAATATATGTCTTGCTAAGTGAGGAGATAGTTTGACGTCCTAACAGATCTCCAGTTTTATCCAGGATCAGCCAACATGTCACCTACATGCAACAGTGATTTTCTATAAACTTCCTAATGAGTCTCCAGTATCATCAAAGATCGGCCACACATTACCTACATCTGACCCTGATTTAATTTTAGAATCCAAGGGTGAATCAAGAGGCTTGAATCCCAACAGCATCGTCTCATCCAACAAGTCGACATATTTCCACCGTGACAAGATAATCGCTCTATGAGATCTAGATACCTCAATTCCCAAATACTTCAATACTAAATCTTTAGTCTAGAACTTTGTCAGCAGAAACTGCTTTAAATGACGTATACCATCACTATCTTCAGATATGACTACGCAATACCATCAACTTACATGACCAGTGAGAAATTACCAACTAGAATACTGAGCGATTTATCCACAATGTCCTAAAGTTCAAAAAATTTTGCTCTGATTCAGGAGAGTTCAAAAGGAATTCAGGATTCAATTTCCCTATTGAAAATTTTGGCCCATGTCTTGGACAAATAGGCTGAAATTTTGGAAATTCAAAAGAATAACTGGAAAAAAGAGAAATTTTTTATATTTTAAATTTTGTTTCTAAAAATTATTGCAATCATCTATTTTAATGTTTCTGAAAGTTTCATCTTATGATTTTTCATGATTTGTTATAACTTTCCCATGTTCCTTTAGATTGAAATCAAAATTTCTATTGAAATTAAACTTGTGGTTCCTAGCTTTACTGCACATCTTTGAAGACCAAGCTCCATCCTTGACACTAAATATACCAAATCACATTCTAGAAATTGATTTTTTATTGATAGCAAAAGAACATGAATTTATTAGAAAAATAAGAATGTACAAGAAAGAGAACAAGTAATCTTTCCACAACAAAAAAAAAACAATAAAAAAAAACTCAAAACAATCAGCCACTTATAGAGACGTATTTTTGTAGAAGTACTTCTAAAAAAAAAAGTATGGTTTTGCTTATTATAAGTATTTTTTTCAGATAAGTATTTTCCTAGAAAAACACTTTCAAAACATATTTAGTAGTTTGGAAAAGTACTTCTTGAAATAAGTACTTAACCATTTCCAAACACTTGACACAAGTACTAATAAAAAGTACCTTTCTGAAAAAGTACTTAGTTTTTTTTAAAGATGGTAACAATGCCCAACCAACCCTGTTGGATATAAGAAAACTAGAAAACCTAACTCCTTTAAAACAACCACAGAAGCACATCAAAGTGAGGCCAAATAATGAATCATCTCCCATAACAATGATACGTTCAGTTTTTTTTCCATAAATATAAGGATTTTGTTTAATCCATAAACCCCACAAAACTGTGAAAACCGCACATATCCAAAAAGCACAAGCATCCTTCCTTTTACCACAACCAACAAAAAAGAAGTGTCCAACAAATCTAAAGAAACCTGATTTTCCCCCAAAAGATCAAAAAATTTATTCCATATATTCCAAGCAAACGAGCAGTGCAAACTAATGACATGCTGTTTGAGAACTATCAAGACAAAGAAAACATATACAGAGAGAAAGTTCTTCTGAAGATTTGAGGGAACTTGGGCCTACCAAATAATTCAACAATGGAGTGGAAAGGAAAAATATTAGCATTAATCAAGTAGTCAGAAAAATATTTGCAAGAATAAGCCTCAGAAGAGTCTAAAGATCAAGAACATTTATCCACCCCAAAGAAAGGACAGCAAGTTCCAAATAACATCAAGGAATACAACTCCACCACCTCTCTATCATTAAGAATTCTATCCCCAAAAACAAGAGAAGAATATGGAAGTCCTAAGAAAATGAATGACCTTCAGAAATCAAAAAGAAAGGAATAACTTCATTATGACTTGAACTCAAAACAATAAAGATGAGGAAAAGAATAAAATAAAGCAGCATTATCCACCCAGATGTCCTCCCAAAAATGAATACGAGAACCATTACTTGAGACAAACTTACTGTGACGAACAAAGAAGGGGTAGACCTGAGAAATAAATCTCCAAAGGCTTTCCAAAGAACATCTAATTCCTAAATTAGCATCCCAACAATTCACATGCATTCAAAATTTACTTTTAATAACTCTAGGCCAGAGAGAAGAATCATCTAAGGGAAACTGCCATAACCATTTATCCAAAAGAGCAATGTTTTTTTACACCAACTTACCTAGACCTACAAGTAGTCCCCCAGCTAACAAGATGATCTCTCTTATCCCCAAAACCCCGACCAAAGGAAATATCACATGATCTTCTCTATCATACTAGCTATCCCCACCAAAATCCTAAAAATAGACAAACAATAAAAAGGGATAGGAGCAAGACAAGCCTGAATAAGTATAATACAACCCCCTAAAGAAAATAATGCACATTTTGATTCATCCAAGACTCTCTCGACCACTGGAAAAAACCGCTGGCCTACGATTACCTCTCACCATAACCTGCTAATGAAGCCAACCCGCTAGACCTACTAGATGTCAAATTGATGGCTGCTACACCACTCTTCCCCAAATTAATTTTAAGCCCAAAAACCCTCTCAAATACTTGAAGAGTCAAAATGTTAAAAAATGTATCTCTATGATCACGAATGAAAAACATACTATAATTAGCAAGTAAACTGAATATGGGGCATCCAAACCCCTCGTCTACTCACTTCCAGCCCTTTAACTAAACCCTTATAAACCGCCCTCTCCACCATTCTACTCAAAACATCAACCAACAAAACAAACAAAAAAAGGAGATAATGGATCCCCTTGTCTAACACCCCTCGATGCTCTAAACCATGATTTGGGTTCTCTATTCACAATAATAGGGAAAAAAAAAACAAAACAAAACATTAGACAAGCTACTCTTTGAGCCAGGAGGTTGCTCAAGAGGTGAAGAGAAGCAATAATGTGTGCTTAGCTATAAGAAAGAATGTGTATGATGGTCCAAACCGCACACCTAAGTATACCCTAGATAACACCCAAAGACACCCTACAATGGACTTACTAGTAAGAATTGGCACAAGCTCCTGTGTATCATTTGCCAATAGAGCATGCATCTCCTCATTCATTGCAGCTCTCCACCTTGACTGGAATAACGCTTCAGATACAGACTTAGGAAGAGAGATCAGAGGATAACGAAGTTATAAAACAGAAATAAGAGTGCGACAAAAGTCCTAACACACAAAGTGGAGATAGGATGTTGGGTACAAGTTTGTTTACCCTTGATTGACAATACAAAGATCAATACCATGAGAAACATTGTTCTAAATGGCAATGGTGGGTAGCATAACCTAGCTAATGGGTGTAGTAGGAAGTAGGAGTAGTCGAGATAAAGGGAAGCACATGCAACAACCATGAACTTTTTTCAAGCACACACAACCTTATGTAAATTGGTATATTTGCACGTTTTATAGGACTGGACCCATTAAAAGATTTTAGGCATATTTTGAATCCTTTAAATCAACTTAATAACATTGTCTAGTAAGGGCAATAAATTTGTCATTTTTTTATAAACCATTATTAATAGAAAATTCATATATATTTCACTTTCATTAATCATATTTGTGATAAACTAATTAATGAAACAAAATACATTACACACTCCATTAATCTGTTAGGCAAATAAGGCATACACATCATGGTTTTAAAACCCAAACTGGACCAACCGGTCCCAGGGGGTAAAACTAGAACCTGTCAGAGTGATGTCATAAACCCAATTTTGGCACAAATCAGAGTCAACTTGGACCTAGCCGATACTAGGTCACTTGGTGTAACTCAGCCAGACCCAGGGACTTGGACATGTTGACTCAAGCGCTCACTAAAAAGGGGAAAAGCTTGCAGATTTTGCAAGTAGGGAGTGTTGAATGGTCTCCGAAGGAGGAGAGAATCTCTGCCAATGAACCAGATATCATTTTGTGATCCTTTAGTCAAAAGAAAATTTATAAAAAAAAAAATTAATTTATTTTATATACAGATATATACTATTAAATGCAAGCATTAAATGCATATATAAGTAAATATAAATTTAATTAAATTTTAAAATATTTTCCCTCGAATAAATTCTCAATTGGAATCAAACCCCCTTAGTTCAATATTTTATAAATTAATCAAACCTCAAACTCTTTTACCCTTCATAAAATTTTATTAATTCAATCAAATCCCTTCTCAATATTATCTAATATTTGTTTGACTTCTAATAATAATCATCATCATCATCATATATATATATATATATATATATATATATATATATAAAATTCTTAATGTTACTAAATCGACTACTTGTTTGACCTACCAATTCAAAGTCCGACCGAGCCAGTGGCTCCATTGAGTTGGACAATGGTCCGACTTTTAAAAATATGATACAAATAATATAAACCAATTATTATCCTCCATTCTCTACAATTATTTTTTTCATTACTTGATTTTTCTTGTTATAAAATAAAATAATATATATAAACAAATTCTATTGTTTAATTAGTTAAAGTAATAAAAAATAATAAATTTAGATCAATAACCTAATATATAAAATTATAATTTATAATCATAAATCTATAATTAAATAATGAAGTACTAGCAACTTGAACGTGACAAAAACTGGAAATAAATGAAGGTTGAAGTAAAAAATATAGAAAAGAAATATCAAATCACTAATATTATTAAAATACAAATTCTTTTAACAAAATATTGTTCATAAAAAGTTGCAAATTAATGCAATTTTGGTGAATATTCCAAGAAATAAATATTTTTTTTTTGTATCATTATCATCCTCATTATAATCTTATCCCCCCTCTCTTCACATAGCTCATCAAGAATGAATTATGAAAGGTAAAAAAATTAAAATGAGAAGAAAAAAAGAAATTAAAAAATATAAATATAAATTACTTGGCATAATAATTCTATAAAGGTTACGCAATGGCCGGACTACCTTTACATAATGCTAGCACCCATAACGACTGCTGAACTTTATTCCCACCAAATTTAGCGACTCGTAACAGTATTGAGGACCAAAAATCTGTTATGTAGTACTATCAGAAATTCAAAAATCTGTTACAAACATAGAAAAGAGAGAAGTCACAACTTTAGATTCTATAGGGGTCTCTCCTACCATAAGTCGCTGCCATGGGTACACCTACAAATTAGGAGGACTCAAATGAAAGGAACCAACAGGAATAAAGGCTCGAAAGGATGACTATGAAAATACAATAAGCCTAATATTGGAATCTCAATCGACAATATGAATCTCAATTTGACAACTACGTATTGGGCTAAGCCATAACATTTGGCACCAACGCAATCAAATGGTGTTCTACTAGCCATTGTCCACGTAATGAAAAGGACACATAATGTGGAGCCATGCCACTATATAGTGACTCAAACGGAGAAGCAAAGCATATGTATGTCCCACTTCGGTGAGACTAGGCCAGTGATGTGTTGCCACTTGGGCGAGATTGTAAAGCCTTGATTCCTAATCCCGTGTTGACCATGAAGGGTAGTTGGTGTCATTTATAAAGAAGCTTGGATAAGTATATTACCAAACAACCAGCTTAAGCATCCTAAGTCAGTGGATTTGACCTAGGGCTAAGATGCATAATCCTGTTTGACTGAATAGAGATACAATGCACTCTATAACTTCATAATTCTTATTTTTGAAAATTCTTTTGGTGCTTTGGTGCTTTTGCAACATCACTAGGTCAACTTTATGAAAGCTAGGGATGCATATGCGCCCACACCACCTATCATATGCAAGACTTGATAGAGGTAGTCGCTAGATTTTTTTTACCATGTAATGCAAAATTGAATTAACTCAATAAGTCAATTTCTTGGATATTAAAGTTATATAATCCAAGTTATTGAATTAAAGCAAACACAGTTCCAAACCATTTAATTGTATATTGGAACACATAATCATAAGTTCCCTGAGAGAAAATACAACGAAAAACAAAACTAGCAGAAAACAAAGTAAAATTGTAAAAGCATGTCATATTTTAGATACATTCTGAACATATAATAAATATTAGAATGCCACATTTATAATTATTTGAAAGGGGGATTGAATACAAGTCCATGTTTAATAGCATAGAATACAAATTTACAAACAATTGTTATATGCAAAATCAGTATATCTTGAGGAGTGCGACACGAAAAAGGTCATGCTCCTTTTATTTTCTAAAAAAAGAATTAAACTTGTACCCTAGGACCATTGTCCTTGTCTTAATAGCTGTCTCCCAGATTTTTTAGCTTTGATTTCTTAAACAAGGTCATGAATCATTAATGAAACACAGATGAGAGGAGAGGAAAAACTCTTAATTATCAGCTTTAATTTCCATCATAAAAAATAATAATAATTTGTTGCAAACCAAAAGTAATAACAAAAGTATAGCGTACAATTTGTGATATAACGTACATACCTTTGGCCTTTCCAACCCTCACCGGAGTAAGCATCAATAAGATTTTGATCATAGCTCATTCGTTGCAGGAAATATCTTAGATGTTTCCTGGCATTGGAGAATTCGTCACGTAATATTTCATTCCTCCTCTTTTTCATTCTTTTTCGTTTTCGTCCAGCCCTGGCATTGGACATATTATCACTTGGCTCAGAAGCAATAGGTTTCTCTCGAGATTTCGAGCGCAAAATTCTGGTACTTCCTACTAAAAATCTCTGCTTGTATTTTTTTTTCGATTGCTTTGCAGAAGTCCTTTTGTTCCCAATTTGCAACTGACTAGAATTCTCCATCACATCTTTAGGAAATCGCCCCAACTGTTCATGAATAGGGTTCTCGGTCATATCTTCACAAAGCTGTCCCAATTGCTGAATACTAGAATTGTCAACCAAATCTCCTTGAGGTGGTCCCAACCGATCAATAAGCAAATTCTCTGTCGTGCTCTTTGGTGGTAAATGTACAATAGAGCTGGATGTCAGGATGCTGGTTCCGGCTGGCTCACTTTGCACATTTTCAGAGTCAATATGATGCTTTTGCTCTGGAAATTCACTCTCTGCCCTTCCAGAAGCAAATTCACATGTCTGTTCCACAGCAGTACATACACGGCTACAACTTTCTCTAGTCTTACAACTTTCTAGCGTAGGAGAAGCACTTGTCCCCTGAGATTCAGGCATATTCAACTAGGAAGGTTGCAACAACAAATTAAAATCGTCCAGTTCAAAGCCTAGAACTGCCTCTATTTTGGGGGAATTGTGTCAGATAATACAACCATGCCCATATGACTCTTTTAACACAATAAAACAGGCAGATTCAAGTGAAAAACTCAATATTGCTTCAAAAAGAAGTCACCCAAAACCAAAATGTAAACAAGGGTCACACATAAGAACTAGTTCTTAGCCTGTCTTTGCCTGTGGCATTAAGACACACTTGATCACCTGCAGCACACATGAAAAGAAAATTCACATAATAGTTCATTAGAGTCCTAACTTTTTTACATCCACCTGACATTTAACAAGAGAAAGTTGTAATTGCACACAATCTGTGGTGTGTTAGCAATATGTGCTGTGTTGTTAGAGAACTCTACAACTGACTGATCACAATTATTCTTGCCACTGCAGATTTAAATTTAATTTTGAAACTGTAGAACAGTCTCTAGATCTTTGCTAACCTAGTCAGTTTTTCTACATGTTGAACAATGCAAGGAAAGCTAAGGTCAGAAAAGTAGAATAGTAACATTGTCAAAACTCGCAAATCATAGAAATAATAATATTGTTGATTCAAATATCAAAGCTTCAGAGCATCCACACCACCCCCCAGCCCCCCGGGGGAAAAAAAAAAACAACCAGCATTCTATGTTGCACCAACTCAGTTCACACCTTAAAGCTTAAAGCTTTGCATGCATTCAATGAAAACAAGCTCAACTTACAAGCTACAACCACACAAGCTAGCACCTTACATAAATTTCTTAAGATACTAACCCCACTATTGGATACTGGATTCTTGCTACAACGCAAAGAAACATTATTCAATCCAAAATACTCAACCATCAATGCTCTGTTCGTTCGCAAGAAAATCTATGGAAAAATATAGAAGTTAAAACTTAATTTCAAGTATTCAAAAACCTTTACTCAACTGCGCTTAACAGTCTCCGCTAACTTCAGCTCATATTGTTATTTACTACAAAAATACAACGGAAGACACGCAAAACTGGAAATTTGCAATTCTCACCTTGCTTTCGTAGATTTATTTTTCCTGCATTTCTCAGCAACCAAAAACCTCTACTCAACTGTGCTATATTCAACAACCTCTACTCAACTGCGGTTAACAATAACCGTATCGCTAGCTTAAGCTAATTTCATTATATGAGCCACAAAGAAAAAAAAAAACAGAACAAAAAGAAAAAAGTAAGAAAGACACAACGCTAGGATTAGCAATTCTCTCCTCACATTTACTTTCCCGGGATTTCTCGGCAGCCCGACGGAGGCAAAACGAACGAAAAAAATAAACGAATTCAGGAGCTTACCATGCGCGAGCTCCACCAGACGGAGAGAAAGAGAGAAAGAGAGAAAGAGATGCTAGGGTTTGAAATCTCTGCAAAAGCTTAGCTCCGAGCATCTGAGGAGGGTAGTTTCGATCTCATCTTCATGCTTCGTTTCTCCCGAGAGTTCCCACCGCAGAGAGGAAGAAAAGCAGGTGAGTTCCTCTGAATCTGGGCCAACGTGCCGCAATAGGGTGCCAGTAGAAAAGGCCCGAGTTCCCCGCCACGCTTAGCTTATGGCGGAGACTCTTCGAGATGGCGCTGGGTGCTGCTGACTTTCATGGCCGCACGCGTAGTGGGCCGGGCTCTGTGGGTTTGGTGCCCATTTGTCTCCGTTTCCCTGCCCCTGATCTGGTCTAAGTCCGACTAAGCCCAGCCCAACAAGGCCCAAGGTCGAATCACTTGAGAAAAAAACTTTCATTTTTTTTACTTTTACTTTTGTAAATAATTAAAAATACGAAAATAATTTTAAATTGTTTGAAGTTTATACAAAAAAGCTTGAAAAATGAAAAATATATTTTTTCTATCACTGAACGGCCCCATATTTCAAAAAACTCATGCTTAGATGAATGTTGCCTAGTTTCCTCCGCTTAAAAAATTAATATAAAAAATTAAAGTAAAATATAATATATATTGTAATGATTTGTTCTATTGCGAAAGTGAAAAATAATTGATAACTTGCTTACTTCAATAAACAAATAAAAACAATTAAGTTGAATGTATGAATACTAGAAAAACAAGTTTAATGTTTGAATATTTAAAAAATCGAGTTAGATTTTTGAACTCAAACTAATAACTTATTAACTCTTCTCACTTACATATTTAATTTTAAGTTAGTTTTCGAATATTATAAAATCAAATTTTTCACGCTTGCAATATGTTCTCATTAGGGAGCTCTAAAATTGACAAACACTTCAGTTTATCTCTTTTCATATATTTCAATTGTTGTAGGCTCATGAATTTTTTTTTTTCAAATTTATTTGCATCATGGGTTGTGATGTTATTGATATGCTCATTTATAATCTTGTTACTAAGTTCGTAATACTAATGCACTTTTTTTTTTTCTTTAGTTTTAACGTCTCAACATCCTATTAGTGCCCTATTA
The DNA here is from genome assembly GCF_029873635.1 of Malania oleifera. NCBI lineage: Eukaryota > Viridiplantae > Streptophyta > Magnoliopsida > Santalales > Ximeniaceae > Malania > Malania oleifera. The sequence continues at coordinate 22,047,137 of NC_080421.1, forward strand.
GCCTGTTTTTTTAACCATAATATGCTAAAAGGGATCCAACTTTGATACCAAGCAATGACTCATCCCATTTACAAAAACACCAAATAAGTCATAGCTTGCTTATCTATAAGTATTAAATGATTTAACTTCTTAGAAAAGCATAAATGGCAAAATTTGGTAGTACAAAATTTGAAATACCAAATTTGCCCTTCATGTTTTAGTCAAGTAAAATTAAATTCCTTCAATATTCTAAATTCCAAAATAAATCCCCAACCACTCGCATGCCCTCTTATGTCCGTGATTGATTTGTCTACTCACATGACTATTCAACTATTGTAACTCCTCACACAACAACACATTTACTCCCGGGTGTCATGTTCTAATATTTTTTATTCCTTCATCTATTGATCTTCTCTCATAGCTTTCCACTTTGCTCCTTGAAATGAAAGTTTCTCAAGTTATGTTTCTGTTGTATAAAACCCCCAAATTGCACAACAAAATATTTATGTGTAAAAGGGTCAAACACACAATGCAACACTTTAATATTGAATATACAGAACAATCCACAACTACAACAAATTAGTGAAAGTAATAACAACAAATAACACAATGAATTACGTGATTCGGCAATACCTACATCCACAAGAGCAAACGGCAAAGATTCACTATTTTCTTATCCAAATTATAAGAACAATACAAAAACCCTCTCAACTCTTACAATCATCATCAACCATTACTATAAATACATCATATATGACATGTATATATACATATATATATATATATATAGAGAGAGAGAGAGAGTTCCAAGAGGTTTTCCCTCCAAATCCCAACCATATTAATGTCCATCTTTCAAAATTTGAAATTTATGTTGGGTGTCCCGAGCTAAACCATCGATGGTTTGGCTTCAAACCGTCGACGGTTAGAGCCTTATTGTCAATAGCTTCCCCTGCTGCTGCTTGATTTCCTTCATGCTTTCCTTTTGTCCATGTTCTCCACTCAATATGTGAGCCACATTTCACAACAATCTCCACCTTGGCAAATGTACGCCTTTTAGGAGAAACTGAAAACATGAACCCCCGCTGCTCCACATCGAACTTGGGACGTTATGTTAGCTTTGGTGTATTCCCAATAGGGGGGTGAATTGGAATTTAAAATTTTTTCCTAGGTTTGACCTAAATAGCAGTAGTACATTAACAACCTAGAGTTTGTTTATGCAGTTCCAAATGTGCAGATAAATATAACATGCGGAATATAAAATCATACGCAGCATTCACTAACTATAACATACATGTGCAGGAATGTAAATTGCAGAAAGATAAACAGCGCACACAAGATATGTTATCGGGGTTTGGCCAACTGTGCCTACGTCCCCGCCTCTAGCTCGCAAGCCCGACAGGGCTGACCTCAACCTTTACAAATTCTCCTTGCGGGGCGGAGAAGGCCCTAGGTCAAATTCACAGGGCTAACCTCAACCTGATCCTTCCGGGCTAGATCAAACCCCCTCAAGCCACGCCTAGAAATACAATAGTATTTTTCACAAAATAATCGGTACAATGATTATGCTTTCATGTAAAGCAGATATGTACACCAATATATGCAGTATACTTAATCAATCACATACACATCAACAATATAGGTAAATGTAAGCTCAGTGATGTGTATTTTTGTGCAAGCCACACTCAACAAGATATGATTGCTAATATGCTCAAGAGTGTTCTAATCAAGCTATTTCTTTGAATCAAGTTATATCAAATCTCAATAATGAATCACAGTTTCAAAGATGCTCCAACAATCTTTAAATCAACTTAAAAATAATTTTCTTCAATGTAATATGCTCAAGAGTTGTTTGAAAGAATAATATAGCTTGTAGAAAATATTTTGCACAACAAAATCAAGTTATAGGAATCTTTGCAATGACAATGCAAAAAATCCTTAAGCTACTAGGTTTTTCCCAACATAAGATTTATTAAATAAAATCTGTGGGAAAGACTTTGCTAACTCCCTAAAAATAAATAAATTAATCAAACAAGAACACTGGGAGTATTAGCAACCTAATATACACTAGCACAATCAATATACTCTCACAATACTAAAATGTATCAAGGGAATAGAAATTTGAGAGTATTTGGACAAAAAGAGTATTTGAGATAGAGAGGATTTTTGCTAATTAGTTTTGGAGAGGATTTTTGCTAATTAGTTTTGGCTAATCTCACACTAATCCTCACAAATGAACTCATATTTATAGACAAGGTAAAAAATATAAACGTTTGGGACCTAATGGGTATTATAAGAAAAGTTCCAAAATGCTTAAGCACATTTAACCCAAATTAACTCAATTTTACTGCATTTAAATAATTTTTAACCCGTCGAGGTTCGGGTGGCTGAACCTTGGTTTGGTCACCCGAATAGACACAAATTAAAAAGGTATTTAAATAAGTTTGGTTGCCTGTGTCGTGCTTCGACAACCCGAATCGAAGTCAGTAGCCTTTGTTCGTGACTTCGAGTGCTTGGTCCTAGGTTCGGTAGCCCAAACTCTTGTGTTCGGTTGCTTAGGGCTCATTTTGAATTAAACAGTTCGGTCGCCCTAGTTGGTGGAATGTCCCTTTCAAAGGGTTCAGGCGTTCGTGGACGGTATGCACAAAATAGTTCGGTAGCCTGAGAGCCTAAGTCAATTGTTGACTTTTCAACAGTTCGGGGGCCTGAGGAGTTTTTGAACTCCTGGGGTTTGGTCACCCGAGCTCTCTCAAATTCCTTAGAAATATTCAATTTAAGTTCATTTTTAACACTCCTATATTTTGTATGATATGTGTCTAAGTGTTGGGACATAGAATCATGCTATGGTCTTATTGAGGCTGTTTTGAGATAGTCTCAAAAATCCAGCGTCGGTCAACCATCGGTAGACTGAAGGGTGCCATAATGACATTCGATACCCTAAGGTCATTCTACGGTCTTGTTGAGTTTACAATTACCTACATGCATGATATGGAGAGATTATTATAGACCGATATACCTAGTTACAATTACAGACCCATATTACATTAATTGAATTTATAATATGAAAGAGAATTCTCAGGGTCTTCATATTGCTTCAAGTGTCATTCCGTGAGATCCTCATCTAAGCCTGCACAAACACTTGAAAACTATCAAATACCTAAGTATTTGTCATTATCAAAACCGGATGTGACCTATAAGGTCAACATTCTCCCCCTTTTTGATGATGACAAATACATCATGCGAAAATTGATATAGCCTTAGAAGGCTCCCCTTAACAATGTGCATTATGTAAAAGATTTATCAATGCAAGCAATTTTTACTACCCAATTTTTGCCTCTCATCTCCATCTCCTCTTTTTGGCAACAGCAAAAAGGGTTATAAAATAAATAGGTACAGGCATTGGGTATAATGCATTTGTACACAAGATAAGTTTGGGAAATTTTAAAAATTTCAGCAGCATGCTGTTTGAAAATTGAACATTTATCCAAAAATACCAGTATAAAAATGACCTATTTTGAGTTTTAATATTAATAGTTTATCCACAACTACTTAACTCAAACAGTTCAGTATGGTTAAGAATTATTACTTTCAGTATCCAAGAAGATGATATAATCATACAATGCACAAAGAATGACAAAGTATGAAATATAGTAATTACACACACAAACAATATAACTAGTAATTTAAAGATTTAAATGACATGAAAACTAAATTAAACCATAGGTATGCACAAACCATGACAATTGAAACATATCATAAGACCCGTGAAAGATTTGAGTTTAAAAACACACGGCATATGATAGCAAATAGAAGGTTTGAACATAAAAACAGTCTAACTAGTTTGCATGCATTTTTATGTGTAGTTACTGAACCAATTATGCGACTTGAAAACCATATATGTATATAATAATAACAATAATATTAAGGCAAGGAAAAAAATTGGTTTTGAAATTAGTTATTGCAGTAAAGTATTACAATAAGTATATATATATATATATATATATATATATATGTATATAAATATATATCCCCTTATGATGTTTGCTTAATGTACTAGGGGTTGCTTGCCCAAAAAAATTTGAAGATCATGCAAGCAAGCAATATTTTTCTGGTTTGTTAATTAAGCACATACTAAAATATGACTAGAAAACTACAACCATAATGATCCTAAAAATTTAACAATCATATGCAAGATCATATGACAAATCAAATGACTGTGGCAAATTAACATGTTTCAAATTATGATTTTCAATAATGACTTTTCATTTAAGCACATGCCACAGAAATTTCAAAACACATCTAAGTCTAAAGTACTGGTGAGCATAGCAAGATAAGAGTTTAGTTTAAGATGCCCCCCCTTTTAAATTGAATCCAAACTTAGATGAAATAAGCTGCTTATACTTAATAAGGATTAATTTCATTAAGTATGCCAAGAAGTATAAGCAATCATTTTAAAACTTTTAAATCAACCATACTGACTATTAATCATCCTTATCAGTATAGTTGTCCCTATAGATCATGGATGCATCAAAGAATATATATTAAGGCATACTATAGAGTTCATGACCCAAGAACATTCCATATCGAATCATAAAGCTTTAGGTGCTGGATATAATATTCAAGGATATCAGAAGATCCTCAATATTTAAATAAATGATAGTGATGCATATGAGTCCTATAAGTTATTTCTATAGGGAAGGTGCTTAGCTCTCTAAGTGTCTCATGATTATGTAAGGATGAAATTTTATTTTCATTTAGTTTTCACTCATCCTTTCAAAAATATTTTAACGTTAATTTTATCATTATCATCTTTAACAGAAGGTTTTGGTTCGGGAAAAATCCTGTCGAAATTTTGGTAGCATGTCGTCTGTAAATCAGACATTTCCCAAATTACAAAACCTAATAGATTCAAGCAATCAATTCAAAATAAATCAATTTGAGTATGCGAGAACCTATAATCCACTGTAGCATGCAATTCTCATCAACTGTATCCGCCATGCAGGAGACATTCTATACTAAGCATGCATTCCAATAGTATAAACAATTTATAAAACGTAATCTATCCATCAAAGAATATGCACAGTAAAGAACAGAGGATAAAATGAGTCCAGTGCAATATTGATATTCATTTAGGCATTCAAACATGTAGTATGATTATGAGAGCATTTAGTTAATATAACAATCAAAGAAGGATGCTCCCCATGAGTTATGCACTTAATCATTTTATGCCTTTTCTTATAGTTCAAGTTCTTTAGCCAAGTGTTTTAAGATTTTCAGTTATTATATCTTGGTGGTAGATGCATAGGCTTTAAAGGACCAAAGAGTCACAATCAATATTCCTTCAATGAATAAAACCTATAACTGCCTTTTTCTTTTGATCGTCAAAATGTGAGAGGCACAAGTTCAAATGGCATTAAGCTTTAAGAATCGTGCATAGGTTTCTTGAAATTTTGCATCTTCATATATGTTGAAACCTAAACCAATCATGTTAGCCATTTAACTTAATTCACGAAGATGAAGCTCTAAAGGTTATGACTTAACGTTTTGAGAGCTATGCGTGTGGAGTAAATTAAATACTCTTAAGGATTATAATTTCTGTTAAGTTCGAAGAGTATTCAATATAAGTGGATATGATTCAAGATATTTTCATGGAAGTGGATATGTCCAACCGCTTAGGTAAAGAGCATTTATGAGTATTTAAATATTCTTGAACAATGCTCTTTGGAGAATGGAAAATATCCTTTAGATATGATCACTATTTTGAAGTAAGGATACAAACCAATGAGAGAATGAATCTTTACCAGATGTGATCATGATGTGGTAAAGCTTTTCCTATGGAGGAGAAGAACCAGAATAAGAGGATTAGTATTTTGAACTGCCTCTAATTTTGATTTCAAGGATGTCTTGTGAAAAGCACTAAATATATGTTGGTCATTTATGGTCAATAGTGCTTTAAGCCTAAAATGATGACTAACCATTTTATTAGGCATTTCATATTCAAAAGTGAGTTTTAGGGTATAGCGATATATGATATAAGATGAAACCCTAACACTCAATTTTGTGCAATGGACAACAGTGACTTAACTTAAAGTATTATATTTAATCATGGGTTAAGCATTTGGAAATATTTACTCAACAATGATGCCTAGTCCATTTGGAAGTGAAGATTATTCAATTTCTTAGTATGGAAAAAGTATATAGTGAATACATATACTAAAAATTTTCATTTTAAGCACAAACCACTTCGCAAACCTACAGTCATCACAACTCCTTAAACCTAGAAACTAAGGGAAAATTGACTAGAAGATAATTTCAATGTGAATCCATTTTTCCTTAAGTCCTACGGGGTTTGCTTTACTGATTATCCATTTCATTTCCTTTTCTAAGCCTCTAGCACTTCTAAGTAAGCAATTAAACCATACGTTCCACATAGTTTTGCAAATTAAGCAGGTATTGAATATTCATAAAAGATTGTGCTTATTTATTTTATTTTTCCTCAATGAGGCTAGATTATTGGTTTTATGTAAACAACCTGAATCCTTTTTGAAAATAATTTTCCTTTTAAGTCCGAAGGGGTTGTTTAGGTTATCTTTCTCACTTGAGGATTTGAAAAACATTTTAGAATAATTTTTAATTTTTCTTTCTAAGTAAATGATTTTCAAAACCTTCTCAATTTTTCTCCTTTCTAGAGTGGCTTGATATTCTTTCAAATCATTTAAGTGCTTTGCCACCTTTTCATTTTCATTTTTCAAAAACATTTTCTTCTTTGATATCTCAACTAGAATTCTATGCATTTTAAATGAAGTCTTTTCTAGTTTTCCACATGAAGGCATCTCATCAAATGATTCATCATAGGATTTATCAAACAAAATAAAACATGAATTATTGCATGAATTCATACCATCATCACAAGAAACATTCGAAGATTCATCAAAAAATATATTATAGGGATCAACAAATGAATCATCACATGCACTATTAGCAGAATTATCATTATGTTCAATAGATGATTCAACATGTGACACAACGTAGCATTCAACATAGGAATCATCAATCGATTTATCATTAGATTCAGTACATGTTATATAGCAGCATTCACAACGGGGGTCATCAAAAGAGATAGAGTGAGAATCATATACCTCACTGACTGTAAATGCTACACGCTCATGATTTACCTCATTTTCTTGGGTCGCTCCATATTTGTTTTCCAGCTCAACCCAGATCTCTTGTGCACTACCACAAGCCATAATCTCATGAAGAATATTAGTATCTAAAGCACAGTATAGTAGATCCATGGCATATGAATTTGCATGCATAAAATTAATATCATTTTCTACTCGCATACAAATTCCCTTATCAATCACCTGTCAGGCCCTCCAATTCATAGATTTTACAAATATGCTCATTCTAATTTTCTAGTGGGTGTAGTTTGTACCACAAAACAATGGAGGACTGGAAAGTGACTGACCCTCACCGAATGGGGATACAACAATGTGAGTCATCTCGATCTTTTAGCAAAAACGTTTAAGTCAATGTTATGAGGCTCTGATACCACTTGTTAGCTTTGGTGTATTCCCAAGAGGGGGGAGGGGTGAATTGGAATTTAAAACTTTTTTCCTAGGTTTTACCTAAATAGCAGCAGTACATTCACAACCTAGGGTTTGTTTATGCAGTTCTAAATGTGCAGATAAATATAACATGCGGAAATTAAAATCATACGCAGCATTCACCAACTATAACGTACATGTGCAGGACTGTAAATTGCAGAAAGATAAACAGTGCATACAAAGATATGTTATCGGGGTTCGGCCAACTATGCCTATGTCCCCGCCTCTAGCTCACAAGCTCGAGAATTCCACTAATGCTCACTTAACGGGTGGAGCGACACCTAATACAACTAGGTCAATTAGCACAGGGCTGACCTCAACCTTTGCAAATTCTCCTTGTGAGGCGGAGAAGGCCCTAGGTCAAATTCACAGGGTTGACCCCAACCTGATCCTTCCAGGCTAGATCAAGCCCACTCAAGCAACGCTTGGAAATACAACAGTATTTTTCACAAAATAATCGGTACAGTGATTATGCTTTCATGTAAAGCAGACATGTACCCCAATACACGCAGTATACTTAATCAATCACATACACATCAACAATGTAGGTAAATGTAAGTTCAGTGATGTGTATTTTTGTGCAAGCCACACTCAACAAGATATGATCGCTAATATGCTCAAAAGTGTTCTAATCAAGCTATTTCTTTGAAACAAGTCATATCAAATCTCAATAATAAATCACAGTTTCAAAGATGCTCCAACAATCTTTAAATCAATTTAAAAATAATTTTCTTCAATGTAATATGCTCCAGAGTTGTTTGAAAGAATAATATAGCTTGTAGAAAATATTTTGCACAACAAAATCAAGTTATAGGAATCTTTGTAATGACAATGCAAAAAATCCTTAAGCTACTAGGTTTTTCCCAACATAAGATTTATTAAATAAAATTTGTGGGAAAGACTTTGCTAACTCCTTAAAAATAAATCAATCAATCAAATAAGAACACTGGGAGTATTAGTAACCTAATATACACTAGCACAATCAATATACTCTCACAATACTAAAATGTATCAAGTGAATAGAAATTTGAGAGTATTTGGACAAAAAGAGTCTTTGAGATAGAGAGGATTTTTGCTAATTAGTTTTGGCTAATCTCGCACTAATCCTCACAAATGAACCCATATTTATAGACAAGGTAAAAAATATAACCGTTTGGGACCTATTGGGTATTATAAGAAAAGTTCCAAAATGCTTAAACACATTTAACCCAAATTAACTCAACTTTACCGCAGTTAAATAATTTGTAACCCGCCGAGGTTCAGTGGCTAAACTTTGGTTCAGTCGCCCGAATAGATACAAATTAAAAAGGTATTTAAATAAGTTCGGTCGCCTTTGTCGTGCTTCGGTAATTCAAATCAAAGTTAGTAGCCTTTGTTCATGACTTCGGGTGCCCAGTCCTAGGTTCGGTAGCCCAAACTCTTGTATTCGGTCACCCAGAGCTCATTTTGAACTAAACAGTTCAGTCGCCCTAGTTGGTGGAATGTCCCTTTCAAAGGGTTCGGGCGCCCGTGGATGGTATGCACAAAATAGTTTGGTTGCCCGAGAGCCTAAGTCAACTATTCACTTCTCAACAGTTCGGGCGGCCAAGGAGTTTTGAGCTCCTGGGGTTCGGTTGCCTGAGTTCTCTCAAATTACTTAGAAATATTCAATTTAAGTTCATTTCTAACACTCCTATATTTTGTATGATATGTGTGAGAGTGTTGGGACCTAGAGTCATACTATGGTCTTACTGAGACAGTTTTGAGATAGTCCCAAAAATCCGACATCAGTCAACCTTTGGTCGACCGAAGGGTGCCCTAATGACATTCGGTACCCTAAGGTCATTCTACGGTCTTGTTGAGCTTACAATTACCTACATACATGACATGCAGAGATTATTACAGACCGATATACCTAATTACTATTACAAACCTATATTACATTAATTGAATTTACAATATGAAAGAGAATCCCCAGGGTCTTCATGTTGTTTCAAGTGTCATTCCTTAAGGTGCTCATCTAAGCCTGCACAAACACTTGAAAACCATCAAATACCTAAGTATTTGTCATTATCAAAACCAGGTGTGACCTATAAGGTCAACACGTTAGGTTGGTACCACCTCCCATCTAGCAACTGGAGACAAACACCAAGTCCAAGAAACACCGCTTGAACTTACCGATAGCAGTTTCGACTTCTACCATCAACCCCAATTCAGTTGTAGATGCAACAACCTAAGACTGCACCTTAGGCTTCCAACAAGACCTTCCCACAACAGTAAACACAAAAGTTGTTGTAAGCCTTTTATCACCAAAGCCCCCTACATAGTCTTCAACAAATCTCACAACTGACGGTCCACTCTGCTTACGGAAACACCCCATTGCACTATCATGAGGGACCTTTGACATATCATGGACATCACAGTCCATCCTTGGGTACCGAGCGGTAGACATTTTACATCAATTCTCTACAAAACCCCTCTAAGACGACAAACAAAGTCACCATGCGGTTCAATCCACAAAGCCACCCTGAGATAACACCAATGTCTAGGCAACTCTGTCCAAAAGCCACCCTTAGATAACACTAATCTCCTTGCAGTTTTGTCTATGCGAATCTTCAAAACAAGACCCTTCTTGGTTATACCTAACATGCTCATGTCAAAACCTTTCAACAGAGTTCCCAATTGATAAGCCTCAGTTAAAGCCTTCCCAGCCAATAACATGTCATTCACACATATAGATACATCACTCCCTCTCATCCTATCACTCTCTTCCTCACTAGAAGCCTCACCAACTCCCACACCTAGTTAATATGCAATAACTTCATCTCCTCCACCATAACACTTATCTTTCTATTTTTCCCTTTATTGTGCACTATAACTTGAAAAATAGTAGAAGCCTTGGTGCTGGTAGTAATGAATGCATAAAACACCAGAATGTCAAATTTATACCTGAGTGGTGGTTTGACAGTGCACCTGAGCCAACCGTAATCCTGCTGGTCTCCTAAGCTGAAACTCCCTGTAATATGAACAATGTCATCTTTGCTTTGACTTTGTAGCTCCACTTGCATCACATGCCCATTTATACTATGATACTGTTGACTTGAGATAGAACTTCTTGCATTTATGCCCTGAGTATCTAACTCCACTTGAATTATATGTTTGCTACTGCCACAAATTTTTGGCACTTATTTCTCTTCTTTTACCTGAGTACACTACCCCAGGGCTTTATCACCAAAAGTCATATTCTCAATCACTAGAATAGTACACCTATGGACATCCATTCACACCTGAGTAGTCTATCGCAAAACCTGCCCATAGTTCACCTACAACTCTCTCATCTAGTGATACCTTTGGCGGTCGATCATACGAGAAACACGTCATACTCACCTACTCCACCAAGAAGTTCCTTGCAAACCTTCCATATAATCTGCCCTACTCACAAAACTCCTTGAACAAAATCAGTGTACTCAATCCCAATGTTTGACCTAAGGATCTCTCTCCCAGTCTAGTTCTCCACCTTAACCACAAGTTAAACCTAGTAAACGCCTTAGGCTTGTGCCACATGAGATAAATTGCAACGCCCCAAAAAATTATATGCATGGAAGTGAAAAAAAGAAATAAAAATAAAAATAAAAAAATAAATATTAATTACTAATTAATTAGATAATACCACATGAGATAAATTGCAACGCCCCAAAAAATTATATGCATGGAAGTGAAAAAAAGAAATAAGAATAAAAATAAAAAAATAAATATTAATTACTAATTAATTAGATAATACATACATATATATATATATATATATACATATATACATATATATATATATATACATATATACATATATATATATATATATACATATATACATATACATATATACATATATATATATACATATATACATATATATATACATATATACATATATATATATATATACATATATACATATATATATATATATATACATATATATAAGATTAACATAATATAATATATTATATATATAAAAGAATTGAATCTTTTGAAATCAACAGTAGAAACCCCTCTGCGCAAACACTTACTCTCTCTCTCGCCAATCTCGTCTTTCACTCCTTCGTCCCTCCTTCTCTCTCTTCTCGATTTCCTTGATCCAACGAGCACCGATCGAAAAATAAAAAATATCATTGGATTCCTATCTCTGCCAGCAACACTTTAACTGGAGTGGATTCGTGATTAAGGCGTTGTAGGCATCACTCCTGGGGTAAGGTAAACTCTGACTCTCTCTCCTAAATTTTTCCTTAAATCTTTAGCCAAATCAATGATCAGACACCACCATAGGGTCTTAGTTCCAATCCTCATCATTTTAATTGGATCAGATTTTTAATTTGGATTTCCTAGGCACCGCTCCTTGGCTAGGGTGAGGATAGTGGTATCCATTAATTAATGTTAAAGTTTAATTAGTATTGGGAGTGTGTGTGCCTAGGAAATATTAAAAGAATTATTGTTCTGGGAATTGAATTGATTGATTTGGGGGAAATGTGAATTTTAGGGTTTTAAGTTTTGAATGTCGCGAGCATAGGATTGGATATTTTAGCAGGCCTCTCAGTAAGCTAAGTAAAGGGAATAAATTATAAAAGTTATTTTTGAAATTACTGGTTGAGTAATTATGCGAAAAGGAAATTATGATATTTTCCCTGTGAATATGGTATCGTGAATATCAGACGAAATTGTGTGGCATGAGGAACGTGAATAATATGTTACTGGAATTGTGATAAAATTGAATAAATATGCAGATGTTTTGGAATGGAAAGAAATGAGAATATGAGATATATTAAAATGATGATACCGAAATGAAAATATGAAAAATAAAGATATGTTTTATAGAAATGATGAAACATGATATGTAGAAATGGTTTTACTAGAAATGATGAAACATGTTATACAAATATGTTTTTACAGTAATATGATAAAATGTGAGATACAAATGTGTTTTATTCGAAACAATGTTATACGTGATATAAGATATGTTGGTACAAAAATAATGAATTGAGTTATATACTGATATGATATGAAATATGAACTGGAATGATGAAATGAAGCAGAAAATGATGAGAATATTACTGATGTGATGAAATGTACCAACATACAAAAATGTGAATATTGCAATGTGAATTCTGCAATGCGAATACTAAAATGTGAATATTGCAATGTGAATACTGAAATGTGAATATGTTAATGTGAATATGGAAATGTGGAAATGAGAACCCTAATGGACTGGAGTATTTCTAAAAGCACGGCACCGTTACTAGTGGGATGATAAGTGCAACCACATGGTTTCGTGGAGAGTGTGGCGTAACAGTCGATTGTGCAAGTGAGAAGGGTAGTTTGCCACCTAGTGTCCGGACCAAGAGTGAGCAGGTCAATCGTACTACAGATGGGTAGTTTCCTTGTTTTGATCTAACCGGGTAGGCCAACCGTGATTTAGATCCATCCTTCGGGCCGCACAACCCTGATCATGGGGTGAAACATGACGTAGAGAATATCCTCAGGGCAGCTATGAGTTACAGACAACACATGTAATGACCTGAAGTATAATGATATTTAAATAATAATTAAAAGAGAAAATGGGAATAGAAAGGGGGCATAGCAGGCTTCGTAGAGAAACGTTTCGCGTTCGTCGACGACGTTGCATTATGAGCTAATCGACGAAGGTAAATTTTTTTGATGAGAAGATACCGAGAAGATTTTTGGGCCTCTGAATTTTTTCGATGAAGGGGAGAGTTCGTCAATGAATTCCCTATTAACCTCGTCGATGAAGTCCCTAGTATAAATAGTGTGAGGTTTGGTTTTAAACGCAGAAAAATCAGGAAATTCACTCTCTCTCTCTCCTCCCTACAGTTTCTCTCTCCTCTCTCTTCGATTTCAGCTCTGTCGTTCGCAGATCAACGATCTTAGGCCACCACAACGCTCTTGGGGAAGTTCTCTCCATATTTACTAGAGCGGATCGTTGGTGGAAGCAAGTTGAAGTTCATCCCTAAGTTGAGGTAAGACTTTTTATGCCAAATTTGGTCTTTTCATAGTTATAGGAAATGATATTCACGTGAAAATACTGAAGTTTAGTTCTGGGAGTTATTGAATTTAGGGTGTTGAACAGGGAACCCTGTGAGTGCAAGACGAGTGGATTTTTTGGAGGTTTTTCTTAGTGTCATTTAAGGGAATAAACTAAAGCAGTTATTTTTCCATGCAAATTAGTATTACTCATCAGCAAATTAATTTTCAGGAAAGCATGTTTTATATTTGAATATTATTGAGAAAATGCATATTTGGGAAAATACTGTTGTACTACAGGAAATATAATTTTAGAATAAAATGTATGATTTTACTCAGCATTGTGTGGCATGAACATTATTTTAGGTGATAAGTATTATGTTATGACAATTTTACGAGTAAAACATGTTTTCAGGAATTATGAAATAATACAATACGTTATGATTTTGAAGTATATGATAAATGATTTATTTATTTAGAATGATATGTATGAGATATTCGGTGCAAGGCCGTGAATTATAGACGGCGCAAGGCCGTGTATGTTATATGTTTTCGGTGCAAGGCCGTGTTTATGAAATATTCGGCACAAGGCCGTATTTATGAAATGTTCGCCGCAAGGCCATATTTATGAAAGAATAGAAATTCTATCAATCCATTTATATTAAATGCTATATTATCATGTACTATATGTTATTAGAACCCGGATGTTGGCTTAGTTCAGTTTCAGGAGCATGGTATCGTAGCTGTATAGATCAGATATCTATGTTTAGACTTGTGCTAACCACCCCACAAGGGGTGGGAGATGGATAGTCGATGTGGCTTTTAGTGTAGATTTGTAGACGTCCACTTGGCAGTCTGGACTAGGGTGTGGCGAGCACATCGTACTTAGAGACATTTTTGACTTGGCAGTGGTTGACCAGCCATTGTCGGGTCCCGCCTTTGGGCTGCACAACCTATTATGGGAGGTAATACATGACACCAGCTAGCTATTCATCCTGGGTATGTTTTAAGTATTTTCAGCTATACCAGACACTTTATGAATTATATGATTTATTAGAAAATACGAAAGTATATGATTATTCAGTATGTTATGATGAATGTTTCAGGTATATGAAATGTATTGTATATGTATAATTGCATTAAATGTTCATGTTGTCATACAGCTGTATTTAGTTTATTTTCCCTTACTAAGAGGTGTTTCACCCCAAACTAAAATAATTTTTAGGAAACCCAAAAGAACCAGCAGGTCAAGGTCGCTATTGAGTTAGTAGTACTACCCTGCTAGGAGGGTAAGTTTTGATCTAGGGACAGTTGATGTGTGTTGTGGGTTCCTAGATATGTTTATATGTATGTTGTAGTTTTTTTAGAGATTGTACATAAACACAGATATTTGGGAATGTAGTTGACTCTGGTATTTATATTTTATGGTTATGAAAATGTGATCTATATTTACTGCTACTTAGGTTTCCGCTGTGTATGACAGGTGTCCTCGACACCCACGGGTTCGGGTTGATTTTGTTATTAATTATGTTTTATTATATGAATATTTAAGCAGATCATTATAGTTTGGTATTAGAGCCTAGGATACTAGGTTCTGTAGACTTTAGAGTGTAGCAGTAACAATACCAGAGTATTGGATAAGGGGATTTGAGGTCTGGTTTTGTAGTCTAGATGCAAGACTTCCGTGGTGGTTTGTGTGATTTTCCTGAGGTGACGATTTCAAGAAAGTCATGGTAAACTATCATCGGGTTAGATATCTAGGTTGCACGATTGAACCTTGAATTAAGATTAGGAGAGATGCATTAATTAGGAGTAAACATTATATTGGTTGAGTGATATGTATAGTGAGGGTACTAAGTTAAGTTATTTGTTTTTCAGGATGGACCTTGGTGGCAGTAGTGCCCATGCTAGTGGAAATGAGGGTGCTGAACCCTCAGGCGTTGTAGGTGGTGATTCAGATGTAGTCTTATGCAGCGTGGCACAACAAGTCATGGCCGAAATTGCTAGGAGTTTGAGGGAATAGGGTGGTTCATCGGCAGGCCACGCTAGCTTTATAGAGAAATTATTAAGATGAATCCTTCGACTTTATCAAGGGGAATAGATCTTGCAGTCGTTGAAAACTGGGTGCAGGAGATAGAGAAAATATTTGCAGTGTTACAGTGTTCAGAGGAGCAGAGGGTACTATTTGCTACATATAAACTTATTGAAAAGGCTGAGAGATGGTGGTCGGCAGTGAAACTCTTAGAACAACAGAGAACAGTACTTACGGAGATGACGTGGGAGCGGTTTAAGGAGATATTTTTCGACAGGTATTTTTTGGCTTCGTCTAAGGAAGCTAAGATTAAGGAGTTCCTGAATCTGAAGCAGGGATAGCAGACCGTGCAGTAGTACGCGGTGAGGTTCATCGAACTATCTCTCTTTGCCCCGTACATTATACCAGATGAAGCAAAGAAGGTACGGCAGTTTGAAAGAGGTTCGAGGAGAGAAATATATAAGTATGTGTCGATTCTAAAGTTGTAGGATTTTTTTGAGCTGGTGGATAGAACCACTATAGCGGAGATTAAAGAGTGGTTGGAGGCTGAGGAGCAGAGGTAGAAGAAGACATCCACACCTTCTAGTTCACATCAGGGTGTCGGCCGTGGTTCATGGAAGAGAGGTGGCTACTACAAAGACTGGAGGTAGAAGACAAAGACTTGAGGTTTTTTGAGGGTATGCAGCCACTTCCATCTTGCCCAACTTGTGGGAAGAGACACCAGGGGAAGTGTCGTGCCGGGCGAAGTATTTGCTATCGTTGTGGGGAGCTAGTGCATGTGATGAGGGATTGTCAAGCTCATATTGGTGCTGCTCCTGCTTCTAGACCTGCTCGAGGAGGCTACCAGGTGCCACATGGAGGCCAACAGCAGAATATGGCCCTAGCCAGGGTTTTTGCTTTGACGCCGGGTGATGCTGAGACAACCGGCGACACGGTGACATGTACAGTTAATGTGTTTTCATTTAAAGTTATTGCACTTTTTGACTCAGGGGCCACACACTCATTTGTATCTGTGGGGTGTGTTAAGTTATGTGGGGCTGAAACACAATCATTAGATGTTGAATTACTAGTGGCTACACCGATCGAGTTAGTGGTGAGATGTTATAGGATGTTTCAGGGTTGTCCAGTTGATATTCAGGGGAGGATTCTATCTTCTGACTTGGTAGTGTTGGACATGCATAGGTTTGATATCATTTTTGGCATGGATTGGCTAGCAGCAAATTCTGCCATTATAGATTTTCGTGCGAGAGAAGTGATATTCAGACCTCCAGGGAAACCAGAATTCAGATTTACAGGGTCACCAGTGCAATCTCTACCTCAGATGGTCTGAGCTGTTCAAGCGAGGAGACTGCTCCTGAGTGGTTGTCAAGAATTTGTAGCCTTCGTGAAAGAAATGTCGGAGAATGAATTGAAGCTTATTAACACGCCAGTAGTGAAATAATTTATAGATGTGTTTCCAAATGAATTGCTGGGTTTGCCACCTGATCGTGAAGTAGATTTTCCCATTGATCTACTTCCAGGTACATCGCCGATCTCTAAAGTACCTTACTGAATGGTGCTGAATTAAAAGATCAGTTGCAGGATTTGCTTGATAAGGGCTTCATATGACCTAGTGTATCTCCGTGGGGAGCTCCAGTGTTATTCGTGAAGAAGAAGGACGAGTCTATAAGGATGTGCATAAACTACAGGGAGATTAATAAAGTGACCATTAAGAACAAGTATCCTCTACCACGTATCGATGACTTGTTTGATCTGCTCTAGGGTACACAGGTATATTTTAAGATCGACCTCAGATCAGGCTACCATTAAGTAAAGGTAAGAGCAGAAGATGTATCGAAGACAACTTTCAGAACCAGATATGGGCATTATGAATTCCATGTTATACCATTTGGTCTGACGAATGCTCCTGCGATATTTATGGATTTGATGAATATGAATTTTTATCCATTTTTAGACCAGTTTGTTGTTGTTTTTATTGATGATGTACTAGTCTATTCGAGGAGCTATGAGGAGCACGAGATACATTTGAGGTAGGCTTTGTAGATGCTCAGGGAGAAGAAGCTGTATTCTAAATTCAGTAAATGTGATTTCTGGCTCGAGAAAGGTTTGTTTTGGGGGCATGTTATCTCAGGAGACAGAATTTCTGTGGATCCCAATAAGATTGATGCGGTAATGAATTGGGCTAGACTGAGGAACGTCCGGGAGATCAAGAGTTTCTTGGAGTTAGCTGGATATTATCGTCGTTTTGTTGAGGGGTTTTCAACTTTATCAGGGCCTCTGACACGATTGACTAGAAAGAATGCCATATTTGAATGGGACGACAACTGTGAGTAAAGTTTTTAGGAATTGAAGCAGAGGCTAGTCATAGCACCAGTACTGACCATTCCGTCAGGGGGTGAGGGTTATACTATCTACAGTGATGCGTCCTTGAAAGGACTTGATTGTGTATGGATGCAGCATGACAGGGTGGTGGCGTATGTGTCCAGACAATTGAAAGAATATGAAAAGGACTACCCTACCCATGATCTTGAATTAGCTACAATGGTACCCGCATTGAAGATTTGGAAGCATTACCTATATAGTGAGTAGTGTGAGATTTTCTCCGACCACAAGAGTTTAAAGTAATTCTTCACTCAGAAGGAACTGAATATGAGACAGAGAAGATTGTTAGAGTTGATTAAAGATTTTGATTGTACTATCAGCTACCACCTAGGGAAAGCAAACGTGGTAGCTGATGCACTAAGCAGGAAGTCTGGGAAATCAGCGTTGGCGGCTATTGAGATCCTGCGTCTGATCATGATGGATCTAGAGAGACTCAGCATTGAATTGATCGAGAGTAATCTTTCAGTATGTATTGCCAGCCTATTAGTACAACCTACTCTGTAGGAAAGAATTAAAGCCGCTCAGAAGGAAGACCTAGAATTAGTAGAGGTGATAAATATAGTGATATTGGCTAGGGAGAGGAATTCTGCATTTCAGATGATGGGGCTTTACAGTTCCATTCTAGACTGTGTGTTCCTGCTGATGCTAGGATCAGAAAGACTATTTTGGAGGAGGCTCACAGATCCTTGTATACAGTTCACCCTGGCAATACGAAAATGTACAGGGATCTGGAAGAGTTTTACTAGTGGAGTGGTATAAAGAAGGAAATTGCCGAGTATGTAGCCCAGTGTTTGATGTGCCAGCAGGTAAAAGCTAAGCACCAAAGGCCAGTGGGTTAGTTGCAGCCGCTATTTATCCCAAAGTGGAAGTGGGATCATATTTCCATGGATTTTGTCTTAGGGCTGTCGTCGACATCGTATGGCTAGAATATGATTTGGGTGATAGTAGACCGGTTGACTAAGACCGCCCATTTTCTCCCTATCAAGATTAGCTATTCCTTTAACCGTTTGGCGGAGATCTATATCCAGGAGATAGTTCGTTCTCATGGGGTGCTAGTATCTATAGTGTTAGATTGAGACCCACGTTTCACGTCACATTTTTGGAGAAACTTACAGGAAGCTCTAGGGTCTCAAGTATCATTTAGCACGACATTCCATTCTCAATCAAACGGGCAGACTGAGAGGATGATACAGATATTAGAAGATATGCTCTGAGCATGTGTATTAGATTTTGGGGGTAGCTAGACTTAGGTCATGCCACTGGTAGAGTTTGCATATAATAATAGTTATTGGACCAGCATTGGTATGGCACCGTTTGAGGCTTTACGGTAGGAGATGTCGATCTACTTTGTATTGGGACGAGATGGGTGAGCGGCAAGTTGTGGGGCCAGAGCTTGTACAGTAAGCGTACGTTAAAGTTCGGCTCATCAGGGATAGAATTAGTGTAGCTCAGAGCCGATAGAAGAGTTATACCGATAATCGCCGTAGGAATTTGGAGTTTGATGTGGGCGATCATGTATTTTTGAAGATAGCTCCATTAAAAGGAGTTATAAGGTTTGGAAGGAAGGGTAAACTTAGCCCTAGGTTCATCGATTCATTTGAGATTTTAGAGAAAGTGGGACCAGTTGCCTACAGGCTAGCTTTGCCACTTACACTATCCAGGATGCACGACGTATTCCACGTATCTATGTTGAGGAAATACATCCCAGACCCTTCTCATATTATCAGTTATGGTGAGTTGGAGCTCAGTGATTCACTAGTCTATGAGGAGGTACCCGTATAGATTCTGGACAGAAGAGAACAGGAACTACGTAATAAGAAGATTCCTCTGATAAAAGTTCTATGTAGGAATCATGCAGTAAAAGAGGTTTCTTGAGAGCTAGAGGAACAGATCAGACAGAAGTACCCGCAATTGTTCCGAGAAGTTCATATGTAATTAGAAAATGTAAGTAAATCTGTAGTATTTCTTTTGCAAGTACATGTAATACTTTAGTTAGTAAGTGGTATTTTAGTTTTGAGGGAAATTTTCTTTTGGTTTATGTAATCTCCCAGAAGTCAGAATGTAACCACGGTATTCCTCTGCCATAAGTGAGGGTAAGTAATAAAATAAGTAGATTGTTTTGCCTTTAAGGGATGATGAGTTGCATGAATGGTAAATTTCGAGGACGAAATTTTATAAGGAAGGGAGAATGTAATGACTTGAAAGTATAATAATATTTAAATAATAATTAAGAGAGAAAATGGGAATAGAAGGGGGCACAACAGGCTTCGTTAACAAAGGTAAATTTCATCGACGAGAAGATACCGAGAGGATTTTTGGGCCTTTGAATTTCGTTGACGAAGGGGAGAGTTCATCGACGAATTTCCTATTGACCTCGTCGACGAGGTTACGTGGCTCGTCGATGAAGCCCCTAGTATAAATAGTGTGAAGCTTGGTTTTAAACGCAAAAAAATCAGGAAATTCACTCTCTCTCTCTCTCTCTCTCTCCTCGCTACGGTTTTTTTCTCCTTTCTCTTCAATTTCGGCTCCATCGTTCGCCGGATCGACGATCTAAGGCCACCACTACGCTCCTGGGAAAGTTCTTCCCATATCTACCGGAGCGGATCGGTAGTGAAAGCAAGTTGATGTTCATCCCTAAGCTGAGGTAAGACTTTTTATACTAATTTTGGTCTTTTCAAAGTTATAGGAAATGTTATTCACGTGAAAATACTGAAGTTTAGTTGTGGGAGTTATTGAATTCAGGGTGTTGAACGGGGAACCCTATGAGTGTAGAACGAGTGGATTTTTAGGAGGTTTTTCTCAGTGTCATGTAAGGGAATAAATTAAAGCAGTTATTTTTCCATGCAAATTAGTATTATTTATCAGCAAATTAATTTTCAAGAAAGCATGTTTTATATTTAAATATTATTGAGAAAATGTATATTTGGGAAAATACTGCTGTATTACATGAAATGTGATTTTAGAATAAAATGTATGATTTTACTCAGCATTGTGTGGCATGAACATTATTTTACATGACAAGTATTATGTTATGACAATTTTACGAGTAAAGCATGTTTTCAGGAATTATGAAATAATACAGTACGTTATGATTTTGAAGTACATGATAAATGATTTATTCATTCAAAATGATATGTATGTGATACTCGGCGCAAGGCCATGATTGATAGTCGGTGCAAGGCCCTGTATGTTATATGTTTCCAGTGCAAGGCCGTGTTTATGAAATGTTCGGCGCAAGGCCGTATTTATGAAAGAATAGAAATTCTATCAATTCATGTATATTAAATGCTATATTATTATGTACTATATGTTATCATAACTCAGATGTTAGCTTAATTCAGTTTTAGGAGCATGATACCGTTGTTATATAGATTAGATATCTATGTTTAGACTTGTGCTAACCACCCCACAAGGGGGTAGGAGATGGATAGTCGATGTGGCTTTCAGTGTAGAGTTGTAGACATCCACCTGGTAGTCTGGACCAGGGTGTGGCGGGCCCATCGTACTTACAGACATTTTTGACTTGGCAGTGGTTGACCAGTCATTATCGGGTCATGCCTTCGGGCTGCACAACCCGTCATGGGAGGTAATACATGAGACCAGCTAACTATTCATCCTGGGTATGTTTTCAGTATTATCAGCTATACCAGACATTTTATGAACTATATGATTTATTAGAAAATGCGAAAGTATATGATTATTCAGTATGTTATGATGAATGTTTCAGGTATATGAAATGTATTGTATATGTATAATTTCATTAAATGTTCATATTGCCACACAACTATATTTAGTTTATTTTCCCTTACTAAAAGGTGTCACACCTCGAACTTAAATAATTTTCAGGAAACCCAGAAGAACCAGCGGGTCGAGGCCGCTGTTGAGTTAGTAGTACTACCCCGCTAGGAGGGTAAGTTTTGATCTAGGGACAATAGATGTGTGTTGTGGGTTCCTAGATATGTTTATATGTATGTTGTAGTTTTTTTGGAGATTGTACATAAACACAAATATTTGGGAATGTAGTTTGTTGACCTTATAGGTCACACCCAGTTTTGACCTTATCGTCCTCGGGCGCCCGAATCCCTTGAAAGGGACTCCTCACCAACTTGGGCTACCGAACCATACAATTCAAAAGGACCTCGGGCTACCGAACCTTGGACCGGGCACCCGAAGTTACGAAGAAAACTTTCTGACTTTTATTCGAGCTGCAGAAACATGACACCGGCGATCGAACCTATTTAAATCACTTTTATTCTCGTGTCTATTTGGGCGACCGAACCTCGATTTAGCCACCCAAACCTCGGCGGGTTAAAATTAAATTAACCACAGTAAAATTGGGTTAAGTTGGGTTAATAAGCTTTTAACATTTTGAATCTTTTCTAATTATTCCTAACAAGTCTCCAACGGTTATAATTTTACCCCTGCCTATAAATAAGGGTTCATTTGTGAGGATCAGTGGTAGATTAGCTGAAATCATTAAGTTAAAATCCTTTCTATCACAAATACTCTTTTTATCCAAATACTCTCAATTTTCTATTTCCTTGATACATTCTAGTATTGTGAGAGTATATTGTTTGTGCTCGTATTGCTAAAACTCCTAGTATGCTTGTGGGATTGAGATATTGTTTTTGGGGAGTTTAGCCTAGGTTTATCCCACAGATTTTCATATTATAAATCTTGTGTTGGGATAAACTAGCAAGCTTAGGATATTTACATTGTTATTGCAAGTTTCCCATAACTTTGATTTTTTGTGCAAAAATATTTTCTACAAGTTATAATAGTTTTCAAACTACTCTTAAGCTTATTACATTGAAGGAAAATATTTTGAGCTAGTTTGAATATTTGATTGATATCTTTGGAATACTGATTTGCTATTGATTTTTGGTTTGCTTAAATTCCAAGGTATTGCTTGTTTAGAACACTCTTGAGCATATTAGCGATCATATCTTGTTGAGTGTAGCTTGCATAAAAGTACACATCACTGAGCTTACATTTACCTACATTGTTGATGTGTATGGGATTGATTAAGTATATTGTGTGTATTGGGGTACATATTTGCTTTCCATGAAAGCACAATCACTGTACCATTTGGTTGAGTGAATATTATTGTACTTCCAGGTACGGGCCTAAAGAGGGAGACTAGCCCTGTGGAATAGTCCTAGATTGGCTTAGACCCGGTTAGGAACGCTAGGTGTGTCATCCTGTTAAGGCGTGTTGGTTGAGGTCAGCCCCTTGAATTGACCTAGTTGTATTAGGTGCCGCTCCACCTATTAAGTGAGCCATTAGTGGAATCCTCGGGCTTGCGAGGTTGAGGCAGGGACGTAGGCACAGTTGGCAGAACCACGATAAAATATCGTGTGCCTTGTTTATATTCCTACTCTTTATATTTACCACGCATGTATGTTATAATTGGTGAATGTTGCGCATGACTTTAATTTCCGCACGTTGTATCTATTTGTGCATTTGGAACTACATAGACAGACCCTAGGTTGTGAATGTACTACTGTTAGATTAGTTTAACCTAGGCAATAAATTTTTAAATTCCAATTCACCCCCTCTTGGGAATACACCAAAGCTAACATAGTTGACTCTGGCATTTATATTTTATGCTTATGAAAATGTGATTTATATTTATTGCTGCTTAGGTTTTCGTTGTGTATGATAGGTGTCCCCAATACCCACGGGTTCGGGTTGACTTTGTTATTAATTATGTTTTATTATATGAATATTTAAGCAGGTCGTTACAGCACATGGATGGGTTACCGTGGACACTCATGAGTTAGAATGTGAAATGAATATAAGAAATGAAAGAGTGTGAGTTTAATTACATAAATAATTAAGGCGAAGTAAAACTCTTCGCTTGAGGACTTACTAAGTAAGGTGAGTGCCCTGATAAGTATCAGTTGTAGCTGCACCCGAACTATTCGGGCGAGGTTGCAAATGATATCAGAGCAGAGGGGCGTTGCATGTATGGGTGTGTAATCTCCCCTATCCTTGAAAACTTTCTCTGATAAATATTGGCTGCACGTGTATGAGTTTGAGAAATGGAATTAAAAGCTTAAAAAAGATTATGTTTTATATCTATATGATTATGAGTACATATTGGTGTATTTTCTCCGATGATATAACCACTTAAATGAGTATATTATGATATAACGAAACTTATTCTGCCACACACTGTAAATAATTTATTCCGTCTTACTGAGAGGTGTCTTACCCAAATATCTAAACATTTCAGGAAATCGTGACAAACGAGTAGATAGAGCTCTGAGATAGAAGGGAGTTGGTACCCTGATAGACAGGGTTAGTGTTATGAGTTAGGGATGTATGATTCCCTAAAGTGTTTTGTTGATTTTTGGGATATGTATGGATGTATAGAACTTTGACTATTTGTATTCTGTATGGTTTGTAAATATTGACTTCCACTGTTAGGTTTGTTTATATGATGAACTAATTACCCGGTACCCCACTTCGGGTCAGATCTTGTTGATATGGTATCAGAGGTTGTGATGTGGCAGATGTTTGATTAATTTTAATTATTTAGTGGAGACCAAAATGAAAAAAATGGTATGAAAATTGGGGCGACACAGTTTGGTATCAAATTCTAGGTTGCTAGGTTATGCAAAATTTAGTAAACAGCGGAATACAATACTAAAGTATAGGAATGAATTTTGATGAGAATAAAGGGGGGGGGGTGGATTGGGAATTGAGTTAGTCATTGTGGAGGATAAGATTGAAATTTAGGATTCTATCTTATGGCCTGGAGGCAAGAGTTCCATGATTGTGTGTTTAGTTTTCCTAGGGTGATGATCTCAGGAAAGTCATAGTAAACTATTGTCGGTTCTTGTTTTTGACGGGTAAGACTGAATCTTAAATTGGGAATAAGGATATTAAATCGATTGGTGATAAAAGGATATTTTACGATTCTTAGTTGGATAAATGTACTAGTTATGTTATGAAGTTAGGGTCTTTAGATTATTTTGTTTCCAGGGAAATTTTGGCAAACCCTTGACAGTTTTTGTTTCTGAGGAGAGAGACTAGAACTTGAGATATTAGTTAGTTGGGTAGGTCATAATTTCTGTGGATTTAGGGTTTGGTCCTTAAAATGGCTTAGGGCATATAAGAAGAAGGATAGTTAAGGTTTTGAGACTGAGTGGTGCGTTAAGACTTACCTTGGAAATGTGAATATTTAAACATTTTCTTAGTAAGAAAATTGTATTAGTTACGTTAAGGTATCAGAAATCTAAGATTGTTTTGGTTCTATTTTCAAGATGGACCCCAGGAATAACAACGCAAATATTGGAAGTAGTGGAAACGAAGGGGCTTCCAGCATAGGTGGTAGTGACTTTGAATAGGCGCTGCATAGTGTAGGCCAACAGGTCATGGCAGGGATTGTGTGAAACTATGGGGGATAGAACTGCCCACCAGCTGACCCAGGTTGCATTGTCGAGCAATTTATCCACATGAATCCCCCAACTTTTATGGGGGGGAGTTGATCTGATCATTGCAAAGGAATGGATCCAAGAGAAGGAAGATATATTGGCAAGTCTTCGCTGTGTAGAAGAGCAGAAAATTATATATGTTGTTTTGAAAATGACTAGGGAGGCCAAGCGTTGGTGGATGTCGGTAAAGCTACTCGAAGAACAAAGTCCAGAACCCGCAACCCTGACATAGAACCATTTTAAGGAAATTTTCTATGATTGACACATTCACTTTTCTACTAGAGATGCTTAGGCGGAGGAGTTTATGAACTTGAACCAAAGGAAGAGATCTATGCCTCCTAAATTTCAGGAAGATACCAATCAGCGGCTTTGGAGAAGACATGGTGGCATGGTAGGTCAAAGACAAGGGATGGCAGGCCGATGCCCCCTCTCTGTCCCAGATGCTATAAGAGACACCAAGGAGAGTGTCAGGTCACGGAGGTGATATGTTATTGGTGTTATTAGCTTGGCCGCATGGTGAGAGATTGCAAAATTTCAAGGTCCCATTCGATGCAGAATTTAGGGTGACCCTCCCGATGCAGAATTCTAGGCATAGGATAGGCACAATTGTACTTACTACATAGTTTGACTTAACTATAGTCGGTTGGCTATATGTTAGGTGTTGGAATTGGTGTATTCCCAAGAGGGGGGTAAATTGTGTATTAAAAATTTTGTCCTAGGTTCAATGTCCAGCAGTAGTATAACACAACCTAGGGTCTGTCTAGCAATCTTAAATGCGCAGATAAATATATTATACAGAAATTTAATCATACAGATCATTCATAGTCTAATGAGAACAACATACATGTGCAGCAAATAAATTGCAGAATTATAGAGTGCACACATGATATGTTATCGGGGTTCAGCCAATAGTGCCTACGTCCCCGCCTTAGCTCGTTAGCCCGAGGATTCCACTAATGCTCACTTAATGGGTGGACCAGCACCAAATAAAATCAGGTCAAATTAAAGCAGGGCTGACCTCAACCTTTACACACTCTCCTTGCAGGGCAGAGAAGGCCCTACCGATCCTTATAGGTTAGATCAACACTCCCTCAGGCCACGCCTGGAATACAACAATGAATATAAATTTTGTGTACAATTCTAATGCTTCTAAAACACAAGAATATTTGTACCAATAGGCACATGCAATAATCAATGCACTTCAGTAAGATATGAATGTATAAGCTCAGTAAAGTTAGTATTGCAACTCTCAAGGTAATGTAAGTGTGGCAATCAAAGTGCGAGAGTGTGATATGATAATATCTTTGAAACAATACGTATAAGTATATCAATCACAAATAGGGTTTCAAAGATTTCAACAATATAAACAAATATCTCAAAAAGATTTGCAGAAAATCAAACTCAAGAGATATTTAACATAAGCTTGTCAAAAATTATTTTCTTCAAAGAAAACACAAGACAAGCTCAAGTGTAATGACCTGATTTTACATGTCATTTTTTTATAATTATATATTAACTGTAAAACTCCACGGCTCTGATACCTTTTAGCATAAATCAAACCATCATCATGGTCCAGATAGGACCCGTGGAATCTGAGACACAATAAACTACTAAGCAACTGGAAGCAGAATACATACAACCATAACAATATATACAATACGAGAGTGTCAGAATATCTCCCATATATATATATATATATATATAGCCATTCTTAAAATGTCCTCATCTGGACCTAAGAACTACTAAAAAATGACTACCCAAAATACTCACCATACAATTGGGGCAGTACTATAGTCCCCTATACCTGCGAGTTTGATCTGCTTGCCTAGTTGGATCACCTGAAAAATATTAAATCACAGGGATGAGACAACGCTCAGTAAGACGAAATATGTTATTGCTAGTGTGTGGCAGGTGAATTTACTTATTTGTAAAACCTAATTTAGTAATACCATAAATAACTGAATTTAAGAAAACACATATAGATAATGTGTAGTATAACTTATACCTATGTTACTTAACATAAATTGTTTTTCTGAATTTTATAATCATAATACTTCTAATATTCATAGGTACCTCTACGTTTTCTGTAAATCTGGATATAAATATAATAACTAAGAAAATTTCCCTAAATGGATAACTAAAAGTCATGATTTAACCCCTTATGATAGGGTTGTGCGGCCCGAAGGCGAGACCTATCCTGGCTGGCCGACCAGGATAGCTCAACTAAATTCCAAAAGTTAGATTGGCCTCCTCAACCCTAACTGACAGGGAGTCTATCCACAACATAGGCACGATCAGGGGTGTACACGGTTCGATTCGGTTCAGTTCAGTTTTTTCCAAAACCGCCAACCGAACCGAACTCCTCCATTTTCAAAATGACTAAACTAAAACCAAACCGTATACCATCAGTTTATGAACAAACCAAACCGTGAACTTTGTGGTTTGGTTCGGTTATTTTTGGTTTTACTAAATTTTGAACTATCAAACAACAATAACAATTCTTGAGCCCAAGTTGGGCTGCATCAATAGGCCACAACCTATTATATAACAACTGGGCCAAGGCTTTAATTGCAAGGCCAAAAACATGAGACATGCTGAAAGTAGGATCCAAATAAAATATATAAGGTGGGATACTTGTTTTCTTCCCATTTCCAACCGATGTGGGACAGAACGACTAGCATCTTGTGGTCTTCTCTCTGGTTTTCTACATGAGAAGGTCGCCGCCCACTGGGAAAGGCTGCAGGCTAGATTGTTCGGCGAGGCTATCTTGTTGGAGTTCATGGAGTTGGAGTCATCGAACATGTTGAAGGCCCAAATGGCGTCAAGCTTGGAAAGAAAAATCTGGTGTTGAATGCTGATTACCCAGATCCGAGGATGCAAACAACTTCGGGACTGGTTAGAGTCCATTCCAGATCGAAGATGGAGATTGACGATTAAACCTAGAAGAACTACCATAAGCACTTGAAGATGAAGATGAAGAGACCACACTTTAACTATTCCGACTTTGGTAGCCATGGTCGATTTGGAGGTGGTTTCTCGCCGGTGACTGGCGATCCAACAGGCAAGATCTACTATGATAAGTATTATATAAAATTATACAATTATTATTTATTAATTCCATTTTCAGTTTTTTAGGTTCGTTTTTGGTCCAAAACCGAAACTAAAACCAAAACAAAAAATTTTTATATTTCAAAATCAAAACCGAAACTGAAAATCAAAAAACGAAACCGAAACGTGTTTCAGTTCGGTTTTCAATTTTTCGGTAATTTTTGTACACCCTTAGGCACGATTGACTGCTGATATCCACATACTATCTGAATTATGTGGTTGCACAGTGAACTGAATATAGCTACGGTATCGTGCTCTGCTGACTGAATTTGGTCCATCAGGGTCTGATACTATATATGTAACTGAAATATTTATATTACTGTTTTACCATGATTTTGAAATAATCATAACACTTGTAAAACTAATCTAAATAAATATGAATATCTGATTGAATATTTAATATCCGTATAACTGAATATCTGTCTAAATATCCAAGTATCTAGGTGTTATGGTTCTGAAATCATAGTATTCTGAAAATGCTGAAAATATATGTTTCTGTACATATATTGTAAATCATGTTTCTAAACGTACTGTATAATTTCTATCTATATATGTACTGAAAATTCTTAATTCTAATAAATATATATATATATATATATATATATTCCATGGTGTTTTTTCTAATATACTGTAAAACATGGTATCTGTAGCTGCATAAATACTGTGCTAATTTTCTATAAGCTTATGCCACACGATTTAAATAAATAAATACACATGCTCTGAAATTTGTATTTTCTGCTATACAAATATTTTATAATCTGAATAATAATAATCTGGTAAAACATGTAATTTTTGCTAATAATCATACTAAATATCCTAGCATAGCATATTTCCCTTACCTGACTATTTGAACACTAGCTCCTATTTATAGCCTCACACGTGCCGCATTTATAATTTCAACATCCTAAGATATATACATGTAATTCCCCAATCAAATCACTGAATTCACCTAAATAAATATCACATACATATTTCCCTAAATCCAGCCTCGCTGGAGCCGTATTCCTTTACTGACCTCCACGAAGCGCCTGATAACCTCCTCGAGCAGGTCTAGGAGTGGGAGCAGCTCCAATCCGAGCCTGACAATCTCTCACCATGTGCCCTGGCTCCCCACATCAGTAGTAGATACCTCGCCCAACACGACACTCCCCCGGGGTCCTTTTCCCACAAGTTTGACAAGCTGGTAATGTCTGCATACCTTGAAACCCACGACCCCTTGACTCCTGCGTCTGATCCCTGTAATTTCCACCTCTCTTCCACGAACCCCAACTGGACCCTTGCTGGGAACCAAAAGGCATGAATCTCTTTCTCTGTTTATGCTCTTTAGCCTCAAACCGCTTTCCGATTTTTGTCATAGCTGCTCTGTCTACCAGCTCGGCAAAATCTTACAATTTCAGTATTGATACCTGCTTACGTAATTCTCGCCCCAGGCCTCTTTCAAATTGTCCTACTTTCTTCATTTCGCTCGGAATAATGTACGGAGCAAAGCGAGATAATTTAATAAACCTCGCCGCGTACTGCTACACTGTCTACTGTCCCTGCTTCAGGTTCAGGAACTCCTCTATCTTGGCTTCTTTGGACAAGGCTGGAAAGTATATGCCGAAAAATACTTCCTTAAATCGATCCCATGTCATCTCTATAGGCACTATCCTCTACTGCTCCAGGAGTTTCATTATCGTCCACCACCTCTCAACCTCCCCTGTCAGTTTATATGTAGCGAACAGTACCCTCTGTTCCTCTATACACTGTAATACTGCCAATACCTTTTCAATCTCCAGCACCCAATTCTCAGCAATTGCAAGATCAGTTCCTCCTAAGAAAGCCTAAGGATTCATCTTAATAAAATTCTCAATTGAACTAATGTTACCTGTAGATGGACCTCCCTACACCTTGGAGTTCCTAACAATTTTAGTCATGACTTGTTGAGCTACACTGCGTAGTACTGCGTTTGAGTCGCCACCAGCTGCACTTGAGGGCCCAATACCCTTATTAACACTAGCATGGGCACTACCACCTCCAGGGTCCATCTTGAAAAGATAATAAACTTAACTTAGGACCCTATTACCATAACATACCCCACACAAATCATCTAACTAGTATATCATACCGTTAACTATTTTCTTATCCCTGTTCTTAACTCAAGATTCAATCCTACAACCTAGATACCCAACCCGTCATTAGTTTACTATGACTTTTCTAAAATCTTCACCCCAAGAAAGACACATAAACCATCATGGAAGTCCTGCATAGACTACAAAACAAGACCTCAAATTCCTTTATCCTATATTCTGGTATTGTTTTCGTTACATTCTAGAGTCTACAAAACCTAACAACCTAGGCTCTAACACCAAACTGTAACGACCTTCTTGATTTGCTACATAATCAATCACATTAAATACCCTGATACCAATAACTAATGATATAGAGAAATCGACCCGAACTCGTGGGTAATGTGGACACACCTGTCATACGCAACGGACACCTAAGCAGCGATAAAAATAAAATTCATCCATAATAATAGTATCAGAGCTTCTCACAATCCACAGTAATTCTGTAAAAATACATATATATAATCCCCAAAACATTAAAAGAGAAAACTGGGATCACATATCAAAAACTAACAAATCCTAGTTCAAAACTCACCCTCCTAGTAGGGCAGTATAAATTGCCCTTAACGGTGCAGAGCTCGGTCTGCCTATCTGTCTGGGTTTCCTGAAATATTTTAAGCTTAGGTGAGACACCTCTCAGTAAGGTAAATAAACTAAATACAGTTGTGTGGCAACATGAATATTTTCATATTATAATAAATAAACAATATGTGATACATGCCTGGTAAAAATTGGTAATATAATAACTGAGGAATAGATGCATAATCATAAGCATATTAAATCATACTTATTTTTTGTTATTATAAAATCATCTGCTATAATTGATAATACTGAAATATACCCAGGATAAATAGTTAGCTGATGTTATGTATTACCCCCCATTACAGGTTGTGCAGCTCGAAGGCGGAACTTGACATTGGCTGGCCGACCATTGTCAAGTCAAATATGTTTGTAAGTACGATGGGCCCTACCCACCCTAGTCCGGACTGCCAGAGGGACGTCTACAACACTACACTGAAGCCACATCGACTATCCATCTCCCACCCCCTCTATTGGCAGGGGTGGTAGAACAAGTCTGAATTGAACTAAATAGCTACGGTTCTGTGCTCTGAATACCGATCTAAACTACCATCCGGGTTCTGATAACATATAGTACATATACATATACTGGTTTAACATGAAATTAGATTGATAGAATTTCTCTGAATTCTGACATGTCATGGTAAACATGGCCTTGCGCAGGATAAAGTACATTATTACAGCCTTGCACCGGCTATCAATCACGGCCTTGCACCGAGCATTACATACATACTGAACTGAATATATGTACTGTTTATCATAAGTGTTGAAACCATAATTTCCTGTATTATCCATATTTTTCCTAAAAATAACTATAAACATGTCTTTTATGTAAATCTGACTTAACATAATACAATATACGTGAAATAATATTCATGCCACTCAAATTGAATAAAACATGAAATTTGTTCTAGAATTACATTTTTTGACATTTTACACTAAAAACATATTCTTGTGTAACAACAGTATTTTCCCAAATATACTCATACATAATACATGCTTTCTGAAAATTATCTGCTATTAAATAATAATAATTTTCATGGAAAATTATTGTTTTAGTTTATTTCATTACTTGACCACTAGTAAGCCCAAAAAATAACTAGCCCTGCACCCACTGGGTTCTCAGCTCAACACCCTAAAGATAACCTTTTTTTTCAAAACATAACTTTAGTATTTCTCCAAATACTACTTTCCTACAACTCCAAAACTACCAAATATTCATTAAAAAGTCTAAGAAAACCAACTTACCCCGAATCTGGGATGGTATCCAAGTTAGCCCCACTAACGATCTACTCCAGCAGAAATGAAGAGAAACTTCCCAGAAGTAGCGTGACGGCTTCAGATTGTTGAATCGGTAGAAAATCGGCCTGGATTTCTAGAGAGAAGGGAAGAAAACCATATAGGAGAGAGAGGGAGCTCAGAGAAAGGATTTCTCTTGCAGAAAGGGTCATCTTGGCCTTATATAGAATGCTTTGCCACGTGTCTTCGTCGACAAGGCAACGAAGGAATTTCTTTGACAAACACTTACCCTTTGTTGACAAATTTCAAGTCCGAAAATAGCTTTCTCAGTATCTTCACATCGACGAGACACGTGTCCACGTCGACAAGCCCAAGAAGCCCGTTCGTCGACAAATGCGTTGCATTTGTCAACGAGACGCTGCTAAATTTCCAATTTACAATTTCCTTTTCCTCTCCTCCTCCTATCATTTAATTAATATAATTCACCGGGTCTCTACAACCTCAGTATATTTACATATAATACAGAATCTAACCTCAAATGAACTGGGTAATACTGAAAATACTCAAATAATCCACTCACCCTAGTTTTGGGATGGTTCCCAAACTTCTCAAATCAACATTTCGCTCCATTTATGTTGTAGAGAATCTTCCCAGAATCACTGTGGTAGCTTTTGATCGTCGAACCGGGGAGAGACGAAGCTGGATTTCTAGAGAGAAGTCAGAGAATACGTTTAGAGAGAGAAAGAAAATTGTTGAAATGAATTTCCTTCACAGGAAATCTATTTTAGGGCAATATATAAAATGCTATCCATGTGGCCTCATCGATGAGTCACATCCCCTTGTTGACGAGTCCAAGGATTAATCTTGTCTACAAACACCTACTCCTCGTCGGCGAGATTTAGGTAATGCAAACAGCCCTCTCGATAATTTCTCGTAGATGAGATGAATGTCCTCGTTGACGAACCTAAGAAGGATGCTCATTGGCAGATGCCCTGTTTTCGTCAATGAGACCCTGTGATTCCCTTTTAGAATTTTCCTGTTTCTCTCTTTTCTTTTGCTATTTAATTACTATAATTCTTCTCGTCTCTACATAAAGAGTCTTGCAATAAATATGCAATGACCCACAAGCTAATAGAAGTTTCCCTATGAAATGGATTTATGAATTAAATCTATGGGGAAAACCTTTTGGGTTTAACTCTCTTAAAAAATCAACAAACAATCATGCACAAGAGAGTATAAGCTTGTAGGATATCTCACAATACTCTCACTAAATATTATTTTTCAAAGGAATGAGCAAAGGAGGAGTATTTGGGCTTGTATATGAAAGAAGAGCACTTTAAAAAATAGAGAAAAAATTTCTTAATCAAATTGCTAAAAAATTTCTTAATCTAAGAAAATGAGCATATATATAGACATAACACATTATAACCGTTGGGGACATTTGGGGAATTATTAAAATTGTTTTAAATGAGTTTAATAAAATTAATCTTGTTTAGCCCCAATTAACCCTCGGTAAAATTTAGCCAACCTGAGAGTTTCGGTCGACCGAGCCAACGTTTGGTCACCACAGACACGTGAAAAAAAGTGATTTTTGAAGTTCGGGTGCCTGAAAAATGGTTTGGGTGGCTAATAAAGCTGATTTTCAAAATGACCAAGGTTTGGTTGCCTGAACCTAAGTTCGGTTTCTCGAACCTCTCAGTTTGATCCCCCAAGGTCAAAATGACCGTAGAGTTCAGGCGCCCGAGGATGTTAGAAAAAGTCAGGATTTGAGTTCGGTCAACCGAGGACACTTAGTTCAAATTGGTTCGGTCGCCTGAAACCCTTACACTTTTAAGATTAGGTCCTGTTTATGATTTAAAGTTCACCCCTGATTACATAGTTGATAGTGGAGATTTTCCTAAGTGCTTGTGCAAGCACCTAGGGTTTATCGAAGGTCTAGGCTTTTTAATTTACCCTAAAAACCTGGCATTGGTCGACCTTCGGTCGATCAAAGTCTTTTCTATGGTCTTTTGAGCTTATACATCCTATCATATATGTAATGCAATTATTACAGTCCATAATATTACATACCCAAAATATAAAATAAAATGCATTTACAATATAGCACAAATGTCTTCTCTTTCTTTTGCTCCCCTGATTTATCATGGAGTATGCCGGATGATATGATCTTTATGTTCCTCCTGACTTCCATTACTTCCTTATGTGTGTGCTAAAATATTAAGCCTGCTTAAGTACTAAAAACACACATAAGTAACTCACGGTTTGTTATTATCAAAACCAGGGATCGGACTCAAAAAGTCAACACTAGGTCCAGCCTACAGGCCGCACAACCCGTCATGGGGGGAAGCATGTCGTAGTAGTATGTGAACGCATGATGACACTAATTCAACAGTCCAGGTTATATCTTCTAGGCATATATGGGCATATTTACAATAGAATGAGCTATATTGAGCCAACAATATTTTTTGAAATTATGGGTTTGCTGATAGATATATTGCAGTATTGTTTTTAGAATGCTAGTTAAATGTATTTAAATGTTAATAGTAATATGTGTACACGACAACTCATGCTAGCCACACGCTAATAATAATATAATCCGTCTTACTGAGATGTGTCTCACCCTATTATACAAATCATGTTTTAGGTCCTTCAAGGGATCGAGTCTAGCATATTGTCGGGCTAGTGTTAGAGAGTCGATAGATATTGTCAGAGCTGGTGAGACATACAGTAGTTTTATTATTTTGAGGATTGTAATAATAGGATATGGAATTAGTAATGTACGTATGTGGGAAGTAGTTAGAACTCTGGTAAGTGTTGGATATATTAGTATGTAATTTCTGTTGTGTATGTATATGATGATCAGTATGGAGTACCCGTTTCCCCTTATTTGGGCGGGTTGTATATGTATTGTATCAGAGA
This sequence comes from Malania oleifera, assembly GCF_029873635.1. Lineage (NCBI taxonomy): Eukaryota > Viridiplantae > Streptophyta > Magnoliopsida > Santalales > Ximeniaceae > Malania > Malania oleifera. The sequence continues at coordinate 22,082,541 of NC_080421.1, forward strand.
GACGTATATATTATGTTTTAGTAGCACTTCGGGCCCATGTAGAGGGTCGTGGCGTTACAAGATCCATCTCATGACAAAGTAAAGCAATCAAATATTATACAACTCGAAATTTGATACTAGTAGGATACTTGAATCCCTAAACATATATTACTCAGTTCACTTTCTTTATCTTCACTAGAAATTTCACAACCAATGGCACATTGATAGCGTATGACCATCAATCTTGAAATTAATCCCTAACACCAATTGCAATCCAAAACAAATTTATATAACTAGAACCTTTTTTTTTTTATTGTTCAATATGTTTCACCACAATGAACATTATTGATTGGATCCCATGATAGGTGATGATACAATCAATTATATCCATTATTCTTCATATAATCTTGTCCATATGAGATTACTTTTAAAATTCCTAGTCTACATTAATCAGGCACTCAAAAAACATGCGATAATCATCATCATCATCTTTTGAATGAAGTTATGACAAATCCTTATGAACATGCAAAGTAACATACATGCATATTTTGTGTATATAAATATTTAGAAGTGATCTTAATTTCTTTCAATATCCAAATGTTATAAACACTAAGAGTACATAATACGAATATCTCCTGAATGACTCAAAAACAACATAAAAAATGTTGTTCTCTAAAATAGGAAGTATATTACAAAACACATGCCCAAAATTTTAAATTTAAAAATGATTTCTGAGCAATTTTTTTTTAAAACAAACATTATATATGCTAGAAAATAAAGAAAAATATAAAAATGTGAAAAATAAAAAAGGGTTGTAAGTGTATTGTAAGTGGGTCCCACATGCCCACATGCGCGCATGGAGAAGGTTCTTGTGAGCTTAAAAAGCGTCTTCTTCCTCACTCGACTCCTTTATTTTGAGTAACACTTGACCCGAATTCCAACAATTTGAGTCATGACCTTCTTTTATTTATTTTCCATTATTTTTAATTGTTTATGTTCCTTTTTCACATGGTTTCAACATCACCAATTATATTTTATAAAAATAAAAAATAAAAAGAAGTTACTCGCTGTTTGGCTTGCAAAAGTAGGGTTAGAATAGAATCAAATTTTAGATATGGAGTCATATTCTTGTAATTGATTTATGGAATCAAGAGCAGAATCGTACTTCGGCCTGAATATGATTCCTACAAACAGAGGAATCGTGATTCTAATAATAGGTTGGAATCAATATTTATTCCATGGGATCAAGCTGATTTTATAATAATAAAACATTCTAAAAATAACAAGAAATATTAATAATACTAATTATTATTATGATTAATAAGAATTAAAATAAAAATATTTATTTTTTTTGTGATGCGGAAACTTCAGGCACCAACGACTCAGATTGGACCCCTTGGTGTGGTACCAAACCCTTAGGACGTTGACCAACCGACAACCAACAATCCAGGTAAATCATGAGTATGATCTCAGGGGCAACTAATAGCAACTAATAATAATGTTTATTAGAGAAAATTATTATTATTTTATTTTAAAGACAATAATTATTATAAAAGTAGTAAAATAACTATAAAACGTAATAATAATTACAATGACAATAACATATATTACTACAAAAATAACAGCAACAAAAAGAACAATAATAATATTAAAAAAGGAAAAAATAATTATTACTATATTAAGGACAATAATTATCATAAAAATAAATAATAAGAAATAATAATTATAATGGCAATAATATTCATTATTGTAAAATAATAATAACAAAAAAACAATTGTAGAAACCCGAACCCAGAAAATAAAAGAAATGAGTAAGAAAAGAAGAAAGAAAAATTTTAAATGGCAAAGCAGCAGGACTCGTTGACGAATTCCATGTTTTCGTCGACGAGTCCCTTTTGTGACTCATCGACGAAGTGCTGGCGTCGTCGACGAAGAAATCCTGAGAGCCATAAAATCTCAGGCTTAAGGTTCGTCGACAAATCCCTTATTTCACCAACGAATGTTCTTCTGCAACTCGTCGAGGAGCACTTTAAATTCGTCGACGAATGTGGCCAGGTCAATGGCTTATAAAAGAACCCACAAGGGATTTTTTTTAAGAAAAATAAAATATCTTCTCTCTCTCTCTAACCCACGAACCCCGTCTCTTCTCTCTTCGATTTCTCGTCATTCATGGCCCAATTCGACGATCGGAAGTCACCACAATGATCTAAGAGCGTTTCTCTACAAGTCTAGCAGAGTAGATTTTTAAATTGGACTTTCCAGGCACCACTCCAAGGCTAGGGTAAGATTTAGGAAATTAAGCAAATTTGATGTTTTTGGGAGTTTAATCATTTATTTGGAGTTTGTGGGTTTAGGAAATGTTAAAATAGTATTTTACCCAGGATTGAATTGATTAAACTAGTGTTGACCTTATTGGTCATGCCCGGTTTTGATTATGACAAATACTCATTGTATCTAATGAGTGGTTGAGTTTTGTGCAGGAATCAAGAATGATAAGATCAAGATGTGCACAAAGCAAGAAAGGCTTGAAGACAATTTCATAACTCTTAATTGTAATAATTTTCAGTAAAATTGTCTGTAATAGTAATTAGGGTTCTTCGGTTTGTAATAAGCACACACATCACAAACATGATTTAATTTGCAAGCTCAAACCGAACCATAGAAAGACCTTAGGGTGAACCTTCGGTCGACCGACACCGGACTTTTTCGGTGTCTCTAAATTGGACCCAAAGTGACCTTAGGACACGCACATATGCACATATGTTTGTTAGGCACTTGAATAGGAATTGTTTGGGTAGATACGGGACCGAAATGCACACTTGGTGCACTTTCGGTCGACCGGCCAATTCAGTTCAATTTGACCCGATCGACCGAAACTGGTCCGGGTCAACTATTTGACCTAGGCCCGATCGACCGAGCCCTTATAGGTTATTTGACCTCGGTCGACCGAACCACCTGGGAGTCAGCAGTTTGACCTCCCGGTCGACCGACCAGATTTGTACTCCAACTACCTGGTCGACCGAGCGGTCTTGGGAGAATTCCCAACGGTCTGGTCGACCGAGCCCTTCAGTTCAAAATAGCCCCGATCGACCGAACCTCGGAATTTTGGAAAATCGCCCTTCCTCGGTTGACCGACCACTCAGTTCAAAATGCCCCTGGTCGACCGAGCCATTTGAGTCCTGGTCGACTGAACCATTTCTGGTCGACCGGACCTCTCGGGTTGGTCCTATTTTTACCGTGGTTAATATTTTTCTAAATAGGGTTAAAATGTCTTAAACGTCATTAAACTATTCTAATAATACCCAATAGGTCCCCAACGGTCATATTTTCTCCCTTGCCTATATATATGAGTTTATTTGGGGTAATTAGCCATAGGATTAAAAATATTGATTAAGAGAAATTCTCTGAAAATCCCAAATCCTATAATACTCATATCCAATCCCCATTCACTCATGCTTACCTTCTTCGATCTCTTAAATCCTCTATAAGTCGATTGAGTGTTTATATTTAATAGGTTTGCTCTCCCATTTATATTTGATTGATTTATTTTCATTGAGAGCTAAACCTAAGTATTCTTAGGAGACTTTGTTAATAAGTCTTTCCTAAGAAGACTTTGATAGATCTTCTAAGATTTGCACCTTCATTGCAACATCTTAAGAAGATTGTATTTGTTTTTGGTTGCAAAACATTTTCAAAATACATTCAAATATCTAGTGTGCTTTGTCTTGATAAATCTTTAAAGGGATATTTGTTTGTGTGAGAAAAATCTTTGTTGCAATATTCATTGATTTATATCCATAGTTGAATACAAAGATTAAACTCTTTTGCAAACCAAACTTATACATTGCTAGAGCTTCATATACATATATGTATTGAGAAAACTTGTTGATTGAAATATATGAAGTTTGGATAATATCTTTGTTTGAGCACTTAGATTGAATATCCTGTGATACAAAGATCATTAAGGTTTGCACTCTCACGCACTCATTAGAACGATAGTAAATCTACTTGAGAGTTGACATCTTAGACCATATTGAGCTTACATATTATTTCATATTTGTGGTGTATATTATTGCGCGAATTTGGGTACATATCTGCTTTACTTGAAAGCACAATCACTGTATCATTTCATTGTAATACACATTTGTTGTATTTCCAGGCACGGGCCTGAAGAGGGAGACTAGCCCTGGAATAGTCCCGGATTGGCTTAGACCCGATTAGGAAAGCTAGGTGCGTCGTCCTGTTAAGGCGTGTAGGTTGAGGTCAGCCCCGCTAATTGACCTGGTTAAGGTTGAGGTCAACCCTGTGTTAATTTGACCTGGTTGTAAACGGTGCCGCTCCACCCTTAAGTGAGCTATTAGTGGAATCCTCTAGCTTGCGAGCTTGAGGCAGGGACGTAGGCACTGTTGGCCGAACCTCGATAACATATCGTGTGTTTATTTACATTTCTGCACTTTACATTTACCGCACGCGTATGTTATTATGTGAATGATGCGCTTAACTTAAATTTCCACATATCTTTTATATCTGCGCATTTGGAATTATATAGACCAACCCTAGGTTGTTTTATACGAGCATTTTATTTAACCTAGGTGATAAATTTGAAAATTCCAATTCACCCCCCCCTCTTGGGAATACACCAATTCTAACAACTAGGATTTATGAAATCAGGGTTCGTGTGAGCGCCACAGGCGCTGTTTTGGGATCCCTGCAGGCGTAAAGGGGATTAAATTAAGTCAGGTTTTATAAAATTTGAACTGATTAAACTGCTTTATATACATATATATATATATATATATGTGTGTGTGTGTGTGTGCGCGCGCGTGTGTGTGTATGTATACTTACGATTTCAAGGGTTCTTTCAAAAACCAACCGTTCAAAGTAGGGTTTTATAAGCTACGACATATCATATGGTATTTTGAATGAAATGAAAGGTAGAAATGTAGATTTTATCTTCTGAACTAAATATGCTATATTTTCTTGGTTGCTTATGGGATTATATTCAAATACTGAAATTGTGTGGCAAGTGAATAATTGGTATGGTTTATTGTATAATCGAATTTGGGTATAGTTGTGAAAATATTGAACTGTTTGTGAAACATACTGGAACTGCATTTGCAAAATACTGGGATTTGATATAATGGTCAGGGGCCGGGTTTTATTTAATGGCAAGTTATATATGAAATGAGTTTGTACTACAATTTTATTATAGAAATTGCATGATATGGTTTAAGAATCCTAAGGACCAGTTGTATTGTTAACATGGTACCGTTGCTAGAGAATTATTACGAGACCATGTGCGCCCACACTGTACTGAGAGGTGTAGGGTGGTCTCAGCTAATTAGCCTGCGTAAGGGTGAAATATATTTCCTAGGGAACGAACTAGGAAGTGGTAAGACTATCGGACCTACAATTGAGTCGTGGATGCCTACAGACGCACTTACGGATGGTTACTTTGATTGTGTCTGGGTTGATCCCCCAGGACGTAAGTCTAGCCTTCGGGCCGCACAACCTATACCATGAGGAAAGTAAATGGTGTGTTAGTCCCAAGGATTGTCTTTTACGCATATCTGTTGATTTATGTAAATTATGTTATTAATTATTGAACTGGTTTATACTGAGAAAGAAATGCATATTTTTCAACTGTAAAGGTGTGAGTACTTGTATGTGAATTAAAATGCATCAATGTTTATGACAAAGTAAACTCTCTGCCCGAGGGTTTGCTGAGAAAGGCGAGTACCCTGATAAGTATCAATTGTAGCCATACCAGGTTGCATAACGTATTAGAGCAGATAGGAGCTACATGTATGGGCGTGTAATCTCCCCTACCCTCAGGAACTTTCGCTTATAAATAATTTTGTGTGTGTGTGTGTATGGTCTAAGAATGATTTTATAACTGCGGTTAATTAACAACTGATGATATTTTTGTATACATTAAAACTCATGTTGGTCACTCACTGATATTAACTTAATTTGCCTTACTGAGAAGTATCTCACCCCAATATACAAATCATCTTTTCAGGACCATCTTGAGATCGAGCTTAGTGAGCTCAGGGGCGGGGTGATAGCTAGTTTTAGTTTTTGTGAGTGCCTGTAAGAACTCTAATGTATTTAAGTTATGTTTGAAGTCCCTGGATATGTAATATGGTCGTATGGACTGAATTAGTTTTCTTTCTTTTTGGTTGGGGTGTAATATGGATATTGGGAGACTTCTATATATGTTAGCAATTTAGAACTCTGGTAATGTTTTGGAAAATGTATCATTATTTCCGCTACTTTTATATGATGAATATGGAATCAGGTACACATACATCATTAAAGTAGCACCCCAGACCCCACGTGGCGGGTCGGGGCGTTACAACAATAATAATAATAAAGAGGAAAATAATTATTATTATTTTAAGGATAGTAATTAATAAAAATAATAATAACAACAATAAAAAAAATATTAACACTAGTAAAATGATAATAAAAAATTTAATAATTATGTATTAGAGGTTCTTATAAAAAAATGGCTCATTTTTCATTTTATTATAGAAGTAATTGAAAAATACTAAATATTGGAAAGGAAGTGAAATTGAATTCCTACAATCATCCCACGTTCCTAATTAAACGCAGCAATTACATTTCAAAAACAATTTCATTCCAGTTATCCTTTGATTTTTTTTCTACTTTAATTTTAAACCAAATTGGGGTATTTTCATCATCCAAAAACCCAAGCATATCTTCTTGCATGAAATGCTCACACCAACACATTGATAATCTTAATTTGAGAATCACAATATTAATGAAGAATAAAAAAAATCATGAAGAAATCAAAATAAGTTCAAAAAACTTAGTTTCATGCACATAGTCAAGAAATATTTGGATCCAACTCTATTACCAATTGATAAAAATAAATTTTGAAATGCCACAATAATTTTTGGAACAATAGTAATGATTTCCAAATCAATTATAGGCACATGAATACGAAAAATAAAATAATTTGAGGATGTGTATCTTACTTCACGAATTCCATTATGGAGATTTATAGAGTACTTTTGCGATATTCGAGGAGAATACCCTCCTTCCTTCTCTAGATGTGTGACTTGATGGACAACCATACTTAATTAGAGTGAGGGCATGACCTCTCCTTATTGCTTAAATACCCGCATAGCCATCATGATGACATATATGGTGGGTCTTGTATAGTTTTTTCTTTTTTTCATTTTTTTATATTAAAATCTTAAATAATGGTTCGGTGGGAACTTTATTTCCCACTTCGATGCGTGGGCAAAACTCGCTGGACCATCCAGCGAGTTTTGCACGATGGATGAGAGAGACAAAAGCTGATTGAAGTTTTGCATGGTGCATGGACAAGAGAGAGAGAGAGAGAGAGAGAGAGAGAGAGAGAGAGAGGCAAAAGGTGAATGGATATGAGAGACATGCATGAGAGGCATACATGAATATTTTAATACATTTTTATCTTTATTTTTTATGAGAATAAAGATACAACCCACCTTCAAGTGAATAAAATTAAAATAATAATTTTATATTTTTTTCTATCAAAAAATTATATCATTTTTATTAAGCAATTATAAAAGTTGATGGGACAAGGGAAGGGCGGCCCACAAATGGATCCTCTAAAAGGAAGGGCACCCCACGCCCCAATAGATGGATCCACTTGAATGTGGGTTTGTATCTTTATTCTTATAAAAAATAAAACTAAAAGGTATTATGTTATATTATTATAACACTATTATAAGATATTTTTTTACTTTTATTTTTTATTTTTATTGCATTATTATTATTATTACGATGTATGGTTTGTTAATGTACAATCAGTTAAAAAATCAAAATAATTTAGTCTAAATTTTTTTTTCACAAAATAAGATTCCCATTATTTCTTTTAGAATTCTTTTATCCTAGAAAATGTAAGATGCATGTTGGTTTTAACCTTTAAACAAATATGAGAATATCCATGAACACACATTTGTTAGAAAAGTAACAAGACAACTAGCGCAACGGATAAATCTTTCCCAAAAATTAAATCTGTGACGAGCAAAAATAATCAATCAACAATAATAATAAATCACACACGACAATAGAAACACCACGATTTTTAACGTGAAAAACCCCTCCAATGTGAAGGGTAAAAACCACGGGGCCTATGAAACCCAATATAATTTCCACTATATTAGAGGCAAAAATTATAGCAGTATAATCACAAAAAATTGTTCACAAACTTAGAGTAAAAGGATTCCCAAAAGAATCGTGATAAATAAGAATGAGCGGAAAGAAGTCACCCAAACGCAGTTACTGTCAGTACTACAAAATCAAGTCCTCCAAAGCTCTGAAACATATCTCCCCTGTTCGAATCGAAGGTTGACAAATCCCGAACGTGCTTTCCAAATTTTAGTAAAATTGGATCACAAAAGACCTTCCAATCGTCGAGTTGATAAAGACTACACAACACAATACTACTGCCTCACACACTGCCACACACACTTCTTTTTCACTATTGCGGTGCTCCAATTTTTTTCTTTTTTTCTCTTTGTAGCGGCACTCCACACTGCCGCCTCCTTTAATTGCCCTAATGGGCTTCAAGCACATGGGCTTCCTTTTATTTATTTATTTATTTTATGTATTTATTTACTTATGTGAGCTGGAACCAACAAATCTCCCCCTCCAGCCCATAAGAGGAATGAGACATTCATTAAGAATATCAAACAATCTTGATACCGGCTGCCTCGGTACACAACACAAGCTTTGCACGAGGCACCACCTTTGTCATCATATCAACATCATTCTTATCAGTGTTGATCTTCTCAAGTTCAAGCAATTTAAAATCCAAAACATCTCGAATCTAATGATATCTCACATCAATATGCTTTGATTTACCATGAAAGGTTGAATTCTTACTGAGATGAATAACACTTTGGTTATCACAAAATAACACATACCTCTTTTGAGTGAATCCAAGTTCACGAACCAATTTCTTCATCCACAATAACTCTTTACATGCCTCATCAACTGTAATGAGCTCAGCTTCTGTAGTGGACAAAGTAACACATTTCTGTAACCTGAATTGCCAAGACACAGCTCCCCTTGCAAAGGTAATCAAATAACCTGAAGTAGATTTCCTCGAGTCTAAATTTCCAACCATGTCTAAATCTGTATAGCTAACCAGAACAGGTTTTTCAGAACCAAAATAGAGTTTCTAATCAGTTGTACCCTGAAGATACCTCATAATCCATTTCACAATATTCCAATGCTCTCTACCTGAATTAGAGAGAAATCTACTAACTACGCCAACTGCATGAGTTAAATCTGGCCTTATGCAAACCATGACATACATTAAGCTACCAACTGCAGATGCATATAGAACACTTTCCATGTCTCTCTTTTCTTCATCATTAGAAGTAGACTATTTACTACTTAACTTGAAATGTGTAGCAAAAGGAGTACTTACCACTTTGACTTTCTCCATGTGAAACCGTTGAAGTACCTTCTCAATATGTTTTTCTAGAGATAGCCATAACTTCTTAGCACTTTTGTCACGTGAGATTCTTATGTCAAGAATATGTTTTGTTGGTCCCAAGTCTTTTATGGCAAAAGACTTGCTCAACACGTGCTTTAATCTGTCCATTCTAGAAGCATTGTGACCAATAATGAACATGTCATCAACATAAAGCAACAAAATAATGAAATCATCATTAGAGAATTTTTGAACAAATACACAATGGTCTGAAGTCGTCTTCCTGTAGCCTTGTTGAACCATGATAGACTCAAACTTCTAATGCCACTGTCTAGAAGCTTGTTTCAGGTCATACAAGCTTTTCTTCAATCTGCAAACATAATTCTCCTTACCTTTCACCACAAAACCCTCAGGCTGGTTCATATAAATTTCTTCCTCAAGATTTTCATAGAGGAAAGCAGTTTTCACATCCATATGATCAACCTCCAAATCAAGACTAGCAGCCAAGCCCAAAACAACACGGATTGACGAAATTTTCACTACCGATGAGAAAATCTCCCCAAAGTCAATCCTTTTTTTCTAACTGAAGCCTTTGACAACTAATCTAAATTTGTACCATGGGAGTGAAGAATTCTCTTCTTGTTTTAATCTATAAACCCACCGAATTTTCAAAGCTCTCTTACCTTTAGGTAATTTTACCAACTCAAAAGTGTGGTTGTCATGTAGAGATTTCATTTTATCTTCCATTGCACTAAACCATTGTTGCTTCTGCTCACTTTCAATAGCTTCTTCTTAACACTCTGGTTCTCCCTCATCAGTTAGAAGAACATACTTATCTATAGGATATCTCGTGGAGGGCTGCTGGTCTCTGGTAGAGACCAAATTATAAATATCATTTAACAATATGCATTAATAAAGGAGGAGCACATAAATTAAGGGGGAGCTTTAAAACATACCCTATATAGAACACCAATGGTTTGCCATCATCAAAAAGGGGGAGAATGTTAGCCTTAAAGGCTACGTAAGCTTAATTGTCTTGTTTTGATGATAACAATCCATTAGTGGTTCTAAGTAGGATTATATTTGTACAATAAGCCTTAGTAAGAACAAACACAAATGCAAAGATTAAGTAGATTCTTAATAGGTTAGACATCATCAAAAGGGGGGAGAATGTTAGCCTTGTCAGCTACACTATCTTGGTTTATATGTTTTGATGATATTAACCTATTTGTTGTTTCTAGTATTTTCCATCTTTGTAGATCTTATCTAGTATAGGTACAAAGTGTCAGATACACAGAGGTATCAAATTAGAAGCAAAGATCGGACCTAGTAGACATCAAATAGAAAAGATCGAAAGGACACTGACTCAGAAGCACGAAAGCACATCCCGGAGTTTTTATTGTGTATAAATTAATTGTAATAAGGGTTGTGTGAGTGAGTGCGTATTATAACTCTTGCGATGTGTATCTTGCATGATTTCTGAGTAAGAGTTGAGCCATTGCATATGCATACTAGGACACATGAGTTTATAGGATTGCACTAAAGATATAAACACAAACTCACCTTTCAAGGCTTTCTAAGTTAAAATAAGAGTTTGTCAAATGAATCCTAAAACTCAAATATGTTTTCAAAGGGACAAGTTTTTAACATCTTAGTTTTAAGAACATTTTTATACTTAGTCCCGATTGTATTTAAACAAGTTTTATGTCCTAAAAGTTCAAAGAAAGTCAAGTATATTTACAAAAGGACATACTAAGCATATAAGATATCAAAATGGATTTTCAAACGTGTTTTATTAATTAAAATATCTTATATTCAAAAGTAAACTCATTTGGACAAGTTTTAATCTTCATTAGACTTAATATATTTCATATAATTTTTTCCAAGAATTTTTTGAGTGATTAAAATCTTTTTGACAAGGAAAAAAAAAGTAATCGTCATTGCCGTAGTGCAGTCTTGAGTCCTAAACACCTTATGGTATTTTGGGAATAACGTTTTCTAAAAAAGTCTAAATAGGACTATATTAGTGTCCCTGGAAAGCTAAGACAAAATGACACAACTTTCATTTTGGTGACTTTTTCTGATTCAGGGACCTCGTCGACGAAATTCTCTGAATTTCGTCGACAAATTCAACGGGCAGAAGCGCTCCAACGGGCGGAAAACGGCTAGTTTTCCAAATAAAATATTTTTTCTTCCCCCCAACGGATCCTAAGGTTCTTGGGCTATAAATACAAGCTTTTAGAATTGTATTAATATGGTTTTGAGCATTGTTGATCATATTTGTGAAAAATATCATTTTATCCAAAACCTAAGCACTTTGCACTTTGCATTTTAGTTATTCTTCACAAGTGCTCAATCCTCTCTTACTCACTTATCTTGTAAGATTCATTCCTTGAGAGAATAGAGTGAGGATTTGGTTGTGTTTCATATTGGCTCATTTAAGGGCATTAAATTGTCTTTCCAATCTCTTGTAAGGTTCTTTGTGAACCATTGTTGTAAGGTTCTTTGTGAACCGAAGCGAAGGCTCTTGGTGAGCGCAGTAGGGGTTTGTTCCCAAGTGTAGGGATTTGTTCTCGAGTTGTAAGGCTTCTACGCCAGTGAAGGAGTATCTTTAGTGGATTTTGTAATCCTTGGCTTGGTGCTAAGGCATGGATGTAGGCTTGGTTCCGAACCACGTAAAAATACCGGTGTTGTTCTTTCTCTCCCTTATACTCTTTATTTTATATCTTGTGCATGATTTATATTTATATTGTGATATAATTTCTTATATCTTGCTAAGAGTTTTTATTTTGTAGAAAAATACGTATTCCGCGAAAAGAGTCTATTCACCCCCCCTCTAGACTATATACTACGGGTTGGGACTTCCAACAAATTACATGAATAACAGTATATAATGCCTCACCCCAAAATGATCCAGGTAGTTTTGCTTTTGAAAGCAAACATTCGACTCTCTCTACCAGTGTTTTGTTCATCCTTTCTGCCAAACCATTCAACTGAGGAATCTTAGGAGATGTCTTCTGATGTCAGATGCCCTGTTGTCTACTATACATATCAAATGGACCACAATACTCGCCACCATTATTAGTGCAAATAAATTTTATCTTCTTTTTTGTTTCTCTCTCAACTAAAGCCTGAAAATATTTAAACATATCAAGCACCTAATCTTTGGATTTCAAAGCATAAACCCAAAGCTTTCTTGAATGATCATCAATAAAATTAATAAAATAAAGTGCACCACGAAGTTTCCTTACCTATTTATTGGGCCACAAACATCTGAATGAATCAACTCAAGTAACTCTGCTTTTCTAGAAGGAAGATGACTCTTAAATGAAACCATTTTCTGCTTCTCGGCCAAACAGTGAACACATCTTTTTAGTTTTGCACCATTTAAGCTTGACAACAAATTCTTCTTGGCCAACCAATCGAGTCCTTTCTCACTTTTGTGACTAAGTCGCTTGTGTCATAACTCTGATGTGATATCGCTATCAACTGCATTCACAAATTTTAAGCAAATAGAAGCATTCATAAAATATAAATTAGAAAATTTGTTACCTTTGGCCACAATTAAATTTCCTCTGGTAAGTCTCCATTGCCCAGTACCAAAGAAGTTGCAATATCCATTATCATCAAGTCTTCCAGCAGAGATCAAATATAGAAAAACACTAGGAGCATGCCTGACATTATTGAGTACCAATTCTGTTCCATTGTTGGTCTTCAAGCAAACAATTCTAGTGCCAACTATCAATACAACAACATCGTTTTCCATCTTCAAAACTCCAAAGTCACCAGAAGTATATAAACTAAAGAAATCCTTCCTTGATATCACGTGAAAAGAGGCACCGCCATCAATCACCCAACTAATTTCATTACAGGCAACACTAATTACATTATCATCATAAGCAAGAATCAAATCATCTCGAACAGTAGTGGCAACACGATCATTATTATCCTGATTCTTCTTTTTTTGCTTGTCACTGTTACTTTTATATTATCTCTTCCACTTGTAATAGTACTTCTTGATATGACCATTTTTACCACAATAATGACACTTAAGATTTTTAAATCTTGACATTGACTTGCTTCTACTTTTACTTCTACCCCTTTCATTTTTATATCAGCTTCTCCTCCTATCTTCTATAACAAGTACCTGGGTATTATCTGTACCCATTTCTTTCCTTCTAGTCTCTTCATTAAACAAGCTATCTTTAACAAATGACGGGGTCAACACACCATTTGGGGCTGAGTTGTTAAGAGATACTACTAGAGTCCCCTAACTATCTGGCAAAGAACTTAATAGCAACAAAGCTTGTAGTTCACCATCTAAAATTATCTTCATGGTGGTTAACTGTTTTACCAAATACTGGAAATCACTCAAATGCTCAGTAACATATTTTCCTTCTTTAAGCTTCAAATTTACAAGTTTTTTAATTGCAAAAGCTTTGTTGTGAGCATTCTTTTTCTCATAAAGACTCTCCAATTTCTTCCAAAATATTTGGGCATCTATCTCTTGAGCCACATGATGAAAAAAATATTGTCCACCCACTGTCTGATTATGCCAACTGCATTCCTATGCATTTTCTTCCATTCAGCTTTAGTTTTTTTTTTTTTCCAGCTGATCGCTACCTAACTCAATCGGATCAAATAAATCCTTACAACAAATAATATCCTCCATCTTTGGTTTCCAAATTGAATAATTTGAACCTGTGAGCTTGCAAATAGTACCTACGTTGTCTTCCATATTTATATGAACCAAGCTCTGATACCACTTATTAGGAAAGTAACAAGACAACCAGCACAACTGATAAATCTTTCCTAAAAATTAAATTTGTGACGAGCAAAAATAATCAACCAACAATAATAATAAATCACACACCACAATAGGAACATCACAATTTTTAACGTGGAAAATGCCTCCAATGTAAAGGATAAAAACAACGGAGCCTATGAGACCCAATAAAATTTCCACTATAAAAGAAGCAAAAATTATAGCAGTACAATCACAAAAAATGCTCACAAACTTAGAGCAAAAAAGATTCTCAAAAGAATCACGATAAAATAAGAATGAGCAAAAAGAAGTCATCTGAACTCAATTATTGTCAATACTACAAAATCAGGTCCTCCAAAGTTCTAAAACAAATCTCCACCATCCGAATTGAAGGTCGACTGTAAGGACCCGAACTCGAGTGAGTTCCTACACATAAATTTTTCAGCGGACGCAAATAAATCTAAATTAATTTTATTACTAGAGCACTAATTAGGTTTATTACAAATATATGTCCCAACTATTAAAATGCAAATTTCTAAAATTCTAAAATACACAAACATATTCTAAATTGTATTGTGCTAAATTTTTATCCTACTTTGCTCTTTCTATTCCTGCTCATGCACTAGCTACGTCAGATTTCTAGTACACTCTTCAAAATGATCTGAAATGTAAAAGAATTATTGGGGGTGAAACGACACTTAGCAAGTAAATAAGATTATTATTAGTATGTGGCCAAAATAAGCTTTTATTATATTTTAATTTCGTAAAATAATATTTAATACTATAACTTCAAAACTGCTTTAAAAATAATTCTATATAAAACTTTTACTATCATCTATAGCAGTAAAATTTTATAATCATATACTAAAACTGCTAAACTGAACTTTTTAACTTTTAAAACTATAACTAAAATACTCAATCATTTATATATAAATACTATTCCTTATTAAATCATTATCTAGACACAAAAATACCCCTGTTCACATAAAAATATAATTTTCCTTCAATTCATCAATAACTCTGTATACGTAATTAAATATGTATATACACGTAGTGTAAAAACCGCCCTTCGGCCTGTTAATCGTAAGTCATGTTTACCCCCATAACTGGATTGTGTGGTCCGAAGACTGAACTTAACTGGCTGGCCGGCCAAACTAAATCAACGTACATCATCATTAAGTGAGATTTTCCTTATTAAACTCTGATCCAACCCAGGTGTGCACTCAGGAGAAATCCACTACCATATAAAATCACTCTGCAAACAGCATGGGTGCACTTTGATTCGTTTAAACTTTAAGCTGCTGTACCGAGCATTCGTAATTTTCTGTATCATTTGTGCCATAAGGGGTTTTGAAAACATCTTATTATAGAATTTATAAAATTACTATAATATCATGAAAATATCATTTTCACTTATATTTTCATGAAATACGCAACGTAAAAATCAACTTATGTCATTTTTACTCATATTTTCGTGAAATATGTAACGTAAAAATAAGCTCATACTGTAACGACCTCAATTTCTCAATAGAAAATGTAACATAATAAATAGAGAAGTCAACCCAAACCCATGGGTAACAGGGACATCTGTCAATCACAGCGGAAACCTAAGCAGCAGCAAGTATAAAATCTCAACCAACCAACCATAGAGCATAATACCAGAGTTTATCTACATTATCAAAATACTGTATCTATTTACATTCTTCCAAAATATTTCAAAATACATTTAGGATCCCATAATCAAAATAATTCTGATCCTAGTACATTACTTACCCTCTTAACGGGGTAGCTTAATAAACTCAACGGCGGTCATGACCCGCCAGTCACTCAGGGCCTCTTAAAAAAAATATTAAGTTCGGGGGTGAGACACTTCTCAGTAAGGGAAAATAAACTAAATACAGCTGTGTGGCAACATGAACATTTAATGCAATTATACATACACAGTACATTTCATATTTTTGTAAATGTTCATCATATCATACTAAATTCTCATATACTTTCATAATTATTAATAAATCATAATGTACATAAAACATTTGTTATAACTAATAATACTGAAAACATACTAGGATGAATAGCTAGCTAATGTCATGTATTACCCCCCCTATGACGAGTTGTGCAGCCCGAAGGCTGGACCCGATAATGGCTGGCCGACCACTGCCAAGTCAAAAATATGTCTGTAAGTACGATGGTCCCGCCACACCCTGGTCCGGATTGCCAGGTGGACGTCTACAACTCTACACTGAAAGCCACATCGACTATCCATCTCCCACCCCCTTGTGGGGTGGTTGGTACTAATCTGAACATAGATATTTGATCTATATACCTACGGTACCGAGCTCCTGAACTGAACTAAACTAACATTCGGGTTCTGATAACATATATTACATAATCATATAACATCTTTCATAATTGCATAAATATGGCCTTGCACCAAATATTTCATATATCACGACCTTGTGCCGAACATTTCATCGAACATTTCATAAATTACGGCCTTGCGCCAAACATCTCATAAATTACAGCCTTGCGCTGAACATCTCATAAATTACGGCCTTGCGCCGAACATTTCATAAATTACAACCTTGCGACAAACATATCATAATATCATTTTGAAAGTAAATCATTTATCATGTATTTCAACATAGTAATGTACTGTACTCTTTCATAATTTCTCAAAATATATTCCATTCGTATATTTATCATATCATGATATTCTTATGTGTAAAATAATATTCATGCCACACATTTGCTGTATAAAAACTATGCATTGTAGTCTAAAATCACAATTTCTGGCATTTCATACATATATATACATTTCAACATAGTAATAATATTTTCTCAAACGTACATTTCCTTCGCATTATACAGATATAATGTATGCTTTTCCTGAAAAATAACTTTTTTCATAAATAATAATAATTTGCAAGAAAGTAATTGTTTTAGTTTATTCTCTTACCTGACTACTGAGAAAGCCCCTAAAATACCCTGGTTTAACCCCCGTAGGATTTCCTGATCAATACCCTGAAATTGAAAACTCTCAGTATTCTCACGCGTACATCATTTCCTATAACTGTCGTAATATCAAATTGGGCTTAAAAAGTCTTACCTCAACTTAGGGATGATTTCCAACCTGCTTTCACTAATGATCCGCTCCAGCAGATTTGGAGAGAACTTCCCCAGGAGCGTAGTGGTGACTTCAGATTGTTGATCCGGCATAAATCTGGCCCAAAAACGAAAAGAGAGAGAGAGAAAAAAAAAATCGAATTGAGGAGAGAGAGAGAGAATGGTTGCTTAATCTTGAAGTAAAAATCCGGATTTTTAGTATTTATAGAACTGGATTCGTTGACGAGCCATGTCATTCGTCGACGAATCCTTTAATAAATTTGTCGACGAAATTCAATCGCCTCAAACCTTTTTCGGTATTTCTTCGTCGACGAAATTCAGTCTTCGTCGACAAATTCTCTTAAACCCTTGTCGACGAATCCCCTGTATTCGTCGATGAATCCTCTGGTAGTTTCCTTTTCTCTTTATTATTTAAATTCTATTTTTATTCGGGTTGTCACACATACCACATAATTTTCGTATTAAAAATATTTTCTTGAATAAAAATTAATATTGTAAAATATTCGTGGGGTTTAGAACATTTCTTAACTCAAAAATAAACATAGGTATATTAAAGATAAAACTGATATAATTAAACATATGGAAAAATAAATTTGGAGAATTTTATGAAAATAACTAGCATAATCAAAAATTTTTTACAAATAAACTTAGGTATAAATAAAAATCTAACATAAACAAATTTACTTACCAATAAATTCATGTATAAATTTTAATAAAAATCTAACATAATCAAAATTTACTTACAAATAAATTCGGGTAAAAATTTTAAATAAAAATCTAACATAGTTGAATTTACTTACAAATAAATTCGGGTAAAAATTTTAAATAAAAATATAACATAATCGAATTTACTTACAAATAAATTCAGGTAAAAGTTTTAAATAAAAATCTAACATAATCGAATTTACTTACCTCTTACTTAACCTTGTGCTATGATCACAACGAATAATTTTAAAAAAAATGAAATCGGAAAGAGTGAGTGAGTGAGAATTTTAATTATAACAAAAATTCTCCTTCCACTACTAATTCTTTCACTCACTAATCATTCTCTTTCTTTGGAATTTTTTTTTGTGAAAAATGAATGTTGAGAACTTCCTATTTATAGGAAAATTTTGGGAAAGAAAATTGAATTTGTAAAAGTGTGGAGAGAATGGTGAAATTATAATTTTTTTAAAATTAAGGAATGGGCATGAGATAAGTTGGGTATGGGCTAAGTATAGGATAGGGATGGGAATCATGTTGGGGAAATGAGAATGCTTCCCGACACACCCATTTAATTAATTTTTTAATTTTTTAAAAATAATTATTATTATCATTGTTATTATTTTTAAGCTATGTTTTAGTATTTTTTTTAAAAAAGAATTAAGTTTGAATTTCGAAAACTTATATAGAACCCACATGATCTTGTGGGCCTCACACAACTTCGAGACCCAAGTGGGTCATACGTAACTCCAATAGTTTTCGTACGGTTTTATGAGCCCTACATAGTTTTGGGACTCATGTGAACCCCATACGACTTTGGAACTCAAGTAGGCCCCACATAGTCTTGTGGATCCCTCATAGGATACCTATATTATTATTATTATTATTATTATTATTATTATTATTATTATTATTATTTTATCATGTATTTTTACAAGTTATGTCTATAAAAATATATGTATATGTACTTATTTACGTATACAAATAGCGTCTATCCTATTTATCCTATGAAATTACATTTTGATCAGGTTGACCTCTAGGGAGTGACTGAGTTGTAATGGTTTTTGAGCAATCGCTAAGATAAGGTCTTTCTTAGACATCAAATATAGAATCAAGTATCCTACAGAAAAACGCTTCTGTATTAATATTAACTTAATGACCATTATTATTATTATTATTATTATTATTATTATTATTATTATTATTATTATTATGCTTTAATCATATATATATTTTTGGGTCATCACATTCTCCTCTCCTTATAAAAATTTCGTCCTTGAAATTTGCTAATTTAAAATGAGTACTATATAATTGGTTGCGCTATTTGAAAGAGTAAATTGATGAACGATTTGACTAAGTCTTAGAATAGATTGATGATCAATTTGGTGAAATATTTAATTTTGAGAATTGAAGTGTGAATCGTCGGTCTAATAGGGATTGAAATGGAAAAGAAATTCAGAAGATGTGGAAAATGATAATTTTATACATATATATATATATATAACAAAATGAAATGAAATCTGGCCTTTAGAGCCTTAGCTCAACGTCAACATCTATCGAAGTGCTAGCGGTGTCACTACTAACTGTCTCAGTTCTTTCTTGGCGGAGTTGACCTCTTGTAATGTTTGGGTAGAAAAAAGGGAGAGAACATCCGTTTGTTTGGCAAGGGAAGAAGAGCTGCCCTCTTCCCCTTGTGGCCTTTGGTGGGGATGCTCATAACGAGCCATCGGTGGCCTATACATAAGTCTCAACGCTTTTTGGATCTCTTGGCAATGGTGGAGTAGGCTAGTATTATCACAAACCCTTAGTGTGGTGACTGCGATGCTGCCATTATAAGGGTTATGGTTCATTGGTGTGATGTTAGTTGTAAGTTTCATAGACGGAATATTATCGATAGGGATGAGGGTACAAGTGGTTGGGAAAATGGTAGGGGCACTGCTCGGGGCGGTAGTGGTAGAGGAGGTAAGATGGACAATTGGTGGGGCAGTAGTTGAAATAGTAGTTTCTTCAACTAATCCCCACTTACGCCTATGGTTCTCAAACAAAAAGCGTACATTTTTCAGTTTGATTGGACCATACCGTCGGTGTCGTGCTGCAAGCAAGATAACCCACTCCACAAAAGGGAGTTCCCTTTGACTGCTGTGAAAGGCCTCCTCTAAAATCTCCAGTTGTACTTTGTTGGGTTTCCATCTTTGGATTGGGGATCTAGTGCTGCTCTCAGTAACTTGGGTAGTTGGGTGATTTGACAACATTTTCGAGTAATGAGACAACCAAGAGAAAAGTTGGGAAGAACTAATCTCTACAAACCGAAATGTGGTTGTTTAAGATGGTAGAAAGTTGTGATACTTAAAATTCGAGGAGGTCAGACCCTTTTTATAGGGGAATGGCTGCATGCTGTAGAATCGAGAGAGAGCGATGTGTGCTGTGAGAATCGAGAGAGAGCGACGCGTGTCACGAATATCGAATGACGCATTTTGAAAAAATTGAGGGAGAGCGACGTGTACTGTGAGAATCGTGAGAGAGTAATGCGTGTCACGGATATCGAGTGACGCGTTTTGCAAAAATCAAGGGAGAACGATGTGTGTCACAAAAATCGAGAGAGAGCGGCGGTTGCCTCGAGTGATGCATTTTGCAAAAATCAAGGAAGAGTGATATGTGTCGTGGAAATCGAGAGAGAGTGACGTGTGCCGCGAAAATCGAGCGAGTGACGCATATTACAAAATTTGCGGACTCAAGGTTCTATTTATGTTTCTACATCTTTATTAATGCTTTAACTATAATTAATCTCATCCTTAGATCACCACTTGGGTGGGTGACCTGGTGGTAAGGAACTGGCCGTGCATCCATGTGATCGCAGGTTCAAGTTCCTGCTATGTCCAAGTGGTCTCATGCTCTGACCTTGTTTCAGGGGTAAGTGAGCTATAGCCGATGATTTCCACCCATGAGGCTTTTTTTTTTTTTTTTTTATTACTGCGAGAGTACCCCTATATATATATATATAAATATATATATATATATATATATTATATTCCGTTATTATTAGTATTATTATCATTTTATTATTATTATTATTATTATTATTATTATTATTATTATATTAGATCAAATATATGTTGGATATGTTTAACCGATCGTTGATTTGACATTGATTAGTTATTTGAAGAAAATTAGTTTATTTTTATATTGCTTTCATTAATGGAATTTTTACTATATAAAGTTTTTTTTATATATAATATAGTAAAATTTAAGTTGTATTAACTTTTATAAATTTATACAAAATTAAAATTAAAGATTTTGTCAAAATTTGTACTCCTAAATCAAACTTAGATATTTGATGACTATTGAATATGCAATGAAATATATATATGCATATTTAACTTGCACATGCTGAGGGATTTTTTTTTCGAATTTAAATATAATATAGTAACATTTAAATTGTATTTAATTTCTTATAAACTAATACAAAATTAAAGTTAAAGATTTCGTCAAAATATTTATTCCTAAATTAAGCTTGAATGTTTTAATAAGAACTGAATATGCAATGTAAAAATACATATTTATATACAACTTGCACATGCAAAATTTTTTTGGGTAAATTCAGATTTCAGAATAGACCGTTTGTTCATATCTATTTGTATGTGTAGCACCTCAAAACCCAGTAGGATTTAATGTGCTACTTCTTATATTTTTAGTGAAAATAATAACAGTGAAAATAAATAAATCTCGAATATTATTATATTTAAATATATGAAAAGTTTAAATTATTAATGCATCTGATCTAGTAATTAATTATGAGTCATCAATATGGGTACGTGTTTCTACAAACATAAATAACATATTTAAATTAATTAACGGGTCTCCAATAATACTACCATTTTTCTTAGAGAATATATGATTGTTTACTTTTCCTTTGGACCCTTCACGTTAATCTCATTTCTTCCAATGTTACTATCTTTAGGATCCATTCTTAAACAATGATCAAATGTTATTTTAAAAGCATAAATCTATTATTAACGTCTAATAATATAACAACTAAAAGAAATATTCTAAACTACCAAATCCTACCTAAATCATGCTTTATGCCTAAGTTCTGGTAAAATCTATATATTAGAGTATGCAGAACCTATATCCTATTCTCTGATACTAATTGTAAGGACCCGAACCCGAGTAGGTTCCTACATATAAATTTTTCAACGGACGTAAATAAATCTAAATTATTTTTATTACTAGAGCACTAATTAACTTTATTACAAATATATGTCTCAACTATTAAAATGTAAATTTCTAAAATTATAAAATACACAAACATATTCTAAATTGTATTATATTAAATTTTTATCCTACTCTACGCTTTCTATTCCCGCCCATGTACTTGCTACGCCAGATTTCTGGTACACTCTTCAAAATGATCTGAAATGTAAATTAATGATTGGGGTGAGACGACGCTCAGTAAGTAAATAAGATTATTATTAGTGTGTGGTCAAAATGAGCTTTCATAATATTTTAATTTTGTAAAATAATATTTAATACTATAACTTCAAAACTGCTTTAAAAATAAATATAAATTTAAAATTTTCTTTATAAAACTTTTACTATCATTTGTAGTAGTAAAATTTTATAATCATATACTATAATTGTTAAACTGAACTTTTTAACTTTTAAAACAATAACTATAATAGTCAATTATGTATATATATACTATTCCTTACTAAATCATTATCTAGACATAAAAATGCTCCCGTTCACATAAATATATACTTTTCCTTCAATTCATCAATAACTCTGTATACGTAATTAAATATGTGTATACACGTAGTGTAAAAACCACCCTTAGGCCTATTAATCGTAAGTCATGTTTACCCCCATGACTGGATTGTGCGGTCAGAATATTGAACTTAACTGACTGGCCGACCAAACTAAATCAACGTACATCATCATTAAGTGAGATTTTCCCTATTAAACTCTGATTCGACCCAGGTGTGCACTTAGGAGAAATCTACTAACATATAAAATCACTCTGCAAATAGCGTGGGTGCACTTTAATCCGTTTAAACTTTAAGTTGCGGTACCGAGCATTCATAATTTTTTGTATCGTCTGTGCCATAAGGGGTTTTGAAAACATCTTATTATAGAATTTATAAAATTATAATAATATCATGAAAATCTCATTTTTACTCATATTTTTGTAAAATATGTAACGTAAAAATAAGCTCATGTTACACAATTTTTGTATTAAAAATATTTTCTTGAATAAAAATTAATGCTGCAAAATATCCAAGGGGTTTAGAATATTTCTTAACTCAAAAATAAATGTAAGTATATTAAAGATAAAACAGATATATTTAAACATGCGTATAAATAAATTTGAGAGAATTTTATGAAAATAACTAGCATAATCAAAATTTTCTTACAAATAAACTTGAGTATAAATAAAAATCTAACATAAACAAATTTACTTAGCAATATACTCGGATAAAAAATTTAATAAAAATCTAACATAACCAAAATTTACTTACAAATAAATTTGGGTAAAAATTTTAAATAAAAATTTTACTTACAAATAAACTCGGGTAAAATTTTAAATAAAAATATAACATAATCGAATTTACTTACCTTTTACTTAACTTTGTGCTATGATCACAACGAATATCTTTAAAAAAAATGAGATTGGAAATAGTGAGTGAGTGAGAATTTTAATTATAACAAAAATTCTCCTTCTACCACCAATTTTTTCACTCACTAATCCTTCTCTTCCTTTAGAATTTTTTTTTTGTGAAAAATGAATGTTGAGAGCTTCCTATTTATAAGAAAATTTTGGGGAAAAAAATTGAATTTGTGTATGGGGAGAGAGGTGAAATTATAATTTTTTTAAAATTAAGGAATGAAAATGGGATGAACTTGGTATGGGCTAAGTATGGGATGGGGATGGGGATCATGTGGGGGAAAAGGAAGTGCTTGCTAAAACTTTCATTTAATTAAATTTTAATTAATTAATTAATATTTTTTTTAATTTTTAAAAATCATTATTATTATCATTGTTATTATTTTTAAGCTATGTTTTAGTTTTTTTTTGAAAAAAAATTAAGGTCGAATTTCGAAAACTCATGTGGACCCACATGGTCTTATAGGTTCCACACAACTTCGAAACCCAAGTGGATCCTACGTGACTCCAATAGTCCTCACATGATTTTATGAACCCTACACAGTTTCGGGACTCATGTGAACTCCACACGACTTCGAGACTCATGTGGACCCTACACAGTCTTGTAGGCCTTGCATAGGATACCTTTATTATTATTATTATTATTATTATTATTATTATTATTATTTTACCATGTATTTCTACAAATTATGTCTGTCAAAATATGATTTTATGTATATGTACTTATTTACGTGCACAAATAGCGTCTATCCTGTTTATCTTATGAAATTCCATTTTGATCAGACCGACCTCTAAAGAGCGATTGAGCCGCAATGATCTCTGAACACTAACTAAGACAAGGTCTTTTTTAGGCATCAAATATGGAAATAAGGATCTTACAGAAAAACACTTATGTATTGATATTAACTTAATGACCATTTTTATTATTATTATTATTATTATTATTATTATTATTATTATTATTATGCTTTAATCGTATTTATATTTTTGGGTCGTCACATCGACAAATCTCGAACGTGCTCTCCAAATTTTAGCAAAATCAGAACACAAAAGACCTTCCAATCGTCGAGTTGATAAAGACCGCACAACACACTATTACTGCCTCACACACTACCGCACACTTCTTTTTCACTGTTGCAGCGCTCCAATTTTTTTCTTTTTTTCTCTCTATTGGCGCCACACTACCACCTCCTTTAATTGCCTTAATGGGCTTCAAGCACATAATTAGTTTTTAGCTATAAATATTGTTGACATTTAATGAAAAATAAAAATTTATTTTACATAACTAAACAAAGTTATGAGGTATTTGAATAAATTAACTTTTATGTTTTGAACGCTAATTTAAATATTATTTTGTAAGTTAATCATAATTTGAACATTAACCAATAATTAATGAATATAAATATTTAATTTTTAATATATGAATATATGTTTTTTTTTCATTTTAATCTTATCAACTCACATAATTATAATTACTTAATGAAAATAATATAATTTTTTGATATAAAAAGATATAAAATTATTATTTTAATTTTATCTGCTTGAATGTGGGTTTGTATCTTTATTCTCATAAAAAATAAAACTAAAACGGTGTTGACCTTATAGGTCATATCCCGTTTTGACTATAACAAATATTCTGGTATTTAATGGTTGATGAGTTTGTGTGTAGAATCAATTAGAAATTTCATATGATGCACGCACATGGACTTCAAAGAAACTGAAGACCCAAAGTGTTCATTTTGTAATTTATATTTCATATTTTTCAGGGTTTGTAATATTAATTATGGTCTGTAATAATTAATACATTGCATGCATGATATGATAGATAATCAATGACCATAGTTTGACCATAGGGAACCACAGGACCGTTGGGATCGGTCGACCAACGTCGAATTTTTTGGACTTAATGCTTAAGACCATAGATTAACTTTAGGTTACTAAAATATTACATGAAAAGTCTCTTTTTGTCTTAACATTAATCATCATTTGAATAGGAAAAACTTTATAAGAGGAAAAGAACCGAAATGCCCAAAATAGGCATGTTCAATCGACCGAACCCAACCAAGCTTATTCAGCTTGGTCGACCAAACTGGTTAGTGGTCAATAGTTTGACCACAATATGGTCGACCAAACCTAGCCAAGCCTATATAGCTTACTCGACCGAACCTCCCTGAGGTCAAAAGTTAACCCTTCGGTCAACCGACTAGAAAATGAACGCCAACGCTCTGGTCGACCGAACATCCTTGGGAGAAACCTCAATGACCTGGTCGATCGAACTTCATGGTTCAAAATGATCTGATCGACCGAACCACACGGATATGGAAATTTGCCTCTGAAACCCTCAAGATGGTCGACCATACTTTCAGTTCAATTTTTTCACAGTCGACTGAACTTGACACTACAATCAACTGAACCTCAAGTATGGTCGACCGAGCCTCTCGAGTTGTTGAATTTTTACCGAGAGTTAAACTGGGTTAACTTTAATTAAACTTACTTAATCTTTTTCAAAAATACCCAGTGTATCCCCAACAACTATATTTTTTCCAATAGCCCTTCATTTGCAAAAATTAAGGATTGATTAGGATTTAAAGATTTGGAAAAATTCTTTGAAAATATTTTTGTCCAAAATCCTTATACTTTCATATCTTTTCAATCCTATTGCCAAAAACCTACCTCTTGTACTCATCTAACCACTTGCTTTAAAAGAAAGTAGTGTTTTCATATCACTTGTATAAGTTAAACTCTCCCTTATTTATATTTGATTATGTGTTGATTTTTTTGAGAGTTAGTTAAGGTTTTTCTCATAATATTTCATTCATAAATATTTGTTTGGGAAAAACCCTCGTGTGGCTTTTGATCTTGCATCTTCATTGCAAGTTTTCATAAGTTTGATTTGTGCTTTGATGAAAACATTTTTAGTAAGCTTAAAAACCCTATTATTTGAGATATCTACTAGGGTTTTAGAGAGCTTATGATTAATCACATTACAAAAATATTGGCTTGACATCCAATGTCTCACTCTCACGTACATACATTGATTTACATCCAGCTAAGAGTTACCACATTGGTTAACAAAATCTCACTCGAACTTAATATCCTATCATATGTGAGTGCATTATTTGGTTGAGCATATTGGTACATATCTGTTTAGTGTAAGAACCACATTAGTTTGTACACAAAGTTTATTATTTGTTGTATTCCAGGCGTGGGCCTGAAGAGGGAGATTAGCCCTATTGAATAGTCTCAGATTGACTTAGACCCGGTTAGGAAAGCTAGTTGCACAATCCTGGTAAGATGTAGGTTAAGGTCAGCCCCGTTAATTGATCTGGTTGTAACCGGTACTGCTCCACCCATTAAGTGAGTTTTAGTGGAATCCTCGAGTTTGCGAGCTAGAGGCAGGGACGTAGGCAGTATTGGCCGAACCCCGATAACATATCGTGCGTGTACTTTATATTTTCATAATTTATTTTCCGCACCTTCACTTTCAGCACATGTTTGTTTTGTATTTAATTCATTATATGTTGTACATGTTGTTTGGGTTATGATTATATAGAAAGACCCTAGGTTTGTGTAATACTGCTGCTGGTTAATTAGACATAGGAGATAAATTTTTAAATATCCAATTCACCCCCCTTTTGAGAATACACCAATTCCAACAAAATGTAGTAAAATATTCATTTATGCCTCCCATGCATGTCTCTCATGTCCAATCATCTTTTACCTCCCTCTCTCTCTCTCTCTCTCTCTCTCTCTCTCTCTCTCTCTCTCTCTCTCTCGTCTACCATGCAATACTCGTTGGACCATCCAATGAGTTTTGTCCAATTAGCTTTTACCTCTCTCTCTCTCTCTCTCTCTCTTTCTCTCTCTTGGCTATTCTGTAAAACTCGTAGGATGGTCGAGCAAGTTTTGCCTCCGCATCAAAGTGAGAATTAAAGTTCCCATTGAACCATTATTTAATATTTCAATATAAAAAAACCAAAAAAGGAAAAAAATCGAAAGAAGTGTATGTCGATTCATCCAATCACCTCTTTTCTTTGAGGTCTTGATAGTCAGAGGTTCGTAGCTTTTATCATTACTTTATATGATTTTTTAGACTAATAATTATTTACTATAAAAGTGGTTTATTATTTTAAAACTATTGAAAAATAATCTACCCGGATCAAAATATTTCTTCTATCCTCATCACTAGTTATAAATATTTAAATCCATGATTAATTAGACAATTTATCCTTATAAATCTTTACATAAATAATTAAAGGCTCTTAAACTCTGCAAATAAATTAAATACCAACATCAATCAATTTGAAGATTCCTTAATGGCCAATTTTTTTTTCCTTTTTTGGCTTTTTATATTAAAATATTAAATAATGGTTCGGTGGAAACTTTATTTCCCTCTTCAATGCGTGGGTAAAACTGGATGGTCCAACAAGTTTTGCATGGTAGACGAGAGAGAGGCCGATTGGATAAAACTCGCTGGATGATCCAATGAGTTTTGCATGGTGGACGAAAGAGAGGCAAATGCTGATTGGATATGAGAGACATGCATGGGAGACATAAGTGAATATTTTAATACCTTTTTGATTTTATTTTTTATGAGAATAAAGATACAAGCCCACATTCAAGTGGTTAAAATTAATATAATAATTTTATATTTTTTTTCTATAAAAAATTTATAGTATTTTTATTAAGTAATTATAATTATGTGAGGTGAAAATATTAAAATGAAAAAATAACATCTATTCATATATTAAAATTTTAATATTTATATTCATAAATTATTGGTTCATGTTCATATTTAAATTTGCATTTAAAACATCAAAGTTAATTTATGCAAATACCTCCTAACTATGTTTAGTTATGTAAAATAAATTTTTATTTTTCATTAAATGTAAATAATATTTATAGCTAAAAATTAATTTTGTTTTCATCTGAATTTTAAAAAATCTTAAAAATATTTCATTATTTAAATTTTCTAAATTTATATGGAAAATTAATAAAATATCTTTCTATTGTTTTCGAATTTTTTTTCACAATTAACAAACATTTAACATTTAATGGAACTGTAAGGACTCAAACTGGTATGAGTTCCTAAATATAAATTTTCAGTGGAAGCAAACAAATCTAAATTATTTTTATTACAAGAGCACTAATTGATCCCATTACTTCAATATCTTTACTATCAACAAAAAGAAAACATTTAAAACTTAACCATTTAATATTACATCAATATTTATTTAACAACTTTTTCTAATCCCCACCCATGTATTTGCTACTCCTGATTTCTTGAATGCTCTTCAAAGTTATCTAAAATGTAAAATAATAATTGGGGTGAGACAACTCTCAATAAGTAAATAAGATTATTATTAGTGTGTGATCAAAATGAACTTTCATAATATTATAATTTCGTAAAATAACATTTAATATTGAAACTTCAATACTACATTTAAAATAAATATAAATTTAAAAATTTATATATAAAACTTTTACCATCAACTATAGTAGTAAAATTTTTATAATTATACAATGCAATTATTAAACTGAAATTGTTAACTTTAAAAATGTAATTATAATACTCAATTATATACATATATACTTTTTCTTATACGTTTCTTTTAGATCATCATTTAGGCACAAAAATGGTCTTGTCCACATAAACATATACTTTTCCTTCAAATCTTTAATAGCTCTGTTCACATAATTATATATATATATATATATTGTAAAACCTCTTTTAGGTCTGTTAATCATAAGTCATGTTTACCCCCATGATAACGTTGTGCGATTTGAAAATTGGATTTAGCTAACTGGCCGGTCAAACTAAATCAACATACATCATTATTAAGTGAAATTTTTCCTATTAAGTTCTGGCCTATAAACACGTGTGCACTCAGGAGAAATTCACTACCATATATAATCACTGTGTAAACAGTGTGGGTGTACTCTAATCTGTTTAAATTTTTGATTACAGTATCGAGCATTCGTAATTCTCTGTATCTTCTGAGCCATAAGGAGTTTTGAAAATATCTTATTATATAATTTATGTAATTAAAATAATATCATGAAGATCTTATTTTTACTCATATTTTTCATGAAATACGCAATGTAAAAATAAACTCATGTCATCTTTACTCATATTTTCGTGAAATATGTAACGTTGAAATAAACTTATGCCACACGATTTTCGTATTAAAAATATTTTCTTGAATAGAAATTAATGTTGTAAATTACCCGAGGGGTTTATAATATTTCTTAACTCAAAAATAACGCAAGTATATTAAAGATATAACTGTTATAATTAAATATGCGTAAAAATAAATTCAAAAAATTTTATGAAAAATAGTTAACATAATCAAAATTTACTTACTCTTGCTTAAGCTTATGAGACGGTCACAACGAATATATCTGAAAATGAGATCGAAAAGAGTGGGTGAGTAAGAATTTTAAGTATAACAAAAATTCTCTCTCCACCACTATTTCTTTTACTCACTAATCATTCTCTTCCTTTGAAAATTTTTTGTAAAAAATGAAAGTTGAGAGTTTCTTATTTATAAGAAAATTTTGGGAAAAAAAATGGAATTTATAAAAGTGTAGGCAGAAGGGTGAAGTTATAATTTTTTTAAAATAAATGAATGGGCATGGGATGAGCTTGGGATGGAAGGTATGAGATGGGGATGATGATACATGTGGGGGAAATAAAAAAAATAATGGAAGTGCTTGCCGACACTCCTATTTAATTAGTTTCTAATTAATTTACTTAATTAATTAATTAATTTTTGAAATCATTACATCTTTTGCGTTTATTCTGTTTATCTTATGAAATTTCATTTTGACCAAATCGACCTCTAGAAAACGATTGAGCCACAATGGTTTCTAAACACTTATTAAGATAAGGTTTTTCTTAAACATCAAATATGGAATCAAGGATCCTAACAAAAAAACACTTTTGTATTGATACTAACTAAATGTCTATTTTTATTATTATTATCATGTTCTACTCATATATACATTTTTGGGGTTATCAGAGGAATAATGTGACAACAGTTAAAAAGTAATTAATGTGACAACATTATTGTTTTATCGTAGATAGTATGACCCTGTGCTTCAATAAAGGCAAGCAAGCATCTCATTGAAGTCTCATTAAATTTTAAAGATGCAGGGATGAAGTTACTTCACCGGTAATGCCTGTTATAATATTTTTAAGATGGATAAATAATTATCAATTTTGAGCTTTTTGAAGATTCAAAGGCCCCCTTTAGTTATGAAAGTAATTTTTTTCACAATTTCATTGTCCAAACTAAATGTTAAATGTTTGTTGTTTGTGAAAAAAAGATTTAGAAAACAATAGAAAGATATTTTATTAATTTTTCATATAAATTTAGAAAATTTAAACAATGAAATGTTTTCAAGATTTTTATAAAATTCAGATGAAAAAAAAATTAATTTTTAGCTATAAATATTATTTATATTTAATTAAAAATAAAAATTTATTTTACATAACTAAACAAAGTTAGGAGGTATTTGAATAAATTAACTTTGATGTTTTGAACGCTAATTTAAATATGATTTTGTGAACTAATCATAATTTGAACATGAACTAATAACTGATGAATATTAATATTTAATTTTTAATATATGAATATATGTTATTTTTTTCATTTTAATCTTTTCAAATCACATAACTATAATTACTTAATAAAAATAATATATTTTTTTGATAGAAAAAATATGAAATTATTATTTGAATTTTATCCACTTTAATATGGAATTTTATCTTCATTCCCATAAAAAATAAAACTAAGAAGGTATTAATATATTCACTTATGCCTTCCATGCATGTCTTTCATGTCCAATCACCTTTTGCCTCTCTCTCTCTCTTCTACCATGCAAAATTCAGCGAGTTTTATCTACTCATTGAAATGGAAAATAAAGTTTTCAATGAATCATTATTGAATATTTTAATATAAAAAAATCAAAAAAGAAATAACTGGTTAAAATGAGTAAGATTTGTTGGGATAATATATAAATTCATGGAGACTTCCTTTCCTTCGCTGTAAGGATATAGCACTGGATCATCTTCCTCTGCACAAAAGGAAAAAGCACACCTCTTCCTCTCCACACAAGCATTCTCTAATCCGGACTAAAATCACTGGATGTGTTAGTGGTTTAAGATCCATCTACATTGTTAACCTTTATTTAGGTTTTTATTCATGTGTTTGAGAATTGATTGTGACATAATCATTGTTGTTTACTGTACATAATAAAAATTCATTATTTTTCTCATCCATAATTAATTTTACTAACATTTAATTTTATCATTAAACCCATCAATTAACTACGTACATGTTGCTCTGTAGAACACACATTCCAAAGTTCTAAACATATCCCACTAGCACTGGCGCCTGGCAGCTTCTTAGTAATTAAAGAACACACATAAAGACTAAAAAGGCAGTCAAAGGTTGGAAATCCAAGAGTGTAGTAGTACGTCAGTAATGCAACCTGCGCATGTTTTACTACAAATCCCATCAAACGTGGTGATAGTTTACTTTCCTGCTTTGCGCAGTCGGCGAGAAAGGAAGGTGACAATTTCGTGGTAATCACGACGTCGTTGGTATATAAATATAGTAGACTATGAGGTGGGGAAGATGGTCAATGGTTGGAACTTCCAAGTTTCACAAATGGTGGGCTGACCTGGAATGGCCACTGGTTCGGTTCTGTCTGAGCCTACTGTCAAAGTGCTGGCGCTGTTTGGTAATACTCGGACACAGATTTTGACACTGCTCGCCCTCTGCTTGCTGCGCCTTTGGCTTATACCATGGAATGTTTTTTTGCACATGTGTTTGACAGTAAATATATTACTGTCCCTTAGAAAAAATATATATTAACTATATCAATTAAAGACCTAGTACAATCCATGGTTTTATACATATACATATATATATATATAAAGTATTTATTAACTTTATTGGACACTTTTTGAGATCTTCTAAAATTTTTTGTATAATTAGAACTGTATATAAAAGTAAAGTATCCTTTGGGAGTTTAGAATTGCAACTTATCTCATATTTGAAGCTTAAAACTATAACTTTAGAAATAGTTAAATTCAAATTCATATAAATTTAAATTAAAAATTTAATATTTATGTTCCTAAAAATAATTTTTGATTTGAAAGTTATGTGAATTTGTATAAAATATATTGTTTTGATTTGGTATAAATTCTAAACCAGGTGTGAAATCTAAACTCCTGAATACAGAGTTAAGGCGTAAATTATAATCTTTGAGTTCATAAGATTTAATATTTTTATGTAAATTTAAATTTATTGTATGAAATTCGATTTGAAATTTTCACAAAATCCAGCTGTAAACCTAAAGCCGCCATGAAGAAAATCTTTGCTTCAGCCAGAAAATACCCAGTCAGAAACAGAAATTTCATGGCAACACACTTCAAAAAAGAAAGGTGAAGAAAAGCAAAAAGAAGAGAGAGAGAGAGAGTCCTGAGGGGGTGAAGTGAACCCACCCACCAACAGATGCATTTGGACACGAGGAAAATGGAGAAAGAAAAGTTACAGGTTGACAGGAAAGTGGGAACCAATGGGCGCACTTTAGTAAAACTCCCATGGCCCACACGTGAACAGGGAAGGGGGCCAAGGGCGGATTGGTGAGTAGTTCCATGACACGCCGCGGGTGCGCACGGACTTAACCTGCACGTGCAGAGGTGAGGCGTGGACTTTGACCCGGAAAAGTGAGGCAGCGACGCTGGGTTTCGGTGGCTTCCGCCCGGTTTCCCTTGGGCCCTAACTTCCCACGTTTGCTCCCGCGTCATATTTTTTAGGGCTCTCGAGTATTGGAGAAAGAGATGATGTCCTTGTCAATTTTTTCTTTTAGAAAAATGGATGAATGGACTTGAAGACAATTGAATATAAGTTGGAAACATTCTTCTTTGTTGGGATTTCTTTCTTTTAATCATCTCTCCATATATTTTTTTATTTATTTTGATGGTCGGTTGAAATTTGAATTTTGTCTATAATTAACTCTCTAAATATGAATGCTAATTAAGTCCAATTTTTGTGAAATAAAATAAATAAGATTGGAGCTCGTGTGATGATGTATAAAAGTTGAGGACGCATAACAATTGAAAGATTATATCATTCTTGTTGGAAATTGAAATGTAGAGCTCGTGCCCTCGGCGGGCGAAGGTGTCCCGAGACGGACGATAGGTAATAAATGTTGGAAATTGAAATGTAATCGTCATTGACCTATTATTTACTTAGGTATGATTATAACATCTAATTACTACTCATTCCAACCATTAGACTAATCTTAGGTTGAGAAACTAGTAGTCTCGGTCTATTTTTACAAGAGTTGAGATTAGGAGTTCAACTATGTGAGGGGAAGGTATCGGCACCCCCTACACGCCTGTTCAATGAACAGTACCTAATTAACTATGAATATTCCCTAAATTGAATTGAATTGTCTTTAATTAACTCATTTAAAAATAGAACAAATAAATAAGCAAAAGTTTAAAATGGGAAAGGAAATTAAGGTGCAATTTAGGAATGTCTAATAAAACCTCCAAACAAGAGGATATTTTTTTCCATTTTTAAAATTAAAAATCCAATTAAAATTAAAATTAGATTAAAAATAAAATAATAATAATATAAAAAATAAAAAAATGATTCTGGAAAACCAGACCAATTCAACTGGTCTGGACTGGGCCTAGTTGGATTTCGTGGGGCCACGTGTCCACCCACAATGGGGACAAATGGCACCTCTTTTTTTTTTTTTTTTTTAATTTTATTGTAGTAGGGTGACGTCACCATGCCATGCGTCTGATTCATTCTCCTCCCCCCCCCCCTTTTTTGAATTTTACTTTAACATGATGACATCATCATGGCGTCACCATGCCATGCGTTGTGCCACATGTCACCACTCGTGTGGTGACACGTGTCCCACTAAGCCCTAAGTATACATTTTTTTTTTCATTTCTCCCATTCATTTTCTCTCTCTTCTTCCATCCTCTCTACAAATCACTCTCTCTCCCCCCTCTTTCAGTTCTATTTGTTCTCTCTCCTAGGTCTTTCAGATCTCTCCCAATTCTCTCTCAGTTCTCCTCTCAATGTTCTCAGATCTTTCTCATTTCTCTCTATTATCTCTCAGTTCTCCTCTCATTTTTCTCTGATCTCTCTTCGTTTTCTCTATTTTCTCTCAGTTCTCCTCTCAGTTTTCTTGAATATTTCTCAGTTCTCTATGAGTTTTCTCAGATCTCTCTCAGCTCTCTTGAATCTTTCTCAGCTCTTTCTATATTTGAATTTGTGCTCACCCCATTTTTGTTTTCTTGTTCTTGCTGGTTTGAAACCAAACGGGAGTAAGGGGATCATTTTGGTCCTATAGTGGATGTAGATAAGTGATCTTCACTCCCTTCTTTCTTGGAAACTCATTTTTTAGGTTTTTTACGTATTGCTATGGCCTTGTTGGCATTTTCTTTCAGATTTTCTCGGGAGCTAAACAAACTCCAATGGTTAGGGTATGGTTAGGTAAATGCCCAATTGGGCTTAAGGTTAGGTTAGGGATGGTTTGGGTTGGGCTCTGAAACGAGGTATGCGCTTTGATCTTTTAACACGGTGGACTTGTGGGCTTTTGGGAACCGTGGGCTTCTGGGCTTTTAAAAACAAGGGCCGTGGTTTTTGTTTTAAATAGTGGGCTCTTGGGTTTTTCTTTTCTTTTTTTCAAAATTGGCTTGTGGGGCTTTTAAAAACGTAAGCCTTGGTCTTTTTAAAACAATGGCCTCTGGGCTTTTTCAAAACTGTTCTTACGGGGTTTTAAAAATGGAGCCCTTAGTCTTTTAAAATAGTGGGCTATGGGGCTTTTTTTTTTTTCCCTCCAAACTGGGCTTATGGGGGCTTTTAAAAATGTAGGCCCTGGAATTTTTGAAATAGTGGGCTTTAGGATTTTTCAAAATTGGGCTTGGGGGCTTTCAAAATGTGGGCCTTGGTATTTTTAAAACAGTGGGCTCAAGGCTTTTTCAAAATTGAGCTGGGGCTTGGCCTTTTGATAGTGGACTTCGGGTCTTTTTCAAAATTGGGCTTGGGCTTGGGCTTGGCCTTTTGACCGTGGACTTGGTATGGGGCTAAAAAAATGTGGGCTTCTGCATGGGGAGGGAGCTTCGGTCCGGTTTTCCAAAACTAGTATATTATTGTAACTATGAAGATGGAAGCAAAGCAACCTAAAAATACAAAATGAAACACTAACCTCAGGTCTTCCACTCCTAATGTTCTTCTTATCCAAGTTTTCTAACTCTTCTCTGCTTCTGCTTTGCACCTCTGAGATCCTCTTTGGCCGTGGAAAACCCTCGGTTCTTTAGTCCTCCAACATTTTGAGTCCTTAGCTTGCTCAAGAAGAACTCAGTCTATCCTTCACCATTGATATTCCTCACTTCTACTCTCTTAGTATGTGTGGATGTCTCTTTAAGAGACAACAAGTGGTTGTTGTCACGCCCCGAACTCGGAAATGGGACCTAGGGGTGAAAATGTAATCTAGCTTGTCCCTATATCATACAAATCATCCATAGATACAGTACAAAGGATTAGGTTCCAACCCCGTGGGGTTCCCAGGCACCCTATATACATCCAAACATAACAGAATATACACAGCGGAAAAGGTTTTTCTATATATACACAATACCATACCAGAGTTTATACAAGAGTAGGAACAGGCTCTAACATATAGCGTGTAAAAACCCCAAAAAAGAGATATAAAAGATTGGAGGATAGATTTCCAAAAAAAAAAAAAAATTATTATTAATTAATTAATTAATTAATCGAATTTAAAAGAAAAAGAAAAAAAAATTAATTAAAATTTATTTTTATTTTATTAATAAAATATATTATTATTAATATTAATTAAATATTATTATTATTATTATTATTATTATTATTATTATTATTATTATTATTATTATTATTATTCATCCTCCTGAAGCTTGCTGAAGCTTCAGGAGAGTCAATCCAATTTAATTTTTTTTTTTTTTCTTCTTCTTCTTCTTCTTCTTTCTTTTCTTCTTCTTTTATTTCCTTTTTCCTGCAACAGCGCAGGTCCTCTCTCTCTCCTCATGTTCTCTCTCCCTCTCTCCTCGATTTCGTGACGGATTTTCGTCCGATCGAAAATCCGAAAATACCATTGGACTCCATTCGCCGCTGCCGTCATTTCTACTGGGGCGGATCGGTGGTAGGAGCGGCGTAAGCGTATTCCCTAGGGTAAACCATTTTTCCCTTTTTCTTTAATTTCTTGCAAAATATAAGTCCAATTGACGAACGGACACCACCACGAGAATCTAGGGATGATTCTCTACAAGTCTAGTGGGACGGAATTCTCGTGGGGGTGTCGGGCCAAAACCCCAAATTTGGGGTGCGGCGATTATTAAGGGGCTTAATTTTAATTCATTAGCATTAATTTAAAAATGCTAAAATATTAAGCATCTAGGATTGAAGTAGGATTTCTGAAATTTAGGGCCTGGGTGAGCGCCGCGGGTGTAATTTTGGTACCCGCAGGCAAAATTTGGAAAATTAAGCGGGGATGTTAAATAATAGTTTAAATATTAATTTGAGGTATTTGGAGCCTAAGGAAGGCTAGATGAGTATTATGTTGGAGAAATAGATTAATTAATCTGGGGAAAAATGTAAATTTCAGGAGTTGAATTTCGGGCGCTAAGGGCATAGGATTTGGGTCATAAGGAATTTCTCAATAGCCAGGTAAGGGAATAAACTAAAGCAGTAATTTTTCATACAAATTATTATTGATTATTTCTAAATTTATTTTTAAAAAAGCATATGTTATATTGTGTATTACGAATAAAATGTACGATTGGGAAAATACTGCTATGATGATTAAAATGTATATGTATGTATGAGATATAAGTAATTCACAATTTTAGAATATGAAGTATGACTTTTAACAGCATATGTGTGGCATGAATATTATTTTGTGTGAAATTTATTATGATGTGAAAGATTTTACGAACAAAGCATGATTTCAGGTATTATGAAAATATGAGTTATATTGTGATGGTTTTGATGATTATGTGATAAATGTTGTATTTTCAATATATATATACCTGAAACGATTTTGGCGGGAGGCCATATATTTATGTTATCGGCACGAGACCGTATCTATGTTTTTGGCACGAGGCCATATTTACTATGATTTTGGCGCGAGGCCATATGTATGATTTCGGCGCGAGGCCGTATCTAGGTTTTCGGCACGAGGCCGTAATGATGTTACTTATGATCATGTATTATATGTTTTCACAACCAGGATGTTAGTTTAGTTCAGACCAGGAGCTCGGTACCGTAGCTATGGGTTCATTTTGGCACGAGGCCTTATTAGTGCTACCGTCCCACGAGGGGATGGGAGATGGATAGTCGATGTGGCTTTCAGTAGAGTGTGGACGTCCACCTGGCAGTCCGGACCAGGGTGTGGCGGGCTCATCGTACTTACAGACATATTTGATTCGGCAGTGGTCGGCCAGCCATTGTCGGGTCCCGCCTTCGGGCTGCACAACCCGTCATGGGGGGTAATACATGACACCAGCTAGCTAGTCATCCTGGGTTTGTTTTCAGTACTACAGTTATAACAGATGATTTTATGTATGATATGATTTGTTAACAGATGTGAAAATATATGTTTACCCAGTACGATATGATTATGTTTATAGAATTATGAAATGTATTGTATACGTACAAATGCATTAAATATTCATGTTGCCACACAGCTGTATTTAGTTTATTTTCCCTTACTGAGAAGTGTTTCACCCCTAAATTTAATTAATTTTTCAGGAACTCCTGAGAGACTGGCGGGTCAAGGCCGCCGTTGAGCCAGTGAGATTACCCTGTGAGAAGGATAAGATTTTGTAATAGCGTCAGAGTTATTTTGTGTTTGACCCTAGAGATATTTGGATGTATGTGAGGATGTATAGAATGCTCTGGTATTATGTTTTATGATTGGATGTTTGAGATTTTATATTTACTGCTGCTAGGTTTTCCGCTGTGTTTGACAGGTGTCCCCGCTACCCACGGGTTCGAGTTGACCATTTTTATTTAATATGTGATATTTTATGTTAAGAAATTGAGGGACGTTACATAGCATACAACTGGGTGCCCAACACATCCTAAAATGGCAACCCATCAAAACACAGTCCTAGCACTTACCCAAGCGCTAACCGTAGTACACCGGCCACTACGCTCCCTACACCAGGACGCTAGTTCCGG
The DNA here is from genome assembly GCF_029873635.1 of Malania oleifera. Classification (NCBI taxonomy): domain Eukaryota; kingdom Viridiplantae; phylum Streptophyta; class Magnoliopsida; order Santalales; family Ximeniaceae; genus Malania; species Malania oleifera. The sequence continues at coordinate 22,121,492 of NC_080421.1, forward strand.
TTACTTGAAGGACTTGTAAAAATGTACGTACATCAGGGGTGAGACACCTCTCAGTAAGGAAGAATACAGGTTATATCGGTATGTGGCATATGAGTGTTATCATGACATACTAAAATGCATAGTTCAACAGTCAAAACAATTAAAACCAGTTCCAGTATTTTCACAAAACAAGCAATACAATCTGGAGTCGTCACACCCTTCGGCTTGAAGCCGGATTGTCTGGTGGTATTTCACACCCTTTGGTAAAAATCGGCAATTTGGTGATATTTCACACCCTTCAATCAACGCCGGCAGTCTAGTAATATTTCACACCCTTCGGCAAACGCTGGTGCCCTTGGTAACCTAGCATAGTATCAGCGTTGAACCAATACAGATCTGGTGTTCGTACACCCTTCGGCTCGAAAGTTGGCCAATCTAGTGGTATTGCGCACTCTTCAGAAAAAGTCAAAATTTCAAACCTGGAACAATTCGGAACCCTGTTCCTATTTCATCAAAATACAACACATGCATGCTCATATAACCAAACAGACCACACTCATTTGGTAATCTAAAATCACGGTTTTCCAAACACATACAGTTTAAACAAGTCAAGGCACGATCATCCCTATAACACAGTATAAATCAACATATACGCTCGGTTTTCAACAAAACCAAGGATGTAGCCCGTCGCCCCCCCCCCCTTTTTCCCAAAACTGTAATCATGAAAAACTCATAGTTTTTCCCTTTAGATCCCCCCAAATGAGTAGCCAAAACACACATAGGACTGCGAACCACAGTTCTACCAAGTTCGATTTCAAAAATAACCGATATAAATACAATTCCCCTTACCTTTTCCCCGAATATCAAATCCCGAACTCTAAGGCCCTTAAACAGCGAACCGAGTTCCAAAACCTACAAATCATAGTATAGACTATACTCACCAGATTGTTCTCCACTAAACTACCAGATCAGAATTGAAAACCAAGTCTTACCTCGATTTTTTTACCAAAACCCAAAAATCTCCGAAACAAGATTCCAATCCATAGAACTTGTAGAGAATCCTTCCATGATCCTCATGGTAACTTCAGATTCACGATTCTAATAATGATCAGCAAAGAAATCTAGAGAGAGGAAGTGTAGGGAGAGTTCTAAAGAGAGTGAGAGAGAGAAGATATTTGAGTTTCTTAATGGTTAAGTAATGAAATTTCTATTTATAGCCCCTTTGACTAAGGAAACTTATCGACGAGATGGTGTCCTTGTCGACGAGGCTCTATAGTCCTCTCGCCGACGAGACGGAGGATTCATCAACGAATCCTGATATCACCGGTTCCCGAACCTCCTCGGCTTCTCCTCATCAACGAGCCTCTGAATTTTGTTGACGAGAGATGCATGGACTTCGTCGACGAACTCGACAAAGCCTGCTTAAATACCAAATTTACCCCTATCTTAATTATTTAAATCCATCTATCATGGCTCGGGTTCTTATAGTTGTTGCCATGACCTCTTGTTGAATTGGTGTAATCCCGAGAAGGGGGGGGTGAATTGGAGATTTAAAAATTTCCTAAGTTAAATGATATCTCAACCTAGGGGTAGTTTACGCATGTATAAAATTGCAAAAAAGATAAATCAATCAATAATCTACACAAGCAATACAGTTACAGTATCTCCCAATAATTCACAATTTAGAATATTTAGTGGATGAATATAATTAAGCAAGCAATAGAATGTAAAGGAAGAAAAGTAAAGGAGATACCGAAAATGTTATCAGGGTTTGGCAAACATGCCTATGTCCCCTCCTTAGCTCGCAAGCCTGAGGATTACCACTATTGCTCATTTAAAGGGTGGAGTAGTACTAAATACAATACCCTTTACTTACAGGGCAAGGAGAACCCTAGGTTAGACTACCAAGGTTGGCCCCAACCTTTACAAACAATCTTTATGGGTTAGATCAACACCCCCTTAGGCCACGCCTGGAATACAACAAATCAATATAATTTTGCTTACAATGAAAGGTGCTTCTAACACAAGCAAATTTGTATAATATTATGATCCAAATATGCACTCATAGATAATAAGAATATATGCTCAAGTGAGATTTGATTAAATAAGATTTGAACTCTCTAAAGATGTATATGAACATGTGTATATGTGAGAGTGATTACCTTTGATTCAGAATATTATAATCAGTATATAATCAAATGAATCATGAATCTCTAAGTGGAAATCTCAACAATAATGTTTTTCCAAATATTAAGCACTACTGAGATTAGGGTTCTAGCTTGCTCAAAAGTATTTTATCAAATAACGCAAGCAAGCTTTCGAATCTGGCAATGAAGATGCCAAGATTCGGAAGCTAACAAGAGTTCTTCTCAAATAATATTTATCAATCAAATATATTGAGAAAAACCCTAACTTTACTCTTCAAGAAAAATATCAAACAATGCAAGACAGTGATAGTAAAAAGCTTGAAAAACAATATATGAAAGGTCACACAAGTGAGAATCAAACCCACTTTAACTTGCAATTAGTTTGCAAGAAAGGAGCACAAGAAAAATATAACACTCTATTTTAAAAATATTTAGCAAGAATAAAATGAGAGAGTATCAAAAATTTGGCTTGGAAATATGAAGAATATGTAATGTGGGCTCAAGAAAATCAAAGAGAGTTTTTTGCTAATTATGTTCCTAATCATCAGTTAATCTCTCCAAATGAATGGGTATATATAGATATTCAATGAATTATAATTGTTGGGAGATACAAAGGTCATTTTAGAAAAGTTTAATGAAAGTTAATTAAAAATAACCTTGTTTTAAAGCGATAAAAAATAAGGCAACCCAAGAGTTTTGGTCGCCCGGTTCTTAAGGTCGGTTGCCTGAACAGACATAGAGAAAAGTGAACCTTTTTTCTTCCGGTGCCTAAGGGTGAGTTCGGGTGGCTTAGCCAAGGCGATTTCCCAAACGTTTGAGGTTCGGTCACTTGGTGAATGATTCGGTTTGCCGAACTTCATAATTCGGTCACTTGGGGGGGGGGATTTTTAACTAAATGTTTGGTCGCCCGGGGACAGTGGAAATGTGGTTTTTAAGCATTCGGTTGACCGAGGACAATTAGTTCAATTTAAGTTCGGTCGATTGAGCAAAGTCAAAAGTTGACTTCCTGGCTGTTCGGTCTACTGAGGCGTTTATAGTGCTGATGGTTCTGTCGACTGAGGTCTCTTGAAAACTTTTCTTCTTCTTTTGACCTTATATGATTTAATCCCTATTTGTATGTGTTTGCAATTTTGGCTTAAGGGACTTAGTCATGGTGTGTCCTATGGTCAATCATGGCCTTGAGAGTTAACCCTAAAAATCCAATGTCGGTCGACCAAAGGTGATCCCTAAGGTCAATCTATGGTCATATAATCCTATCATGCATGATGCTGTTATTATAGACCATAATAAATTACAAACCAAGTTGAATTGAATGCAATTACAATAATAAAAAGGGTCTTCATTCTTTTGCTTCTTCATATGCCATAAGTAAGCTTTGATCTTGAAGCTCGTATGACTTTCTTGTATTCCTACCATCAATGCGTGCTAAGGATGAACCTGTTCAAGAAGCTTAGTGCATAGGTAAGAAACATTGGTTTTTTCATAATCAAAATGGGATCAGAATCATAGAGTCAACACCTCTCAATCGTGTCTCTCAATTCTTTTTTTTTTTCCTCTTTTTTGTCTGTTACCTTCTCACTTGTGTCTTCTGTCCTTTGCGGAGGCCCCCTATTTATAAGTGTTGTTAATTAACTATGAATTTGCACAGTGGAATATATAAACACAACAAGCAATGAAGCACCAAAATATAATTCACACACGTAGTATATCTGGAGGCAACAAGAATCAACACAAAGATTTACGTGGTTCGGCAAAGCCTACATCTACGGGAGCAATCGACAAAGGTTTCACTATGTAAAACAAAATACACAATACAATGGATTTTGAATGATCTTCTATCTTTCAATACACTTAGAAAAGTGTATATATAAAGTTCCCTTCAGAGGTTTCCCCCGAAAACCCAACCAACTTAACGTTCAAATTCAAGTTTTGAATTAAGCCCCACAGCCCAGAACAAAACCATCCACGGTTTTCCTAAGACCATCGACGGAATAAAATATCGAGAGCAGACTTCTGAGATTTCTAAAATTTCAGAACCATCAATGGATTTTCCTAAAATGTTGATATTAACTATGTCCTTCTCCTTGTGTATGTTAACCATTCCAAGAAATGAGCCACCAAACACAACAATCCCCACCTTGGCGAATTTCTACCCCTTAGGAGAACCTGAAAAACCTAACCTGATGCTCCACCTTGACTTTAGAATGTTCAATTGAGACCGTCTCCTTTCTAGCACTTGGAGACAAACACCAAGTCCAAGCAACGCCGCTTGAACTTGCCAATGGCAGCTTCAGCTTCTACTATCAACTCTAACACAACTGCAGATGCAGCACTCAAATACTTCACCCTAGGGTTGCCTAAGTATCAGAGCAGAGGGGTGCCACTTGTATGGGCAGGTAATCACCTATATCCATTGGTAATCTCTTGAGTTAAATCTTTTGCATGTGATTGGTTAGGTTCAGAGAATGATTTCATAAATTATGTTAACGATTTTCAAATGCTAAATATTATGTTGTTATATAAACTCTTGTTAGCCACACGCTGTTTTAATATATTGTTTCTTCCCTTACTGAGATGTGTCTCACTCGAATATGTATTTATCTTTTTCAGGATTTCCTCGAGATCGAGTTTAAAGAACTCGAGGTTTTATAGCATTTTTGGGAAATAGAAAGACCAAAGGATATATTTTTATGTTAATTTTGAGATGTATAATTTATGTTTTATGTATTGAAGTCTCAGATAGATGAATAGTTGTGAATATTGGTATTTGTGGATAATGTTTTGGAGACATGTATATATGTGATTACAGGTGGTGAATGGTTAATCTGGGTTATGGATAGGAATAGTAGACTCTGGTATTATATATTTGTGGAGATTACATTTATGTTTTCCGCTATGTACATGATATTAGTATGTGGATTACTAGGTAATGAGTGGATTAGTAGCACTCCGGGCCCACGTATAGGGTCGGGCCGTTACAGATGGTATCAGAGCAATGTCCAGCCAGAAGTGTGATTAGATTCACATCGCCTGGATATGAAAATATTAGAGTATTAGGTTAGGGATGATTTATAGCAGAGTATAGGAGTTGCGAAAAGGATAGGGATGGGTAGATTAAGATACCGTTAGGAATTCTGAGTCGTGTTTTCTAAACTTGGGGGCAGAAATTCCTTAATGGTCTTCTGTGTTTTTTTTTGAAATAGTTAGCTTCTAAAAATCATGGTAAATCCATCGATGATGATGTTTTCGAGTAGAGAAATTCGAACTTGGAATTTGAACTCGAAGGTTATGTTGGTTGATTTAGGGAGAAAATTTTTTGAAGGAATATAATTTAGGTGATGCGATTAAATGGTTTGTGGTCAATTAGGTGTTTGATATTTAAATTGGAGTATATGAAAATGTGTGGTATGAGGTTGGTTAGTTGGTTTCAGAGGTTAGGGTATCAGGGGAAACTAGCAACTACCTTTAGGTAGAGGTGGACCAGGATGAGTGTACTTGTTGATCCCGATTGAGCCAAATAATGTCAGGGGCGCAGGTATAGGTTTATGATTAAAATAATAATGATTTAATTTGACTATAGATGATTGATTAGTAAAGAAATTTCGAGGACAAAATTTTCTAAAGGAGGAAAGAATGTAATAACTTGAAAAAAAATAATTAATTAAAATTATTAATCAATTAATTAGTTAAACATTATTAAATTAATGTATTACATAAAAAAATAAAAAGAAATAGCATGAAAAAAAAGTTAAGACTAATTATTCATTAATTAATTTAATAAACAAATAAGAGGAATAGTGTGGAAAACATATATATATATATATATATATATAAAATATTAAAATAATATATATTAAATTTAATGGGATGGATTGAATTTCAATTTGAAATCCAATCCATCTTCTTCAGACTGCATTTCTCTCAGCTTCTCTCTGTGTGTCGTCCACTCCTCTGTCTCCGTCTTTCTCTCTCCTCAATTTCGTCAACCTAATGAGCGCTGATCGGAAAACGGAAGGTATCATTGGGTTCCTAGTTCCGCCACTAACATTTCTACTGGAATGGATTTGTTGTTGGAGTGGCGTAGGCACTACTCCCAGGGAAAGGTATATTTCCTCGAAATCCCTAATTTCTCCTTAAATCTGTTGTCAAATCAATGGTCAGACATCACCACAGGGTCCTAGTCGTGATCGTTGTCATTTTAACATGAGTAAATTTCCAATTAGGGTTTTTTAGGCCCCATTCCAAAGCGAGAGTGAGATTTGGAAATTTTGGTAAATTGGCTATATTTAAGGGTATAATTTTTTATTTAGAATTTATGAGTTTAGAAAATATTAAAATAATATTTATTTAGGGTTAATTTAATGAAATTAGGATTTTTGATTCAGGGCTCGGGTGAGCACCACAAGTATTTTTCAGGGTCCCTATTGGCGTAGTTCAAGAAACTAGGTAAGGGAAAAAATATATATTAAACCAGAATTTTTATGAATTTAATGGAAAATGAATTGTATTACATATATGTGTATATCTCTCGGTATATGTTTAAAATGTCAACTATTTAAATTATGTTTTTCTGAGTTTAGAGCTATTTATTAGATACATATATGCGAAAATGAATTGATGAAAGTGAAAAATATTTTGAGGATAATTATGGAAAATATTTATATATTTTCAGTATATAAATATTAAATGTTGGTTGGCTTATTTTACAGGCAGTGTATGAATTTTATTACTAAATTGTGTGGCATGAGTAAATGTAAGTTCTGTGTAAATATATGTTAAATGTATTAGATGCAAGTTAAGTAAGTAATGCATTAAGAATGAAATGTGATATGAACTATGCTACTTGTGTTTGTTAATGCTACCATGTAAACAGCTGAAAGATGCTGGGTAAATGTATAACAGCTGAAAGATATTGGGTAAAACAGCCGAAAGATGTTGGGTAAATGTATGATAGTTGAAAAATGCTGGATAAAACAGCTGAAAGATGCTGGATAAATGTATGACAGCTGAAAAATGTTGGGTAAAATAGTTGAAAGATGTTGGGTAAATGTATGACAACTAAAAAATGCTGGGTAAAACAGCTGAAAGATGTTGGGTATGAAATGAAAATGGAAATGAATGAAATGTGTAATGTGAACAATGTAAAATGGGAAAGAGTCACGTAAAGTAAAATGAAATGAAAAGTAAAATATGGAAACATGAACAGTTGAGAAATGCAAAATAATGGCAAACAAGATAATGTATTATGGTATTATCAGTATTTATGTTAGCAGAACATGTTACAATTGGGTGGGGCGTACTCTTCGCTTGGAGGTTTGTTAAAAAAGGTGAGTGCGTTAGTAACTTTAGATGTGGCAGTAGCTTCATAATGTACTAGAGCAGAGGGAACTTACTTGTATGGGCGGGTAGATTTCCTTATCCTTGGGGCCTTCGCTAGTAAACCTTTGTTTGAACTGTGTAAGTATGAGATTAATCTATTACTTGAGGGCTTACTGAGTAAGGTGAGTGCCCTGGTATGCTTCAGTAGCGACCCTAGGGTTGCCTAAGTATCAGAGCAGAAGGGTGCCACTTGTATGGGCAGGTTATCACCCCTATCCTTGGGTAATCTCGTGGGTTAAATCTTTTGCATGTGATTGATTAGGTTCAAAGAATGATTTCATAAATTATGTTAACAATTTTCAAATGCTAAATGTTATGTTGTTATATAAACTCATGTTAGTCACACGCTATTTTAATATATTGTTTCTTCCCTTACTGAGATGTGTCTCACCCGAATATGAATTTATCTTTTTTAGGATTTCCTCGAGATGGAGCTTAGAGAGCTTGAGGTTTTATAGAATTTTTGGGAAATAGAAAGAGAAAATGGTATATTTTTATGTTAATTTTGTGAATACTGGTATTTGTGGATAATGTTTTGGAGACATGTATATATGTGATTACAGGTGGTGAATAGTTCATCTGGGTTATGGATAGGAATAGTAAACTCTGATATTATATATTTGTGGAGATTATATTTATGTTTTCTGCTACGTACATAATATTAGTATGTGGATTACCAAGTAATGAATGGATTAGTAGCACTCTGGGCCCACGTATAGGGTCGGGGCGTTACAAAAATACCCTGCAAGCCTTACATATAACTTGCCCTGCTCACAAAACTTCTTCAATGAAACCAACGCACTCAGTCCCAATGTTTGACCTGAGTATTTCTCGCCTAGTCTAGTACTCCACCTCAACCACAAGTTTAACTGGTAAACACATCAACATTAGGCTTTTTCCATGTGAGATAAACCCAAGACCTTTCGTGATACACCCATGAAAATCATATGTCTGCCTCATGATGCAATCCTCATTGGTCTCCAAACATTTGAATACATGTAGTCACCCATATGCTCTAACCATATATGCCATAGAATATCTGACTCACATTCAACAGCTGCAGCTCCACCTACAATCGTAACACCCTGCAGTGCATAGATATTTCCCACTATAATCTGCCCTACTCAAAAAACTTCTTGAACGAAACCAACGTACTCAGTCCCAATGTCTGACCTGAGTATTTCTCTCCTGGTCTGGTACTAAACCTCAACTACAAGTTTAACCTGGTAAACACATCAACATTAGGCTTTTACCGTATGCGATAAACCAAGACCTTTCGTGATAAACCCACGAAAATCATATGTCTGCCCCATGATGCCATCCTCAATAGTCTCCAAACATCTGAATACATGTAGTCACCCATATGCTCTAACCACATATACCACAAAATATCTGACTCAGATTCAACAGCTGTAGCTCCAGCTACAATCGTAACACCTTGCAATGCATAGATATTTCTTGCTATCTTTTATCCTTTCATCACCATCGATTCTTCTTCACATACTTTCATTTCTCCACTCTTATACTTGTAACTATGTCCATTACATTCTAAAGTAACAAATGAAATAACACTCTTCCTTAGACCTGGTACATGCCTTACATCACATATGGTTCTCATAATGCCATCATACATTTTGATTTTGACATTTCCAATACCAAGTATTTTACACGAAATATTATTTTCCATCAAAACACAACCAGTATTAACTGACCTATACGTGTTGAACCATTTTCAATTTTCTATCATGTGATTAGAGCATTCGGTATCTAGGATCCAAGAATCATTTGTAAGGCACTCCGAACCTAATAAAACACATAGCATATCCCTATCACTGCATTCTGAATCTCCTTCGACTACATTTGCAGATTTTGACGAACTTTGCTGATTTTCAGAATTCCCTTTCTCCACTCCGAACATTCCAGTCTTATTTGCCCAATTTTACCGCACTTAAAAAATTTCACATCCTTCTTCTTTTCGGACTAAAACTAGACCTGGAAAAATGGATAAAAATCGGTTAATCTGAACCGTATCCGATCCATTTTAACTGACACATAATCATCCGTTTGTTAAATGAGTTGAATATGAGTTTTCATTTTCATATCCGCCCCCATAGCAGGTTGGGTCGGGTTTATCCGGTGGATATTTGCCAACTTGCTTAATAAATATTAACCCAAACCTATAAAAGCATGTTGCCCACTGTAGCCAACCCACTGCCCAAAGCCTAAAGGCCCAAGTACCCACACAGCCTGCACACGGCATGCCCTTCTCGAGTCTCGACCCCTCCCACTCCCAGAGTCCTAGCCCCCAGCCTAGGCCAGTACTAATGCCGGCTCCATTTGATTTTGGCCACTCCTATTCCCATTTGAAAAGAGCCCTAGCTGGCTAGCCCTCCCTCGTCATCATTATTTGAGAATTGAGATTTTGAGCCTCAGCTTGAGCCAACAGAGAAGGAGAACCAGTTGGCAGTCGCACGAGAGACAACAGAGAGACCCTTCTTCTGCGACAGTTTGACCCTTCGAAGCCCTCTGCTCTTCGAGTGTCTGAAGCCTCTGACCTTTCTTCTTCAATGCTTCGAACCAGCAGGACCTTTATTCAGAACCAGCAGGTCATTGCCATGGGTGTTCTTCATCTCCTTTATCCGAGGGGGCTTTAGCTCTCAGAAGGTAGTCCTAAGTCCGAGCTCCACTCTTTATGCCTTTCACCATTTTGTTTGTGTCTTCACATGTTGTCAACACTGATAGTCTGATGTACATATATATATGTATAACAATTCCACAAACCAGTTCAGTCCCATCAGTTTGGTTCCGAAACTGGTTTGGCTTAGTTCAATTCAAAATCTTGCCACCGAAAAAATTTGGTTCGGCTTTTGGTTATGCTCAGCAAGTTTAAGTATCGATTGAAAACCAATATATTTTATTACTATTTTTTTCTAAAAATAAACTTTTTAACATCTATTTATATTATTCAATTCATAGTGAATACCCTTTTTAAAGTGGTCATGAAGTACAGAAGAATAATTCAAAACTTAGAGAAGTTTTCAGGAAGTTGAGTTGGTTCCTTCCTTGCAAAGTTGGAGAAAGTTAGGAGATGCCATGAGGTGAGGTGGTTCTCAGGATTTCTAAGCCAAACCAAACAGGTTCAGTTTTCAGTTCCAAGAGTGATTCAGTTTGGTTCCTCCTCCCAAAAAAATGAAATATTTTAGTTTCTTAATTTTTTGTGGTGTTCAAACCCAACACAGCACCAAAACAAGGCCATAGAAAATTATGTGCAAAACAAGTAGCCAGCCATATAAGGTAAAGGACGACTGATTTCTGTGAGAGAGGGAGAGAGGAAGAGAGAGAATTATACATTTCAAACAGCAATATAAAGCTGATTTCTGAACAATCTCTGATTTAAAATTTTGTATATATATATATATATGTATATGTATTATGTATATCAGTATATGGTAGAATAAAGTGGAGCTGCTATGGAAATTAAAATTTTTTAGAAGACCTAACCAGTTAATTAAGCATCATAGAATAGCAACAAATTTCCTACCACAAAATTCAAGACTTTCAATTTTCAAAACTTCACTGGGGAATTTCTTCAAAATATTCTCTCTTTTATGAGGAAAAATTGTACTATCATATTTATACAAGTATTTTCGACTTTTCAAACAATTAACAAGGCAGTAAATATTTTAAATTTGGAAAAACAAACTAATGTTCAAGTTAGTGGAGTCTAGTGAAAATATGAATTTTTAGCTATAAGCCAATACTTCTAGCAACTACATTATTTGTCATGTTAAATACTTTGACATCTCTGCATTGCTATTGCTGTAGGCCTTGGTCATTTTAAATACTTTGACATGATGACATCTCTGCATTGCTATTGCTGTAGTTACAAAAAAAGTTAATGCACAAACTAATCGCAAGTTATCGTATACAATTTAAATTATTGTGATAAAAAATAAATTATTAATAAAATTATATTTGAGAGTGGCAGATTATTCATCCATCTGCCATGAATTATCCAACCCGAAACCGCCTAACCCGCCACTTAAATGAGTCGAATATGGATTATGATTTTTTCACCCGATAATCCGCCTTATCCGCCACGGATAAGCCAACCCGATCCGCTTTGCCAAGTCTAACTACAACCAAGATTTGCTTCGGGACTTACATCTCCCATGTTCTTGGTTACTTTTCACAACAAGTCCTTTACAATGTGAAGCTTCATCGCTAACCATTTTTATTTGATGAAAACCGAGCAATGCACTTGTCACCTCTTCCAAATTCAGGCTATCCTTGCCCCATGTAAGAGTGGTAACCAAGTTCTCATAAATTTGAGACGTAAGTATGGAATTTACTAACATCAATGCCTTGTCTTCCTCCTCGAATTTTATATCAACATGCACCCAATCACTCACTATTTGATTGAAAGTGTTGATATGCTGATTCAAATCCGAATCCTCCATCATCTTAAGCCAATACAACCTTTGCTTAAGAAAAAGTTTGTTCGATAAGGACTTAGACATATACCAAATTTTTAGTTTATGCCAAACTACTGTTGGAGAATCCTCTTCCATCACATGATAGAGTACTTCGTCGGCCAAACACAAACATATTGTGGAAACTGCCTTTGCTTCCAATTATCTCTAAGTTGCCTCATCCACACCTTCCGGTTGAACACCACACAAAGCCTTCACCATCCCTTGCTGCACAAACAAATCCTTCACTCTCCTCTACCATAAACTGAAGTTTCCGATTCTATTAAATTTGACAACATCAAACCTTACAAAAGAAGAACCTGATGCCATGACAACAACGCTCTGATACCAATTGTTGTTAATTAACTATGAATTTGTGTAGCGGAATATATAAACACAGCAAGCAATGAAGCACCAAAATATAATTCTGACACGCAATATATTTGAATGCAACAAGAATCAACACAAAGATTTATGTGGTTCGGAAAAGCCTACATCCACGAGAGCAATCAACAAAGGTTTTGTAAAGACTCTAAAAATTAAAATGATTAAAATAATTATAAAAATATTAATAAATAAAATAACAAATAAATAAATAAAAGGAATGGCGTGGGAAAAAGAAGAAAAAAAATTAAAATTAAAAAAATTAAATTAAATTAAGATAAATTAAACAATTAAATAATTAGTAATTAAATTAAACATTATTACATTGGATTTAAAAAAAAAACTAAAAACTAATTGAAATAAGATATATATATATATATATATATGTATATAGGTAAGTTGTTATATAATATATATATATATATATGTATAAGTTAAAGTTTTATATATATATATATATATATATATATATATATATATATATATATACATCTGTAAAGTTAAAGAAAGAAGAAAGAAGAAGAAGAAGAAGTCAGAGATGCAACTTTCCCCCCCTGAATTTCATTCCTGCATGCCGTGCCTCTCCGTCTCTTTTTCTCTCTCAATTTCTCGACGAGTTTGTGACAAATAAGGAAACGGAAGGTGTCGTTGGATTCCTGGTTCTGCTACCAACATTTCTAGTGGAACAGATTTTTCATGGGAACGACTTAGGCATTGCTCCTGCGAAAAGGTAATTTTTTCTTATTTCTCAATTTTGCTTTAAATCTTTTGTTAAATGGGCGATAGGGTACCACCACGTGGTCCTAGTCGCGATTGCCGTCATTTTGACATGGATAAATTTTCAATTGGGGTTTTCTAGGCCTTACTCCAAAACGAGAGCGGGATTTAGGAAATTTGGCTAAATTTAAGGGGATAATTATTTATTGGGTATTTAAGGGCCTAGGAAGTATTAAATAAATATTTTATTTAGGATTAATTTAATGGAATTAGGATTTTTGATTTAGGGTCTGGGTGAGCGCCGCATGTATTTTTCGGAGTCCCTGTTGGCGTAGTTCAAGAAACCAGGTAAGGGGAAAAATATATATTAAATCAGAATTTTTATGAATTTAATGGAAAAATAAATTGTGTTATATGTACGTGTATATGTTTCAGTATGGGTAAAATGCCAATTGTTTAAATTATATTTTTTTTGAGTTTAGGGCTGTTTATTAGATATGTATATGTGAAAATGAACTGATGAAAGTGAAAAAATATTTTTAGAGTATTTATGTAAGAAATGAAAGGTATTTTAAGTATATAAACATTAAATGTTGGTTGACTTATTTTACAGGCAGTGTATGAATTTTACTGCTAAATTGTGTGGTATGAGATTTTGTGCAAATATATGTTAAATGTACGAGATGCAGGCTATGTAAGTAAAGCAATGAGAATAAAATGTGATATGGATAATGTTGCCTGTGTATGTTAGCAACCATGTAAATGTAAGACAGCTGAAAGACAGTCATGTTAGATTCTAGCTCATTTCTATGTGGACTAACTGATGACAGCTAAAAGGAGTTGTGTTAGATTCTAGTGCATTTCTATGTAGACTAACTGATGATGGCTAAAGAGCAGCTGTAGTACAAAGGAATGAAATGAAAACGTTATGCAATGAAATGACAATGGAATGACAATGTAATGAAATGAAATGTGAAACGTGAATGATACAAATGGGAAAGAGTCACTTAAAGTGAAATGTAATGCAATGTTAAGCCATGAATATGAACAAATGTGTGTGATTGCATAATGATAGAAATAATGATGTATTATGATATTAGAAGTATGTATCTACGTAGAACATGTTACGATTGGGTGAGGCGTACCTTTTGCTTGAGGGCTTGCTGAGTAAGGCGAGTGCACTAGTAGCTACAGATGTGGCAGTAGCCGTATAACGTACTAGGGCAGAGGGAACCTACTTGTATAAGCGGGTAAATTTCCCTATCCTTAGGGCCTTTGCCGATAAACTTTTTTATGAACTGTGTGAGTACTAGATCAATTTATCACTTGAGGGCTTACTGAGTAAGGTGAGTGCCCTCGTATGCTTTAACTGCGACCTTTGGGTTGCCTAAATATCAGAGTAGATAGGTGCTACTTGTATGGGCGGGTAATCACCCCTATCATCGGGTAATCTCGTGAGTTAAACATTTGCATGTGTTTGAATAAATTCAGAGAATAATTTCAAAAAATGTGTTAAAGATTTTTAAATGTTAAATATTATGTTTGATTATAAACTCATGTTGGCCACACACTGTTTTAATATATTGTTTCTTCCTTTACTGAGATGTGTCTCACCCAAATATGAATTTATCTTTTTTCAGGATTTCTTTGAGATTGAGCTTTGAGAGCTCGAGGTTTTTATAGTATTATTGGGAAATAGAAAAAGAAAATGGTATATTTCTATGTTAATTTTGGGGAATTTAAATATTTATGTTTTATGCCTTTGTGTTTTAAGGCTATTGAGTAAGGAATGATTGTGAAAATACTGAATTGTTTTTGGAGTTATGTAGATTTATGTAAATGCAGGTGATGGATGATTTAATATGGATTATATTCAGAATTAGTAAACTCTGGTGTTATGTTATATGGAGATTATGATTATGTTTTCCACTGCGTATGTTATGAATTATGATTTATCAAGATATGATCAGGTATAATGCACCGGACCTGGGTTTGAGGGTTCGGGGCGTTACAGGTTTCACTATGTAAAACAAAGTACACAATACAATGGATTTTCAACAATCTTCTATCTTTTAATACACTCAGAAAAGTGTATATATAAAGTTCCCTTTGGAGGTTTCCCCCTAAAACCCAACCAACTTAACGTTCAAATTCAAATTTTGAATTCAGCCCCATAGCCCAGAACAAAACTGTCGACAATTATCCTGAAACCGTAGTTGAAATAAAATATTAAGAGTAGGTTTCTGAGGTTTTGAAATTTCAGTGAAACCGTCGACGATTTTAGAAAACCATTGACGAATTTTCCTAGAATGCTGATATTATCTATGTCCTTCTCCTTATGTATGTTAACCATTCCAAGAAATGAGCCACCAAACTCAACAATAAGGTTAGGGTCTTGGCAAGCATTAAAACCAAATCAACCCATCTTAGGAAATAAATCAAGCCTTTCCCCCATTGCCACTTTCCTTATTACCTACCTTCCTATGCATGTGCTTTACTTCCTAAGAAAAATTCCCATCCCAGCTCAAGGCTTACTAGAATCAGATTTCCTTTGCCGATTTCATTCCATATGAATTCCCAATCGAGCAATTGGATTAGGGAACAAATCAATCTTTTTCATTAAAAATCATTCAATTTGAGCAAAAAATCATTCAATTTATTGCAAATCAACTAATTTTAAGAAAGAAATATCCTCTCTTTAATTGCTTGATTTTTCTTTAACATTTTCTCTTTATGCGTGCGCGTAGGTGCCAACAGGACCAATTGAATATTCTTGCATATTCCCCTATGTCTTTGTATCATTGTATTGGTTAGAGAGCTCATCTTCAAAACCTAGGTATTAAGAAGAAATAACTAAGAGGATCTTATATTGCCTTTGGAACTGCCCACAGAGGCAATGTGGGATTGGATACACACCAACACTCTCCCTCGAGCCCATGGGGGAAAATAAGGTGAGGAGGAGTCCAACCCACAGAGGAGCCACACAGCCCAAGGCCCAGATTTAATATTATGTTAGAGAGCTCATCTTTAAAACCTAGGTATTAAGAAGAGAGAGCTAAAAGGATCTTATACTGGCTTGGGATTGCCCACAAAGGCGATGTGGGACTAAATGCACACCAACACTCCCCTTCGAGCCCATGGAGGAAAATTAGGCGAGGAGGAATCCAACCCACGGAGGAGCCAAGCAACCCAAGGCCCTACTCTAATACCAAGTTAGAGAGAGCTCATCCTCAAAAGAGGCGAGCTCTCTCTAACTTAGTATCAGAGTTGGGCCTTAGGCTGCTTGGCTCCTCTATGGGCTGGACTCCTCCTCGCCTCATTTCCCCCCATAGGCTCGAGGGAGAGTGTTGGTGTGCATCCAGTCCCACATCGCCTCTGTGGGTAATCTCAAGCCAGTATAAGACCCTCTTAGCTCTCTCTCTCTCTCTCTCTCTCTCTCTCTCTCTCTCTCTCTCTCTCTCTCTCTCTCTCTCTCTCTCTCTCTCTCTTTTATACCTAGGTTTTGAGGATGAACTCTCTAATTGTATTTTCCATGTATTTCCTTATATTTTCACTACATTTTCTTGTATTACTGTATGTTTTATTTTCGGCTATATTCCAGACCCCCCCTTTTGTATTCCTACTATATTTGTATGGACAATGAAATAAATAAAAATGCCTACTTTTTTTTTTTATATATATATTTGACCCCAGTCAAAATGGGGTGCCTACAATTCTTTAGGATTTTTAGTACTGATAAATCTTTGTTTTTGTTGTTTTCTCACCTTTTCACATATTTGTGATAATGTTAAATGATGAGAATATTGAATTCTAAGGATTCTAAAATGCATCTAAAATGAAGGATGAATTTGAATCATTATATATTGTATTTGTGGCAAATGATGAGGTTAATAAGGGACATATTCAAATAAAAAAAATTGAGAACTATAAGAAAAAGATTTTATGAGAAACTTGAGTAGAAAGGATAGCTAGCTCCGTTATTTCAAAAAGAAGTATATTATCTTGAATTTTAGAATAAAATTCTTGATCTTTAAACAATTCTATTTGTAGGATCAACCTAGAAAAGAACAATTAATTAAAGACCGTAGATAGTAAATGAAAATCTTTAAGACGGTGCTTTGATCATAGCAAATATGGATTTTTGGTCCTTTTAAGTGAATTTTAACATTACCTTGTTTGGGATTTAAACTAGAGGATTTGTGGCCAATAATTATCAATTAACTTTTTCTTTCACATGGTTATAAATTTACCACTTCCTAGTCTTTTGAACTTATTGCTTTCAAGCCCTTAATTTTTTTTTTCTTTCACCATTGCATTTCAACTTTAACTTAAAGCAAGGCATGTAGCATTCTTCATTGTTTCAACATCTACTATGTATAAATTATGATTCGTTGATATAATGAATGTTTGATACCTGACTTCAGTAATTATGGAGGAGAATGAGGGCATTCTGGGAAAGAGGATTTTGTTATGCCTCTTTGTTATGCCACGTGTTCGCAGCCCCCACCCTTTGCATATGCTCCCCTCTCTATTTCAGCTTCAGCGCATCAGGTGGCCCCACATGAGTGGGTCCCATTGGCATGTTCTAATTCTCTTAAGACAGTGCACAAAGATTTTCAAGAATGATTGATGAATGAATTTTATAGATTTCCTTATTTAAATTCTTTGTTGATTATTATGTATTATTATTTTGTTGTGTTTTTTAGTTTGGATAAATTGTAATTTTGACTGCAAAGAGCTTTTTAGGGCAAGTTGCAACACTACCTATTAGCCTTATTGGCTACACGATCTTAATTGTCATGTTTTGATGATAACAACCCATTAGTGGTTCTATGTAAACTTATCTTTGCATGTTTAGTTATGGTAATTATAAATACAAATGCAAAGATTAAGTAATTTCTTAATAGGTTAGAAATCATAAAAAATGGGAAAATTGTTAGCCTTGGTTGATACATAATCATGTTTTATGTATTTTGATGATATTAACCTATTTGTGGTTACTAGTGTTTTTCCTATCTTTGCATATCATGTTTAGTACGCATACACATACACGAAGCACTGGATCAAAGGCAAATATCAGACTGAGTTGACGTCGAGTAGGAAGATCAAATGAACACGTACTCGGAAGAACCCAAGTATAACCAAAGGAAGTTTAAATGTAGTCTTATATGTAGTTGGGGAGTATTTGAGGTAGTCTATTTTGTAACTCTTACTAGTTTTGTTTCATACATGATTTCTGATAAAGAGTTAAGCAATTGCAGATGCATACTATGTGGTGCTCTGAATTCGGTGGGGTCCAGGGTGCAACTTTCCATAAATAAATTCAATGTAAGTAGCATAAATAATTTAAAACCTCAAATATTATAAACTAGAGTACTAAACAACCATATTTACATGGGTATCTCCAAATAACAATATTTACATTATATGAAATATAAGAACAGTTTTAACTAATATTATACAAACACTTATTCTAATCTATATTCTCTAATCCCCCCCCCCCCCCAAGATGCTCGCTATGCCTAATTTCTAGTAGGTCCTAAAATATGAAATAATTATTGGGAGTGAGACAATGCTCAGTAAGTAAGGACTTGACTATTATCAGTGTGTGGCTAAGATGAGATTTATCATGTAAAATAACTCATTTAACAATTTAATTGTTAAAAACTGTCTTTGAATAATTGTAAATCATTTTATTCAAATAGATGTATGCATATAACTACATATACTTTCTTTTATACCTTTCTTTTACAACATCATTTAGCCATACTAAACGGGGCTCTGTTCACAAACACGTGTACACTTTCCTTTATTAAAAATCATCGTTCGCAAACACATGTACACTTTCCTTTATTGAAAATAATCACTTAGCCCTTTAAATATGACTATGTACAACTATATATGTGGTGATTCCAATAATAATAATAATAATAATAATAATAATAATAATAATAATAATAATAATAATAATAATTTAATTAATTAATGAATTCTTAATTAAATTGAATTAATTAAATGAGTAGAATGATAGATATATTAAGTAATATATGTGTGTATATATATATATATATAATATTAATATAATTATATATTATTATAATATGTATATATATGCAATGAAGTATTAGGAAGCTTTAAGCTTCCTGATTTCCAATATGAGATTACCCCCCCCCAACATTTTGCTGCATGCTTTCTCTCTCAGACGTCTCTCTCAACTTTCTCTCTCCTCACTTTCTTCCCCGATACTCAGCCGATTGAAGAACAAAAAAATATCACTGAGTTCCATTCTCAGCCACCAATATCACCGGAGTGGATTCATGATTAGGGCGTCGTAGGCACCACTCCTGCGATAAGGTAATCTCTCTCTCTCTCTCTCTCTCTCTCTCTCTCTCTCTCTCTCTCTCTCTCTCTCTCTCTCTCTCTTCTCAATTTTTCTCAAATCTTTAGCCAAATCGACGATCAGACACCACCACGGGGTCCTAGCGTCGATCCTTGTCATTTTAATTGGGGAAGATTTTTAATTTGGATTTCCTAGGCACCACTCCAAGGTTAGGGTAAAGATAATGAAATTATATCCATTAATTATTTTTAAAGTTTGATTAGCTATTGGGAGTGTGTGGATCTAGGAAATATTAAAATAATTATTATTCTGGGGTTGAGTTGATTGAACCGGGGGAAAAATGATTTTAGAGTTTTGAGCTCTAAACGCCGCAGGTGTGGAATTAGGGATTTTAATAGGCCTCTCAGTAAATCAGGTAAAGGGAATAAATTATAACAGTTATTTTTGAAATTACTGGTTGAGTAAATATGTGAAAATACAAATTTGGAGTATAGTTTTGGGGAAATGGTGATATGAATATTTTCCTTGGGAACTATATATTATGATATTTTCCCTGTGAATATTATATTGTGAATATCAGACGAAATTGTATGGCATGAGGAATGTGAAATAATATTTTATACCGGGGTTGCAATAAAATGGAATGTATATATATATATATATATATATATGTGTGTGTGTGTGTGTGTGTGTGTGTGTGTGTGTGTGTGTGTGTGTGTATGTGTGTGTGTGTGTGTTATATGGAGATGTTTTTATACAGAAATGATAATGTGAGAAACCTTGATATGTTTGATACAAACATGCGATTTACATGGATATGATGTATACATAAATAATGAAATATGAGATATACAATTATGCTTGACAAAGATATGATAAAATGTGTATACATATATGTTTTACTGGGAAAAAATAATATACGTGATATACATAGAACTATTATAAACAGAAAATGTTGATAATATTATTAATATGATGGGATATATAGAAATGATGAAATATGAATACAAAAAAGTGAAAATGAGAACCCTGATGGACCACAGTATTCAGAGCACAGTACCGTTGCTAGTATTGTTTTAGTGCAACCACACATCTAGTATAGAGTGTGGTGAGTTAGTCGATTGGGTCTGAGAAGGGTTGTGTTACCCCCTGGGGTCCGAACTAGGATTGGGCAGGCCAATCGTACTAGAAACGCGTTCCCTATTTTGATCTAACCGGGTAGGCCAACCGCGGTTAGGTCCAGCCTTTAGGTCGCACAACCCGGTCATGTGGGGTGAATACCTGACGATGTGAATATCCTCAAGGCAGCCATAAGCTACAAACGCGACATGTATTATATACTGGGGGATGCTCATGAGCTAGAAAACGTTATAAAAAGTGAAAAGTAAAATGAACAGTCATGGGTTACAAACGCGTCGTGCTATAGGCTGGTGGATACCCATGAGCTAGAAAATGTGAATATGAATATGAGAAATGTAACGTCCCTCAATTTCTTAATATAAAATATCACATAATAAATGAAATGGTCAACATGAACCCATGGGTAGTGGGAACATCTATCAAACACAGCGGAAAACCTAGCAGCAGTAAACATAAATCTCAACATCCAATCATAAAACATAATACCAGAGCTTTCTATTAACATCAATATACTGTTTATATGCACAATCTCCAAAAAGTCAAAAAACATCACTAGGACCATACATCAAAAATCTCCTAGTCCTAGTACAAAGCTTACCCTTCTAGTAGGGAAGCTCCTTTTACTCAACGGCGGCCTTGACCCGCCGGTTTCTCTGGGTTTCTTGAAAAATCATTAATGTTGGGGGTGAGACACTTCTCAGTAAGGGAAAATAAACTAAATACAGCTGTGTGGCAACATGAATATTTAAAGTGCTTATACATATACAGTACATTTCATAACTCTGGAATAATCATAATATCATACTAGATAATCATGTACTTTCATATTTGTTACTAAATCATAACATACATAAACATCTGTTATAACTCGTAATACTGAAAACAAACCCAGGATAAATAGCTAGCTAATGTCATGTATTACCCCCTATGACGGGTTGTGCAGTCCGAAGGCGGGACCCGACAATGGCTAGCCGACCACTGTCGAATCAAATATGTCTGTAAGTACGATGGGCCCGCCACACCCTGGTTCGGACTGCCGGGTGGACGTTCACACTCTACTAAAAGCCACATCGACTATCCATCTCCCATCCCCTCGTGGGACGGTTAGCACTAATCTGAAGTAGATATTTGATCTACACATATAGCTACGGTACCGAACCCTGAACTAAACTAAACTAACATCCTGATTGTAATAACATGTAATACATGAACATACATAACATCATCACGGCCTCGTGCCAAAAACATAGATACGATCTCATGCCGAAATCATACATATGGCCTCATGCCAAAATCATAGTAAATATGGCCTCGCGCCAATAACATAAATATAACCTTGTGCCAAAATCATATAAATACAGCCTCGTGCCGACCATATAAATATGGCCTCGCGCCAAATACGTTTCAGGTATTTACATTTTGAAAATAACTCATTTATCGTATATTCGTCAACTCAACATAACATAATTCATCTTTCCAAAATACCTGAAAATGTATTTTACTCGTAAAAGCATTCATATCATATCTCATTTTACGTAAAATAATATTCATGCCACACATGCTTTGTTAATAGTCATACTAAAATCATGATTTTCGGGCATCTCATACATACATATACATTTTTAATCATGATAGCAGTATTTTCCCAATTGTGCATTTCATTTGTAATACACTTATAACATATGTTTTTCTGAAAATAAAGTTACTCATAATCAAAATAATAATTTGTTTGAAAAATATCTGCTTTAGTTTATTCCCTTACTTGGCTACTGAGAAAGCCCCTAAAATTTCCTAGCCTGACCCCAGTAGGATTTCCTACTCAATACCCTGAAACTCAAAACTTCTAGTATTAAGCATCAGTATTTTCATACGTACATCAATTCCTATAACTACCTCAAAGTCTAATTTGGCTTAAAAAGCCTTACCTCAACTCTGGGATGATTTCCAACTTCGTTTCCCCAACAATCTGCTCCGGCAAACTTGTAGGGAACTTCATCAGGAGCGTCGTGGTAGTCTCAAATCTTCGATCTGACGTAAAACTAGCCCAAAATCGAAGAGAGAGAGTGAGAGGGCCGATGGGAAGAGAGAGGAGAGAGAGAGGAGCGTGAAAAGTGATTAAAAATCGGATTTTCCATATTTATATACAGCAGAATTCGTCGACGAGCCTGACCTTCGTCGACGAGTTCTTCACAAATTTCGTCGACGAAATTCAATTAGCTCCGAAACCCCTCTCGGCATTTTCTCATTGACAAAGCCCTATGTTCGTTGATGAAATATTTAAAGCCTTTGTTGACAAAACCCTATGTTTGGCGACGAAGCTTGGCAGCTTCCCTTCTTTTCCCATCTTCCATTTTCCCTTTTTTTTTTTATCATTTAAATTCCATTTTATTCGGGTCATTACAAGAAATGAATAGCCATGGGTTACATACGCGACATGCTATATGCTTATGGACACCCATAGGCTAGGAAATGTGAATATGAATATGGGACATGATGGAATATGAATATGATTATGAGGAATGAGAAAGTATGTAAATGATTTGAGAATAAATGAGTATGTATATGATATGAGAATGAACG
Organism: Malania oleifera; assembly: GCF_029873635.1. Classification (NCBI taxonomy): domain Eukaryota; kingdom Viridiplantae; phylum Streptophyta; class Magnoliopsida; order Santalales; family Ximeniaceae; genus Malania; species Malania oleifera. Next base: position 22,144,630 of record NC_080421.1, read on the forward strand.
GGTAATCTGGATAGATGAGTAGAAAGAGCTCTGAGATAGAGGGGAGCTGGTACTCTAGTAGTCAGGGTAAGTATTTTGAGTTGGGGATGTGTTTTGTGTAACTCCTAGAGTATTATTGTAACAACTCGAAGAGTAATGGTATTTAAACAATAAAGAGGGAGGGAAATAGGTATGTGATTTACAGTGACACATCTTTGAGAGGGCTCAGTTGTGTACTGATGCAGCATGGTAGGGTGGTAGCGTTCGCTTCTAGGCAGTTGAAAGAATATGAAAAGAACTACCCTACTCATGATCTGGAATTGGCTGCGGTTGTACACGCACTGAAGATATGGAGACATTACTTATATGGTGAGATATGTGAGATATTTTCTGATCATAAGAGCCTAAAGTATTTCTTTACGCAGAAAGAATTGAATATGCGGCAAAGAAGGTGGTTAGAACTCATCAAGGATTACGACTGTACCATCAGTTACAATCCAGGTAAAGCAAATGTGGTGACAGATGCTTTAAGCCGTAAATTAGAAGATACAATGCAGCTAGTAGCAGTAGTTCAGCACCCAATTCAGATGAATTTAGAAAGGCTCGGTGTGGAGCTAGTAGAAGATGAACCTCAAGCGTTTATTGTCAGTTTGGTTATACAACCTACACTTTATGAAAGGATTAAAGTCGCTCAGGGGAATGATCCAGAATTGCAAGAAGTAATAGCTAGAATACAGGATGGTCAGGGGGAAGAATTCAGTATTTCTGATGATGGGGCTTTGAAATTTCGCACCAGATTGTGTGTGCCTACGGATGACAGCATTAGAAGGACGATTCTAGAAAAGGCACATAGATCTGTACGCACTGTTTATCTTGACAGTATGAAAATGTATAGGGATCTGCGGGTGTATTTCTGGTGGAGTGGCATGAAGAGGGAAATAGCAGAATTTGTGCAGCAGTGTTTGACGTGCCAGCAGGTTAAAACTGAGCACCAGAGGCCAGTTGGTCAATTGCAGCCACTTTTCATTCTTAAGTGGAAGTGGGACCACGTATCTATGGATTTTGTTACTGGGTTACCGCCGGCGCCGTATGGTCAGAATGCCATTTGGGTGGTGGTTGATAGGTTGATGAAGAAAACACACTTTCTGCCCATTAAAGTTAGCTACCCTATGAATAGGTTAGCCAAGATTTACATACAAGAGGCATTGGGGACTCAGCTAACATTCAGCACTGCTTTCCATCCTCAGAAAAATGGTCAAACAAAGAGAACGATTCATATACTTGAGGATATGTTACAAGCGTGTGTACTGGATTTTGGGGGTAGCTGGACTCAATTTTTGCCTCTAATTGAATTTGCTTATAATAGCAGTTATCAGGCTAGCATCGGCATGGCACGATATGAGGCATTATATGGTAGAAGATGTCGATCTCCTTTTTTTTAGGATGAAGTCGGTGAGAGGTGAGTTTTAGGGCCAGAGATAGTTCAACAGGCATACGATAAAGTCTGACTCATTTGAGATCGAATCAGTGCAGCACAGAGTCGGCAAAAAAGCTACGCAGATAATTGCCGCCGGGAACTGGAATTTGAAGTGAGTGATCATGTATTTTTGAAGATAGCACCACTGAAGGGAATCATGAGATTTGGAAAGAAGGGTAAGTTGAGCCCTAGGTTTATTGGCTCCTTTGAAATACTTGAGAAAATTGAATAAGTGGCCTATCGGCTAACTCTACCACCATCTTTATTTAGGATTCATGACGTGTTTCATGTCTCTATGTGAAGGAAATATGTCTCAGATCCTTTCCATATCCTTAGCTATGCAAAATTGGAACTCAGTGGTGATCTAGCATATGAAGAAGCTTCGGTGCCGATCCTATATAGAAAAGAACAGGTATTGTGCAGCAAAAGAATACTGTTAGTGAAAGTCTTGTGGATGAATCATGTGGTAGAAGAAGCCTCATGGGAGCCTGAAGATGAGATTAGATAGAAATACCCCCACCTGTTTAGTGGTTTATAGCAGGGATGTGTAATTAAGTAATGATAATTTTGTTTTGTACAATGTAATTGTAATATAGAGTATAGGATAGGTAGTGCTTTGGTTATAGGGAAATTTTCTTTTTATAGTTGTAATCTCCTAGAACTACCCATGTAACCACGGTATTCCTCCGCCATAAGTGAGGGTAGGTAATAAAATAAGTAGACCGTTTTGCCTTTAAAGGATAATGAGTTATATGAATAGTAAATTTCGATGACGAAATTTTATAAAGAGGGGAGAATGTAACAACCTGAAAAATAATGGTATTTAAATAATAAAGAGGGAGGGAAATGGTATTTATAAGAAGACGACGTTGCATTTTGGAATGTAATAACCCAAGAATTTTCCTAGGTCCTCGTCGACGAATACAGGGGATTTATTGACGAGGGTACATGAGGACCTTGTCCATGACGAAGCATTTCGTCGACGAGAAAATACTGAGCGGCTATTTTTCGAGTTCCGAATTTCATCGACGAGGAGGTGGTATTCATCGATGAACCTCCTTTTGGACCTCGTCGATGAGATGACGTGGCTCGTTGACGAAGGCTGCAGTATAAATAGCCCTAAACTTGGTTTAATCGCAGAAATTCAACGCAAACCTTCCTCTCTCTCTCTCTCTCTCTCTCTCTCTCTTACGGTCTCTCCTCTGTCTCTCTTCGATTTCGATTCTGTCATTCGTTGGATCGACAATCTGAGGCCACTACGACGCTCTTGGAAGAGTTCTCTTCAAGTCTACTAGGGAAGATTGTTGGTGGGAGCGAGTCGAATTTCTCCTCAGAATCAGGGTATTCAGTTTTTGGCTTTCTGACAATTGTAAGAAATGATGGAGACAATGAAATAATTATATTCTGTTCTAGCATATGTTGTTTTCAGGGTGTTGAGTAGGAAGTCCGGCGGGTGTTGGACCAGTATACCATAGGGGCTTTTCAACAGTCAGGTAAGGGGAACATGCTATGTTAGGAAATTTCATTATGATTTCAGTACAAAATATAGGTTATTATCAAGTTATTATTCAAATTATATATACGGTTTTAAGAGCCTGATTATAATAATATTTATTAGTGTGGCTTGAGTTGATTAGAGTATAGTACCATATTTATGCAAACCATGAATACCATGTTTACAATTTATGAATAGAAATACCTCAATATTTACATGTTTATAGAATAAAAGACTTTCAGTATACAGTATTCTCAGAAAAATATATTTTCAGTAATTTCAGAATGATTAGTTTTTCAGAACCATAACGCCCCAATATTTAGTTATACAGATAACAGTTCAGTTATACAGAAATCAGATTTTTAGTGAGTTAATTTAGAATTTCAGATAAATTTCATGGGGTTATGGTTATTTTATAAATCATGGTAAAATAGTATGTTAAAGATATCAGCTACCTATATAGTATCAGACCCTGATGGATCAGATTCAGCAGAGCGCGGTACCATAGTTACAGACATTCAGTTCAGAGTGCAACCACTTTACTTAGATAGTAAGTAGTATGAGGTCGATCGTGCCCACGTCGGGATAGGCTCTCCATCAGATATGGATTGAGGAGGGCGATCAGACTATCGGAGTTCAGTTGACTTACCCTGGTAGGCTAGCCAGGATAGGTCTCGCCTTCGGGCTGCACAATCCTGTCATGAGGGGTTAAATCATGACATACATCCATCCAGGGAAAATTTTCAGATATTATGAGTGCTATCAGAATTTTATGAATAGTAGTATTAATACGAAAAGTAATTTCATACAGATTGGAATGTTAAGTTATGTAGTTAATGGTTTCATTTTACGCTATGTAATATTAGCATTTTCACATTCAATTATTCATACTATTCTTAAATCATATTATTTTTACCAAACTATAGCTCAGTGGCTACACACTAGTAATAGCATATTTTGTCTTACTGAACGTTGGCTCGTCCCAGTGTTGAATTGTTTTTCAGGTGAACCAACTAAGCGAGCGTAGCAGGCTCGCAAATAGAGGGGCTATTGTACTGCCCTTTTCGAGAGTGAGTATTTTTGGGTGGCATGTTTTGTAAACCCTTGGTATCAGTAAGGGTAGTTTCGAGATAACAGTGATGATTGTATATCGTGGGTTGATTTGACACTCTGGTATTGTATTATGTGTGGATTTTTTTTTGTATGATTGGCCTTCCGCTATTTATGTTAATGATTGGATTTAAAACTGGGGAAAAAGATTTTATTTTATTGTCAGTTCATTACAATTATGGTGGATTTTGGTGACATATATAGATATGTATATGTGTATATGTGATGGTATAGTGCTCTGGTATTTGTATTTGGGATGGCGTATACATATGGACTTTTTCTGTTAGGTATACCCATATGTGATAGACTAATCACCCGGTACCCCACTTCGGGTCGGGTCATATTGACATATGGTATCAGAGATGTTTGTGATATTGATTGATTATTGTTGTTTATTAGAAAAAAAAAATAATGGTAGAAAAATCAAGTCGTCACAGTTTGGTGTTAGAGCCTAGGTTGCTAGGTTTTGCAGACTTCAGCGGAATACAATAACAGAGTGTAGGAATGGATTTTGAGGAGAATAAGAGATGAGTAGATTGAGATATAAGTCAGTTATTGTTAGAGGATGAGATTGGAAGTTAGGGTTCTATCTTGTAGCCTAGAGGAAGGAAATTTCGGGGTTGTTTCTGTGGTTTTCCTGGGGTGACGATCTTAAGAAAGCTGTAGTAAACTCTCGCCAGTTCTTTTTTCTGAGTGGTAAAAATGAATCTTAAATTGGAAAATATAAGGATACTAAAGATGAATGAGTATAGAAGAATATATTATGGGTTTTAGCCTGATGAGTATATTAGTTGGGTAATAATGATAGAGTTCTATGCTTTTTTGGTTCCCTTTTGCAGGATGGACCCTGGGAACAGTAACACAAATGCAAGAGGTGATAAAACAGGACCTTCTAGCTTGGGTGGCAGAGATCCAGGAGCGGTATTACGTAGTGTCACCCAGCAGGTGATGGTAGAGATGGCTAGAGGTTCAGGGGAGTGGGGCTGCATGATATAGTAGTTCATGCGAATGAATCCCCCATCTTTCTTTGGAGGGGTAGATCCATTCATGGCCAAGGATTGGATCCAGGAGATCAAGGAGACGCTGGCAGTTATCCCATGTATAGATGAGTAAAAGGTGTTGTTTGCGATGTTTAAGTTGAATGGGGAAGCTAAACGCTGGAGGAGGTCAACGAGACTATTAAAGGAGCAGAGACTTAGCCCTGTAGCGATGACATGGAGCCACTTCAGGGAGATCTTTTTTGAGCGGTACTTCCTCGCTACTAGTAGAAATGCAAAGGCCATAGAATTTTTGCATTTGACTTAGGAAAACATGACGGTACAACAATATGCCGCCAGATTTATCAAGTTGTCCAGCTTTGCTCCTTACTTAGTGCTAGACGAGGAGAAGAAGGCAAGGAAGTTTGAGAGTGGCTTGAGGAAGGGCTTGTATGAGGAGGTGGTGGGCTATCAGGTCTAGACCTTTTCAGAGCTAGTAGATAAGGCTATAGTGATTGGGATTAGCCTACAAAGGGGCCCACGACTCTAGATTTTCAGGTAGGGTCTAGCCTAGGGACTTGGAGAAGGTGTGGTAGCAGAGGAGGCCAGAGGTTGGGAATGGGAGACCGAGCAGTATAGGGTAGACAGATGCCCCTTCTCTGTCCCATATGCCGCAGGAGACACCTAGGAGACTATCGGGTCAGAGAGATAATATGTTACTGATGTAGTCGACCTGGTCATATAGCGAGAGATTGCCATGCACCACCAGCTATTGAGCTTGCTTCCAGACCGTACCGAGGAGATCATCAGGCACCCCGAGGCACTCAGCAGAGGAATACTGCCCCAGCACGGGTCTACACTCTAACACCAGGAGACACTGAGGCAGATGGGGATGTAGTGACAGGTACTATTTCAATTCTGTCATATAAAGCTACTGCCTTATTTTATTTAGGGGCGACTCGCTCTTTTATCACCCAGGAGTTTATTAAATTTTGTGGGATAGAAACTCAGCCGCTAGACTTCAGTTTATCAGTTTTTACGCCGGATGGGGCTGTAGTGTTGTGTAAAAAGGTACTCAAAAACTGTCCAATCGGTATTTATGGAAGGTCATTGCCAGCTAACCTGGTAGTTTTAGATATGTATGGTTTTGAGATTATTTTGGGGATGGACTGGCTAACTGCCTACTATGTCAGTATTGACTACTATCAGATAGAGATAATATTCAGTCCTCTAGGAGGACAGGAGTATAGACTTGTAGGGTCATGCGTGCGCACCCCACCACAAATATTATCCGTCATTCAAGCGAGGAGGTTGTCATTGGAGGGTTGTTAAGGATATTTGGCTTGCGTGAAGGAAGTATCAGAAGGGGACTTGAGGTTAGAGGATATCTCGATAGTGAGGGATTTTCTTGATGTATTCCTTGAGGATTTTTCGGGACTACCTCTTGATCGTGAAGTAGAATTTGCTATTTATCTAGTTCTGGGGACAACACCGATTTCTAAAGCTCTGTGTAGAATGACACCGAAAGAACTAAAAGAGTTGAAGGAATAGTTGTAGGAACTGTTGGATAAGAGACTTACTTGACCCAGTGTGTCGCCCTGGGGAGCACCGGTATTGTTTGTAAGGAATACGGATGGGTTGATGAGAATGTGCATCGACTACAGAGAAATTAATAAAGTGACTATCTAGAATAAGTACCTATTTCCCTGCATTAATGATTTGTTTGATCAGTTACAGAGGACACGACCATTCTTTAAGATTGATTTGCAATCTGGGTACCATCGGGTAAAGGTCAAAGTGAATGATGTTCCAAAGATAGCATTTAGAACCAGGTATGGCCACTACGAGTTTCTGGTTATGCCATTTGGTCTAACAAACACTCCTGCTGTATTTATGGACCTAATCAATAGGGTCTTTCATCAATACCTAGATAAGTTTGTAGTAGTTTTTGTAGATGATATTATGGTGTATTCAGAGAGCCCCGAAGAGCACGATGAACATTTGAGGATAGTGCTTCAGGTGTTAAGGGAAAATAAGTTGTATGCAAAGTTCAGAAAGTGTGAGTTCTAGCTAGAGCAAGTTACTTTCCTTGGACACGTGGTATCCAGGGGTGGCATTTCGATTGATCTGAGCAAGATTGAGGCGGTAGTGGATTGGAAAAGACCAGAAAATGTGAAAGCATACACATGCAGAAATTTAAGTGCAGAAATATAAATGAGATAGAGAGAGAGAGAGAGAGTGACACACAATATTTGTTATTGAGATTCGGCCAAACCAGCCTACATCCCCGCCTTGGACATCCCCCCCAAGGATTACACTATCCCTGCTCACTTGAACGGTCCGAGCAAAAGCCGTTACAACCTTTCCTTACGGGGTAGAGTAAACCCAAGCTCAATTACAAAGTCGAGCCCAACTTCTCCCCCTTACGGGGCGGAGACTCCCTAGTTCAATTTCCCGGGTTAAACTCAACCGGTCTCACTTATGGGGTTGAGACTCCTCAGTTCAATTAACAGGATGAACCCAATTGATACATTGAAAATAATTTTTGTACATATAACATGCTCCAAAAATAAGCTGGGATGTACACATTTAAGCTCATAAATTGCACACTCTAATATGATAAGAAATATGCTCAGTAGAGTAAGAGTGTTTTCTTAAAACAATATTTTCAATCTTTAAGAAATGATGTGTACGATAAAATACTCAAAGATGTGACCCTATTAAAATTTTCTCCCAAAAATATATTTCAATACAAGTATAGAAGAACCTAGGGTTCGCTCTTTAAATAGTTTTTGCACAAATATTATATATGAAAAATGAGGATTATGTTCTCCTATAAATATTTTTGTAAATAAAGAATATTTGGAAAATCTAGGAATTTAAGCTCAAGAAAATATTTGTACTACAAACAATTTTCTCCCAAAAATATTTATCAAAGAAATAACCAGGAGAAAACATAAGCAATACTCTCAAAAATAGTTTTCAAATATTAAGTGCTATGTGAGAGTGTATGCAAATAAAATGCCCAAAATAAATATACTCTCTTCCAAAGTGATTTTGAAATAAGTGAATGCAAAGAGAGTTGGAGAGTTTTGTTTAAAAGATTTTGCCCCAAAAAAATAATTTTAGCAATAAAAATTGATTTAGGGGAACTTTGATTAACAAAGGTTTAGAGAGAAATTGGAGTTAATCAAAGTTGCTAATTTGAGTTATGGAGGGGGTATTTATAAATTTTTAGGAAATCTAGCTGTTTAAGGACACACTCGGTATTTGGAAAAGTTTAATTAAAAAACTACTGACATTTTTAGCCCTTAAAAAATTTCCAACCCGAGAGGTTTGGTTGACCCACGTAAAGGTTCAGTTGACCATTTTTGTAAGTTCAGTTGACTAAGGCAAATTTGAACTAAGGATATGTTCGACCATTTTAGGGCGACTCTAAACCCTACGTTGATTCGGTCGACTAAGACAAAGGTCAATTGACCGCTTATATGGTTCAGTCGACCAAGGCCAATTTGAGCTATAAGGTTAGGTCAACCACGTCGTTGGGGTGTCAGAGTATCATGGTTCGGTTGACCTAGGACGGTGCATTCAAAACAGAACGGTCGATCGAGCGAAGTCAACATGTTGACTTCTTACCGATTCGGTTGACCGTGGCATTTATACTACCAAGGGTTCAGTCGACTAAGGCAAGTCAAACTGTTGACTTTTCAAAGGTTAGGTCGACCAAGGCATTTAACACACCAGGAGGTTGGTTGACCGAGCTATGGTCAACATTTTGACTCTGTGGCAAATAGTGTTTGGGTCGACCATCAGATTATAGCATACGAATGGTCGGTTGACCGAGGGCGTCAAAATTATAAATTTCCCCTAAAAAAAATACAATGTCGGTTGACCGAGGTCTTTGTAAGCCCTAATTTTTTACCTTAATTTATTTTGAAAACCTTTTTGTGATTTAAGCTATTTTAGAAAGGGTTTTATGTGAGTGGTTAGGTCCTTAAGGAAAATCTATGGTCATCTGAGCATTCAAACATATCATGCAGATGCACGCATTATTATAGAGCAAAATAATGAAAATTAAATGCAATACAAGTAGAATCAAAATGTCTTCTTCTTTTAGTCTTCATTTTCCATGGAATTCGTCAGTCCATCCCCAAAATTACCCCAAACTCATGCATCTCTAAAAGCATCGATATAACTGGTAAAGACCTCCCCTGAATATAGTCTGGATAGTTCCTCAGTACCTTCTTACATATCCCTACAACCCCTGTCGCGTAGCCATTGACAAACTGACATCCAACTACTATGTTTCTAACTCACAAAATTTAACAAACTCTCAGGCGATAAAAGAATGAGTCACCCTTGAATCAAATAAAGTTGTAGCTGTATATGATAGTATTGAAACAATACCTGTCACGACATCTCCTGCTGCCTTAGCATCCCATAGTGTCAATGCATAATGTGACAACCCGAATAAATATGGAATTTAAATAATAAACAAGAAAGGAAATACCCAGAGGACTCGTCGACGAACATAGGAAATTCATCGAAGAGCCTAGAAGAAAATTCATCGACGAAGACTGAATTTCGTCGACGAAGAAATACCAAGAGAGATTTAAGCCGACTGAATTTCGTCGACGAAGGACTGAAATTCGTCGACGAAGTTATTGAAGGATTCGTCGACGAATGTCGTGACTCGTCGATGAAATCCCCTATCTATAAATATGGAAAAATCTGATTTTTAACTTCATTGTTAAGAAACTCTCTCCTTCCCTCTCTCCCCTTCGCCCCTCTCTCTCTCTCTCTTATCAATTTTGGGCCAGATTTACGCCGGATCGACAGTCCGAAGTCACCACGACGCTCCTGGGGAAGTTCTCTTCAAATCTGCCGGAGCGGATCGTTGGTGAAAGCTAATTGGAAATCATCCCTAAGTTGAGGTAAGGCTTTTTAAGGCAAATTTGGTCTTGTGGTCGTTATAAGAAATTATGTATACGTAGAAATATTGAAGTTTAATACTAAGAGTTTTCAATTTCAGGGTATTGATCAGAAAATCCTACGGGGGTTAGACCAAGATATTTTAGGGGCTTTCTCAGTAGTCAGGTAAGGGAATAAACTAAAGCAGTTATTTTCCATGAAAATTATTATTAATTATGAGTAAATTTATTTTCAGAAAAGCATATGTTATATTTGTATACTACGAATGAAATGTTTGTTTGGGAACTACTGCTATTATGTTGAAATGTATATATATATATATATATATATATATATATATATATATATGTATGAGATGCCAAAAAATTATGACTTTAGAATAAGAAGTATGATTTTATACAACATATGTGTGACATGAATATTGTTTTACGAGAAGTATATTATGATATGAAAGATTTTATGAGCAAAATTATGTTTTCAGGTATTATGAAAAGATATGTTATGTTACGATGATTTTACGAACACATGATAATTGATTTATTTTCAGAATGTATATATATATACCTGAAATGATTCTGACGCGAGGCCGTGTAAATATGAAATGATGTCAGCATGAGGTCGTAATTATGTTATGTTCGGCATGAGGTTGTAATTATGTTATGTTCGACACAAGGCCGTAATTACAATTTTTTCGGCACAAAGTCGTAATGATGTTATATATGATCATGTATTATATGTTATCAGAACCCGGATGTTAGTTTAGTTCAGTTTAGGGGCTCGGTACCGTAGCTTATAGATCAGATGTTTATGATCAGATTAGTGCTAACCATCGCACGAAGGGATGGGAGATGGATAGTCGATGTGGCTTTCAGTAGAGCGTGGACATCCACCTAGAAGTTCAGACCAGGGTGTGGTGGGCTAATCATGCTTACAGACATATTTGACTCAGCAGTGGTCGGCCAGCTATTGTTGGGTCCCGCCTTCGGGCTGCACAACCCGTCATGGGGGGTAATACATGACACCAGCTAGCTATTCATCCTGGGTATATTTTCAGTATTACAGTCATAACAGATGTTTTATGTATGTTATGATTTATTAACAAATATGAAAGTATATGTTTATCCAGTATGATTTCGAAGTGTCTTTCCTATGATTTCAAATGAAAATTCATTTGAACCACTTGAGCTTACAAAAAGCTTGTCCTAACTTATTGACACTTTCTTTTGCTTCGAGTCCTTTATACTGCTCTCAATCTCTCAGACGTCTAGAGCTTTCATATGGATCTCTGGTGTTTCACATTGACTTTCCTGTTTCCCTATCCTTGTTATAGCTTTCATGTCATTTTAGGGCAATTTGAGCAATCATCTTTTCTGAAATAAGATCTTAAAATTCATTAAAAACTTTTACTTTGTTATCATCACAACCAAGAGTTGGAAGCCTCACTATGGCCACAATCTCCCCCCACCTTTTTTTATGAGACAAAATAAGAGCAAAGATCTAAAATAAAAATAATGCTCCCCCGGTCAATAGGCCATAGATTTAACATAATCTCATAGACACATTAATACATGGTTTAGAAGATTGAAGGTTCCAATATTAAGGCATATAACTCCTAAAACTCTTCATATAGATCTATACATAGGCTAGAAATAAAACACCTGTTCGAATTTTCAAACTGGAAATGCGGAAAGTCTATAATCCTATACATTCATAGTTCAAGACTTTGCTCACACACATATTCCCCCTTTTGACATCAACAAAAGGCATACAATCAAACTAAGCATTTGTAGCAAAAAAAAAAAAAAGAAAACATCAAAAATACCAAAACTGTCTCGGAAGCTGTGTCACTATCTTCAGCATTCCTTGCCTTTGGATTGCGTATTATCCACGAAGTGTATTTGTCATCATGGTTGAGCTCTTATCCTGAAGTGAGAAAAATTTTCCCTCATCTCAAACTGAATCTGGTATAATTCTGATACATTGAACAAACCATGGGGCATATCAGCTTCTTCGGTCTTGGTTAGGTTCTTCTGGTGCGGGCCTTACCGGTCTAGTTCCTCTAACATCCATCCTTGGTATACTTTTTTGTAACGTCTTTTTAGTGTAGTATTGGAGAGACATGGTAAAGGGTTCGTTTCAACTATTTGAAGCTTTTGAGAGACTTAAAATGAGCGCCGCCCAATGACAGACTTTCATCATACGGAATCAATTCTAGAGATTCGAGCTTCATGACCATCCTTGTTAGGATACTGCTAGCTAATCTAATTTTCTTCTTCTTCCCTTTTAAGAGGCAACCACATTATGAAAACAAGCAAGAACGACACATGATCAAAGGTCTAGACAATCAGAATTATGTTATCAGCAAATGATCTTAATGGGGAGGATTTTTGCTTGGAGATTTGAGCTACTTATTGCGTGATGATTTCCCAAAATCGACGTTTTGATCGTATCAGCACAAGAAAGTCAAAATTATTGTGGTGAAAAACCTTACTTTATTGTCCATTGTTTTTCTACTGGATTACACTCATAGTCCCTATGCTTGATACAAAGAATTTTTCGTAAAGAGTGTGGAGTAAGTGTTATCTTCTGGCCATAAATTTTAGTGTCAAATCCAACGTCTTTCTTTACCAAGTTTGAGTAAAACTCTTATTCTGGTCCCTGGTAATCCTTATCTGGTGAAGAATGAACTACCCATCCTATATTTTGACATTTCAGAATGTCAGGGAATTTTTTTTCAAGAAAGTGACTCTAATACCTTACAAACATTGGATCGATTGCAGAGATTTTTATTTTTGATAACAACAAACGCTTCCGCATGCAATGAACCCAGTCATTTCTTGCCTTATAGTCTTTGAAGAAGATGAGGAGGCTTTGTCCTTTCCTTCCTATGGTTTGGTACAAACCATTTTGATGAGCTTAAAGTTCAGGACCCCTAGGTGTGTTGGATTAGGGTTTGTATGGATGTCGTTGGGAATGCGTTTATGAGAAAGGCACTTTGACGAGAATGAAAGAGGAGTTGATTTAAGAAGGTAGAACGAATGGACAAGACGGCTCGTAAGTTTTAAAAGAGTGTTTTTATGAATGAACACGAACCAGCTTGCGATAACACGTCTGTCACCAAGTTGACATTACGTCTGTCCACTGTGCTTTTCAAACGACATAGCCGACCAGTTGCCCCTATGCCAACTCTCTGTAGTCGTTGGCCCCTGACTGGTTCTCTTCTCTTTATTAACTTCTCTTAATGTACATGCCTTCTTCTCATCGGATAAATTACAACTTGATCTTCAGCTACTGGTTTAGTTATATTACACTGCTTGATCAATGGTGTTACGAATTCAATTACTATTCGTTCTTGCTACTTCTCTCTTAAGAATGATGCTAATCAATATGCTTGGTTCCTGAATGTGATAAAACCTCTTCTTTAAATCTTTATAACACCGTGTATTGTCACACTTTATAGGGATTTTTTTGGTATGTATTTTAGAAGGGTCCCTTAATTTGGTTTCATCCATTACAAGGTTTTGTGCCCAACAACTCCCAACTGCTAATGTTTTCAACTGCAACTATAGATAATGCCTAATCAAGTTTTGTTTTTTGAGAACCAAGAACAGTGAGTGTCTAGGGGGAAAAGTCCCACTAGTGCTTTTCTTCCATTTTGCATCCCCATAATCTGTCATCTGACTAAACTTATCATTGAAGTCGGTTCCCTTGGATACATAACCGCCTAATCAGTGTACCTAGTAATATCTAAGGATTGCGTTTAACTACGATTTGATGTGATTCCTTGTGATCGATTGCAACCTAGCCCCCATAAAACACTAACATGAGAGCCAGGCCTACTTGCTATTAAAGAAAGTAAGCTTCCTAGCATGCTTGGTAATGCTTGGTATCTCTACTGGTTTCCCTTTTTCACCATCCTTTGTCAAGACGAGTTGATGTACTCAATGGAGAGTTCCTAAGGTTACTTCTTCCATATCAAAATTTCTTTACATGTCTTATTTTTGTTATATACGTAATTTTTATTTATGAAAGTTCCATTTTTTTTAGTTGTTTGTTTGTAAACCTAGACAGTAATTTTAACTCTCCTATCATGCTCATTTCAAACTCTCGTTGCATTGTTGTAGGAAATCATTAAACAAGTCATCGGAGTTGCTCCAATATATATCATCAACATAAGTTGTGGCTATAAGCATATCATTATTTTTTTATTCTTATAAACCAAGTGCTAGCTATATTTCCTCTTGAAAATTGTTTTGGAGTAGAATTTGCTTAAGTCTATCGTACAGCTCTAGGATCTGTTTCCTCCATATAGGCTTTAGTTATCTTGACTACAATATTTGTGTTTTCTAGTCTTCAAAACCTGAGGTTGTTTAACGTAAACTTCTCAATTTCTATAATCATTATGAATTCGCTTTTTACAATCCATTTGGTATAGTTTGAATCTTTTTATTGGCTGCCTAGCAAGAAGCATTCCTGTATAGTTTCCATTCTTGCTACAGAGCAAAGTCTCTTCGTAATCTATAACTTCTTCTTGATTATAGCCTTGAGCTACTAACCTAGCTTTTATTGTCTACCACTACTCCAGTGTCATCCTTTTGATTCCTAACACTCATTTGTTCCTATGAGGATTATCTTTGAGTTAGGTAAATTCCCATACTGACTCCTTTCAAATTGATTTAGTTCCTCCTTGCATTGCTAATGACCCAAGAATCATCTATTAAGGCTTCTTCTCTATTCTTGGGGTTCATCTTGAGGCAAGAAAGCATAATGGTTACAAATACTTTTTATGAGGCTCCATGTTTATTCATTTGATGGTTCGCCAAGTTTGATCTTTTTGGGTGACTTTTAGGCATATCTCCATCTTTAGGTAGTTCTAGATTTCAATGGCGTCTTCATTTGAAGCTTCATTTTATTTCTTCTTTTATTTTCAAGTTCTTTTACTCTTTTTGAGATATCTTCTTTTCATCTTTCTTAACTAGGTCATTAATTATTTGATTCATTAAACGTTATGTTTATTGATTCCATACTGTAAGAGTCCTTTGATTGTAAACCCTAATAAACTTACTTGACCACTATTTGTAGAGTACCCTACCTAATAGATCCCTCATTCAGAATTTTGCATCAAACTTTTCCTTGCTCCTAAATTATCTTTAGTATTAGATAAAACATTTACAACAACCCAAATACATAAAGTAGGAAATGTTGGGGTTTTTCTATCTTTCGCATAATTCATAACGGGTTTTTTTTTCTAATACTTGAGTCTTATGACAATACTCGATTTATAATGTAAAACATCAAGCTGTATTTTTAACAAAAAAACTTTTGCCCAAAAATTTAGGTTTAATTAATGTTCATTTAATAACATGGTTCTTTCTTTCCATTTTTTTTTTTTTTTTTTTTTTTTTTTTTTCTTTCCTATTTTTTTTCTTCTAAAACAAGCTGAGTTGTTTTCTCTAGATGTTGAAAATTATGGGTACTTTTTCCCCTGTTCATTATAGAATTATCAACATCGTTTTTTGGGTTGGTGTTGTGGGTTCTTTGCTTTTGTTGTTTGGGGGTTTTTTTTTTTTTTTATGTTTTAAAATTCCCTACCTTTATTCCCATCTTTATGTTCTATAACTGGGCCTGTGTTCTGCGAGCTCCCTGAGTCAATTGTCTTATAGTCCCGTTTTCTTTGTTTTCGTATTTTTGAAAATTTCTTACATAATGTGATTAGCATGTCCACACAATCTTTTTTTTTCTTTTCAAAATCTCCATTCCAATCTTTATCGTCGTTTGTTAAGAAACTACCCAAGTAACAAGGGAGGGGTGAACTACATTGACAAGAGAGTCCTACGTCTATTTACCCGCGTTTCAAAATATTCATCCAGTACCTTTTAAACCGGTCTTCGTTGGGGCTTCCAGTTTCTCGTTTATTCCGATCCTGCGCGACTCGGCACAGTGCCACAGATGTAGGGGTGGTCTCGGAAGAAAGCTAATGGTTGCCGCCCCCCGCTCCCTGCTAAGTGCAAAGGAGTTCGAGGGTCCTTTTAGTAGATATGTAATGTTTTTATAAATTTTTGAAACACAAACCGGAAACCGTCACAATACCACCCTCCTGGGCAGGTGCCCCCTGAACAGCCGTTAACACCACGGAACCAAATTAGACGCCGGGTCGGTGAAGGCCCAGTCTCTAATTTTTGTTATCCCTTGCATTTCCCTTCTCCTTTTTTGTTGAGGCATGCCATATCACACACAACGCCTTGTGTCGTTTAATAATTTAGTTTTGGTAATCCCCTTTTCAAAGATTTTTCTTACTAGATTTGGGGGAGGGGGAGGGGACAAGATCCATACAAAACTAATACTAATACCACTATCTAAACCATGTGTTCCTAGCTCTAGTTTTTTGCCTATTGCCCCCCCTGGACGATTGATTTCATTCATTGCTGCATGCTTTCTTTCTATTGCTGCCCACAACAAATTCCTTTTTTGATTTTAACCCAAGTTCTCAAGTTTATACAGTAAACATTATTTATCCTCTGAGCTATACATGGTTTTAAAAAAAAGTTTATAAAAACAAAAAAAAAACGACAAAAACAAATAAAAAAATTAATAACAAGACTCACCGTTCATACAAAAAAAACAAAAAAAACAGGGAGCCACCACGACAAAACACACCAAACCCCAAAAAAAAAAATAAACCCCCCCCGCCTCCCCCCCCCTCCTCCCCCCCACAGCCCCCCCTCCCCCCCCCCCCCCCCTCCCCCCCCCCCCTTCCCCCCCCCCTCCCCCCCCCCCCCTTCCCCCCCACACCCTTTCCTCCTCCGCCCCCCCCCCCCCCGCTCCCCCTCCCCCTTCCCCTTGCTTCTTCGGCTTTTTTTTGGTGTCTCCCCCCCTTTTCTTTCTTCCCCGTTCCTTTCCCCACTTTGTAACTTAATTGTTTATGCTTAAAAAAGATTGTGTTTTAAGAAATATCCTTCTACTAATAGCAACGAACAACAAGCATTTATCAATGTTAGAGCAGGTTCCTTAAACCATTTTCTTTTTCTTTCTTCTAACATTTTTCTATAAAATAAATAATGAATGATGCCAAGTAATGTTACCTTTGGCATTGTCGTCAAAATGAAGGTGACGTATCCCCTATCGTTTTCTTCCTTCATATCCTATGCATCCTATTCATGGGGGTCGCGGGGTCAAGTAACCTAAGTGTCCTTTTGTCTCCATCGCATTGCGAGGTGGCACGCTGACAAGCTTGGGGAGGACTGATGGGTGACCCACTACACTCGGTACGGAGTCGGAAGCAAGGGGGGGGGGAGGGCGTGGAGCGCAAGGATTGTGGGGTCATCCTGAGGAACGGCGGGTCGCCTTGATTGGATCGGGGGCTCTGGGTGTGGTAGGTTCAAGGGGTGACGTCAGCGGTCCGTGCAATGGGGCGTCGAGGTAGGCAGTGTCTGTCTCGAGGAGGAGTGGTGCGCTGTGGTAAGGTTATTTTCCTCCCCCTGTCTTGCTCTAGTGCCGCGCATTATGTTTTCCTGGGGCAAACCTGGCTTCTCCTCCCGAAAAGGGAATGTCCTGGTTTCCTGTGCCCCTTTGCTATCCAAGTACCACTTTTTCCGTTGACCGGTAATGGTCCTACAAAGCACAATACCCTACAATGTAGGGATTCATAGAAAAGTGTTTGGGGTCTTTGAACCCCAATTCCCCCTTTTTGAGATTTCTTCTGTTCTTCTCTTCGTTTCTTCTTCTCTGTCTTTTCTATTTTTTCTTTTGTTTTGATTTTAGTTCCATCACATTACCGGTAACTGGCTCATTTCCTTCTCCATTTGTACTTTAATACCCCTCTTTTTCTTTTATCCCGTGTGTTGGTTCATTGACACCGTTACCTACACCTTACCCTTATTTCCATTTTTTCACCCTTCATGTCCAGTCATTTTTTTTCCCCATATTTTATTTGTTGAAGAAGTCCTAAACATAGTAAGTGTAATTTTTTTGTTTTCTTCTTATTCACAAAAAAAAAAAAATCTTCCCCCTCCGGAGGCATGCGTCCCCCGAGACGTCCAAATTCTAGTCCGTTCCGCATTCCCCAACACCCCTTTTGTTCTTTGTGTTGGGTACTTTTCCTTTTTTTTTTTTGGTGGGGGGTGTTTTGGTTTTTTATTGTTATGTTTGTTTTTTATGTGGGTTGTTTTTATGTTTGATTTTGTGCGGATTAGAGGTTTGTGAGGGGTTTTGGTTTTTTCTGTGTTTGTTTCCGTGGTTCTCACGGTTACCCGCTGCTCCGCTTCGTCTTTTGTTTCCATTTAGTCTTTGTTTGACCCAAATCAAAGGCACCTGTGTGTTTCAAAGTTTTTCTTTTGTCCTTTGTAAAGTTATATGTAATTTTTCTCCCCTCTTTAATTCTTCTGCTTATTCCTTAAGTTCATTTATCTCTCCTAAAATTTCTTTTTTCTTTATATTCAAATCAAATCTTCACTCATGTATTTTTTCCCTAATTTTTAGTTATTTCATTTAACTTACTCAGGGGGTTTTCCTTTGTCACTGCTCTTTTTTTTTATGGTTCCTGTGTGGTCCTTCCCCGTGTCCTCTTCTAAAAAAACTTTTTAATACAAAAGTCTTTTCCTTTTTCAAACCAATAAGTTTTTTTTGAATTATTCCCAGTTGTCTGTTCCTTTAATTTTCTTTTATTTTGATATGTTTAGAGTTATATATTCTCTTAAATATGTTTTTCCCCCCACTCTGCCTCTTTTATGTAAGGAAACAAAAAACTCGCTTGCAATTTCCTTATAGAATGCTATGCTGTCACAAAATGATTAAAAGAGCAACAGGCCGACGAGAAGCGTATAGGCATGTCGGGAGAGTGGGGGTATGAGAGGGGGGGACTCTCGGGGGGGAGAGAAGACACTGGGGAGTCTGAGCGAACCGAGAGAGGAGGGGAGGTTGCGGTCAGAGCTGGACTGCATCCCCGGCGACTCATTTTAAGAATTCTATTGACGAGTAGTATGAATTTAAACTTAAAAAACCTCATTTCGTCATTCGCGCCATGGCATATATTTGTCACATCTCTGCCCCCCTGTTGAATTCTTTTTCTTCTACTAAGAGCTTGAAAATCATCCCACTGACCATTCATAAAGCTTCCGTGTCCTTTTTTTCTTTTTTGAACTTTGCTTTTAAAAAATAAAAAAAAAAAACCAAGCACTGGCTTTTCGGGACTCTTTATATGGAGGGTTGCCTCCCTATTTTCCGTTTCATGGGGTTATTCGGCATATATTATTTTCATTCTTGTACCTTTATTTTCTTTTTCTTCTTCCCCCTTTCTCTTCTAGTTTTCTTCTCCTTTTTTTATATATTTCTTTTTGTTAAATTTTCGAGAATCTTTTATTTTTTCCTCTAGAATTTTCTCTAAATCTCTTCGTGATGAATGCTAATTCGATCCTGTATCTAAGTCGCTTGATTCACTTTTCCTCTTCACTTGAGCTGTTATTAGCAGGCTTTTAATGCAATAGATCTTTTATGTTTGGGTTTAGGATTCCGTCCGTTAGGTCATTCATAGGTAAGTAAGTGAACCTTTGAGGTCATCTATAGAGTTGTCTTAGTTTTTACCTTCCGTGATAGCGTTAGCCTTAGGTTCCCATATAGTGATAAGGCCTCTTAGAACTTTTCTAATCATATTTGTAGTGTAGTATAAATTTTTCCTAAGGCACTTAAGTACTTAATTAGTGGTAATCAGGTGTACATGCTGAATATGGTTTCATCTAATTATTTTGGAAATGCTTCAATATTCGCTGTTCACAATCTATGCCTAATTATCCCTACACTATGTTTCCTTCATATGTCAATTCTAATTTATCCCATCATTTCTTTTAGCTGTCTTGCATGCCATGACCCTATAAATCATTACATCTAAGTTAGTATAAACATTTATGCACTTGAAATTTAGTTGTAACAAACATTTTTATAATCTAAATCGGTCATGTCCCTTTTCTTGTCTCTCTTTTTGGATCTATTTTTCGCATCTACTATCTTAGTGGGATAAGGTCGTCCGCCAAAACTACTTCACACATGCTTTCCAAATCATGGTGTTGGAGATAGATTTTGCATTCTCTTTTTCCAAACATATAATTGTGGTCGCCCAAAAGATTGGTGTACGTTTGAGGATTGGCCTCCCGAAGGATGCGACTCCTATATTGACCATTTGATCTTTTTATAGTTTCTTTTAGGAATTACTATAACTAGGCTATGATACCCATTAAAATTGGAATAGGGCTTTCCCAAGAAGGGGGGTTAATTGGGATTTAAAAATTTATTCCCGCTTGGTCTTTAGTTCTTTTGAGTATAACATAATCAAAAACTTAAACACAATCCCAAATTTATCTAGAGTAATCACAACAAAGCACTATAAAATCATCACTCAATCCTTTTAAACATAGCCCTGTATTGATAGAAATTTGTTGAACTGTATAAGCCCTCTAGCACACTGGTTATAATCCCTGTATCACCATCACACTTCTTCCTAATGTTTTAGCATTAAATAAAACTTCAGATTAATGAGTCAAGACGATCAACCATGTATCCCTTTCGGTTCTCGCAATCAAGCTGATCATCTAAAAAAAATTAACCTTCCTGTTCTATTTAACAACCGAACACTCCAGAATTTATAATTTCTAAAGCAACCACACAATTATATTTTTTTTTTCGAAAAATAAAGAGTATAGAAGAGAGAGAAGACCATTGGGTTTTTTCCGAGAGTTCGACCTTTTCAACACACCTATGTCCCTCGCCCTTGGCAATAGGAGCTTTCAAATTTCGAAGTAAGCTTTGGAGAGAGTGTGCGAAGCTGAATTGATTTCTTGGGGTGTCTAAATGATGACCTTGAGGGAATT
This sequence comes from Malania oleifera, assembly GCF_029873635.1. Classification (NCBI taxonomy): domain Eukaryota; kingdom Viridiplantae; phylum Streptophyta; class Magnoliopsida; order Santalales; family Ximeniaceae; genus Malania; species Malania oleifera. The sequence goes on from NC_080421.1 coordinate 22,165,459, forward strand.
ATAGATGAAGAAAGACTTCTTGCTTGTTCCCAAAGTTTACTTGGAGTAGGGTTCAAGTTGTAAATTAATTTGGGCTTCAAATAATTTAAATTTCAAAAATATGCCCGTTGAGAAATTTGAAAATTGCCGCGAGCTACACGACTGTAAAGTCCTAGTAGTCGTCTTTCCATGTATAACGTTCATATTTTTCCAGATAGAAAGGTAGCAGTCGCCTATCCTCATGTTGGCAGTCGTCTGCCACTAGAATAATTTAGTTTTAAAACAACTCAGTAAGGTAGTAGTCATCTGGAAGAACACATATAGATGACTCAACTATTACTGGCAGTCGTCTGTCAATTGCTTGACAGTCGTCTGTCATGCTTCTAAATTGTGTTTGAAGTCTTATAAAAATATGCCAGTCATCTGTCAGTAGGTTGTAAGTCATTTTTTGATTTCTCTCTCTTTTGTTTAATTAACCTTGCAATTTTTAAAACTTTTTTTTGATTTAATACCTCTGAAAAACAGTTCCAAGGTTCTAAAACTTCATCATATTTTCGAAGTGTCTTTGCCTAAGAACTTCATAATGACATTCATATTTGAAACCCACTGAAGTACTTACACAAGACTTTTTCCTAAGCTGCATTTGGACCTTTCTTTGCTCGAGTCCGTTCAATACTGCTCTTCACAATCTCTCTAGACTTCTATGAGATGTCATTTAATAAGCTCTGGTGTTCACATGTGACTTCCATTGTTCCTTGATCCTTGTAAGCTCAATGTCAGGTACATGGGAAATTTAAGCAAACCATCTTTGCCTGAAATAATATCACTTGAAAATTCATTAAATAACTTTACTTTTTTATCATCAAAACCAAGAGTTTGTAAGCCTAACTAGGTCAACATTGACCTATTAGATTCCCCCAAATGTGTAACCAAAACACATATAGGACCATGAACTATAGTTCTACCAAGTCCAATTTCAAAAATAACTGACATAAACTGAATCCCCTTACCTTTCCCCAATTGACCAATCCTAAATTCTATGACCCCTAAACAACGAACTGAATTCCCAAAACCTACAATCCAAAGTACAGAACAAACTCACAATTCTATTCCCTCCATAACTATCGTAACAGAATTGAAAACCGAGCCTTACCACGGTTTCGAGCCAAAACTTGAAAATGCCTGGAATGAAGATCTGATCCATAAATCTTGTAAAGAATCCTTCCTTAATCCTCGCGGTAATGTCAGATCTACGATTCTCGCAACGTACGGGGAATAAATCCAGAGAGAGAGTATTTCGAGTTTCTAGAGAGATAGAGGGAGGATTTGAGATTTCTTAGCTGAGAAGTAATGAAAATTGATATTTATAGCCCTTTGACTCGGCCGACCCTGTCAATGAATGGCATCCTCGTCGAAGAGCCGCAGTAGACAGCTCGTAGACGAAACGGTGGCCTCGTCAACGAGCCTGAGATTTTTGGTTTCTAGAAACCTCTTGGTTTCTCCTCATCGACGAGCCTCTACATTTAATCACCAAGCAATAAAAGGCCTTCATCGATGAACCCTGGCTTCGTCGACGAACTTTGCTCAATTACCTTTTTTACCCTTCTCTTATTAATTTATTCCATATATCATGGATTAGGTTCTTACAACCTCCCTTCCTTAAAAAAATTTCGTCCTAGAAATTTGCAATCTCTCATTCATGAACTCATTCATACACTCAAACACACATTCGACTCTAGAAAGAACCGGTGGCTATTACAACGAAGCCTCGTCACAATACATATACATACCCTCACTTATGGAGGAAGAATACCATGGTTGCATACATAAACCGTCTCAAGAGTTTATAATAACACACACCCCCCAAGACTAACCACCTATTAGCCTAGTTAAGCTTATGATTCTTGATTTTGATGATAACAAAGTAAGGCTATCTAATTTGCTTCCAAGTGATGCTATTTTAGTTATTGAAGGCAAAGATGATTTCAGATGATAAAAGGGAAAATTCTGAAAGCTCATTCATCTTCGACTTCAATGACATATATCTTTAAACTCACAAGGATCACGAACATGGAAGGTCTTACCATAAAGAAATTGTTTCCATAATGGAAAGCTCAAAGAAGTTTTAAAGATCAACATTTGGACAAAGTGACTCAATGCAAAGAGTCGTCATTCTTATTCTTTTAGACAAGCTTGTTAGTACTGCACATATGATTCAAGTTTATTTTTTCATTTTTAAGCTCATTAGGCAAAGAGACTTAGAGACCTTAGTTAAAGTCTTGGAACATATTTTTCAAAGTTAAACAAATTAATTTTTCCAAGATTAAAAAAGCAAAGAAGAGAGAGATCCAAAATGTTTTAAACTAAGGAACAAATATTTGACAGACGACTGACTACATTAGACAGTCATTTGCCATAATTAAAGAAGCTTTAAGAAGAGGCAAAAGCATTACAGTCCGTTGGGGAACAAGTTAGAAACACTTCTACATCTATAAATACACCCAACCTACTTTGATTTAATACCAAGAATTCACTTTCAGCAATCAAACTCTCTCTCAAGCATTCTGAAAATCACAAAGCTCTTTGTTGCTCACAACTTCCACAAAGTTTACTAAAGTCTTGTTGGTTTTCTCACTGATATTGAGCTACCATTGCCAATTCTTTCATCCATTGAAATAATCATACGGTGAAAAATTTCTAAAACTTCAATTTGAATTTCGTATTGTGAATTTTATTGAAGTATATAGTTTTTGATATGTACAAATTAGCTTTTTGAGGAGCAGATTCTTGTACGTTTTATTTCAAACTTTGTAGCAGATTGATACACGGTTCGAGTGTTGAATCATTGGACCAAACAAGAGAATATTGTTTGGGGAAGGCTGGCTCTAGCCTTAACCAAGGAGTGTTGTAATCAGTGTTGTTCCGCTTGGTAAAGGAAGTGCGATAGTGAATCCCTTGGTGGTTTGCCAAGGGTGAGGACATAGGCTGTGTTGAAGCCAAACCTCGTAAAACCTTGTGTTCTTCTCTCTTTCTTCAATACTCTTTACTTTTCAGCAAAGTTTATAAATTGCGTGTGCTTTATAAAACTATGAATTCTAAGTGATTGGTTGTTAAACAGACTGGAAGATAATTTGTTTTGGTTTGATCAGCATTGATTGCGAAAACCAAAAGGGACTACGTTGGTTGATCATCCTTAACTTATTAAACTGAAAGTTTATTTAAAAATTAAACATTGGGAAGAAGTGTGTTTGTGAATTTTGATACAAGGCTTATACATATTCAACAAGCTTTACATATTAATACAGGGCTATTGTTACAAGAATCAAGTGGTTGGTTATTTTGCTTTGGTTGTGATTAATCTGAATAAATTTTGTGATTGTGTTTGAGGTGTGATCATTGTTATAACACAGAAATATTAAAAAAAAGGGAATAAAATTTTTAAATCCCAATTCACCCCCCTCTTGGGAAAATTATTCCAATTTCAATTGGTATCAAAGCCTAGTTATAGTAATTCTTAACAAGAAACTATAAAAAGATCTAATGGCATATATTGTAGTAGCTCCCTTCGGTGAGGGCCAATCCTCAACCCGTCCACCAATCTTTTGTGGACATAACTATACCTTTTGGAAAAAGAGAATGCAAATATATCTCCAACACATGGATTGGAAAGCTTGGGAAGTAGTTATGGAAGGAGACCTAATTCCTACTAAGATAGTAGATGGAAAACAAATTCCTAAAGAGAAAAGGATACGACCGATATAATGCTCTGAATAAATTCAAGTGCTATAAATGCCTTATATTGTGCTTTAGATGCCAATGAATTCAATAGGGTCATGGCCTGCAAAACGGCTAAAGAGATATGGGACAAATTAGAAGTAACATATGAAGGACCAATTGATGTTAGAGACAATAGGATAGATATGATCACAAGTGAGTATGAAGCCTTCAAAATGAATTCAGATGAAACAATCTCAAGTATGTATACCAGATTTACTCACATAATCAATTCCTTAAGTGCGTTAGGAAAACCTATACAACCTACGAAATGATTTGGAAAATACTAAGAGGCCTTCCCTCCATATGGGAACCAAAGGCTACTGCTACCACAGAAGGTAGAAATCTTAAGACCACCTCACTAGATGAACTTATAGGTTCACTACTCACCTATGAAATGACCTTAAAGGAGAGAAATCCTGAACCCAAGCATAAAAGATCCATTGCATTAAAATCTTCTAGTAACAGCTCAAGTGAAGAGGAAAGTGAATCAAACGACTTAGATCAAGAGGAATTAGCATTCATCACTAAAAGATTAGGCAAGTTCTATAGGAAAAATAAAAGGTTTCCTAGAAAGTTTAATAAAAAGAAATTTGAAAAAGGAGATACAAGTAGAAAAGAAAATAAAAGTAAAAAATGATCCTTCTATATGTTATCATTGCAAGAAACTAGGGCACATCAAGCCGGACTGCCCGTTACTCAAGAAAGACAATAAGAAAAAGAAGGAAGCTATGAAGGTCATTTGGGATGATACAAGCTCCAGCGAGACGAAAAACAAGTTAAGTGGGTAAGAGATGGCGAATATATGCTTCATGGTGAATGACAAAGAGGTAAATTCCTATTACTCCTCAATAGAATCTAACCATGAGTCTTGTGTGATGAATCATGCGATAACATGCCCTCCTATAAAGAACTACAAGCTAAGCTATTTTCTTTACACAAAAGATTCATAAAAGTCTCCAAGAGAAACATAGCTTTAAAAGAACAAAATAAAGATTTAATGAAGCAACTTGAAACATCTAAAACCATTGAAAAGGAGAAAGACTCTTGTATTGAAAAGTTAGAAGAAGAAATAATTGAACTTAAGAAATCAGTAGAGGATAAAGAGAAAACTATATATAACTTCGCCAAAGGAAAAGAAAATTTTGAAAAAATGATTGGATAACAAAGACTACATGGAAATAAAGAAGAGATAGTTTATAATGGAAAAACAAATAAAAAGAGTAAAATATTATACATGGGATATTTTTTCAAAGAAGCAAAGCAATATACTAGTTTGATACTCCATTTTGATGCTAACAAACAAGTAGGATCTAACATGCTTCACTTGAGTGTGTGTTTTCTCAAGAATCCATATTGAAGGTACTCATATAGCATGAATCAAAGTCTGATAGTATGGATCAAAGTCTGAAGAACATAAGAGCATGATGATTAAAGAAGATCAACATGAGAGCTCAAAGTTCAGATTATTCTGAGAGATCAGAGATTAGAAATAAAGAAAGTTCAGAGCAAAAAAGAATTTTTGAGAACTTAGGAAAAGTCTTTGTAAGTACTTTAAGTTTATTCAAGTATGAAGTTTTCATTTTGAAGCTCATTAGACAAAGAGACTTAGAAACCTTAAGATAATAACTTGGAATATGTTTTCAAAGTTAAAACAAATCTATATTCCAAGTAACAATGAGAGAGAAATAAAAAAATGACTAAGAAAGAAAATCATTCAGTTGACAGACGACTGACTAAATTTACAAGGTTTAAAATTGAAACACATAAGCTTGATAAACGACTGTCAAGGCTTCCACAGACGAATGTCAGTGAAAAGTGAGAAGTCTGTGAAAGTTTCACCAAACGACTGTCCACCTTTTATGCTTAAATTTACACATGGACATATGACTGCTACCTTATGAATAGACGACTGTCATCTCATATTCTAGTGACAAACGATTGCCACCTTTCTGCCTACGATTCTTACCGTTATATTAAATGGACAGATAACAGCCAAGACTTCACAGTCATCTGCCTCACAGAAAGTTTCTATTTTCCAACGAATATAATTTTTGAAATTCAAATATTTGGAAACTCAAATAAGTTTATTTTATGGAGACAAGTCTGAGTGTCCTTTGGGGAACAAGCAAAGAGGTTTTATACATCTATAAATATCCCTAAAGACACATTAATTTAATCACCAAGATCATTAAGAACTCACAATCTGCTATCATACTCTCTCATTCTGAAATTCTGAAAGTGCTACATATTGCTCTCATCCTTGCTCGAAATTAAGAAAAGTTCTTGTTGAATTTCACTATGTTTGATCATTGAGTTGCTGAATTTCACTGCATTAAAACAAAAGGATGGAGGATATGTCACCTTCGGCGATAATCCCAAAGGTAAAATCATTGGCATCGGTAAAATTGGTAAAGAACCTTCACTCACTATAGATAATGTGCTATTAGTAGAAGGATTAAAACATAACCTTTTAAGTATAAGTTAACTAAGTGATAAAGGGTTTGAAATAATCTTTAAGAAAGAAAATTGTGTTATTCAAAATCCAAAGAACAATGAAACCTTGTTTATAGCTCATAAGTTAAACAATGTCTATTGTATAAATTTCGAGGAGTTGGTAAATCAGAATGTAACTTGTTTGGCAGCAATGAATGAAATAAGTTGGCTATGGCATGGGAAACTAGGACATGCTAACATGAACCTATTATCCAAATTATCAAAGAAAAATCTTGTCAAAGGACTACCTAATACAAAATTCATAAAAGACAAGATATGTGATGCATGCCAAAAGGGAAAGTAAGTTAAAATAAGTTTCAAAAAGAAAAAATACATATCTACAAAAAGACCCCTAGAATTGTTACATCTAGACTTATTTGGTCCAACTAGAACCTCAAGTCTAGGAGAAAAACAATATGCTTTTGTAATAGTGGATGATTATTCAAGATTGACTTGGGTATTATTTCTAGCAAACAAAGATGAAGCCTATGACATGCATATTACATTATGTAAGAAATTAAAAAATGAAAAGGGCTATAATATAACAAGCTTTAGGAGTGATCAAGGTAGGGAATTTAAAAACAAAAATGTTGAAAAATTCTATAATGAATATGGAATAAATCATAATTTTTCTGCACCTAAGACTCCACAACAAAATGAAGTTGTAGAAAGAAAAAATAGAACTCTACAAGAAATAGCGAGAACAATGTTGAATGAAAATAATCTACCTAAATACTTTTGGGTAGAAGCTGTAAATAGAGCATGTTACATTGCAAATAGGGTATCAATAAGATCAAAAATAGACAAAACACCATATGAACTTTGGAAAAAAAAAAGAAAACCTAATATTTCCTAGTTTCATGTATTCGGATGCAAATGTTTTATCCTTAATACTAAAGATGATCTAGGAAAATTTGATGTAAAGTCGAATGAAGGTATCTTCCTAGGGTACTTTATAAATAGTAAAGCTTATAGGGTTTATAATAAAAGAACCTTTACTATTATGGAATCAATGCACATAACATTTGATGAATCAAACAATCATTACAATAAAAATGAGAATGATGAAAAAGAAGATACTCCACAAAAAGAAGAAGATCTTGAAATAAAAGAAGAAATCAATAATGATGCTCCAAATGAAAACCCTATAGAAAATCTGAAGCTTCCTAAAGAATGGAGATATGATAAAAATCACTCAAAAGAACAAATTCTTAATGAAACATCAAAAGGAATAACTACTAGAGCCGCATTAAAGAATATTTGCAACCATTATGCTTTTTTCTTTCAAGATGAACCGAAAAATATTGAAGAAGCCTTAAATGATGATTCTTGGATCATAGCTATGCAGGAGAAACTGAATCAATTTGAAAGAATTCAAGTATGGAAACTTATACCTAAACCCAAAGACAAGTCAATCATAGGAACTAAATGGATGTTTAGAAATAAAAAGGAAAAAACTGGAGTAGTTGTAAGAAATAAAGCTAGGCTTGTAGCACTAGATTACAATCAAGAAGAAGGCATTGATTATGAAGAAACCTTTGCCCCTGTAGCAAGAATGGAAGCAATAAGGATGCTTCTTGCCTATGCAGCCTGTAAAGACTTCAAATTATACCAAATGGATGCAAAAAGTGTATTTCTAAATGGCTATATTAATGAAGAAGTTTATGTTAAACAACCTTTAGGTTTTGAAGACTCTAAAAATCTAAATCATGTATTTAAGTTAACTAAGGCCCTATATGGATTGAAACAAGCTCTTAGAGCTTGGTATGATAAGCTGAGCAAATATCTACTGCAAAATAATTTTTCAAGAGGAAAGATAGACAACACTTTATTTATAAAAACTAAAGATAATAATATGCTAATAGTTCAAATTTATGTTGATGATATTATATTTGGAGTTACTCATGAAGATTTTTGTAATGAATTAGCTAAAACTATGCAAAGAGAGTTTGAAATGAGCATGATGGGAGAATTAAATTACTTTCTAGGTTTGCAAATCAAACAAGCTAAAAATGGAACTTTCATAAATCAAACTAAATATATTAAAGACATGCTAAAGAAGTTTGATATGGAATAAAGTAAACCTATAGGAACTCCCATGAGTACTTCAACTAGTCTAGATAAGGATGAAAAAGAGAAACAAGTTGATACCAAACATTATCGAGGTACGATAGGAAGTTTACTTTACCTAACAGCAAGTAGATCAGATATAATGTTTAGTGTGTGTATGTGTGCTAGGTTCCAAACGGCTCCTAAGGAATCACATCAAACAGCAGTAAAACAGATTCTTAGATATTTGCTAGGCACACTAGATTTAGGGTTATGGTATCCAAAAGGAATTGATTTCGAAATGATGAGTTATTCATATGCAGATTATCCAGGATGCAAAATAGATAGAAAAAGCACTAGTGGGACTTGCCATTTTTTAGGACACTCGTTAGTTTCATGGTTTTCAAAGAAACAAAATTTCGTAACTTTATCTACAGCTAAAGTAGAATACATAGCAACTAGGAGCTGTTGTGCTCAAATTTTATACATGAAACAACAATTAAAGGACTTCAAAATTCAATACCAAATAATCCCCATAAAATGCGATAATACAAGCATGGTAAATATTTCAAAGAATCTGGTATCACATTCAAGAACTAAACATATTGATATATGTCATCACTTTTTAAGAGATAATGTAGACAAGAAAGAAATAGTTCTTGAATTTGTCAATACTTATACTCAATTAGCTGACATATTTACCAAACCATTAGTTGAGGATCAATTTATATTTATTCGATGAGAATTAGGCATGTTACATATAAGAGAAGTTAATTAAAAAAAAAAGGAAGAAGTTTGGTTAGGATAGACGACTGCCAGGTAGCTGACAGACGACTGGCAGGCTACTGTCTATGTAAAAGACAGTAGACAGACGACTGCCAGTGAGCTCACAATTGACTGGCAGGCTACTATCTGTGGACAAACGACTATCCAATTGGAGATAGACGATTGTCTCATGGTGGGTTATGCATTTTTCACTTAAAAACATGATTTTTAAACCCTATAGACGACTGACCATTCGTCTTCCTTCCTCTAAAACATTTTCTTTTCTCTTTCTTCTCAGTTCTTTCTCTCCCTAGCTTCACAAAACCATTATCCATCATACCCTACTTCATGCATATCTAGGGTTTCTGCATATCAAGATGGTTCGTACCAAAACTATGGGAAAGAATGACAAAGCTTCTTCGTCTTCTTCAAAGCCTACAAGCAATGATGACGTAGAAAAATGGCTTGTCTCTTCGCACACGAAATCATTGTATCAGAATCACCTATCAGCTATTGAACCGATGTTGTGTAAGATTTTAGATGTTACTTTCTTTGAAGAAAATTTTCCTGAAATTTTAGAAATGTTCAAAGCTATAGGATGGGACAAGCTTATCCTTCATCAAGTAAAAGCGTATTATCCAAATCAGATTAAGATTTTTTACTCTAACTTGGTTAAGAAGGAAGATGACATTACTTCTAAAATTTATGGTCAAAGGATTACACTTACCCCACACTCATTATGGAAAATTCTTCATATCAAGCATGGGAATTTTGAGTGTACACCAATTGAGAAGCATTGGACCATGGAACAAGGATTTACACCACAAAAATTTCCGCCTCTTGTGATGAATGATGCACCTGTGTATTTTGGACATCCTCCACCATACAAGCAGCTTAATCTTCAAGCACAAATTCAACATAAGATCATTGCATACAACATAATTCCGAGGTCTGGATTCTTTGATCACGTTTCACATTTTGATTGTTTTGTTATGTGGTGCTTACTCAAAGGGAAGAAACTAGACTTATCTAGTATCATACTGAAGTGGATGGTTATAGGGGTGAGCATAATTCGGTGAAAACCGAATTAACCGGATTAACCGGCCGAAATTGGTCGATTCGGTTCAGGTAAAAAATCCGGTTCGGTCGGTTCGGTTAAAAATCTACAAATTTTCGGTTAATCGATTTTGGTTCGGTTAACGGTTAAAAAAATATCGGTTAACCGATTAACCGAATTAGTAATACTTTAATTTTTAATATAATTCATAATAGGGCAGTTGGGGGTGGCCGTCGGGCTCGGGCGACTCAGTTTCTCAGTTTCTCTGCACTCTGCCGAGTGCCGATCTGCCCTGCACGGCGCACCTCGAGTCCTCGGTTGTCTCTCCATCGGAGTCCTCGAGTCCTCGAGCTCTTTTGTCTCTCCATCGGAGTCATCGACTCATCGGACCACCTCTCGGAGAGTCGGAGTTGGCAAATCCCATCTGGCCTCTTCGTCGTCTTCGGCAGCTTGGCTCTCCAGAGTCCTCAGCGTCTCAGACACTCAGCCACTAGCTCGCCGTGCAAACCCGAACGGCTGGACCCCAGTAACTCAGTAAGTCTTCCTCTTCTCCTCCTCCTCGAGTCCTCGGTTCCTCCTCCTCCTCCTCCTCCTCCTCTTCTTCTTCTTCTTCTTCTTCTTTTGTATAATAATCAATTTTAAATAAAATCGGTTAAAATGGTTAACCGAATTACCCATTCGGGTAATTCGGTCGGGTCCAGTTTGGTTTCCGCTACCAGTTCGGTCGGTTCGGTTAATGCTTTTATTTAACCAAATTTTTCGGTTAATTCGGTTAATTACCCGAATTTGGCCGAACCGACCGTTTGCTCACCCCTAGATGGTTATGAAGCTTGAATCACCTAGAATTGGGCTTCCATACAGTGGTATTCTTTCTTTAATCTTTGCCCATTTTAAAGCCCTCTCTCCAACTTCAAAAATAATAAAAAGAACCCATTATCATGTTTTCTCATCTACTACATTGAAACGAATGGGTTACAAAAAGTGTACCGAGGGTTAGATGTTCTGGGGCAATAGACCGGCAAGACCTGCACCTAAGGCAAGGAGTCTAGCTCCTGAAGAAGCTAATATGCTACCTTGGTTTGTTTCATTTTATTAGAATTATACTAGCTTCAGTTCCGAAATGAGAGAAAACTTTTCTTCTCTTCAAGATAAACTCTCCACCATTGATGACAAGTATACCTCATTAGACACTCATATTGCTAAGATAGAACATCATGTCACTAAACATGACACTGATTCAAATAATGAGGGTAGTGAAAATTCTGATGAGGAAGAAGCTGAATCTGAAGAAGGTGAAGGAGAAGAAGAAGAAAAAGAAGCAGAAAAAGATGCAAGAGAAGAAGAAGGTTCACATCAATACAAAGGAAAAGGAATTTCTGAAGACAGTGACACTAATTCTGACATATAGACTTATGTTGGTGTTTTTGCTCTTTTGTATGCTTATATTCTGGATGTAATTTGTTTTTGTTGTACAAAAGGGGAGTATGTGTAAGCAAAGACTATGAGACTTTATATGTATTTGTTTCTAGCTTTGAAACTCTAAACTTTTGCAATGTTATGTTATCAGTTTAATGTATTATAAGTTCTAATATTAATGATAATTCTGAAAACTTTGCAAGTTCTAATTTGAGTATGTTGAATGACAGGGGGAGTATTATGAGTTATCACTTGAGCATAATTTTTAATCAATTGATGTTAATACATTGACACTAATCACACATACTCAAATTAATATTTGCCCTTGATCATTATATACTCAAATTATATTTTTTGATTGATGTCAAAGGGGGAGAAGTGTTTAGTAAAAATTTTGCTTGAACTTGAAATGAGCATGAATGATATTGATGAAATTATTATTGATTCTAATGAAATTTTTTTTTTTAAGAAGAAGCTTATTGAAAGGGGGAGTCTTTTTAAGGCTCACTCAAAATTTTTTTGCTTCTTGTTTGTCATCGTCAAAAAGGGGGAGATTGTTGGCCTTACAAGGTTTAAAACTCCATTTTGATGCTAACAAACAAGTAGGATCTAACATGCTTCACTTGAGTGTGTGTTTTCTCAGGAATCCATATTGAAGGTACTCATATAGCATAAATCAAAGTCTGATAGTATGGATCAAAGTCTGAAGAACATAAGAGCATGATGATTAAAGAAGATCAACATGAGAGCCCAAAATTTAGATTATTCTAAGAGATCGGAGATTAGCAACAAAGAAAGTTCAGAGCAAAGAAGAATTTTTTAGAACTTAGGACAAGTCTTTGTAAGTACTTTAAGTTTATTCAAGTATGAATTTTACATTTTGAAACTCATTAGACAAAGAGACTTAGAAACCTTAAGATAATAACTTGGAACATGTTTTCAAAGTTAAAGCAAATCTATATTCCAAGTAACAATGAGAGAGAAATAAAAAAATGACTAAGAAAGAAAATCATTTAGTTGTCAGACAACTGTGTGTTACTAGACACACGACTGACTAAATTTACAAGGTTTAAAATTGAAACACAGAAGCCTGACAGACGACTGTCAAGGCTCCCACATACGACTATCAATGAAAAGTGAGAAGTCTGTGAAAGTTTCACCAGACGACTATCCACCTTTTATGCTTAAATTTACACATTGACAGACGACTGTCATCTCATATTCTAGTCACAGACAACTGCCACTCAAGGGATAGACGACTGCCACCTTTCTGCCTATGATTTTTACCGTTATATTAAATGGACAGATGACTTTCAGGACTTCACAATCGTTTGCCTCGCAAAAATTTTCTGTTTTCCAACCGATATAATTCTTGAAATTCAAATATATGGAAACTCAAATAAGTTTATTTTATGGAAACAAGTCTAAGTATCCTTTGGGGAACAAGCAAAAAGGTTTTATACATCTATAAATACCCCTAAAGACACATTGATTTAATCACCAAAATCATTAAGAACTCACAATCTGCTGTCATACTCTCTCATTCTGAAATTCTGAAAGTGCTACATATTGCTCTCATCCTTGCTCGAAATTAAGAAAAGTTCTTGCTGAATTTCACTGTGTTTGATCATTGAGTTGTTGATTCTTTCATTAAAAGATACTCACGGTGATAAATTTTTAAGAGCTTCATTCTGAAATTCATATTCTAAATTTACTGAAGTGCATTAGTGTTTTAAATTTGTACTAATTAGCATTTTGAGGAGCAAGTTCTTGTACGTATTGTTTTTCTATCTTTGTAACAGGGCTTCTTGATGATTTGAGTAGTTGAATCGTTGAACCAAACAAGGGGAGATTGTTTGGAGAAGGCGGGCTCTAGCCTTACCCAAGGAGTGCTTGTAATTGGTTTTGTTCTGGCTGATAAAGGAACGGTAATAGTGAATCCTTTGGCGATTTGGCCAAGGGCGAGGACGTAGGCTGTGTTGAAGCCAAACCTCGTAAAAATCCTTGTGTTCTTCTTTCTTTACTCTACTCTTTATTTTTCAAGGATATAATCTGCGTGGTTGCTTTAAATTTCAATCCTGAATGTTTGGTTGTTAAATAGACCGGAAGGTAATTCGTTTTGTATAAATCAGCATTGATTGTGGAAACTAAAAGGGACTACGTTGATTGATTATCCTTGACCTATTAATCTGAAAGTTTATTTAAAAACTGAACATTGGGAAGAAAAATAATTATGATACAAGGCTTAAACTGAGTGCATAAAATTTTCACATATATTATTACTTAAATTGAGAGTTTGATCTTGTTGTGATTAATTGTGATTGTTACTAATATTTGCAACTTAAAAGAACTAATTTAAAGGAAAAAATTTTAAAAACCAGTTCACACCCCCCCCCCACTTCTTGGGAAGATATTCCTAATTTCACTAAAGACGATTTAGGAAAGTTCGATGCAAAATCCAATGAAGGTATCTTCTTAGGTTATTCCACAAATAGTAAAGCCTATAGGGTTTATAATAAAAAGACTCTCTCACTATTGTTGAATCCATACACATAACTTTTAATGAATCAAATAATTATGACAAAGAAATTAAGAATGATGAAAAAGAAGATATCTCACAAAAGGAAGACAATCTTGAAACAAAAGAAGAAAACAATCATGAAACCTCAAATGAAAACTTCATAGATAATCAAGAACTACAGAAAGAATGGAAATATACAAAAAGTCACCCAAAAGAACAAATTCTTGGTGAACCATCAAAAGGAATAACCACTAGAGCCTCATTAAAAAATATTTGTAACCACTATGGTTTTCTATCTCAAGATGAACCCAAGAATATTGAAGAAGCCTTAAAAGATGATTCTTGGATTATAGCTATGTAGGAAGAACTAAATCAATTTGAAAGGAGTCAAGTATGGGAACTTATACCTCAACCCAAAGAAAAATCAATCATAGAAACCAAATGGGTATTTAGAAATAAAAAGGATGAAAATGGGGTAGTTATTAGAAACAAAGCTAGGTTAGTAACACAAGGCTATAATCAAGAAGAAGGTATCGATTATAAAGAAACCTTTGCTCCTATAGCGAGAATGGAAGCTATAAGGATGCTCCTTGCCTATGCAGCACATAAGGATTTTAAATTATACCAAATGGATGTAAAAAGTGCGTTTTTAAATGGATATATAAATGAAGAAATTTACGTTAAACAGACTCTAGGATTCGAAAACTCTAAACACCCAAATCATGTATTCAAATTAAAAAAAAAAAAAAACCTCATATGGATTGAAACAAGCTCCTAGAGCTTGGTATGAAAGACTAAGCAAGTTCCTACTCCAAAACAATTTTTCAAGAGGAAAAATAGATAGCACTCTATTCATAAAAACCAAAAATAATCATATGCTTATAGTACAAATTTATGTTGATGATATCATATTTGGAGCAACTCATGAAGATTTGTGTAACAAATTTGTTACAACTATGCAAAGAGAGTTTGAAATGAGCATGATGGGAGAGTTAATTACTTCCCAAGGTTAATATTTAAACAAGCTAAAAATGGAACATTCATAAATCAAACTAAATATATTAAAGACATGTTAAAAAAGTTTGATATGGAAGAAAGCAAACCCACCGTGTAATGAGCTGAGGAATAATGGTATTTTAAATAATAAATAAAAGGGTAAAATGGAAATAGAATAGAAGGAGGCAGCAGTCTTCGTCGACGACGTGGCAGTATAGGCTCGTCAATGAAGGTGTGCCTTGTCGACGAGAAAATACTGAGAGGCCATTTTGTACAGCTCTGAATTTTGTTGACGAAGGGGAACAATCGTCGACGAAGTTCCTTCTTGACATCGTCGACAAGGTGACGTGGCTCGTTGACGAAGGTCAATGTATAAATGGGTAAAAACTTCATTTTTGGCCGAATTGTTGTGCAAACACGCATTCTCTCTCTCTTCTACGTCCCTTCTACCTTCTCTATACGATCTTGGGCCAGATTTATGCAGGTTTGACGATCTGAAGCCACCACGACGTTCCTAGAGAAGTTCTCTGCATATTTTCCAGAGCAGATCGTTGGTAGGTTTGAGTTGAAGTTCATCCCTAGTTTAAGGTAAGGCATTTTATTCAGAATTTGGGCTTTTCATGGTTATAGGAAATGTTATACACATGACAATACTGAAGTTTAGTTCTGGGAGTTGTTGAATTCAGGGTGTTGAATGGGGAACCCTACGGGTGCAGGACGAGTGAATTTTATGGGGTTTTTCTCAGTGTCAGTTAAGGGAATAAACTAAAGCAGTTATTTTTCCATGCAAATTAGTATTATTTATCAACAAATTAATTTTCAGGAAAGCATGTTTTATATTTGAATATTATTAAGAAAATGCATATTTGGGAAAATACTGTTGTATTACAGGAAATGTAATTTTAGAATGAAATGTATGATTTTACTCAG
Organism: Malania oleifera; assembly: GCF_029873635.1. Classification (NCBI taxonomy): domain Eukaryota; kingdom Viridiplantae; phylum Streptophyta; class Magnoliopsida; order Santalales; family Ximeniaceae; genus Malania; species Malania oleifera. Next base: position 22,181,442 of record NC_080421.1, read on the forward strand.
CATTATGTGGCATAAACATTATTTTACATGATAAGTATTATGTTATGGCAATTTTACGAGTAAAGCATTTTTTCAGGAATTATGAAATAATACAGTACGTTATGATTTTGAGGTACATGATAAATGATTTATTTATTCAAAATGATACAAAATATTCAGAGCAAGGTTGTGATTGATAGTCGGCGCAAGGCCGTGTATGTTATATGTTTTCGGCGTAAGGCTGCGTTTATGAAATGTTCGGCGCAAAGCCGTATTTAGGAAATGTTTGGCGCAAGGTCGTATTTATGAAATGTTCGGTGCAAGGTTGTATTTATGAAAGTATAGAAATGCAATCAATCCATTTATGTTAAATGCTATATTATCATGTACTATAATTTATTAGAACCCAGATGTTAGTTTAGTTCAGTTACAGGAGCTCGGTATCGTAGCTATATAGATCAAATATCTATGTTCATACTTGTGCTAACCACCCCACAAGGGGGTGGGATATAAATAGTCGATGTGACTTTCAGTGTAGAGTTGTAGACGTCCACCTGGCAGTCCAGACCAGGGTATGGCGGGCTCATCGTACTTACAGACATTTTTGACTCAGTAGTGGACGACCAGCCATTATTGGGTCCCACCTTCGAGCTGCACAACCCGTCATGGGGGGTAATATATGACACCAGCTAGTTATTCATCCTGGGTATGTTTTCAGTATTATTAGCTATAATAAACATTTCATGAACAATATGATTTATTAGAAAGTACGAAAGTATATGATTATTCAGTATGTTATGATGAATGTTTACAGATATATGAAATGTACTATATATGTATAATTGCATTAAATGTTCATGTTGCCACACAACTGTATTTAGTTTATTTTCCCTTACTGAGAAGTGTCTCACCCCCGAACATTAAATGATTTCCAGGAAACCCAGAAGGATCGGCGGATCATGGCCACGGTTAAGTCTGTTGTGCTACCCCATTAGGAGGGTAAGTTTTGTACTAGGGTCAGGAGATTTTTGTTGTGGGATCCTAGATGTATTTTTGATATTTTGAGGTTGTATATGAATACAGTATCACTGTGGATTGTAGTTGGCTCTGGTATTTTAAATTTTGTGGTTATGAGAATGATGATTTACATTTACTGCTACCTAAAATCCGTTGTGTATGACAGGTGTCCCAACTACCCATGGATTTCGGGTTGACTATTTTATTTATTATGTTTTATTAAAAGATAAGTAAAGCAGGTCGTTACATATAGGAACTTCCATGAGCACCTCAACGAGTCTTGACAAGGATGAAAAAGGAAAACTAGTAGATACCAAACATTACCAAGGAATGATAGGAAGCCTACTATATCTAACAACAAGTATACCGGATATCATGTTTAGTGTATGTATGTGTGCTGGGTTTCAATCAGCTCCTAAGGAATCACATTAAATCCCAGTTGAACAAATACTTAGATATTTTCTAGGCACACTCGATCTAGGTTTATGGTATCCAAAGGGAACTAATTTCAAAATGATGAGTTATTCAAATGCGAATTACGCAAGATGAAAAATAGATAGAAAGATCACTAGTGAGACTTGTCATTTTCTAGGACACTCACTAGTTTTATGGTTTTCAAAGAAACAAAATTTTGTAGCATTATCTACAGCTAAAGTAGAATATATAGTAGCTGGAAGCTGTTATGCTCAAACGTTATATATGAAACAACAATTAAAGGATTTCAAAATTAAATATCAAACAATTCCTATAAACTGTGACAATACAAGTACTATAAATATTTCAAAAAATCCAGTCTCACACTCAAAAACAAAACATATTGATATACATCATCACTTCTTAAGAGATAATGTAGATAAGAAAGAAATAGTTCTTGAATTTATTAACACACACAATCAATTAGCTAATATATTTATATAACCACTAGCAAAAGATCAATTTGTATTTATCTAATGGGAATTGGGAATGTTACATATACGAGAAGTCAACTGAGAAAGAAAAGAATTTTCCTACAAGGTAGATGACTGCCAGATACTAGGCAGGCGCCTGACAGGCTACTGTCTATCTGGAAAGACAATCGACAGCCGACTGCCACCTTGATGATAGATGACTGTCTCGTGGAAGTTCAAGCTCACTTAACAAGAAAAACATTATTTTTAAAGTCCCAGTCGCCTGTCCACTCGTCTACCCTTCACTAAACCAGTTTCTCTCCATCTCTCTTCTAAGACTCTCTTCTCCAAACCTCTTCCCACTTCACTCCAATCAAACCCTAAATTCTTCTCACCTAGGGTTCTTTGAATTTCTGCTTCATCAACATGCCAAGAACCAAAACAGTTGGGAAAAAGGACAAAGCATCTTCTTCTTCAAGGCCAGTTAGCAACAACAAAATTGAAAAATGGTTAGTCTCAACTCACGCAAAAACTTTGTACCAAAATCACATCTCCACTATCAATCCAATATTTGGTAAGGTACTAGATGTTACTTTCTTTGAAGAGAATTTCCCTGAGATTCTTGAGCTATTCAAAAACATAAGATGGGACAAGTTTATTCTACACTAAGTTAAAGGATATTACCCTGATTAGATCAAACCATTTTACTTTAACTTGGTAAAGAAAGATGTTGGTTTTTCTACCGAAGTATTAGGCCAAAAGATTACCCTTACACCACATTTGCTAAGGAAAATACTTCGCATAAAGCATGGTGATTTTGAGTGCAATCCCATTGCAAAACAATGGACAATGGAGCAGGGTTTTACTCCACAAGAATTTCTGCCTCTTTTGATGAATGATCAACCTGTCTATTTTGGAAATCCTCCACAATATAAGCAGCTCAATTTGCAAGCTCAGATTCTTCACAAAATTATTGCTTATAATATACTTCCTAGAGTAGGATCCTTTGATCATATTTCCTTCTATGATTGCTTCGTGTGGTGCATTCTAAAAGGAAAGAAATTGGATTTAGCAAGCCTCATACTTAAATGGATCGTCATGAAGCTAGAATCTCCTAGAATTGGACTTCCATATGGTGGCATACTTTCTTTGGTCTTTGCTCACTTCCAATTTCTCACTCCATCCTCCAAAATAGTGTAGCGAACCCATTATAATATATTCTCCTCCACTACTCTAAAAAAGATGGGTTACAAGAAGTACACTGAGGGATGGATGTTTAGGGGAAATAGGCCTGCATAACCAGAGCCAGAAGAACCTAATCCCGCTTCTGAAGAAGTTAATATGCCTGCATGGTTTCTTCAATTCTATCAGCATTATTCCATCTTCAGTTCTGACTTGAGGATTGGCTTTACTTCTCTTCAAGACAAGGTCTCAAATATTGATGATAAGTACTCTTTACTGGATCAACGCCTAGACAAAATAGAACAACATGTCACTAGTTCAACACAACATGATTCTGATTCTGATAAAGATAATGTTGGCTCACAACAATCAAAAGATCAAGGTTCATAGGATAATTCAGATGAAGGCTCTAAAGAAGAAGAAGAAGAAGAAGAAGAAGAAGAAGAAGAAGAAGAAGAAGAAGAAGAATCACAAAAATCTAAAGGGAAAGCAGTTGTTACAAATAGTGATACAGCTTTTGATGCTTGACTGAAGTTATTTTTATGATGTTTGAACTTTTTGCTGTTATGAATATTACATATGCTCTGCCTATGGTTGTATTATGCCTTTCTATTGATCTCAAAAGGGGGAGTATGTGTGTACACAAGGTTTATCTTTCTAGTTTGTTGAACCATGTTCTATGTATGTATATGCATCTATGTTAAAATCTAAAATCGAGCCCTAATGTAATATCATCTGAAATTATGATTTAATATAAATCTGAAATTATGCTTATTGAAAGGGAGAGTATTTTAAGATTTATGCTTATTGAAAGGGGGAGTACTTCTGTATCTTTGCTCTTTCTTTGTCAATACTAAAGTCTTGCTAGTTTTCTCACTGATATTGAGCTACAATTTCTAATTCTTTCGTCTATTGAAAGAATCATGCAGTGAAAAATTTCTAGAGCTTCAATCTAAATTTCGTATTGTGAATTTTATTGAAGTATATAGTTTTTGTTCTGTACTAATCAACTCTTTGAGGAGCAAATTCTTGTATGTCTTATTTTAAATATTTATAGCAGATTGATAGATGGTTCGAGTGTTGAATCGTTGGAACAAACAAGGGAATATTTTTTGGAGAAGGCGGACTCTAGTCTTAACCAAGAAGTGTTGTAATCGGTATTGTTTCGACTGGTACAGGAACTGCGATAGTGAATCCCTTGGTGGTTTGCCAAGGGCGAGGACGTAGGCTGTGTTGAAGTCGAATCTCGTAAAACCTTGTGTTCTTCTCTTTTTCTTCCCTACTCTTTACTTTTCAGCAAAGTTTATAAATTACATGGATGCTTTATAAAACTCTGAATTCTAAGTGTTTGGTTGTTAAATAGACTGGAAGATAATTTGTTTTGGTTTGATCAGCATTGATTCCTGAAACCGAAAAGGACTACGTTGATTGATCATCCTTAACTTATTAAACTGAAAGTTTATTTAAAAGTTGTACATTGGGAAGAAGTGTGTTTGTGAATTTTGACACAGGGCTTATACATATTTAGCAAGCTTTACATATTGATACATGGCTATTGTTACAAGAATCAAGTGGTTGGTTATTTTGTTTTGGTTGTGATTAATCTAAATAAATTTTGTGATTGTGTTTGAGGTGTGATTATTGTTATAACACAAAAATATTTAAAAAATGGGAATAAAATTTTTAAATCCCAATTCACCCCCCTCTTGGAAAAGCTATTCCAATTTCACCACCTATTCCATACAAAGTAGGGTAATACACATATACACAGAATAACTGTTGATACGTCCGACGTATTTCTGCATCCAGTTCCTAAGAAGCTTCCTCAGCCTCATGATTTTGCCACAATACCTTCACCAACGGTATGTCCTTGGTAGGTAACTTCTAAACTTTACAGTCCATAATCCGAATAGGTATCCCTTCGTATGCTAAAGTATCGCCAATTTCCAAATCCTCATAACTGATAACATATGATGGATCCAATACATATTTCCTCAACATGGATATGTGAAATATATCATAGATCCTCGAAAGTGTTGAGGGCAATGCAATCCTGTAGGCTACTGGACCTACTTGCTTAAGAATCTCGAATGGTCTGACATACCTCGAGCTCAGTTTGCTCTTCTTCCCAAATTTTATCACCCTTTTCATCAGAGCGATTCTCAAGAATATCTTACCCCCCACCTTGAACTTCAACTCACAACGGCAAACATCCGCGTAACTCTTCTTCTGACTCTAAGCCAATTTAATCCTATCCTAGATCAAACCCACCTTCTCATACGCCTGCTGCACGAGTTCAGGTCCTAACACCTAATGTTCACCATCCTCATCCCAATACAGAGAGGATCAACACCTCCAACCATACAGAGCCCTGAACAGTGCCATCCCGACAGTGGCCTGGAAGCTATTGTTTTAGGCGAACTCTACCAGTGGCATAAACTGTATCCAGCTATCACCGAAGTGTAACACATAAACCCGCAAAATGTCTTCCAAGATCTGTATTGTCCTCTCCGACTGTCCATTAGTCTACGGGTGGAATGTTGTACTGAAAGTAAGTTGCATCCCCAGTGCTTCCTACAAGATCGGCAAGAATAGAGAGGTAAACCTTGAGTCTCAATCTGACACAATGGACATTGGCACCTCATGCATCCTAACTATCTCATGCACGTACATATCTGCTAGCCTACTCAAAGGGTAGCTAACCTTCATCAGTAAAAAGTGAGCAGATTTCGTCAACCTGTCCACGGTCACCCAGATAGCATTCTGCCTGTGAAGCGCTGGTGGCAATCTAGTCACAAAATCCATAGAAATATGCTCCCATTTCCACTCCAGAATAGCTAAAGGCTGTAACAGCCCTGCCGGCCTCTGATGTTCAGCCTTTATCTGCTGACACATTAGACATTGCTCCACAATCTGAGCAATCTACCTTTTCATACCACTCCACTAGAAGGTCCCGTGCAAATCCCGATACATCTTCGTACTACCCCGATATACTGTATACAATGAATGATGCGCTTCCTCCCAAATCATCCTTCTGATCTCATCATCGTTTGGAACACATAGCCTTGTCCCAAACCTTAATACACCTCCCTCAAAGATGTAAAATTTCACAAGCAACCCCTATTGTACCTTCTCCACAATCTCAACTAACTCTGCATCACTAGCCTATGCGGATTTAATATGCTCAAACAAAGTTGATTGGATAACCAAGCTAGCAATGAAAGCCTGATGGTCATCGGCCACCAACTCTATACGCAGGCTCTCCAGATCTCGTCTGATGTGATGCTGAGCCACAACTGCAGATACTGTAACATGTTTCGACTTCCGAATCAACGCATTAACTACCACATTAGCTTTCTCCGATTAATAGCTTATGGTGCAATCGTAGTCCTTGATCAACTCAAGCCACCGTCTCTACCTCATGTTCAACTCATTCTACGTGAAAAAGTACCTGAGGCTTTTGTGATCAGTGAAAATCTCGCATTTTACACCATACAAGTAGTGTCGCCAGATCTTTAATGCATATACCATATCAGCTAACTCCAGATCATGCGTAGGGTAATTTTTCTCGTATTCTTTGAGTTGCCGAGAAGCATACACTATTACTTTACCCTATTGTATAAGCACACATCCCAAACCCTTCAGAGACGCGTCGCTATAAATCACAAAATCGTCATTCCCCGAAAGAATGGTCAAAACCGAAAAAGTAACCAAACGATGCTTCAACTCCTAAAAACACTGCTCGCAATCACTAGTCCATTCAAACATCACTCCCTTCCTAGTCAATCATGTTAAAGGCCCAGATAACTTAGAGAATCCCTCGACAAACCTACGATAGTAACCCGCCAGTCCCAGAAAACTCTGAACCTCCTGCACACTCTTCGGTCTCACCTAGTCGACCACAACTTCGATCTCGCTAGGATCAACTGAGATACCGCTTTTAGACACTACATGGCCTAAAAACACAACCTGATTCAACCATAACTCACACTTCAATTTGGCATACAGATTCCTTTCCCACAGAATCTATAGTACCAACCTCAGATGGTTTTCATGCTCTTCCAAACTCCTCGAGTATACTAGAATGTCATCAATGAATACCACTATGAACCGGTCCAAGTACTTAAGGAAAACACAGTTCATCAAATCCATGAACACTACCGGAGCATTCGTTAACCCAAAAGGCATGACTAAAAACTCATAGTAGTCTTATCTGGTTTAGAAAGTAGTCTTCGCCACATCTTCAGTTCAAACCCTCACCTAATGATACCCTGACCATAAGTCGATCTTCCAAAATACCTAAGTCCCCTGTAGCTAGTCAAAGAGATCATCAATACGAGACAACGGGTAGCGATTCTTCATAGTCACCTTGTTAATCTCACGATAATCAATGCACATGCGCATCAACCCATCCTTCTTCTTCACAAACAAAACTGGAGCTCCCTAGGGCGAAACACTAGGTCGAATGAAGCCCCTATCCAGTAATTCCTACAACTGCTCCTTCAACTCTTGAAGTTCTGCTAGAGTCATCCAGTATGGAGCTTTGGAGATCGGTGTCTTACCAGGCAGCAACTCTATCGCGAACTCCACCTAACATCCGTCCTAGAGTAACCTCCTCACCTATAGTAATGATAGAACCTGTGGCATCGAACGCACACAAGATCCCACAAACTCATACTCCTGCTCCTCAAGAGATCTGAACACTACCACCTTCCTATGATAGTCGATCATGGCATAACTGGAGAATAACCATTCCATCCCTAATATGATATCAAACCCCTGGATTACCACTAGGCAGTCTTCTAACATCCTCTTACAGAATGATACACTTCCAGATGGTGTAACTATTGACAATTCTTCTTTCATAACTCGGGTCTCAACCCTGTACAGTTTCACAAAGTCAATATATATAAAGGAGTGGGTCACACCCGAATCAAATAAAACCACAACTCTATTTAAAAGCAATGTCATAGTACCTGTCACCATATTCCCCGAATGCTCAACATCTGTTGGAGTAAGCAAGTACACCCTTGCAAGAGCTGTGTTCGCCTAATAGGTTCCCCGGGATACCTGATTACTTCCCCGATTCTAGCTTGAAGCGGGCATACCCCTCTTTGGTACGTGACAATCTCGAGCCATGTGACCTCACTGGCCACAGTTGTAGGAGTTACCCCCAAACGGCTGGCACTCATTGCTATGCAATCTGTGGCACCTGGTACAACGGTCACTAGACCGACTCGCCTGAGAATCCTGACACTCGGTATTCTGACAATAACCCGAGCCTTTGCTCTTCTTCTTCCATAATCCCTAACAAGATCCTAACTTGGACCCAGAAGTTACCGGCCTCTTCTTCGATTCCTGATCCACCTCATCCTCTCGGGTACCGGTCTCGATCACCGTGGCCTTATCCACCAAAATTGAGAATTCACAAATCTAAAGCATACCTACTAGCCTGTGGATATCCTTCCTCAAACCCTTCTCAAACCTCCAAGCCTTCTCGTACTCGTTCGAGATCAAGCACGGCGTGAAACGAGATAGCTTTATATACCGAGCAACATACCCCTGCACCGTCATATCTCCCTATGTCAGAGTAGAGAACTCATACGCCTTAGCATCACACGTGGAAGCCGAAAAGTATCTTTCAAAGAACACCTCCTTGAAACGGCTCCATTTCATCTCCATAGGACCAATTCTCTGCTTCTCCAGCAGACTTACCGCAGTCCACCATCGCCCTAGCTCCCTAGACAATTGCAAGATAGCATAGAGAACTCTCTCGCCTATCTATGCTGTGTAGGACCTCCAAGATCCTCTCAGTCTTCTCAACCCAATCCTTTGCTATCATCGGATCATGTCCTCTTGAGAACATCGGAGGATGCATGCGTGTGAACCTCTTAATGGTGCACCTCACAGACGTAAGAGAGCATTCGCATCTCCTAACATTCTGCCCAATCTCCCGCAGGACCTGCCTCATCAGCCCTCGAGGCACAGAAGAAGGCTCATCACTCGCTGTCTCCTCGGAGCCACTCTCCAAGTTATTATCCTTGGGCTCCATTCTAAAAAACGATAAGAATCTATTAGTACTCCTACAACACATACAGCTAACACAATTATCTACAACTAATCATGTTAACTACCACCTCACGGGTTCAGGTCTGTCCTATCACACTGACACAAATATCATCAATGGTTTGCCATGATTTTACTGAAATTGTCATTCTAGGAAAAACACGGAACACCGCCAATGAGTCCCTGTCTAGCAACAAAACAACCCTCGCCCTACTCTACCCATATCCAACATCTTATACTTTGGTATATACATACAGCTATACCTAACCAAGTCTACAAGACCTAACAACCTGGTTCACTCTGATACTAAGATGTCACGCCCCGAACTCAGAAAAGGGTCCCAGGGATGAATAAGTAACATAACCTATCCCTATATCATACAAATCGTCAATGAAACAATACAATGACTGTTGGTCCGACCCCGTGGGGTTCTCGTACACCCTATACACATTTATATACATTACAGATACACAGCGAAAAAAAGTCTTTCTATACATATACGGTACCATACTAGAGTCTATATAAAAGGAGCTTAAGCTCCACAATATACAATACAAAATCTAGATGTCAGCCAAAACCACAAAAGACAACCCAGTACAGTCCTAAAATTTACCCAAGTACTTCTCATAGTACACTGACCACTACGCTCCTAACACAAGGACGCTAGTTCCAGTTACTCGAAGGACATGAAAAATATGTATGTACAACAGGGGTGAGACACCTCTCAGTAAGGCAGATACAGGTTATATTGGTGTGTGGCATATGAGTGTTATCATAACACAAAACATACACAGTAAAATGCAAATCCAGCATTTTCATAAAACAGTTCCAGTACAGTGCATTCATGTACACACACACATGATCAAGTAATCTGGTGTCATCACACCCTTCAACCTGAAGCCGGCCCGCATTACACGGCATCTTCGGCACATAGCATAGCCCCAGGCTCCCATGGTATCGTACCTGTACAACTGGTGGATCCACACCCATCGGTGATCAGTCAGTAAGGCTCACGCCCTTAGATATAGAACTGGACACTCTTTCCAAACATGGCAGGCGATATATCATGCCCTTGGATATAGAGTCGTACACTCTATCAGTTCCTGGAACAAATTGGAACCCAGTTCCTATTGCATTTCAAAAAAACACAACCATGCATGCTCATATAACCAAACAAACCACACCCATGTGGTAATCTAAAATCATGATTTTCCAAACATAAATAGTTTAAACAAGTCAAGGCATGGCCATCCCTATAACACAATATATATCACAATATCTTTATGGTTTTCCAACAAAACTAGGGATGCGGCCCGTCGCCCCCTTTTTCCCAAAGTTGTAACATGAAAAACCCATAATTTTACCCATTAGATTCCCCCAAATGAGTAACCAAAACGCACATAGGACCGTGAACCACAGTTCTACCGAGTCCGATTTCAAAAATAATCGATATAAATTGAATCCCCTTACCTTTCCCCAAATGAACAATCTCGAATTTTACGGCCCCTAAACAGCGAATTGAGTTCCCAAAACCTACAATCCACAATACTGAACATACTCACAATTCTATTCCCTCCATAACTACCAGAACAGAATTGAAAATTGAGCCTTACCTCAGTTTCGAGCAAAAACCCAAAAATGCCTAGAACAAAGATCCAATCCGTAAATCTTGTAGAGAATCCTTCCCTGATCCTCGTGGTAACATCGGATCTATGATTCCCGCAATGTACGACGAATAAATCTAGAGGGAGAGAGAGTATTTTGAGTTTCTAGAGAGATAGAGAGAGGATTTGAGATTTCTTAGCTGAGAAGTAATGAAATTTGATATTTATAGCCCTTTGACTCGGCCAGCCTCGTCGACGAATGGCGTCCTCGTTGACGAGCCGACGTAGACGGCTCGTAGACGAAACGGTGGCCTTGTCGACGAGCCTAATATTATCGATTTCTCAAAACCTCTCGGCTTCTTCTCATCAACGAGCCTCTGCATTTCATCACCGAGCAACAAAAGGCCTTTGTCAACGAATCTTGGCTTCGTCGATGAACTCTACTCAATTACCCTTTTTACCCTTCTCTTATTAATTTATTCCATATATCACTGATCGGGTTCTTACATATATATATATGTGTACATATCATTCACGTTATTCAACATTTCTCAGAAGATACACTTCGATACATTTCACTTTTTAATGTTTCTCAATAAAATAATTCTTATACCTTTACCGTTCAATACATAAACATCACTAGGTTTCTCTTATAAACATTACAGTACTAAACATTTACATATATGTTTTTATCTTATTCTCATTAATCTCTGTGCACATTACACAACCCATTTTCAACATATTCTTAGTATAAATCATATGGCACACAATTTCGTCGACTATTCATATCATAATAGTTGCAAATAAAATAACATATTTTCCTTTTTCACATATTCATTCAACCAATAATTTTAAAAAAATACTGTTATAATTTATTTCCCTTACCTGACTTACTTAAAGGCTCATAACACCCAATTTCTACGCCCATGGCATCTGAAGCTCAAAACTCTAAAAATCACATTTTCTAAGTTAAACAACTCATTTCCCAAAACAACTTTTGTTTAATACTTCCTAGGTCTCAAATACTCCAAACAACCCATTAAACCCTAAAATATCTTACTTACCCCGATTTTGAGATGATACCCCAGAACTCCAAATTGAAAGTTTGCTTCGATAAAGTTGTAGAGAATCTCCCCATGAAGCTCGTGACGGTTCCCGATTGTCAATCCGAGCTATACAAAGCTGGAATCGAAGAGAGAGAAAGGGAGAATCATGAGTTTAGAGAGAGAGAGAGAGAGAAAGAGAATCACGTGTTAAAAATGAGGGTTTCAATATTTATAGCCCGACATTCGTCAACGAGTTCAAGTGATTCGTCAACCAACCCATGAAGATACTTCATCGATGAGGAGGCTAGTTCATTGACGAACCTGAAAATTTCCTAAAATCCACAAATTCCTTGTATCTTCTCATCAAGGAGACATGCGTACTTCATCGATGAAATCAACGGGACATTCGTCGACAAAGACCTTGGATTCGCCTACAATACCCTGCTAATCTCTCTTTTAAATTTCCTTCCTTTTTCTTATTTACTTTTATTAATTTAATTTTCTGGGTCTCTACAAAACATGTAAGTCAAATAAATTATTTAGTTCATTATTTTATTCAAAACATCGAAGTTATATTCTTATTTATTTATTTTTATGATTTTCATTGTTGAAAATAGGCGAAGATGCTCGAGCTGAGTATTGCACCTCTTTTAGAGGGGAGTCAGCCAATGATGGATTACCAGATCTGCACTCAAGTGCTTGGGGATCGAGGGGGGGCTGGGTGAAAGGTCTTGGGAGTGGATACATTGCCCCAACAACATCATCTTTAGTGGCCAAAGCGGCGTCTCATGCTGAGCTTGACCGAGCACATAGGGAAGTCGAGCCTCAAAAGAAGGAGATGGTTCTTTGGATGCAGATGATGGAAATGGAGAACAATAAATTGAAAGAGAAGGTCTCCAACTTTGAGCTCTGATGGTAGCCATGATGAATAGGCAAGATGTTGACTTAATTGGAGTTTTCAATCCTATTTTGATGATAACAAAATGAAGGATGTTTTAACATATGATGTTAAGTAATGTGTTTTAGGTAAAAGAACTCTCAAGGTTGATAAGTTGAAGCTCAATGTTAATCTAGTGAAAGCACCTCAGAATATTGAAGGCAATGAATAACAAATGAAGAAGCCTAAGGGCAAGCAAACCCATAGTCAAAAGTAAACCTCAAAAGGTTGAAAGAGGCTGAAGGATTTAAGAAGACCATAATTAGAAGAACTGTTGTAAGTACTTCAAAACCAAATGTCATTTAGATATGTGAAGCTCTTATAAAATCAAAAGAAACTAAGAAACACTTTGTTTTAAAGATCTTAAAACATGTTTTTGAAATTAAAGTAACAAAGGCCTTAACGGAAGGAAAGTGTTCAAAATAAAAAGTGAGTTTCTGATAAGCAGTGCACCTGATAGATTACTATCTATCTATGGACAGATGACTGGCAAGTTAAAGGGTTTAATAAAAGTATTCTGGGTTTAAATTTTAATTATGACAGATGACTGCCATGTCATGGCAGATGACACCACGTGGAGCAAATTTTAGATCTCAAAGGGAAGCTTCTTGTTAAAATTTTGAATTTCAAAATTTAATCAACAATTTAATGTTTTTTCAAAGTTTACCTAATTTGATATGGACAACATCTTTCAAAATTTTGAATTTCAAAATTTAATCAACAGTTTAATGTTTTTTCAAAGTTTACCTAATTTGATGTGAATGTTGATCTTTCAAAATTTAGTCAACAAATTAAATGTTTTTTCAAAGTTTACCTAATTTGATGTGGAAGTTGATCTTTTAAGTTGCCTATAAATACCTCTTTGGGTAATGAAAAAAACACAATACTTGAAAACACAAGAAAAGAGAGAAATCAGACAAAATTTGAAATTCATCTTGTGCTGAAATTCTCCTGAAGTTCTTCTTTGCTCACATCTTTTGCTGGAGAGGAATTCTACAATTCTGGTAGATTGAAAATATCAAAGTTCGGTTCCGGGTTGCAATTCCATTTCTCTTTTAAACGAACCATTGGTGACTTCTAAAAACTTTAGAACTTCATATATTCTATTTTGCTTTGGTTTTTTTGAAGTACAATTTACATTTCAATTTGTACAACCTGCTCTAAATTTTGGGAGTATTTTTTGTACGCAGAATTTATATTATATTCTTGTAGATTGTGACGATTCTAGGTTTACTCGACCGTTGGCTAGGCGAGGAATTATTGCTTAGAGAGGTGCTGCTCTAGCCTTCTGAAGGAGTGTATAAAGGTATTGTTCCACCCGGTAAAGGAACAGGTTTAGTGAATCCTTTGGTGGTTTTGCCAAAGGCGAGGACGTAGGCTGTGTTGAAGCCGAACCTCGTAAAATCCTGTGTCTCACTCTCTCTTTCCCTTACTCTTTATTTTCAGCATATTTATATTGCGTGGATGGTTTAAATTTGAAATCATATGCACTACGTTTATTTGGAAATCAAACAAACTTAAAGTTTAATTTTGATTTGGGTTGCGGAAACCAAAAGGGAGTACGTTGGTTAAACCATACTTTGCAAAAACCATACGGGAGTACGTTACTTGGTTAAAACACCTAAAGAAAATTAACTAAGAGTTTATTTGAATTCTGAATTTTGGGAAGAGTGTGGATGTATGGTTGTAAATCATATAAAAGAAGCAAATTTATTTTAACAAGCATATCATTCAACTACAAGGCTTGATTCATATTTATAAGGCATACATAAACAAACAACCATCCTAATTTCTTACTACTGTATATCTTAATTTTGGTTTGGCTGTTTGCCTTCAAATTGTGTTTGGTTAGTTTGGATAGTGTGGTTAATTGAAAGGTTGATTGGTGATTTAGTTGTTTAAGTGCTTGTGTTGTTGATTCTATAAAAGAAACCAAGTTATTGTTTGACAAATTAAACAAACAAGTAAAAGAATTAGATAAACAATAAAAGAAGTTAAGTATTCTTAAAAGGAATTAAAAAGAAAGTTTTTAAATTCCCAATTCACCCCCCTCTTGGGAAACTATCCTAATTTCACAAGAGTAACTCGAACAATGATTAAACCAATCTCGTCCAGATGATGCAGGTGGTTCCTCCTTGCAACAATAAGGTGCTTCTTCTTGTACATTGTCATATTAGGATCTTAGTTCAACTGATCTCACAATACTCTTTGTGCTTTGTTTTAGAAACTAGTGGAGCCAGTAAAGATTGAACATTGGGCTATTGTGAATTTTTAAGCTTGATGTGAGATCCATGGTCTTGTGAGAGATCTAATCAAATATAGAGAAATGAAAGGAATTGTAATTTTTATTATTATGTTTTCTACAATATAAGAGATGATGCTAGTATGTTATATGAATTGTAGATTGAACTACTGGAATACATGCTTGTTGTAGAGACCCAGAAAATTTACCTAATGAAGTAATAAAAGAAAAGAAAGAAAGAGAGAGGGGAAAAAAAAAAAGAAAAAGGAAGGAAATTTAAAAGGGAAAATAGTAGGGATTCATTGACGAACCTAGGGTATTCGTCGACGAATGTCCCGTAGATTTCGTCAATGAAATACACGTGTCTCACCGACGAGAAAATATCTCAGGTTTGTTGACGAACCAACCCCCTCGTCGATGAAGAGCCTTCATGGGTTCGTAGAAGAATCACTTGAACTCGTCAATGAACACCGACCTATATATATGCAAACCCTCATTTTCAGCGTCGTTTTCTCTCTCCCCTCACTCTTTCTCTCTAAACCTACGATTCTCTCTCTCTCTCTCTCTCTCTCTCTCTCTCTCTCTCTCTCTCTCTCTCTCTCTCTCTCCTCAATTCCAGCTCCGTTAAAGCCCGAATTGACTATCAGGAACCACCATGAGGTTCCTGGGAAGATTCTCTATAACTTAGGCGAAGCAGATTTTCAGTTTGGAGTTCCGCGGCACCATCCCAAAACCAGGGTAAGTGGGATATTTTAGAGTTTTAATGTTAATTTGGAGTATATAGATCCTAGGGAATATTAAATGTCAATATTTTGGAGGTTGCGTTGAATAACTTGGAAACAATGTGATTTTTAGGGTTTTGAGCTATGAACGCCGAGGTGTGTATGTTTTAGGGTATTAGTGGACCTCTCAGTAAGCCAAGTAAGGGGAATAAATTATAACAGTCTTTTCTGAAAGTTATTGGTTGAGAAATATGAGAAATGGAAACATGATATTTTATCTGAAATTATTATGATATGAGTATCATATGAAAATTGTGTGGCATATGATTTATACTCAAATGTACTTGAAATTGGGTTAAATGATTTACATTGAGAATATGGGATTATGAAATATGAATTGAGATATGAGATTTGGAATGTGGAAAATGATGAAAAGTGATATGTACTGAAAAGTAGCTTCTAAGAAATGAAAAAAATATGAAATATGGAAATATTTTATTGAGAAATGTGAATAATGTGAAATGAGATATGTATATGTTATTATGAGATGAAAT
The DNA here is from genome assembly GCF_029873635.1 of Malania oleifera. Classification (NCBI taxonomy): domain Eukaryota; kingdom Viridiplantae; phylum Streptophyta; class Magnoliopsida; order Santalales; family Ximeniaceae; genus Malania; species Malania oleifera. The sequence goes on from NC_080421.1 coordinate 22,197,678, forward strand.
GAGTATTGAATTGAGTAAATGATGAAATGAGTGGTGAATGCGGGAAATGAAAATACTGCAATGTGATATCTACAATGTAAATCTTGAGATGTGATTACTGAAAATGTGAACATTGCAATATTAATGCTGCAATGAGAATGTTGAGATTTGAATACTGATATGTGAATATGAAAATGTGAACACTGCAATATGGATATTGAAATGTGAATATGAAAAATGTGAATATTGCAATGTGAGTACAGCAATACGAATGTGAAATGAGATTACTGAAAATGTGAAAAATTGCATTGTGAAATACTGCAATTGTGAAATATTGAAATGTGAAAATGGGAACCCTGATGGATGGATGTATTATTGTAATGAGCACGGTACCGTTGCTAGGTGATTAAATGCAACCATACGGACTCATGGAGCATGTGGCGTGACAGTTCGAATGAGCAAGTGAGAAGGGTAGTTTTCTCCCCTAAGTCCGGATCAGGGTTTATGGCAGGCCATTCATACTATTGACAAGTATATAGTATGTTTATTTTGATCTAACTAGGTAGGCCAACCGCGGTTAAGTCCAGCTTTTGAGTCGCACAACCCTGACCATGGGGGGAAGCATGGCGTGGAAAATATCCTCAAGGTAGCCATGAGTTACAGACACGGATGTATTGGTTACTGAGGACACTAATAAGCTTGATGTGAATTGGAAATAAAATGGAAATGGAAATGAAAAATGATATAGCATAAGTTAATAATATAAATAATTAAAGCGAAGTAAAACACTCCATCTGAGGGCTTACTGAGTAAGGTGAGTGGCCTGATAAGTATCAATTGTGGCCGAACCTGAGTTAATCGTGTAAGAACAAAAACGGTATTAGGGTAGAGGGAAGCTACTTGTATGGATAGGTATTCTTCCTTATTTTAAAGGAACTTTGCTGGTAAACATGGATTGTGTGTGAATGGATTTGGAAATAGAATTAAAAGCTTATGAAAGATTTTGTTTTATGTTTATATGATTATGAGTAGAAATGGCATATTTTCTCAAAAGATATTATCACTAAAATGAATATGTGTTATGATATAATGTGTAGAAACCCGGAATATTTATTTATGGATAATAATAATAATAATAATAATAATAATAATAATAATAATAATAATAATAATAATCATAATAATAATGATCATAATAATAATAATAATAATAATAATAATAATCATGATCATAATAATAATGATGATGATGATGATAATAATAATAATAATAATAATAATAATAATAATAATAATAATAATAATAATAATAATAATAATAAAGGATAGAGGAAAGGGGAAGGAAAATTTTAAAAGGGAAAAAACGGGGTTCGTCGAAGGTCTTCGTTGACGAATGTCCCATAAATTTCGGCGACGAGGTACATGTGTCTCATCAACTAGAGATTATTGAGAGAGTTTAGGGAATTTCAGGTTCATCGACGAAATGGCCTCCAAGTCGACGAAGTGCCTGCACGGGTTTGTTGATGAATGGACGCCCCTCATTTTCAGCGGTATTTTGTCTCTCCTCTCTCTCTCTCTCTCTCTCTCTAGAAACTCGAAACCCTCACCTTTTCTCTTCATATCAGGCTTCGTTACAGCCCGATTTGACGATTGGGAACCACCACGAGGTTCCTGGGAAGATTCTCTACATCTTAGGCGGAGTAGAATTTCGTATTGGAGTTTTGGGGCACCATCCCAAAACCAAGGTAAGTAGGATACTTTAAGGGTTTTAAAGTTAACTTGGAGTATATAAAGTTTAGAGATTTTTGAATGATAAATGTTCTATGAGTTGGATTGTTTAATTTGGTAAAAATATGATTTTTAGGATTTTGAGCTGTGAACGCCGAGGAGTGTCAGATTTGGGGTGTCAGTGGACCTCTCAGTAAGTCAGGTAGGGGGGAATAAATTATAGCAATTAATTTGTGAAATACTGATTGTGTTATTATATGAAATTGAAATTATGATAGTTACTTGAAATTACCGATTGTGTTATTTTCTGGTTTACGACTCTCTCCTCTTCCTAAATACTATCCTCAACTGCCATGGCCCTGTCCACTTGCTCAAACAAACTCTAAGTCAACAACGCCACCACCTGTGCGCGTATTTCCTGTCTTAAACCTCTCTCGAACATTCGAGCTTTCCTCGGCTCATCTGGAACCATATGAGGAGCGAAAAGGGATAGCTCCACAAACCTGGCCGCATACTGTTGTACAGTCATGGGTCCCTGGGTCAGATATAGGAACTTTTGAGCCTTCGCCTCTTAGGTGGCAGTAGGGAAGTATCTAACGAAGAAGACCTCCCTAAAACTGCTCCAGGTAATAGATATATGCCTTGGATGCTATTCCTCCACCAATTTGGCCAACCGCCACCATCTATTTACTTCCCCCACTAATTTATAGGTGGCATACCGCACCTTCTTCTCCTCCGTGCACTCCAGCACACCTAGAAGTTTCTCTATCTCTTGAACCCAATCTTCAACCACGATTCACCTCTCCTACAAAAGTCGGTGGATTCATCTGGGTAAACTACTAAAAAGTGCAGCCCCGACCAACCGGTGGCTGATCCTGCTCTCTAGAGTTCCATTGGTTCCCTTTCCTAGCTTGTCACGCTATACTTCATAGCACTATCGAAACATCGACATCATCCTCACTGGAAGTATCCACGTGATTATCCCATCCAGCTACGATGTTATTTCTCCTAGAATCCATCCCAAAGATAGGATAGAAACTGACTTAAAAACTCCTCATTTATCCTAATTAAAGCAAGTATGAAATGAAGAGATTACTAATACGTATGAATTCTCAGTTTAAAGATTCATTCCCCTAGTTCTGTCACAAAATTGACAAGATAACAGTCTCCAACATAACACTGATTCCACACACATACTCAACCGCCCTAACGTCCCAACCAAAATTTTCAAGCTTCAATTCCTCAACCTTGAAATGAGACCATCGATGGATTTACCCTGATTTTCTTGAAATCGTTATCCCAAGAAAAACATAGAAAACCATCAAGGAACTCCACCTCTAAGCTTCCAGACCAAAACCCAACCTAATCTACCCACTCTCATCCTTATCCTCTCTCAACCTGTACTTTGGTAATTATCAACTGTCAAAGTCTGCAGAACCTAGCAAACCTAGGCTCTAATACCACCTGTAACGCCCCGACCCACCACGTGGGCCCGAGGTTCTACTTTAGTGACGTCTGTGTACCTGATACCAAACTCATCATATAAAATGCAGTGAGAATAAAAGATACAATCTCCAAAAATCCATTACCAGAGTTCTATACTACCTTTATATACAAATAAATTCATTTTCTCATAATTACATCCCATAAAACTAAACAAAAATAAAATCTCTATTTATACACACTACCTACATAAATTTACACCACTAACCCTGCTCCTTTAGCCTACTAGACCCGATCTCTAGGATTTCCTGAAAATACGATTTGTAAAGTAGCGGTGAGGCACAGCTCAATAAGGGAAAGATTAAGTTAATGTTAGTGTGTGGCCAGCATGCATTTAGTGTACAGAAAATAACCAATTCACTAAGTAGATAAACACATTTATGAAATCATTCTTATTTTACACTCACACACACAATTAGCCAAGGATAGGCAAGATTACCTGCCCATACAAGTAGCTTCCATCTACTCTAATACCATTACTATTATTAGGGCACTGACCTTTCTCAATAAGCCCTCGAAGTTATCTTATTAATTATCCGTATTCACATAAATTAACAGATATGCATATAAGACGAACGTTGTGACAAACACGCTATTTACTTCCTCCATGGCACGGGATGTGCGGCCCGAAGGCTAGACTAAGCCTAGGTGATCAGCCCAAATAAAGTAAAAAAAAAAAAACAACATCCTCTGCAAGTACGTCTGCAGGCATCCATAGCAAAGTTGTAGGTCCAACGCCTTTACTTCAACCTCACGTAGGAAGTCGGTTGGGATTCCCTACACTTCTATTTAGAACAGTGTAGGTGCACATGGTGTAACTAGCAATAGTATCGTGCTCACAATACACTGGTCCCAAGGGTACCTAAAGCATATCATGCAATTTAAATAATAGAAATCACCATTTAAAATATCAATTCACATATATTTCCTATTATTCCAAAAACTTGGCCCCCGGCCACAAATACAATCCGACTCACAATCATTTAAATAAAACCCCAGCCCTTAGCCATCAAATAATAATCTTAGCCCTTGGCCAATTAAACAATACCTGGCCACTGGCCTTTATTTTAAAAATCCTGCATTTTTCACAAGCAGTTCCAGTATTTTTCACAACAATTCCAGTATTTTACAAACAATTCCAGTATTTTGCAAACAGTCTCAAATCCAGTTAATCAATAAATCCTACCAAACAATCATCGGCCACACTATTTCAACATTTAAACATAACCATATAAACAACCAAACTTTCCACTGTTCGTTTTCATTCAAAATACCATACCATATATCCTAGGTTTGTAAAATTCATTTCGAACGGTTGGTTTCGAAATAACCTTTAAATTCTTAAATACATAAATAAATAAATAAATATATAACAATTTAATCAGTTCATATTTAATAAAATTCTAATTTAACTTAATCGCCTTACCTAATTCCTAAAATGTCCGATAAAACCCCAACTTACGCCCCACAGCATTCAAAACCCCTGAAACCCTGAAATTCAAATTTTATCACATTATTCATCACAATTCTCATAGAAACTTTCCCTAAAATTCGCCTAGATTCTAAATAACCTATAAAAGCCTAAATTGTTAAACTTACCCCTAATTTAGGATTGGTACCCCGGAGCTCCAACTCGAAAACCCGCTCTAGTTAGATTGTAAAGAATCTCCCCACGAATCTTCTGAAAATTTTCGTTCGTTAATTGGGCTTAAAATTTAAGAAAAATTGAGGTAAGTATGAGAATTGGCCTTACCCCCAGGAAATATGTCAACACCGCTCCCACAACAAATCCTCGCTAGTAGGAATGTCGGTGGCGAAGATAGGAACCTAACAGTACTTTTCGTCTTTTGATTAGTAGAATATCCGCCGAGAAAATGAGAAGAGAGAGGAGAGAGACGGAGGAGTGATGTGAGGTGAGGGAGAGCGTACAGAGAGAAGCAGAGAGTGAGCTAAGAGGCGTAGGCAGTTGAATCCAATTTCAAATTGGATCAAAGAAAGCTTCTTTAGGAAGATTTACATTATATTACTATTATTATACTTTAACCAATAAATTAATATTATATTATATACTTATATATATATATATATATATATAATTCATCCTTATATATATTTATACATATATATAACCATCATATTACTTTAGTTTAATTAATTCAATTTAATAATTAATTAATTAATTAATTTTTAATTTAATTTAATTATTTACTTATTTATTTATTTTTTATTTATTTATTTTTTACACTCCCAAGCATATGATTTTCTGAGGTGTTACAGTATAAGTTAAGTATATTATGGTTTCCGTTACTTAGTTGACATGTATGTATAAACAGGTGAATCCCTGGTGCTTATGGGTCCAAGTTGACTTTGACTACGTTTTATGGTATTAGAATATTATTAATATTATGTGGAAAAAAAATATAGCAGAATCTTCGGGGCGTTATAATTAAGGTGTCAAAGTCTAAGTTGTTAGGTTCTATAGACTTTAGTGCACAACGAAAAAAATACCAAAGTCTAAGAATAAATTTTGGAAAGGATAGTAAATGGGGTAGATCAAGATCTAGTGAGTCAATGTCGGGAAGTTAAGAGGAGAATTTAGGATTTTGTTCCACAGTCTAGAAGCAGGATTTTTGTAGTGGTTTCTGTGTCTTTCCTGCGGTGGCGATTTCAGGAAAGTCATAGTAAACTATTGTCGGATTGTATTTCTAAATTGTAGGACTACATCTTAAATTGAGAATAAGAACATCAGGTTAATTGATGATATGAGATTTTAGTTAGAAAAATATAATAGTTATGTTATGAAGATAGGGTCCTTAGATTACGTTTATTTTCTTTTCAGGATGGACCCTAGGGGGTAGCATTGCTCACGCCAGTGGCGATGATGGTGCAGGGCCCTCTAGTATGAGCAGTAGTGGTTCAGATGCAGTTCTGCGCAGTGTAGCTCAACAGGTTATAGTTGAGATTGAATGGAGTTCTAGGGAGTAGGGAGGCCCATCAGCAGGCCAATGCTGCACTATAGAACAGTTCACCAAAATGAAGTCTCTAGCTTTTTCAGGGAGTACAGACCCAATTGCAGTAGAGATCTGGGTGCAGGAAATGGAAAAGATACAAACTGTACTGCACTACATGAATGAGCAGAGAGTATTGTATGCCGCTTTTAGACTAACAGAAGAGGTTAAGCAATGGTGGTCAGCTGTGAGACTCCTAGAGGAGTAGAGACTGGTACCTATAACTCTAACTTGGAGCCGGTTTAAAGAGATATTCTACGATCGATATTTTCCTGCCACCACTAGAGAAGCAAGAGTGGAGGAATTCTTTAACCTGACTCAGCGGAATAGGACAGTCCAATAGTACGCAGCAAAATTTATTAAACTGTCCCGCTTTGCGCCGTATATCTTTCTTAATAAGGCAAAGAAGGTAAGAAAATTTAAGAGAGATCAGAGGCAAGAAATCTATGAACAAGTGGCAGTTTTGAAGGTATAGGATTTCGCAAAGCTGGTAGATGGAGCCGTCGTGGTGGAAGCGAGTAGGCAGAGAGGTGCTGAGATGCAGGGCTAGAGGAAGAGACCCACCCCTCCTGGATCTTAGGCAGAATCTAGCCGAGGCCCATGGAGGAGAAGTGGATATCGCGAGGGATAGAGACAAGAGACGGGGAACCTTGAGATGTAGGGCAAGCAGACTCATCCCGGTTGTCCTTGTTGTGGTAAGAGACTCGGGAGAGTGTCGAGCAGAGAAAAATGTCTACTATCAATGTGATATACCAGGACATTTGGCACGAGACTGTCATGCATAGTGGAGTAATGCTCCCACTCCCAGACCATTCCGAGGAAATACCCAGGCGCCCCGAGGTGGTTAACAAAGAAATACCGAGCAGGCGCGGGTCTACACACTAACACCAGGAGATGCTGAAGCAGCTGGCGATGTGCTAACAAGTACATTTAATACGCTTTCAATTATATCTATTATTTTATTTGATTCAGGAGCCACACACTTGTTTGTGTCTATGGGATACATCAAGTTATGTGAGGTAGAAACTCAACTGTTAGACACCGAATTGTTAGTAGCTACACCAACAAGGTCAGTAGTGAGGTGTCAAAAGGTGCTCAAAGGCTACCCAGTAGATATTCAGGGGAGAGTATTATCAACTAGCCTAGTAGGGTTTGACATGCATGAATTTGATATGATTTTTGGAATTGACTGGTTAGCTGCTAATTATGTCAGCATCGACTGTCATCAGAAAGAGGTGATATTCAGACCTCTTGGGGAGAAGGAGTTCAGATTTGTGGGGTCACACGTGTGTTCCTCGCCACAGTTAGTGTTAGCTATTCAAGCAAGGAGGCTACTCCTAGATGGATGTCAGGCGTATATAGCCTATATAAAGGAAGTGATAGAGAAAGAATTGAAGCCTAGCGATATTATAGTAGTGAAGGAATTTTCTTATGTTTTTCCAGAGGAGCTACCTGGATTGCCTCCTGACCGTGAAATTGACTTTACCATTGATTAATTTCCAAGGACGACATCAATTTCTAAAGCTCCCTACATAATGGCTCCAACAGAGTTGAGAGAGTTAAAAGATCAGTTGCAGGAGTTGTTAGATAAAGGTTTTATCAGACCCAGTGTATCTCTCTGGGGAGCCCCAGTTCTTTTTGTGAAAAAGAAAGACAAGTCAATGAGGATGTGTATAGATTATATAGAAATCAATAAAGTAACAGTTAAGAACAAGTATCCTCTTCCCCGTATTAATGTTTTGTTTGAACAGCTCTAGGGGATACAAGTCTATTCAAAGATTGATCTACGATTCAGATACCATCAAGTGAAGGTCAAAGCAGAAGATATCTCCAAGAAAGCGTTCCAAACTTGGTATGGCTACAATGAGTTTCTGGTCATGTTATTCAGACTAATGAATGCTCTTTCTATATTTATGGATCTAATGAATAGATTTTTCCATTAGTACTTGGACCAGTTCGTAGTGGTTTTCATTAATGATATATTTGTCTATTCGAGGAGTTTTGAGGAGCATAAGATGCACTTAAGGCTGGTACTTCAAATGCTCAGAGAAAGGAGATTGTATGCCAAATTCAAGAAGTGTGAATTCTGGTTAGAGAAAGTTGCATTCCTTGGGCATGTGATATTCGAGGATGAAATCTCCGCAGATGCTAGCAAGATTGAGGCAATGGTGGATTGGGTAAGACTGAAGAATGTTCAGGAGATTAAAAGTTTCTTGGGACTAGCAGGTTATTATCGCCAGTTCCTAAAGGGATTCTCTAGGCTATCAAGGCCTCTAACACGCCTAACCAAGAAGAATGCTAAGTTTGAATGGAATAATGATCGTGAGTAGAGCTTCTAGGAATTGAAGCAACGGCTTGTCACTGCACTAGTATTGATTATTCCATCAGGAGATGGTGAATATGTAATTTACAGCAATGCGTCTCTAAAGGGGCTCGGATGTGTTCTGATGCAGCATGGGAGAGTTGTAGCGTATGCCTCCTAAAATTTGAAAGAATATGAAAAGAATTATCCTACGCACGATTTAGAGTTGGCTTCATTGGTATACACATTGAAGATATGGAGGCCTTATTTATATGGTGGGAGGTGCAAAATATTTTCAGATCATAAAAGTTTTAAATATTTCTTCACACATAAAGAATTGAATATAAGATAGACGAGGTGGCTAGAATTGATTAAAGACTACGATTGTACCATCAATTACCACCCATGGAAGGCTAATGTGATAGCTGATGCGTTGAGTCATAAATCAGGGAACACATCTGTATCAGCGATAGTAATTGCACATCATATTAGAATGGATTTGGAAAGACTCAGGGTGGAGCTTGTATAGGGTAATCATTAGACGTTCATCGCTAATTTGGTGGTGCAGCCCACATTGCTCAGGTGAAAGATGTGGCATTAATGAAGATTATGGATACGGTGTAGAGTAGTCGAGGAGCAGAGTTCAGTATTTCAGATGACGGAGCTTTGAGGTTCTGTACTAGACTTTGTGTGCCTGCAGATGCTGAGATTAAACGAACCATTCTAGAAGAGGCACACCATTCTCTGTATACAGTACATCCAAGGAGTACGAAAATGTACAAGGATTTGATATTATCCTTTTGGTGGAGCAATATGAAAAGAGAGGTTGCTGAATATGTAGAGTAGTGTTTGATATGCCAGCAGGTGAAGGCTAAGCATCAGAGATCGACAAGACCATTGCAACCACTTCACATTCCCAAATGGAAGTGGGAACATATTGCTATGGATTTCGTATCAAGGTTACCATCGGCGCAGCATGGACAGGATGCCATCTCGGTGGTCTTTGATAGACTGATAAAGACTGCTCAATTTATTCCTATCAGAGTAAATTACTCCATAGGTAAATTGGCAGAGTTGTATGTACAGGAAATAGTCATACTGCATGGAGTGCGTGTGTCTATTGTTTCTGACTGGGATCTACATTTCACATCTTAGTTTTGAAAAATCTTACAAAGAGCTTTAGGGTCCCAATTGGCTTTTAGCACGTTTTTTCATCCTCAAACTGATGGACAGACTGAGAGGACTATTCAGATATTGGAGGATATGTTGCATGCTTGTGTGCTAAATTTTGGAGGCGACTGGATTCAATACCTACCATTAGTGGAGTTTTCTTATAGAGAGCTTTAGGGTCCCAATTGGCTTTTAGCACGGATTTTCATCCTCAAATTGATGGACATACTGAGAGGACTGTTTAGATATCGGAGGATATGTTGCAAGCCTATGTACTAGATTTTGGAGGCCATTGGATTCGATACTTGCCATTAGTGGAGTTTTCTTACAACAATAGCTACTAGGTCAATATTGGGATGACTCCGTACGAGGCATTGTATAGACGGAGGTGTCGATCTCTGTTATATTGGTATGAAATTGAAGAAAAACAGATATTGGGGCAAGAGATGGTAGAGCGGGCTTCTGAGAAAATTAAGCTTGTTGACTCTGCGAGTCCAATCCGGTTTTGATAATGACAAATCACTTGGTATTTGATCTGTGCATTGATTTTTTGAACAGGACTTATATTAATCATGCACAAAAGGATAACGAGTCATGGAAGTCTTAAAGTAAAGCATACATATCTTAGTAAGATCCATAGAACTCAAAGAGTATGAGAATCAAGATGCAAGCGGCAAAGTTCAAGAACATCTTGGGAATAAGTACTTAGACCTCATGTATTTACGATTTCGTATGATTTAATTTGAGGCTCAACATATACCTTGGAATGATTTTAGGACTCATGCATTTCATGAACATCATTAGGGGAAATTCATGGACTTAGAATTAATGTCAAAACCCTGAAAAAAAATTTTATAAAAGAGACAAGAAAAAAAGCAAAATAGATTTTTGAATTGGAAAGTAAATATGCAAAAATTGGGAACTTCAGATAACTGAACTTTAAGTTCGGTTGACTAAAGAATTTCCTCAGACGTCTGAAGAATTAGCTCAGTCGTTTGAAGTTTTATGGGTGAAAAACAGAAACTGACAGAAGCACCTCAAATGACTAAACCTTGACCTCGGTCGTCTGAACTTGACACTTCAATCGTCTGACCCTGTGTCCAGGCTATTTTTTCGAAGGATAAAATGACTTTAGTTGTCTGGGCTCTTGACCTCAGTCGTCCGAACTTGCAGGAAAGATTAAAAATGTAATTTTTATTGAGCAAACACGCGAGTTATCTTATGATCCAACAGTTGAGATCAATTTTAAGGGTGAGACACTATTTATACTTCATATCTAAACCCTAGTACAAAAGAAAAATAGAAGAAAATCAACGTAAAGAGTAGAACACATCTTGTTGAAAAGAGAACTATGAAACTTGAGCTGATTGATATACGATTGCCTACTTTTCACTCTACATTCATCTACTTTGGGAAAATCTACTCAGAATATCTAAGTAGAACTCAATTACTCATCTAGTTCTTTCATTCTAGTATTGAGGTTTGATAAATCATATTTTTTGTTAAAAGTTAGTTGGATAGATTTTTTCTTATATTAGCTGATCTACTTGTTGATATCCATATTTCATAGAGTATATCATTGCAAAATCTACTTTTGAATTCTTGTTAAGAAGTTGATCTTGTGTGTGCATATAGCAAATCATTGCATTAAGAATACTACCACTTGAGAAGAGCTTTAGGTATTGATTAAACACTTTTGATTCAAGTGAGATTTCATTCAAAGAGTTGATATTTTCAATAGAACAAACCTACTTATTTGAAGACCATTTATGTTTGTAACTACATATATATATATATATATATATTGAAGAATATTTTCAGAAAATCATATAGTAAGAGTGTTGATTTTTGGTATCATCATCTTAGAGATACATATACATATACATCGAGTCAAATATTACCTAGATCACATTGAGATTGAAATATTATTGAGATTAAAATATTTCGTGAAATAATTTTTACAAAGTGGGTGTAATATCTTTGCAGTCTTCAAAGTTATTCTTATATTCAAAGATCTAAGCTATGTTCTCCAAAGCAGTGAGTTATACAAATATTTTTGGGAGATTAGATAAAAAGGAATTTGTGTATTGAAGCATATCATACATAAACGATTGTATCGTTTTCATACATTCTGAGCTTCAAGTTACATCATATGGTAAATGTATTAGGAATTTGAATTGTACTCACAAGCTTTTGTTTGGAAGCATTTTTGAGTATCTTCACAGATTCTATTGTATTCACGATTCAGTGTGTGAACCGATGTTTGAGGAGGGAGTTGTATCTCTTGTAAGCAGCGGAGTATGAGGGAGTTGTACCTCTTGTAAGCAGCGGATTGTAAGGGAAGTCCGTCCCAATTTAAGGAGTAGGGATTTTAGTGAAATCCTTGAGTGGTTGCTCAAGGAGAGGATGTAGGTTAAGTTGACTGAACCTCGTAAAACCTGCGTTTGTCTTCTCTCTTCCCTTTACTCTTTACTTTCAGCACTACATTTAAATTATTCGTCTTGCATGTGTAGGTTGAATAACATTGCACACAATTAATTGGGTAATAAGAACTCATTACTAAATATACAAGTAGGGATTAAGTGGTAAATAGATTCAAAGAATTTTAAAATACCCAATTCACCCCCCCCCCCTCTTGGGATTATACCTAATTCAACAAAGCTCATCCAGGAGAGAATTAAGATTGCTCAGAGCCAACAAAAAAGCTATGCAGATTTTCATCGATGCTTGTTGGAATTTGAAGTAGGTGATAATGTGTTCTTAAAGATTGCGCTGATGAAAGGAGCAATGACATTCGGGAAGAAGAGTAAGCTTAGCCCTAGGTACATTGGGTTGTTTGAAATATTGGAAAGAGTTGGCCCAGTTGCCTACAGGTTAGCGTTACCCCCAGCACTGTCTAGAATCCACGATGTATTTCTTGTGTCCATGTTGAAGAAATACATCTCATATCCATCTCACATAATAAGTTATGAAACACTAGAGATTGGTGAGACCTTATCTTATCAAGAAATACCAGTTCAGGTTTTAGATTATAAAGAGTAGGAATTACATACCAAGAAAATCTCACTAGTGAAAGTGCTTTGGAGAAATCACGCAGTTGAGGAAGTTTCCTTGGAATTAGAGGAGGAAATGCATCAAAAGTACCCATATTTGTTTTAGTGGGATTCAGCATCAGCCAGAGGAAGGAAATGTTCAGGTAAGAAATCATGCAAGTAAGTAGATTTTTGTGTAGGTTAATCAGTTGTATGTTATAGTTTTCAGTTTTGATGGTTTTATTTGGTTATTGTAATCTTTCAGAACCATAAATGTAACCACGGTATTCCTCCGCCATAAGTAAGGGTAATTAATAAAATTTCAGCATTTTAGCTTAAGGATTGGTGCAAAGGATAAATAGAAAATTTCGAGAACGAAATTTTTATAAGGAGGGGAGGATATAGAGACCTGAAAAAAATTTAATTTATGAAAATAATAAAGGAAAATAAAGAGAAAGAGATGAAGGAAAAGGAATTATAAAAGGGGCATCAGCAGGGATTCATCAACAAACTCATGGTCTTCGTCGATGAACGTCCTTCTAGGTCTCGTCGATGAAGTACACGTGTCTCGTCAACGAGAAGATACCGAGAGCAGGAAATTCAAGCCATTAAGGGTTCATCGACACACTCATTATCTTCGTTGATGAACACCGTTTGCGGTACATCGACGAGTACACGTGTCTTGTCGCCACGTGGCCAGCAGCCCATATATATATATATATATATATATATATATGTTTAAAATGGATTTCAGCAAGAAAAATCTCTTCCCCTCTGTTTTCTCACTCTAATTTTCGGTTTCTCCACCTTCTCTTTTCATTTCCGGCTCGATTCTTCCCCAATTCGACAATTTGGAACCACTATGATTATATAGGGAAGATTCTCTACAAAATAATCGGAATGGAATGTTGATTTGAGATCCTTGGGAACCATCCCAAAATTAGGGTAAGTGAGTTATTTTAGGGTTTAAATGATTATTTGGTATATGTGGACCCAAAAAATGTGTTTAGATGATAAATATACTGGGGTTTGAGTTGATTGAACTGGTAATTATGCGATTTCAGGGTTAGGAGTTTTGAACGCCGCGGGCGTGGTTTAGGGTTTTTTCATAGGCTTCTCAAGAAACGAGTAAGGGGATAGATTAAGTCAGGAGTTTTCAAGAAAGTTAATTATTGAATATACAGTATTTGATTCAAAAATTTATACATGGTTCAGTATAATTTTTGGGAATACTGATGTTGAACTGAGGAAACCTTGATTACAGATCTAATATTATTTTGTCAGTAAAATATTTTTTTTCAGGCCAGATAATATAATATAGTAGTACTCACTTGTGTGGCGTGAGTGTAGATAATTTTACTACAGACTTATATCATGTCAGAATATTTTACGCTTTCACAGAACAAGCATGATTTGATAATAGTTTTAGAAAGATGGTAATAAGTACAGAAATTAAGATATTTTCAGTATATTATTATAATATAGTCGGCGCAGATGTCGTGATAATTCAGCCGGCGCAGATGTCGTGATCAGTTTTAATATGACGATATATTCAAAGATTATGAAATGACAAGTTTCTATACAGAAATACGTATATGTTAGATTTTACTCAGAAATCAGAAAATGATATTTATGTATAGAAATATTATGTGAAATGTATTATATAGTAACAGAACTCGGATGGTTTACGTATGTTATGTGCACCGTACCGTAGCTAGCTAGCCAGATCAGACAATGTAATTCCTGTGTACCAACCCGAGAAGTGTTGCAAAGAGTAGGATGGGCGAACTAGATTGGTAATAGCCAAGAATGCAACCACATTATTTAGAAAGTGCTGGGTCGGAGGTCGATTAGTCCCGAAGTATTGCGGAGAGTAGGATACCCATTGTGTGTCGACCCGAGAAGTGTTGCGGAGAGTAGGATGGGCAAACCAGGTTGGGTGGGCAATCGTGCGTTGTTATGTCATGTTTGACTTAACCTAGTAGGCTAGCCAAAGTTAAGTCCAGCCTACAGACCACACAACCCGAATCATGCGGGGTTAATTCATGATATACAGTTATCCATCCAGGGTATAATTTCAGTAATATATAGATATAATAGATGATTTACACGTTACGTAAATTTATTATGATATAGTATGCTTATGTTTAAAAGTATAGATTTCCATGGGTTAACAGTTACAATTTAAAATATTGTAGTCATATTACTTGCAGTACATGTTTATAACATGATAATACTTACGTTGCCACACACTGATATTAGTCTATCTTTCTTACTAAGAGGTGTCTCACCCCAACAAATCAAACATTTTAGAAAAACCAGACAGACAAACAGAGTGAGCTCCGAGATAGAGGAGGCTGATAGTTCTACCCTGATTGAATCGTAAGTAGTTGGGTTGAGTATAGGATGGATTTTTGGGGTATGGCTGTAGGATTTATGGTCCTTTTTGGGATGTATATGTTTATATATGGAAGCAGTAAAACTCTGGTATTGTGTATAAGTTAAGTATATTATGGTTTCTGCTGCTTAGTTGACATGTATGTATAAACAAGTGAATCCCCGATACCTATGGGTTCGAGTTGACTTTGACTACGTTTTATGGTATCAAAGTATTATTAATATCATGTGGAAAATAAAAATATAACAGAATTTTCGAGGCGTTACAAAAACCCCTACAAATTACAACTGAATCTAAAGTGCTTGGCTAGGTATTTTGATATAAATGCATATTAATACTAAAGCTTATAATACCTTATTCCCTAGTGATATTTTTTCCGCTCTACAAGGAACAACAAAAAGCACGAAATAGATAAAAGAAGCTTTAGTTGCTACTTATATTTTAAAAAATTCATACAATCTCTTTCTTTTTCTAAAGGGTACACAATTTCTTTCTTTTTCTAAAGGGTCTTTGCCAATATAAATGTATCCTGTGATGACTAGTTACTTAAAAATTCTACTAGAGCTTTTAAAAAATGGGAATAGAAGAAAATGTTCAAATCAAGCTACTTGTGTGAACATATCATTAGAATAAGTTAAAAAAAATTTGGTGACACTTAAAAAAAAATACAACATTCAAGATAATCAAGCATACTCCATTAATTATTAAGATAAATTAGAGGAATTTGGATATATCAATTTATTATGAAAATTTAAGAAAAACAGCTCAATAGTTTGTATAATCATTCTATACATCTCACAGTTTTGATTTATAGGAGAAAAAATTATGGATGGAATATGTCAATTGAAAAGAAAAGGTTCAGTAGGCATGACAAATGAAAAATGTGGGTGAAAATAGAAGATTCACGCATTTTTTTTGTCCCTTATGTTGCCAAGCACTTATTGGTGACAAAAGATTTAGCGGCCCCTTTTCCATGTGTCCTTAAATCAATATTTATGAAGTGAGAAAGAAAATAAAATTGATGGAGATGATTCTTCATTTCTTCTCAATCTGATGCTCCAAAATGCGAAATAAAATTAATATGAAAAATACGTGTCTATGACTTTGATCGAGTGACAATCATTCCATTTATTTCTTTTTTTCTTCACTTTACAAAATGATGAGAGAGAAAGATAAGTTCATTTCCTTTCCTTGTTTCTTTTCCTCTTTCAAATTAAATTTGGCGTAAAAAAAAATAACGGGTTAAAATAATGAGAAAGAAAAAAGACACAATTAAAATAATTATTACGTACGCACGTCTATGTATTACGGAACCTCATAAGGTTTAAATGGCTACTTAAAGCCACTATAGGGCCCAAGTAGCAACCATAAGAGAGATGAGTTTGGGGCTAGGGCATGAGCGAGAATGCTATGATATTCAAAATGGTTGGCTACTATAGAATCGTACCCTCTGTAGCTAAAACTACTGTTGCATACTTTAGCTCATACCACATCTAGCGTGTAAAAATATTTAAAACAATCGATAATGAAAAGATAACAGGAATAAGCACCGGCACATCTCTGAAAAGACGATAAAAATTAAGAGAAAACCCTTTCGCCCTCTTTCTTGAATGAAGCTCTGGATAATCGATGGAGAAAAAAATGCATGCATGGTGAATGTCGCAAGCAAAGATAATGGGGTCCCATACACTGCATACATATTGGATAATGGAGACACAACAATATCTATGGTTGACCCCGAGCAATTAGGATAGACTATAGCTTTGTGAAGCAGCTATCTGAACTGTCCATTTGGTGAGACATCAAAAGAGATTAGCCTAATTCTATGTTTGATTAGTTCAAAGCAGGAAACCAGCGAGCAGAATCCATCACAAGAGGTCAAGAGGGAGGCATGATGTGCATTGCGCATGGACTTAACCTAATCTGCTGCCGCTTGAATATGTGGACCCTTTGCAGCATCATACAAAAGGGTTTAGCTTTTCGGGTCTTCACTTGTCCCCCATTCCTGTTCTTCTTTAGTTGTTGAGAAGTCTCTGTCTCTAAAGCCAACTTTTCTATAAGAACCTACCATGAAGACAATTTAAAGAATGTAGAAAAGATGAGCTTCTTTTCCAATTCCCAATCCGGCACTCTTTCTTCAATCTTCACCCATTTTTATGGTTGACAAAAAAAAGTTTTAGGGAATGTTTTTCCAATGGTTAAAGTTGGTGTTTTTATGTTGAAAGTTTTAGGTTTTAATTTTAGGAGTTGAGAAGAGTATGGCATGAAAAATATATAGGCTATCTTTTGCTGTACAGTCTTGAATCTGAATTCGGTGTATGAGTATTACATGAACTATAAGGGGGGGAAAAGTGCAGGTTGAATGCTTGAGCATGCGCCGTTTTTCTTCTCTAATGCCAAAAATAATCATATGAAAACAAATTAGAAATTTTTAGGTATTGTTTGGTTTGTGGGTTCTTTGATGCTCCTGACATTCGAAAATGAAAACACTTGCCGTCCTAATGAGTTTATAAACAAAGTCATTTTGGGTTGACAGGTGTTTCTTAAGCCACACAGTTTGTCTTGCTTGGAGTACTAGAAAAGTGGGCCGACGCTCTTAGGATCATCTTGGCCTGGGATGGATCCAAATAGGGTCAAGACGTGAGAGATAGAATTGGTTCAGAAGCACTAGGAATGCAATCTGAGACATATAAGGGGCCAATGGTAAGACCCACTTGAGCACCTGGGGGAGCAGTTGAAACTCACAGGTGAGGGGGAGATTGTTGAGAATTTCACTTGTGAGCTTGTCTCACATTAAAAAAGTGAGTGGATGATGAGTGCTTATATATATGGTTGGGTTCAAGACCCAATAGGCTTAAACTTTTGGATTAAGTTAGTGTTCAATCATGTGTATCAAGCTCACCCATGAACTCCTCCGACGCTAGCAGACCATTTTAAAAACAAAACAAATATGAAATTGGCATACGTTGCTATCAGAAATTCTAAAGGATTCATACAACCGAACCCACCTTGGGTATGACATCTTGTCAATTTGTATATTCTTGGTTTGGTTTCTCTTAGAATTAAACTTGTATTTAAATTGACACCTATGATCGTGTCGCACCAGATAATCAAAAAGTGGGCTATTAATTTACAGTCGGATCTTCCATTAATATTTCTTGGTCATTGTTTATTTTTCTAAAAAAATAAATGCCATAAAAGAAAGTCTAATGAATATGAATTAATTATTACTCAAGACTCCACGCCGGCCAAATAGAGGAGATGATGTGGGTGCATGGACTGCGATGAAGAACACAATTTGTGGAATAGGAAAATAAACATGCTTTCAAAAATGTCAACCCTTTGGTATAATTGTACAAAGAAAGAGGGACATGCTTTGCAGCAATGCGTGTATGCCCTCCTATTTGACTATTTGTTACTATGTGTCCTTTCCGCGAAGCATTACTCCTCAATTTCGTCTATCATCTTTGAGCTACCTAGCTAGGTGGCAGTCCAACCATGTTTAATTTTTAGGAGAGGGGTTTGCCCAAGTCCAAGTCTTCCCACTATTCTAAAATGAATAAATAAATAATATATAGTGTGTTAAGTTCATTAATACCAATAATAAATCAACAAAATGTGCCAAATTTGTTGATCAAATATTAAGAAACATTATTTAATGTGAGCCGAGTTTAGTTTTTATAATACCTTTTTGTAAAAAAAAAAATTAGCTATTGAAAGATTCAAACAATACTCTAAAAGCTAATAACCCTGATTATTTAATTCGGGTGTAAAGGAAATAGACAAAGATCAAAAAAGGGAGAGCGATGCTACACTGTCGACCTCTTTTTCACCACCAAATCTTTTATCCTAAATACATGGAGTGCGGTTGAAAGGCATCACGACTTACCAGCAACCACTTTACTTTTGTGGTGGGAGTGCTGTGGGCCTTACCACTGTTTCCAGAGTGGGGGATGATTAGGTTAGGGTTGAGCATTTTTAAAAGTAACGTAAATTGGGTTGAATATATCAACCGACAAAATCATCTTTTCAAATTTTGAGGTAGTTAAGGGAGGTTTTTTTTTTTTTTTTAATGAAATGTTTAAGTAGATTGAGTTTATAATAATATTTGAATTCAATCTATTTACGCGTTATTATCCTCCTATTAACTATAGCTATGTCATAAAGAGCAAAAATCCGATAAATCATTACATAATAAGATATTGGAGCATTAAACTTCAATCCAATCTTTTGTAGATTTTCATTGCTCCCTAAGTAGAGGTCATTAATTTTTCAGCTTGGCCATCGAACATGATCTTTCTCTTGCTTCTCTAGCATATATTAAAATAGCATAGGACTCGTCACAAATTTTATATAATGAAACCAAAAAAAACAAAAAAAAAAAAACTTTAATCACTTGATTTCATATATGTACTTTTTTATAAGACTTTACAATTTTTTAAATTTATACAATTTTACATTCACAATATATAAGTGCACGCGAGCACGCATGCACGAAAACAATGTTATCAAATAAAATGCTCATATGAAATATACCTATTTTGTGAAATTAAATTTAAAATGAAATGATAGTGAAAAATGAATCATACATAGTATAATGATAGAAAGTGTTAAAATAAAAGTTTGTGCTATATTTAATAGGCAAAATTGGGATAAAAAAAATTACGGAATCCAATTAATGCCTTTATGACCATAGTAGAGTACAATGAGTGCCAATGAGCACCACTTAATAAAATCATTTTTACCTTTATTTTGAGATACTTGTAAGGGAATATCTTAATATACATTTCAATGACTATCATAGGATGATATTATGACTCAATCTTCTAGCTTTATAAGAATTGAAATCTTACATATCATTATAAAATCAGATATTGAAACATTAAACTTCAATATAATCTTCCATAGATTTTCATTGCCCCCTATATGGAGATCATTTGCTTTTTAGCTTTGCCATCTAAGATTACCTATAATCTCACTCCTCTAAACGTATGTTAACATAGTATACGACTTGACATAAGTTTGACAACTAATGACATGAATTAAATAATTAATAAATTTAAACCACACAAATTTATACAATTTTTTTTCTTTTTTTACATAGTACACTTTTACTTGACTATAAAATGTTTACATTCACAAAGTAAATTATGATAATAAAATAAAATTTTATTCATTCTTATTATATTTTAATAAATAAAATAAAATATAAGAGAGCCCAGCTAATCCTTTTGCGACCAGATTGCGTGACTATTCAAAATGTATAATTATATTCTTTGTACATGTTATTTTATACTTCTCTATTACAGAACTTATTTTTTAGTAATTTTAATAATAAAAAAAATGAAAGCATATACTATAATAGTAGATAAATAAATAAATGAAAATGGTCTTAAACTAACCACTTAAATCTATACACATCTAAAAAAATAATTACGTGTGTTAGAAAATAAGTAAAAAAATGTTCAAAATAGTTTTTTTATATAAACAATTAAGTATATATTCAACGCGGATTTTTTAATTATAAAAAAAGAGGGGGGGGGGGGGGGGGGGGGGTGTGAGGGCGTGGGTGGGGGATTGCGCATGTTCCTTCCCTGAAAGCAACACGGTGAGCGGACCACCCTTTCGTGCGTGAGGAGACGAGGCGGGGTGGCTAGCTAGCCAATTGGGTCACGTGAGGGGGAGGTGGTGGGTGTGTGACAGATGGAATTGCCGAGTCCGCCGGCCGGCCGTCGCTGTCGGGGACCAACATCTTTACCCGAAAAGAGCCGCGTGTCCGGTGACGCGTAGAAGATGCCAAATCGGCCCAGCCTGGACTCGGCTGACATGGCGGTCACCTAACCCCACCTGCCCCCCTCCCCTACGTGTCATGGGCCCCCACCCTGTCCCCCCTCCCGTATTACACCCCAATTTTCAAACCCACCCCGTCGGCATCCGGCCCAGGCCCAGCCGCAGGCCCAGCCCCCCTCCTTAGCTCCGCTTTGTCTCCGGGACCACCGTGACGTGGCCTCCCCCTCCCCCTCCCCCTCCAAAAATTGAAAGCCGCCCCCTCCCTATATAAAGTCGGGAATACTCCCTCACTCGCACCACCGCTCCTTCTTCTTCTGCTCCTCCTTCCCTGCTCTGCAATCTCAAAAGCCCCACAGAATCCGACTCAATTTCTATCTTCTTTGTCTCTCTCTGTCATCGAGCTTGGAATGGCTGTTGATTCCGTCCTGTCGTCGCCTCTGGGACCGCCGGCGTGCGAGAAGGACGCAAAGGCGCTCCAATTCATCGAAGAAACGACGCGAAACGCCGACGCAGTTCAGGAGGCGATGCTGGCGGATATTATGAGCCGAAACGCAGAGACAGAGTACCTGAAACGACACTGCCTCGGCGGCGCCACCGATCGCGACACCTTCAAGTCCAAAATTCCGGTCATCACCTACGAGGATTTGCAGCTGGAAATCCAGCGGATTGCCAATGGCGACCGCTCCGCCATCTTGTCCGCTTATCCCATCTCCGAATTCCTCACCAGGTCACTACTTCAATTGCTAATCTCATAAAAATTTATCAGATCCTTTCTTTTTATTTTTTTTTCTTTTTTCTTTTTTTCTTTTTTGCAAATATAGCTTAATATTTTCTTCATTTTCAGTTCGGGGACTTCCGCCGGCGAGAGAAAACTGATGCCCACAATTCAGGAAGAGCTGGATCGCCGTCAACTGCTCTACAGTCTCCTAATGCCCGTAATGAACCTGTAAGCAGTAGAGAGAAAATTAAAAAGTCAATAACCCCTTTAAATCTTACTTTTCTTTTGCTTTTTAGCTGCTAATTTACTCTGTTCCCTTTCTTTTTGTGTTCTCGGTGTCATCGATCAGGTACGTGCCTGGTTTGGACAAGGGAAAAGGGCTATACTTCCTGTTTGTGAAGTCGGAAACAAAGACTCCAGGAGGACTCCTTGCCCGTCCTGTGCTCACCAGCTACTACAAAAGCGAGCACTTCAAGTCCCGCCCCTACGACCCCTACATGGTGTACACCAGCCCCAACGAGACCATCCTCTGCCCCGACTCCTTCCAGAGCATGTATTCCCAAATGCTCTGCGGCCTCTACGAGCGCCACCATGTCCTTCGCCTCGGCGCCGTTTTCGCCTCCGGCCTCCTCCGCGCCATCCGCTTCCTGCAACTGCACTACCGCCTCCTCGCCGCCGACATCGCCGCTGGCACCCTCAACTCCAAAATCACCGACCCCTCCGTCCGCGACTGCCTGACCCAGATCCTCCGACCTGACCCGGACCTCGCCGACTTCGTCACATCCGAATGCTCAAACGAAAATTGGGCGGGCATCATCACCCGAATATGGCCCAACACCAAGTACCTCGACGTCATCGTCACCGGCGCCATGGCGCAGTACATCCCCACCCTCGATTTCTACAGCGGCGGGCTACCCCTGGCCTGCACAATGTACGCTTCCTCCGAGTGCTATTTCGGACTCAACCTCAACCCGATGTGCAAACCCGCCGAAGTCTCCTACACCATCATGCCCAACATGGCCTACTTCGAGTTCCTCCCCCACGAACCCGCGCCGTCCGGGTCGACCCGAGAGCCGACTCCGAAGCTCGTCGACCTCGTCGACGTGGAGGTCGGGAAGGAGTACGAGCTCGTGATCACCACCTACGCGGGTCTGTACCGGTACCGGGTGGGCGACATCCTCCGGGTCACCGGGTTCCACAACTCGGCGCCGCAGTTTCACTTCGTAAGGCGGAAGAACGTGCTACTTAGCATCGACTCGGACAAAACCGACGAGTCGGAGTTGCAAAGGGCGGTGGAGAACGCGTCGCGGCTTCTCCGGGAGCACGCGAGCGTGGTGGAGTACACAAGCTTCGCCGACACGAAGACTATCCCGGGGCACTACGTGATATACTGGGAGCTGATGACGGCGGGGAACTCGCCGCCGGGAGACTCGGTGCTGAGTCAGTGCTGCCTGGCGATGGAGGAATCGCTGAACTCAGTGTACAGGCAGTGCCGGGTGGCGGACAACTCGATCGGGGCGCTGGAGATTCGGGTGGTGAAGGGGGGAACGTTTGAGGAGCTGATGGATTACGCGATCTCCAGGGGCGCGTCTATCAACCAGTATAAGGTGCCGAGGTGCGTCAACTTTACCCCGATCGTGGAGCTGTTGGACTCCAGAGTGGTGTCGGCGCATTTCAGCCCGGCGCTGCCGCATTGGACTCCGGAGAGAAGACGGTGATCCGGCGGATTCAGCACCGACTGACCGACCGGCCGACGTAGTCAATGATAGATAAAGTCAACTCCCGGGAGATTAACTTAATTTCTTTTCTTTCTTCTCTTTTCTATAAAAATATTTTCCTTATCCTTTTCACTTGTTTTTTTTTTTTTTTTGGGTTGTTTTAAAATATCTATTTCTTCATTTTCCTGTGATTAGTCTTGGCCAAAGTTGACAAGTGTAATTTGATGAGGACCACTCAGAGCAAGGCAAAGCAATGAAATGCATGGGGGGGTTCAAGTAATCTGTTAAAATAGGGACGTGTTTGGG
Source organism: Malania oleifera (assembly GCF_029873635.1). Lineage (NCBI taxonomy): Eukaryota > Viridiplantae > Streptophyta > Magnoliopsida > Santalales > Ximeniaceae > Malania > Malania oleifera. The sequence goes on from NC_080421.1 coordinate 22,221,330, forward strand.
TTGTTGAAGCAATGAATCTGCTCTAAAACGACAGTGTTTAGGGAAATAGTGGGGGGCATGGTCCACCCTCATGTGGCTCTGTCCCAACCGTGTGCAGTTTTAGGGTTTCTAATATTGGGGTGGTCACCGTCCAACATCAATGCAGTGCTTCCTCTCCTACTCATCACGACTTAAACGAGCTTCCCTCAAAGTTGGGGAAGAAAAGGGTTTCAACAAATTCCCCAATGACTGAAACTTCTTCGCAAGTGTTACCATTAGCTGACCTCTGAGGTTGGAGAAGTATGAGAGTGACATCCTCTCACCCTTCCCCCAATCATCCTCTGTAATTTAATGCAGTTTATTCTTGTTATTCTTGCTCTGCTTTGTAGTTTATTCTTGTTGCTCTTGTCTCTGCTTATGCAATTGGAGCTTTTAACCCATATTGCATAGTAAAAAAAAAAAATACAATTATTCTTTTGTCAGAGTTTTTCTTTTTATTTTCTAAAAAATAATTACAAAAATAAAAAATGAAAATACTAAACGAATATTTTGCAAGGCGTTTTATGCAAATAAAATACGCAATATGCAAAATGCAAATAAAGTATGAAAAGTAGGTGGTGGGGTACCGATGACACTTAAGCTAAAATACAATTATAAATTTAAAAATAAAAATAATAATTATTTCTTATATATTTCATATTATTCCATGCAACATAGAATATAAAAGAAATACACGTTCTCATGTGGAACTTGAGAATAGTTATTGCTTATCTATTCTTTTCTATAGATCCATAAAAAGTTTTAAATTTTCATTTACTTTATGCTACCTAATAACATATATTTTCAATATAAATCATCAAATTCTTCAAATATAAATACCTTTATTCCTAAAAATAAAAATATTTCGCAAATAAAATATAACCTAATAAACTAACATCAAGATATCATAAAGGCTCAATATAATTTTGTATGAAAACAAGTTCAACCACTAGTTTTTTACACTATTTATTGCACATGTTTTACAAATTATGTTGGGTATTCTTGGCAAATGTTATAGTTTGGTATGCTTGAAAAAGAAATGATGTGAAAAAATAATAATTTTTTTATTGATTAGAGTCTTACACAAGACTTAGAGGTTAAACAACTATTAGTATCCCATTTCATATTTCTTGTTCCTTCCTAGTTTATAAAGATTTAAATGCAGCAACTCCAATACCTTATTTGCATGTGTCCTAAGAGACAAAAATTATATTTTTAGAAAATATTTGGCCCTTCTTTTGTGGTAAATCTTGACAGGTTAAAAAATAAAGAAGATAGAGTATATTTAACTATAGACTCAAATTTTTTTTAATTGAGTTGTAAAAACTTAATATGGATTAAGAGACCTTGGTTGAAGTCTGATGAATATTCAGAAACTAAAAGGATTATATTTTCTCAAGTATGTGAGATTCAATATTTTAAAAAAAAAAAAAAAAAAAGGTTTAAAGTCTTTGTTTGGAATTGGAAAGGATAATGATAGATTTCTTTCTTTTTTTTTTTAATATAAATATCAATTTTTTTATTTTTTTTTTGGAATAGGTCAAATGGTAAGGATGTAGCAAAAATCTAAGTGGCTAGAATGCACTAACATACATGCAAATGGTTAGGGTAAGGTTAACAATTGGGAAGGTTAACATGGCCTACAAAAAAACTTGATGAGCATACAAAAGTATAAAATAGTGGAAAGAGTCATGTATGGAAAAGTATTAGTTTGTTAACTTTTTTAGTCCAATCCTTATTTTGATGCTGACAAAGTACATGTATCTTATGTATGCATTTAGTGTGTGAACAAGTTTACATGTCAGTACGGACATAAGATACAGGAGAAATGAAAACCAAAACAGAACTTAAAGCCCACATAACAACTTGGCATATTTCATGAAGAGAAGAGCAAAAAGAAGAAGAAGACATTTATTCTTTATTGTAATTGCATTTAAATTTCTATTATCTAGTCTAAAATAATGCATGCATATGCATGATATGTTTGAATGCTCAGACAGAGCTGTAAACTGACCATAGGGAACCAAAGGTCATAGACAGACCTTAGAACATTAAATTTTTCATTGAAAACTTTTTTTCATTAAAGTTAACATCATACAAAGGTTTTAAAATGTCCTTAGGGTTTAAATTGGGGCAAAAATAGGTCTTTGGTCGACCGACGTTGAGTTTTTTAGGCTTAATTAAAAGCCTCAGGTGACTAACCGATTTATGTGTTATGGCTCTCAGTCGATCGAACACACTATTGGCCAAAAAGTCAAATAGTTGACTGAAGCCTTGGGCGATCGAACTAAAAATGAATGTAGCTTTCACCGTCAACCGAACCCTGGTCACTAACTTTTCCACTGTCCTCGGATGACCAAACCTCTAGTTCAAAATGATCCCGAGTGACCAAATAGCTAGAACCAGCAACCCAAACCAAGCATCGGGCGCTCGAACCTATGAAGGTTGGCAAATCGCCTTGGCTTCAGCCTACTAATCGTTGCCCACGATCAACCAAACCCAAAAAATCACTTTTACTCTTTGTGAGTGTTTGGGCGACCAACCCTAGGTGTCGGGCGACCGAATTTCTCGAGTTGGGTTTATTTCCAGCGCCTAAACATGCTTAATTTTTAATTAAACATTTTTAAAAATATCGAGCGTGTCCCTAATGGTCATATTCTCTTGAAAATCTATATATACCCCCCTCATTACTCCAGATTAGCAACTTTGATTAACTCCAAAACTCTCTATAATATCTTGTTAATCAAAGTTTCCCTAAACTTATTTTATTACAAAAATCGTTCCTTTGGGGCAAATAATTTTTATACACTCCAAAATCTCTTTAATTCTTTCGTTAAAATATTTTTAAGAGAGTATTTTATTTGGGCATTTATTTTAGAATTTATTGCAAAAACATTTTCTAAACTCAAATCCTAACTTCTCCAAACAAGTTTTATTAAAAATCTTTGTTGGAGAAAATTTTTGTAGCACTTGATCTTTGAGGTTCTTAATTTGTTTTACCTCACATCAAAGATCATTGTTTGCAAAATGTCTTTGAAAGCAAAACCCTTTGTTCTACTGATTTGTATTGAAAAAATATTTTTGAGACATTCATTTGGGTTTAAATCTTTGTTGTACATATCCTATACATTATTTTTCAAAGGTTGAAAATATGTTTTTGAAAAAAGTACCCTTACTCTACTGAGCACATTTCATTTTATTAAAAAGCACATTTCATATCATTAGAGAATGCATTTGTTTGAACTTTATTGTGTACATCTCCTCTTATATTAAGAAGCATGTTTATATGTACGAAAAATAGTTTTCATGTATCAGCTGGGTTTAGCCCGAAAATTGAACTGGGAAGTCTCAACCCCATAAGATCGGTTGGGTTCAGCCTAGAATTGAACTAAGGAGTCTTAGCCCCGTAAGTGAGACCGGTTGTGTTCAATCCGTAATTAAACTGGAGAGTCTTCGCCTCGTAAGGGAGACAAGTTGGGCCCAACCTTGAAATTGAACTGGAGTTTACCTTACCCCATAAGAAGAGGTTGTAAACGGCTTTTGCTCCATCCATTTAAGTGAGTAGGGATAGTGAAATCCTTAGGGGGGTATGCCTAAAGCAGGGGCGTAGGCTGGTTTGGCCGAACCTCAATAACAAATATTATGTATCTCTCTCAATCTCATTTAATTACTGCACTTTAAATCTGCATATGTGTATGTTTGTTTATTTATAGTTCTAATTATTTGCATGCATACTTTTCTTTAAATAAAATATGTTGCACGTGTATGTTCACACGCATAGCTTAATCATTTTACAAACACGCTGTAATATCAAATGACATATGATCTGTGGTGAATCAGCAAATGTTTAAAGTAGTTAAAAAGTTTTAAAACTCAATTCACCCTTCTATTGGGATCACACCATTTCCAACATATAGTTAACTTGCTAAATGGAGACTAAGTTTTAGAGTCTTATGGCAAGTTTGGTTATGAAGAACAACTTTTTTTTTTTTATCTTAAATTTTTGTGAGGAAAGATAGCTTACTTTCAAATTCTCTAAAGTTTATTTTAAAAATATTAGAAGTAAATAATTTGTTTAATTGTAGAGAACATTTTTTATATTTCATTTCTATATTGGCAAATAATTATAGAAAAGACAACTTGTTTTCAAGTTTCCAAAATTCATATAAAAATTAGAAATTTATGAAAAAGTAAAAAACCATTTTCAACTTTCTTATAAATATTTTTAAAAAATAGAAAATAAGGTGGAATTTTCATACTTGTTTTAAAATTTGAACAGGAAAATTTACAAGTAGTACGAAAACTTTTTGTTGTTTTTCATTTTTTTTTTATATATATACAAATGGCTGCAAAATCAAAAAAATAGTTTTTTTTATATTTGTTTAAAAAAATTAAAAATTAAAATTGTTTTGTATAACTAAATGGACCTTTAAAATTTGTTTCTTATCTAAAAATAGAAAAAGAATGAAATTATTTTTTATAATTTTATATATTTACCAATTCACCTAGAACAATATTCTATTTTCAAAATATTATACTTGACTTACTGATTTTTTCAACTTAATTTATCAAGTTGATGTCATTCTCTAAATTCAACTAACCACAATTGAATTAAAAAGGTAAATTTATCATCTTATTAAGGATAAAATATATTTTTCATATGGACTTAACAAATAACTTATGAGAGGTTCTTTTGTTAATAATAAAATTAAATCTTATTAAAATTTTGATTATTTTTAGAAATTTGGGGGGGGGGGGGTGAAGTATTATATTTAAAAAAAAATTAAAGAGTGTCATTGAATTTTATACCATTGATATTATAATCTATATTTCAACACTAGCTGCAATGAGTATTCAAATGAAGAGTCTTATATGCAATCATTTTCAATTTTTCTTTTATAGTTGAATGAGGAAGTGCTTTAGGCATGCAATCATAAAATATGTGAAGATTGAAAAAGAAGTTATATGGGATAGCTAATTATAAGAGTTACTACATTATGGATTGTAATATTGAGTGACTAAGAATAAATAAATCAAAAAGTAAAAATTATAAAAAGTGACAATGCTAAGATGAATATGTATTATGATTTAAAAATGATACTTTAGAGAATGAACATATCCATGATAAATTAGACAAAACAAATATAGAATATAATTTAAAGAAAATGGTTAATAAGAAATGAAAGCTTACAACATAGAACAAATGATATATCTCTAAAAAGGGTAGACTAGTTGTTATTATTATTAGTGAAAGTTACAAGAAAACTAAAATACTAGAATCAAAATCATGAATAAAGATCATAATTTTTGGAATGTATTATCCTGAATCGCATGAAATAGTGAAAGATTATTCACTTAATCAATCTCTTTTGATCCAAATTAAGTCTTGATTATTGTTATTAGTTATATGTCAATGCATTTTTTTATAATTATTTTAAAATTTTGTTTATAAAAAGATAATAACATATAGTAGCACATTAACTCATCAAAGAAAATCAAACATGTTGAAAGGAAATAGTTGTGCATATAAAATAAACGATATGACAAAATACTTGTGGACTCCAAAAATATTGGTTTTGTATTAGTCATTGTCGTAATATGTGGCTCATATATTGAGTGGAACGCATGTATGAAGAGAAAACATAGTTGAAAACAAAGTTGTTGGCCATGTAGGTGGAAACCGTCGACGATTTTGCTAGGTGTAGAAGAAACAGTCGACTGTTCTTGTCTTATTACATCGACTGTTTGGTCTCAGTTTTAAATTGTCGACGGTATGACTGAAACCGTTGATGGTTTAGCTCGGTTATTGAACGTTGGTTTTCAAATTTTGAATTGGTAAGTCGTATAGGTTGGATTTTGGAGGGAAAACATCTGGTAGAATTATATATACATGTTGTATGATGTAACTCAATGTATTTTGGACACAAGATAGTGAAAATTCATTGTTGTTTGTTCTCGTGGATGTAGGTATTGTCAAACCACCTAATTTTTCGAGTCATTATTTTATTGTTTTCACATAATCTGCGTGATTGTGTTTTCTGTATATTTCACTATTTGTTGCTACGTTGTAAGATCATTTGCTTCTACCATGCATTCATTTGCACAACAAATTGGAATCAGAGCATTTGATTATAATGGCTTCTGGAATTTCTTCTACAAAGTTTGGTGTTGTTAAGTTGGATGGAACGAGAAACTTTGGACTCTAGCAAAAAATGATTAAGGTTCTGTTAGTACAACAAGATATGGTGAAGGTATTATACGGAGGTCAACCGAAAGGCATGGATGAAGCAAGTTGGAATGAATTGGAAGCAAAGGTTGTGTCAACTAGCAGGATTTTTCTGGCTAATGATGTATTGTATCACGTCATGGATGAGGAATCTCCGACGAAATTTTGGCAGAAACTGGAAATCTAGTATATGTCCAAGTCTTTATCGAACAAGTTGTTTGTTAAGCAAAGATTGTATTGGCTTAAGATGATAGAGGGTTCGAATTTGAACTAATACATCAATGTATTCAATCAAATAATCAATGATTTGATGTGGGTTGATGTGAAGTTCGAAGAGGAAGAAAAGGTATTGATACTATTGAATTCCTTAACTATGTCTCATATGTATGAAAATTTGGTTACTACTCTAACATGGGGAAAAGAAACATTGGATTTGGAAGAGGTAACAAGCGCTCTGTTGGGTTTTCATCAGAGGAAGAAAGTATGCGATCAAATTTCACAAGGTGAAGGGCTTGTGGTAAAGGGTAACCGGGAACGTGGGAGAAGTAAGTTCTAAAGCAAATCGAGTAATTATAAATCTCGATCGCAGTTTGGGAAGAAGAAGGACATAAGGTGTTTTAAGTGTGGAAAAGTTGGATGCATAAAATTGGAATGTCAGAAGTGGAAGAAGGGGAATGTAGAAAATCAAAAGAGTTCGCCAAAATCTACGAATGTAGTAGAAGAAGGAGATTTAGGGAGTAGTGATGGTGATATGCTTTCTATTTCATCGGGTTTAGAATGACTTATGGATTCTTTGATCCTAGATTTGGGATGTTCTTATCATATGACACCAAATAAAAATTGGTTCAACACCTATAAGTTAGTAAATTCTAGTTCTGTTCTAATGGGAAATAATGCTTCATGCAAAATTATTGGAATATGGAATATCAAAATTAAAATATATGATGGTGTTGTGAGAACAATATGTGATGTAAACATGTATGGGATCTACGAAAGAATTTGATTTCATTGGGTACTGATTGTAACGGGTTTAGTTACAAGTCTGAAAGTGGGATAATGAAGGTGTGTAAATGCGTCTTGATGGTGATGAAGGGACGAAAGTTAGCAGGAAATATCGATGCACTACTGAGTACCACAAATGTAGGTAGAGTTGTAGATGTTGATTTTGAGTTAGATAATACTATTTTATTAAAACAGCCACACACAAGACTGAGGGTGTTCTTAACTACATTTATTCAGTTGTTTGGGGATTTGTGAGGTTAGCATCAGGAGTTGGACATATGTACTTTGTGAGTTTATCACGAAAGGTTTTGGTGTACTTCATATGGCACAAGTTAAATATGTTTGTCAGGTTTAACTTGTGGCTGAGGTGGAAAACTAGACTGAGAGAAAAATCCCCAGGTTAGACAATAGAACTGAGTACACTAGTGTTCAAGGAGTTTTGTAAGCAGCATGGCATAAGGAGACACTTCACAGTACGCAGGACACCACAACAAAATAGTGTGGCTAGGTGTCTCAGGTTGTATACAGGGCTTGCAAGGAATTTCTTGGTAAAGTCAGTGAGTATGGCATATTTCATGATTAACTGATCACCAAAGGTATCACTAGATGGTAAAGTTGTAGGGGAGGTGTGGACAGGTAATGCGGTAGACTACTCTAGTTTGAGAGTATTTGGATGTCCAGCCCTACACGTTTCTAATGAGGTGAGATATAAGATTGATACAGAGTCTAGATGGTACATCTAGATTAAAAATCTGCTCTGATTAACTTGCTCAGAGTCAAAGCTAGGACCCTGTGGTGGTGTCCAATCGTTAATTTGACTAAAGATTTGAGAGAAATTGAAGAGAGAGAGAGAGAGAGAGAGTGGGTTTACCTTATCCCAGGAGTAGTGCCTACGACGCCCTGATCACAAATCCACTCCTATTAAAATGTTAGTAGCTGAGAATGAAACCCAGTGGTGTTTTCTATTCTTCAATCGGCCGAGAATCGGAGAAAGAATTGAAGAGGGAGAAAGTGTGAGGCGTGAGGAGAGAGTGTAGAGAGAGAGCGTGAATGGGGGGGGGTCTCTGGTGCTTCAAACTAAACTTTCTGTCACATTTCCAACTGGAAGCTTCTTTAAGCTTCCTGTTACCAACCCCCCCTTTTTTTATATTATAATAACATTATATTATATTCTTTATATATATATATATATATATATATATATATATATAACCATCATATTACTTGATTTAATTAATCCAATTTAATAATGTTTAGTTAAATAATTAATTAATTATTAATCTTAATTAATTTTAATTTTTTTTCAGGTTACTACACATGCATTTTAAATATTGGTGGAAATGACTTCCCAGTTGACTTATTAACATGGATATTGTGGATTATGATGTAATCCTATGAGTCATGTGGTTATCTATTTATCATACACTTAGTTGATTATTTCCAAAAAAAAGTATTACTCAGATATCCAAATGGAGTGACAGTTTTCTTCCAACTAACAAGCTCTCATGTTTAGTATCTTGAGTGCTTATGAAAGGATGGAATTTGCACACATGTTTGGGGTTGTAACAGCAATGAAAGAATATACACAAGTTAATGAAACTCAAACTTCTTTACCCATAGGTGATGAATTTCTAGATATTTTTTTAGATGATTTATCGGGGCTGCCTCCAAAAGGAGATTGAATTTAATATTGATTTGGTGCTAGGAATAGAACCTATATCGACTGCTTTATATAGAATGACATTAGCTGAACTAACGCAACCTAGAGTGCAACTAGAAGATCTCCTTGACAAGGAATTTATTTGATCTAGTGTACTACCATGGGTTGACCCTGTGTTATTTGCTAAAAATATAATGGGTCCTTGAGGCTATGCATTGATTATTGGAAGTTGAATTGGGTTACATTAAGAATTGGTATCGACTTCCAAGAATTGGTGGACTATTTGATCAATTGGCAAAATTCCAAAATTTTCGAAGATTGGCTTACAATCAAATTATCACCAATTGAGATTTGGGAATTAAACATCCCAAAAACAAAATTTAGTATACAGTATGATCACTACAAGTTCCTTGTGTTACCATTTAAGGTTACTAATGCACCTTGCATTTTCATGGATTTGATGAATCAAACTATTCAACCATACTTGGATCAATTTATTATAGTTTTATAGATGATTTTTGATATATTTAAAGACTCAAGAAGAGCATGAACAACATTAGTGATTAACTTTACAAACATTATGAGAGCATCAGTTATATGCTAAATGGGAGATATGAGTTCTGGAAAACTAGTGCGAAATTTTTGGGGCATGTCATAATCAAAGAATGGTTATCTATTGATTCTTCTATGGTTGATGTTGCATTGAGTTTGGAAACTCCTAAAAATGTGGCTTAAATTCATAACTTCTTGGGTTTGGCAGGGTATTATCGCAGGTTTGTACGGAATCTTTCTAGAATGTCTGTGCCACTAATTGAGTTGACAAGGAAAGGAAAGAAATTTGTGTGGAATGTGAATGAGAGTTTCAATAATTAAAACATCGATTAACAATAGTTCCAACAGTGACTCTTCCAAACAATGAGGGTCGTTATGTTGAATTTATAGACGCTTCCTTGAATGGATTGGGATGTGTATTGATGCAAAAGGAAAAGGTGATTGCTTATGGATCATGACACGTAAAGCCTCACAAGTGCAATTATCCAACCCATGACTTGGAATTAGTTGCTATTACGTTTGCATTAAAAATATAGCGTTCATACTTATATGGAAACAAACTTAAACTGTATTCGGACGATAAAAGCCTTAAATACCTCTTTATTCAGAAGGAATTTTATTTTGAAGTTAGAGGATGATAAGAGGATTTTATTCAAGTTATATGTAACAAATTTTAAGGACAAAATTTTTATAAGGAATGGAGAATGTAGTGATCCTAAAAAAAATAATAAATAAATAAATAAATAATTAATTAATTAATTATAGTTATTAATTAAATAATATAATATAATATCATAATATTATAATTTATTTATATATATATATATATATATATATATATATATGCAAACTGAAGCTTCCTAAAGAAGCTTCAAGATTTCATAATTCCAAATGTCATAACCCCCCCAGAACCAAATTTCTCATCTCTCTCATCCTCTCTCCGTCTCTCTCTCTCTCTCTAAGATTTCTCTACTGTTTTTCAGCCGAATCGAAAAACAAACACCATATCCAGGTCCCAGCTTCACTCCTGAACATTTTAATCGGAGTGGATTCGTTGTTGGGACATCGTAGGTACCACTCTAGAGTTAAGATAAAGGGAATAGATTATGCCAGGTTTATTTTTAAAATATCCCCGATTAAATTTGAGTACGTGAATTTAATTAGATTTGTGTTATTTAAAATATGTCTGATTTAAATGGAGTATATGAAATTAATTATACCTATGTTTAGATTTTATTTTAAAAATATGTTTGAGTTAAATTAAACTGCAGGGATTTGATTATATCAAATTTTTGGGAATATTTTGGAATAATATATATGTTTTTCTGAGTATTCAGGCATATGAAAATGAAAATTTTGAATTTACTGTTTGTTTTGGGAAAAACTGGGTATTTGAGTTTAAGTAAAATCCTAGAGATGATTATACCATTATTTCTCAGTAGAAAAATATAATTATCCTAGGCAGATTATTAGATGATTATACTATTATTTTTTAGTAAAAGAATATAGTCATCCTAGGTAGATTATTATGTTATGAATTATCACTCAAATTGTGTGGCATGAGCAATGAATATGTTACAGCATACCTGTTAGAATATTTTATGAAAATATACAGCAAAGTATAGTTTTACACAGAATTATGATATGATAGATTTTTATAGAGTTATAAAATACTAGTTCAGATGACTTTATACCGAATTTAGTTCAGATGGCTTTATGTCGAATTCAGTTCAAACGGCTTTATGTCGAATTCAGTTCAAACGGCTTTATGCCAAATTCAGTTCAGACAGCTTATGCTAAGATATGATATAACAGATTTTATACAGAATTGTGAATATGTCAGATTTTATACAGACTTTTGAAAATGAGATCATGTTACGGTTTTATTTTATAAATTGCATTATATGGTATTAAAACCTTGATGGACTAATTATATTCAGAGCATGGTACCCTAGCTAGTCAGATCAATCAATGTCACCACACTACTTAGATAGAGTGTTAGTGTATGGATTGTCAATTGTGCCTAGAGAAGAATGGAGTACCCTCTTGGCAGTCCAGGCCAGGCTGGGTAGGCTAATTGTACTTACAGACGCGTTATGTTTGGCTTAACGTGGTAAGCCAGCCATTCCTAAGTCCCGCCCACAGGCAGCACAACTCGATCATATGGGGTTATTACATGATACTATATGATTGTCCATCCAGGGAAAATCCTTTATGTATACAAATATCAGATGATTTATCTACACTGAGAAACTTATTACTTTAAGTATGTTTATGAAGAGTATGTATTTTCAATATATATATATATATATATATATATATGTGTGTGTGTGTGTGTGTGTGTGTGTGTGTGTGTGTGTGTAGGTGTAAGTACAGATTTACATGATATTATTAGTTAAATCTAATTATTTGAAATATATATTCATGCTACACCATAACTCATGTTGCCACACACTGATGATAATCTATTCCATCTTACTAAGAGGTGTCTCATCCCATGATTGTCCAATATTTTTCAGATGTTGTATAGAGTATAACAGTGATTAGAGTAGCGCAATGAAGTGTGGGTGGGATAGAGGTTTTATTTAGAATAAATACTTATTAAATTATGTTTTTGATGTATTTAGAATTTTAGGGGTGTTAATTGTGATATTGGAAATGCTATTATCATATTAGGATAATTAGTACTCTGGTAATTTGTATTTGAGGTCTTTCGCTATATGAAAATATTATTACATGTGGTATTAGAGTAGTGGAATTTTTGGGTCGTCACAATATGACCTCCATGTGTCCTTTCATAACCTATATTATCATTTTCAATGTACCCATTCAAAACCAGCTCATATAAGTATCTTTTCAAGTGTTGGTATCCCTTGAATAATACTATCCATTCTTTCTGAAATTGTCTTTTAAGATTTTCTGCTAAACCTATTTGGGGAGCATGCACACTAATAACATTTACTATCACTAGGCTTAGAGCTATCTTCATTTTTATGATTTTATTCATATTCTTTTAGCATCTACTAAATTATCTTTTTCCACTATTTAATGGAATTTAAGCTTTAGCTGGTCGTGACTAAGAAACTATCGATTTTGCCTAGTGGACCGAGAATGTTCGCCTTATTAATTTATTTGATATATTACTTGAGGCTCATATAGCCCATGTTGGATTATTCGTATTCTGGGTCGGAGCAATGAACTTTTTTGAAGTGACTCATTTAGTGTGACAACTTGTTTAATTTTCATTTTTTTTTAGAAAAACCAATATAATAAATCCAACAGATCATAATCATCCTGAACCTGTGGATACCAGGGATATAACAAAAACACAAAACAGAAGTCTATGCAGCAGGAAACATAAAATCATAATAACCCATAATACCCTATACAATATCATCCATCACAATATCAGAGTTGTTATATCCTCTGTATATACATATATATACCACCCAAAAGAGTCCTAGGGTCTTTCCCACAAAATCCAACTGACCCTATCACAAAATACATACCCTTCAAAAGGGCAAATCGGCCATAACTATCACAGCGGAGCTTTACCTGCTCTTCTCTCAGGGGCTCCTAAAAAGTTCATGAAATTTAGGGGTGAGACAGCTCTCAGTAAGGGAAATAAACTAATATTAGTGTGTGGCAACGTGAGTATTTATGTGTTATACATATAATCATATACATAAATGTATCCAGTAAAACTGTATGTATCATATTTGGGAAAAACATGTATACTCATTTCAAAGCAGAACATAATGAATTTCAACAAGCATAATTTATCCCATATCATAACAATAATACGAAAACAACCCTGGTAGGTTAGCTGACTGTTGTCACGTATTACCCCCACATGACTAGGTTGTATGGCCTGAAGGTGGGACTTGACAATGGTTGGCCGACCACTGTTAAGTCAAAAGTACAGTCTATAAGTCCGATGGGTCTGCCAGACCTAATCGTACACCAAGGGCACTCACACTCCTTAAAACCACATCGACCATCCAACCTCACGCCACTTCGTACAGCAGCGTTGACACAATATCATGATCATGATGACCATAGACACATAGCAGCGGTACCGTGCAAGTATTAGCCTAAACCAAGCCAATCAGGTTTTGATAACATATAACATATATTGAAACTGTAATACATGGATATTTCATATTATCAATTGCCAAATCTTTATCATCACATCATTTTGCATATTTATACATTTCATAAAGTCATCGGCCCATACGCCGATATTTCATATTTTACCATAGCTCGGCCTGTACACCGGCAAACATATCCATAGCATGGCCCGTACGCCAGCAAATCATATCAATAGTACGGCCCGTATGCGGCAAATTATATCAATAGCATAGCCCGTAAGCTGACAAACATATCCATAGCACGGCCCGTACGCCAGCAAATCATATCAATAGCATGTATCATTATCATGTTCCCAGAAAACTGTATTTTATCATAAATTCTACTCATGCCACACAAAATGGGTTTTTCATATATTCAGAGTATCTCATCAATTTCAATAGTATTTTCCCAACATATTACATATTTATATATATACATTTCTCTGAAATCAAATTCTATAAATTATACTTATACTTTCATAAAATATCTAACTTAGTTTATCCCCTTACCTGATTCTTGAAAAGCCCTTAAGATACTCAGTCCCGCACCCGTAGGATTTCCCACTCAACACCCTGAAAATCACATCCCCCAGAATTAAAGTTCTATATTTCTACGCGTACTACGCTTTCTACAACTGTCAAGAAAACAAATACTGAGTAGAAAGTCTTACCCTGGATTTGGGATGGTTTCCAACTCAGCCCCATCGACGATCTTCCCCGGTAAACTTGGAGAGAACTTTGCTAGGAGCATCGTGGTGGCTTCAGATCATCGAACCGGTGAGAATCTGGCCCGAGATCGTAGAGAGAAGGTAGGAGGGGCGTAGAGGAGAGAGAGAAGTGATTTGCGCAGGTTTTCGGCTTAAAAAATGAATTTTACCCCTACTTATACACTGGCCTTCGTCGACGAGCCACGTCACCTCATCGACGAGGTCATGAAGAAGACTCATCGACGAACTCTCTCCTTGTCGACAAAATTCAGAGACCCAGAACCCTCTCTCAGTATTTTCTCATCAATGAAACTTGTTTTCGTCAATGAGGTCCTCTTGTACCCTCGTCGACGAATCCCCTGTGTTCATTGACGAGGACCTGCTAAATTATCTTAAGTCTTTACATCCCAAAGTGTAATGTCGTCGAAGAACGCAATCGACTGCCTCTTTATGTTCATATTTCCATATCCCTCCCCCCTTTATTATTTAAATACCAATATTTCTCCCGGGTCACTACATTTAGTATCGAAGAAGCCATGAACATGGATTAATTTTACTTCCCCACCTAGCTACTCTTGGTTGGGGGTAGGTCTTGGTGGAGTAGTTATAGACACTTTTCTTTACTTTGTATCAGGGGTACTTCCCTTGATTTCTTTTGCATCCTGTTTTTATGGTTTTTTTTTTTTTTTGTATTGTATCAAAATTGAAATCCTAATTTCTCAAATTCTCCTTCATTCTCCCCTACCTATTTGTCTTTAGATCATGAATTTTTGGAATCCATATTATGCAAGGAGACATTGCTTTTTCTAATTTGAATTCAACGGTGATATAAAATCAGTCTATTTTCGACACCATATCCATAGTTAGCGCATTCATCGTAGTTGGCAGCTCCAGTTCCGTATCAAGGTCATTATCATCAATATCGATATCATTAATAAGAAAACCTTTAGATTTGTTATCCAAGAACTTCTTGGAGGTAAATTAAGTTAATTCTCCTTTTAATCATTATATCTACTATCTCTATATATACTTTTTCCCATAAGTGTCCTCATATTCTAAGTTGCTAATCTAGTCCTAGTTTCATGTGTTAACTCTTAGCCCTCTCCCATCTAGACTAACTTGGTCTATTGCACTTTTGTCCATTTCTCACTACACCTTGGTGGTATAAATGCTAAGCATTGCTTAAACGCTCAAGTGAATATGTAGAGACCCGAAAAATATTTTAAAAAAAATGTTTTTGGCTAAAAGAGGACAAAACCGGTGTCGGTTTTTTGGATTGAATAGAAAATCATCGACGGTTATGTGTTTTTACCGCGGATCGATAACGGGTTAAACAGTAAAATTTGGGCCAGTTAAAGAGAAAACCGATGACGGTTTTTTGGAGGCCTGAGAAAATCGGCGACGATTTTCTGCACAGAGGAAATAAAAAGAAAGTCTTGCAAGCATTTTCAAAGGAAATAAAAATTTCTTCTTTCTTCTCTCCAAAACCCTACGGTTTCTCCCTCCATTTTCTTTGATTCTCGCTCCATTAAGGTTCGTTTTGATGATCCGGAACCACCCCGAGGTTCGTAGGATCATTCTCTGCAAAGTGGCCAGAGTGGATCGTTGAGTTGGGATTTTGGGACACCGTCCCAAAATTAGGGTAAGTAGGGTATTTTAAGTTTTATTACTAATTGGGAGTATATAGGGCCTAGGGAATAATAAAATAGTTTTTTTTTTTTAGATTTAAGTTGGTAAACTTGGGTTTTTGAATTAAGGTTCGGGTGAGTGTCACAAACATCATTTAGGATCTTTGCGGGCGTAATTTAAGAAACCAGGTAAGGGGAATTAATCATAACAATCTTTTATTAATTTTAAACCAGTTAAATTTGGGTATACAAAAATTATATATATTTAGGTATGATTTATTTGAACAGTTAGGCATTTAGAAAATAATAGTTTTTGATAAATTATATATATTTAGGTATGATTTATTTGAACAATTAGGCATTTAGAAAATGATGATTTTTGATATATAATATATATAGGATAAAATTGTGTGGTAGGAATACAACTTTCATAATTTAACTGGCTGTTGTGAATGTTGATTGGTAGTAAATACTGACTGCTTGTGAATATCAGTTGGTTAAGGAAACAATTTATTTATGAATATGGATTGGTTGTGAATACTGGCTAATTGTGATTATTGTGATTGTTAAAATTAATAAAAACTTTATTAATCTTTTTTGTATGAATAAAATTGTACAAGGCCATCCTTTTATAAGGGAAGGAGGCAGACTACGAGGGTATTTTAGGGAGATATACAAGGGAGTTACGCTAACATCCCCCCTCAAACTCAAGGTGGTATCAAAGATGTCATATGGAGTTTGCATACTAAAGCACGATAACGACCAAGTGGATGAGCTTTCGTGAAGATATAAGCCAACTGTTCAGTTGAAGGAACTGACAAGAGGCGAAGTGTCCCGTCTTGAAGATGATGGCGTACAAAATGACAGTCGATCTCGATATGTTTGGTGCGTTCATGAAAGACATCGTTGTGAGTGATCTGGACAGCACTATGATTATCACAATAAAGCGGAGTGCTCGAGGGTTGAGGAACTCCCATATCTTGGAGAAGCCAACGAAGCCAAAGAAGCTCAGAAGTAGTATCAGCGAGGGCCCGATACTCAGCCTCAGTGCTAGAGCAAGCAACAATAGTCTGCTTTTTGCTCCACCTAGAGATAAAAGAGTCACCAAGTAAAAAAAGAAAATTAGTGGTAGACCAACGATCAATAGGGTCCTCTGTCCAATCAGCATCTGAATAAACTTGTAAAGTCAAGGATGAGTGAGAGAAAAAAAAAGGCCATGAAATAAGGTGCCCTTCACATATCGTAAGATGCGAAGAACAGTTGCATAGTGAATGAAACAAGAAGCCAACATAAACTAGCTAACAAGATGCACCGCATAGGCAATGTCTGGTCTAGTGACAGTGAGATAATTCAAGCTCCCAACAAGTTGTCGATAATGAGTGGCATCGGGAAGGAGCCCCCTATCAGTAGGACGGAGTTTGATGTTGGGCTTCGGCGGACTATCAGTTATCTTGCAATTGGTGAGACCAGCACGTGTGAGAAGATTAGAGACATATTTTGGCTTGGGTCAAGGAGTAGCCATCAGAGGTAGGGGACACTTCTAAGCCAGGAAGCAGCGAAGAGAATCGAGGTCTTTTATCTCGAACTGCTGACACAGAAATTGCTTAAGCTCATGAATACCAGAATTATCATCATCAGTAATGATCATATCGTCAACATAAATTAGTAGAAGAGTGATGCCAGTAGCAGTGTGACAAGTAAAAAGGGCTGAATCATAGGGGCTAGAAGCAAACCCAAGCTGGACAATAGTTAGCTGAACTTGGCAAACCAAGCACGATGAGCTTGCTTAAGCCCATATAAAGCACGGCGGAGATGACATACTTGACCAGGAGAATGAGGATACTCAGGAGGGGGCTGCATATATACCTCCTCAGCCAAATCACCATGTAAGAAGGCATTCTTGACATCCATCTGAAATAAAGGCCATTGTCGAGTAGAGGCAACAGCTAAAAAGGAGCGAACAGAGGTAATACAAGCAACAAGGGCAACTGTCTCCTTATAATCAATGCCATATTCCTGAGAAAATCCCTTTGCCACTAAACGAGCTTTATGTCGTACTTTAGAACCATCAAAGTTTGTTGTCCGTTTATACACCCATTTGTTCCTAATTACAGTCTTACCAAGGGGCAAGTCAATCAAGTCCTAAGTATGACTTTTGTGAAATTCATCAAGTTCTTCAAGCATAGCTTGCTACCAAATAGGAATAAAACAAGCTTCGCAATAATTGTGAGGCTCGTGAAAGGATTCAAGAGTAGAAAAACAGTGATAGTCAATAAAATAGGTAGGAGGTGCCCTTACCCGACTAGAACGACGGACATCCAAATCAGTGGACTCAGGTGGAGTGGAAGCGACGCCAGGATCATCAGACGGTCCAGGTGCGGGAGCGGCAGATGCAGAGGGATCACCTAATGAGCTAGCATGACCTGCTTTAGAAGAGAAAGCGTGAGAGGAATCGATGGCAGGATCAGTGAAAATGGAGGAGTATGAGGAACAATTGGAAGAAAATGGAGTGATACTAGCAAACATTTTGTGTTCCCAAAACTGAACATACCAAGAGACTCGAAGACGCTTGGCTATAGGGTCATAGCACCAATAACCCTTGTGTTCAATGCCATAACCAATAAAGCAACAGAGACAAGAGTGAGGTCCAAGTTTTGTATGTTCATAAGGTGGAAGCAAAACAAAGCAAGCACAACTAAAAACTTTAAGAAGAGAATAATCAGGTACCTTTCCATAGAGAGCCTCATATGGTGATTTATTGTAAAGAGTAGGAGTTGGAACCCGATTAATAGTGTAAACAGCGGTAAGAGTAGCTTCACCCCAAAAGGATTCAAGGAGGGATGTAGAGAAGAGTTGAGAGCGAATAGTGTCAAGAATGTGACGATGCTTACGTTCGGCACGACCATTCTGTTGGGAGGTGGATGGACAGGATCGATAGGATAAGGTGTCGGCCTCTCAAAGTTCTTCAATGAAAGGGGTAGAAGTATATTCTAGGGTATTATCGGATCGAAAGACTTTAATGGTGCGAGCAAACTGAGTTTTAATCATTTGCTTAAAGTCACGAAAAGCATTAAGTAACCCAGTGCGATCATGCAAAAGATAAATCCATGTATACTGAGAGTAATCATTGATAAAAATGACAAAGTAACGAGACCTGCTCTTAGTAAGGACAGGAGCAGGTCCCCAAATATTATAATGAACCAAATCAAAAGGTGCAGAAGACAAAGAAGTACTTTCATTAAAAGGTAAAGCTTTCTGTTTCCCACAAGTTGACAAGGCATACAATCAAAATGTTCAAATTTAACATTTCCTAAACAACCACTAGAAGCTAAAGACTGAACACGAGACAACGAGGCAAGACCGAGACGAGAATGCCAAACACTGGAAGACACTGCAGTAGAAAGAGACGAAGGAGAACACGAATAAGGAAAATGCAGAGATATGAGCTCGAAAAGGCAACCAACTTTACGCCCGGTCCTAACAAGCTGGTTTGTCTTTGGATCCTGCACATCACAACTTTTGTGAGAAAAGGTTAAGATCAAACCACATTCAATAAGTTGACCAACAGAAAGGAGATTAAGAGACAAGTTAGGCACAACATATGTGTCAAGCACGGAAAAAGTAGGAGTAGAAATATGACCAAGATGACTAACAGACATATGTGAACCATCAGCAATATAAATTAAGGGAACAAGATTTAAAGACTGCATATGTGTCACTAAAGAGAAATCAGAGGTCATATGATTGCAACAAGAAGAATCAATAAACCAAGGTGTTGAGGTACTTGTGGAGACTGATAAGGCAGTAGAAGTGCGGGATAGAACCAAGGTGATAATTGCCTCAAGGTCAGCTGTGAAAAGAGACGACAAAGGAGGTGCAAAAATTGAGGAGCTGGTGGAAACAACAACAACAAGCTTGGAAGAGTAAGAGGCCTTAGCCTTAAGAGCATCCCTAGCATCCTTGGCCTTCTTCTTAGGACAATAAAAAATACGGTGATCGTCTTCCTTACAATAGTGGCACTAGCCATGGAAACTACACGATTTAGAAGATGCAACAGCTGCAGCAGGAGTAACCGAAGTAGAGGAACTAGACGGAGCAGTAGCTAAAACCATATCTGCAGAATAAGCCCAACGAGTTTGTTGGCATGTCTCCTCAGAAATGAGCTCCGCAAGAGCAACCTCAAGTGTAAGAAGAGGAGAGCGATGTAACAAAGAAGCTCGAGTATTCTCAAATTCATCCCGGATATGCATCGTAAAGTATATAAACTAACGACGATCTCGATATGCGGCAAAAAGTTTAATCGACTACTCATCAGAAAAAGCAGGGTCAACTTGAGAAAGCTGATCTCAAAGGCCACTAACCTGAGCATGAAACTTGGCAATAGATTGTCCAGGTTCCTAACGCATCTGGGAAAGCCTAGTTTCCAACTAAAACTCGAGAGCAACATCACTACCACAGTTGTAGCGTTTGGCCACAAAATCCCAAGCAAGCTTGGCATTACGAAATTTAGGAAGTAGACTCTGAATAGTAGGAACACGTGTATTAATAAACCAGGAAAGGATCTTACAGTGTATACTTTCCCATTCATCAAGAGCCTCATCAAACTCTTCTGTTGATTGCGTGTCAGTTTTCGGGGGTTTTTGTTTTGTTCTAGTGACAAGAACGCCATAATCTTTGACCAATCAAAAAAACTGACATTTTTTGGGCCCAAGCATTATAGTTGGAGCCATTCAAAACAATCTCTATAGGGCGGGCAACATCAGTGAAAGATGCCATAAAGAAAAAATGGATAATACTGACCGATGTAGAGTAAATAGAAATTTAACGGAATCTGAGAGATGAAAATTGGTGCTTCGCCAGAGAAAGAAGACGGCCAAAGAAGGTTATCTATATCCTGCATGTGGTGGCCAAAGAAAGATGCATGGACAATAGAAAAAAATTTAAGCACAGTAAAAAAGAAAAAATCAAGTCTCAGAATGAATTCCCAAATGCCTGTATCAATCCAATCTAGTATCAGATTTCAGAAATTATATCTCTGAATGGGTTATTCTCTGTCTGCTTCCAGAGAATAAAGGGAAGCCGGATGGAAGCCTACGATGCACCGGGAGCAGTGTATGGGGAATTCGGGTGGAAGCCGGAGCTCGACGTCATCGGTGGTGGTTGTGGCTTCGCGGCATTGTATACAGAGGGAGGGAAGGGGTAGGGTAAACCTGCATATGCTACGAGGACGGCCTTGAGGACTCCTCTCCCTCTATGTTGGCACGACGACTTCAAGCAAGTCGTCTTCTTTGGGACCGGAGATTGACGGGGGGAGCTCGAGGAGGAAGACGGTGACTAAGGAGCTCCAGAAGATTGAGCGTGAAACAACGCTAGACGTTTCTCTCTTATGCGCTGAACCAATGAAGACTTGAGAGACTCAGAGAGATAACGTACTGAGAGTTTGATACTGAGAGACCAAAGACGAGAGTGAGACTGTGAGATGAGAGTAGGACTGAGCGACCAGAGACGAGATCACGAGAGAGACGTTGAGGCCGAGAGGCGAGAGTCTCGCTGGAGATGATGACGATGACATCATCAGAAACGGCAGCCAAGCGGGGGAAGGATGGGACCAGAGGGATTTCGATCGGCGATGGCAAGGAAAGGTGTTCAGAAATAGTGGGCAGTGGCAAGGTGGTTTAAGAAAAAGAAACTAGGTTTAGAAGGTTCTGATACCATATTAAAATTAATAAAAACTTTATTAATCTTTTTTGTATGAATAAAACTGTACAAGGCCATCCTTTTATAGAGGAAGGAGGCAGACTACAAGGGTAATTTAGGGAGATATACAAGGGAGAAATGCTAACAGTGATAAATAATGTGATGTGTGTGAATGGGTCATTTTGTGTGGTTATTCGTGTGTATCACAATATAACGTTGGCAGGCCTAAAGAGTTCGTTATATTGCCTATATATAATCACGATATACATTGGTAGGCCTGAGGAGTTTGTATATTGTCATTATATATTGGGGTAGAGCATTGGCAGGCCTGAGGAGGTTGTTCTACTAATATACTACGAGTAGGTCATGGGGATGGATACTGAGAATAGTGGTGTCTATATGAGCCACGTTATTTTCTATGTGGATGAAGGAGCCTGTGTGGGCCATGATATGTATCTTGTGTGGAAGTGAGTCTTCTGTGGACGGTGTCCTATGTGGATGTAAGTCTTGTGTGGGCAGTATTTCCTGTGTGGATATGAGTCCTGTGTGGATGATATCCTTTGTGGATGTGTGTGTCGCGACGTCCCGGGAGCGCGTGTGCCCCGGGCGGCGAAATTAGAAATCAATTTTATATTTTTATGGAAAAACATGGAATGTTGGAGTCGCCACTAACCTTTAGTGCGGTTAGAACACATGATTACTACCCCGTTAGGGGTAAAATCGGTCTACATTACCAGAGTTGGGGTCGGGAGTTCGGTTACGCGAGGGGAAGGTACAAGCACCCCCTACGCGCCCGTTCTTAAGAACGGTACCTAATTAATTTAAAATTATCCCTAAGTTAATCTAATAAATCTTTACATTACTCCTTTTTATGAATTTATAAATACATAGGAAAATAAATAAATATACACATATATTCCCTCAGAGCTTAGGGTACGTGATGCCCAAAGGCTAATACCCCTTGCAATTAAATCATAGGGATATAAAAACCAAAAAATATTTAATAACAAAAATGTAATAATACTAAAATAGTTACAAGTTAATACAAGTACTAAAAATAAATCAGTTGAATATACGTATGCTTCAAGTGAGAATAATGATAGTAATAATAATAGAGATAATTAATACAATAATAATATTAATAGTAATAATAGATAATACATTAATGATGATAATAATAATGGTAATAAATAATAGAAGTAACAAAGATAATATACGTATTTTGATAATATGATACTTACCTTATTATTAACACGCAGTTAAGGACATGCACATATATATAAACAATTAATTAAGGAAACAAATCAGTCTTAGGATTAAAATATGGAAACTAAGTAGCCCTAAGATTAATCTGTAAATATACAATAATATATATGGAAAACAATTAATAAAATTATGGTAACAAAATCAACCCTAACCAACAATGATAATACAATAAATCAGAATATGATATACAATGTTAAAAATATATAACAGTAATGCAATAATTTTAAATATGCAATAATATACAATATCAATAAACACAAATATATAATAAGGATAAAGCATCAAACAATTAAACATTAATGTGGACATCCTGAATAAATATACAAATAAAAATAAATATATTGTCATACAAACCCCCTAAATACATATACAAATAATAATAAAAAAAAATTACATATATAACAATGATGAAATATTAACAATAAAAATGCCCTAAATAAATATACAAAACATGAATACCTAAGCAATGCTTTTTACAAATAATAAACAACAATAATATCTAGTGATAATAACAAATGATACACAATAATGTTAACAATATGAAATAACAAACCCTAATAAAATAAGAACATATATATGACTAAAAAAACAATACAAAATAACAAATCGCAATATTACTTACATAATATAAGCATACATTTGATAATAACATGATAAGTAAAAAAAAAAACCATAATATTACTTATTTAATAAATATACAATTCAAAATTTTAAAAATTGAAACCAGCCTCAACAAATATAAAGGAAACCTACAAAAATGAGAAAACATTAATTAGTATCTACAGTAATTATTTCAAGAAATCTAAACAAATATCACTGCAATAAAATGAAATTATATACACAATATTTAGAATTTTAACGTATATACAATAGACGCCTAGATTTGAATATTAACTAAATACCACAATAAATAATATATTAATATACTAAAGTCTTAAACTTTGAATATTAAAAAAAACATGAAAAGAAACATAAAAGAAATACAAGTGCACGTGTGTGTGTGTGTGCAAATACAGCAGTGGCTTACCGTGGGTGTTGCCGGAGACGAAGGTGGCTTCGGGTGGTTGCAGCAGAGTTGCAGAGGGAGAGGCGCGTGAGGGAGCTGGGCGGTGACGGTGACCTGACGTGACGAATGGGTGAGGATGGAGAGCTGCTGCCGGGGTTGCAGAGGAGTTGGGGGTTGGTGACGATGTCGTGGAGTTCCGTTGCTGGTGCGGCACTGGTGTGACAGGGAACGGGAAGCCGTCGGAATTGATGGAGTCGTAGCAGGGTAGCGGGTATAGCAGCAGGGGGCTGCTGTTTGGAGGAACAGTTGGTGGAGGCTCTCGGGTTTGCTGGTTTTGGCGTGGCAGCAGGCTTCTGCAAGGAGCTATGGAGAAGACGGCTGGCCTGGTACAGGTTGCAGTGGTCTCGGGCTTGCAGGTTCGTCGGGGATGGGCGTGGCCGTCGGTGATGAAGATGATGACGGTAGTGTTGTGGAGAGAAGAAAGGTAAGGTTTTTTTTTTTGTTTTGGTTTCCGGCTGTGTTGTGACCGGAACAGCTGTGTGCGGCTGAGCTTTGAGAGGGCGCAGGGTTTCTTCTTTTTTTTTTTTTTTTGGTTTCTTTGGCCGTCCTCTTGTGCGCTGCCCTCCCCTCTTCTTATATAAAAAAAATTTGAAAAACCCTAAACATGTTTCCTTTTTGGATTTTATTTTTCTCTCTCTTTTTATTTTTTATTTTTTTTACTCTTATTCTTATGGTAATAATAAATATAGAAATAATAATAATAGTAATAATAATTATAGTAATAGCATCAATAAGGTAATAGTAATAAATAATAATAATAATAATACTAGTAAATAATAAATAATTATAGTAAAATAATAATAACAATAATATTAATAAAAATAAAATACTATTATTAAAAGTAATAAATAATAATAATAATAATGATAACATTACCAAAAGTAATAAAAACAATAGTAGTAATAATAATAAATAATAAAAATAATAATAGTAATAAATAAATAATATATCAAAAATAATAAAATAAATGAAAAATAAAGGTAATTATAGTAAAGTAAAAATAAACGTACTAGTAATAATAAATAAAAATGAATAATAATAATAATAATAATAATAATAATAATAATGATAATGAAAATACAAGTAAAGTACTAATAATATAGGAAAATAATACTAACAAAATAATAATAATAATAATACTAATAATAAAATAATAATAATAAGACTAACTAATAATAATAATAATAATAGTAATAATAATAAGGATAAATGAAAAAATAAAAATACTACTAATAATAATATAATAATAATAATAATAATAATAATAATAATAAGGTAAAATAATAATAATAAAATAATAATAATAATAGTAATAACAAAGATAAATAAATAAATAAAATAATAGTAAAGGTAAAAATACTAAAATAATGTCAATAATAATGAAAATAATAAATAATAATAATAATAAACAATATAAATAGAAATAAAAATAAAAGTAATAATGATAATACTAATGAAAAATAATAATAATAATAAATAAAATAATAGTAATAAAAAAATACTAATAATAATGATAATAAAAATTGAAAAAAATAAATAATAATAATAATAATAAAATAGAAGTAAAAATAAGTAATAATAATAATACTAATGAAAAATAATAATAATAATAGTAATAATAATAATAATGAAAATAAGAGGGGACCCATTGTTCTATTTGGCTAGGACAAAAATAGGGTGTCTACAGTGTGTATATATGGTTCTTAGTGAAATGGTTTATTATGGATGTGTGTGAACTTAATTACATAAATAATTATGATAAAGTAAAACTTTCTGCCCAAGGGCTTGCTGAGAAAGGCAAGTACCCTGGTAATTTTCAGTTTGAAACCAGAGTAGAGGGAGGTTATTTGTATGGGTGAGTAAACTTCCCTATTCTCAGAGACTTTGCCTATATACATAACCTGAGAGCTTACTAAGTAAGGTGAGTGCCCTAGTATTAGTGTTAGAGTAGAGGGGAGTTACTTGTATGGGCGGGTAATCTTCTCTATTCTCGTAAACTATCATTAAAAATAATTGTGTATGTGGGAGTTTGATCTGTTTGTGCTTCTTTTACTGACGATGAATATTAAATGATTATATTTTGTATATATGTATAAACTCTCTGCCACACACTATTATGATTTATTCTTCCTTACTGAGATGTGTCTCACCCTAACAAATGGTTATATTTTCAGGTCCATCAGGTGATCGAGCTTTGAGCTCCGGGTTGGGTAGTATTTTTGGTAAATTTTGGAGTGTTTGTAATAACAGTTTAATGTATAGTTATGTTTTTAAATACTGAAATATAATATAAACAGATGGATGCATTTGTTTTTGGGGTTTACAATAGACTCTGGTATTTAAATTGAGGTTGTTTATTTTAATTCCACTGCGTGATTATAGTTTATATATCATAAACAGGTGAAAGAAACACGTAACCTTCAGGCCCACTTGGCGGGTTCGGGGCGTTACAAAATATTTGGTAAAGATTTATGTTATAGAACCTTGACAAGTTTTACACTAACCGTTACCTACTTAATGCAATCCTACTCCTTTATCTAAACTTGGGATTAATTATGTGTACAAAGATAATTTGTATTACATAGGTGAAGTACAAGAATCAAGTTTCATGTGTTTTTTTAAATTTTGCAAACCTATTTCACGAAGACAAAAAAAGAAACGCAAAAACTAAAAACCAACACAACCCGTAAGCAATCTAAACTATAATAAAACTAATCTAAAGCTAAATAAGATCTACTAAAATCCTACTCTACATCCACTTCACAATTTTCTAAAGCACATCCTAAAACCAGATCTAAAAATCACACATACAATCACAACTGAACTTAAAATCTAAAGCATGCCATTTCAGCTTGTGAAACAAAGTTAGACTAAAATTAAAAAAAAAAAAAAAACTTTTGTATAATCCAAGAGTTGCAAAAAGGTTTTTGTCTTGAAATCCAAAAAAAAAAAAAAAGAGAGAAATTAAATACATATGTTAAACCTACAAATTTAAAAACAAAAAAACAAAAACAAAAACAAAAACAAAATTTACTCTACTTAACAAAAATTTAGAACAATTTGAGAAAAAAAAAATAGATCAAGAAAGGGTCAAGATCTCACCATTAGCCAAAAAAGAGACTGAAACAAAATCTGATCATGATTAATAAAAGAAATGCTTCAATTGAAAATCTTAGATAACCTTCACAAGAATCCAATTCAAAACCTTGATCTTGAGCAGAAGAGTCCTTGCGTTGACATACAAAACCTTCAATTTCAAGTAAAGTTGGATTATATAACATTGATGATGGTTTGATATGAAAGACAGTAGGCCCCTTTGACACCAAAATATTTGACATCAACAATGAAAAAATTCCACCCCAAAATTAATCAATCAAAAAATATGGAAAGCAATATGGGATTGCAAAAATTTTTCAATCAAAATTCAAGATTTTAGCAATGGAATTAGGGAATTGTTGTTGCTGATGCTTTCTAGTAAAGTCGATGTTGATGCTCCTAATAACAAATAAATAAATTTTATTTATTTGCAATGGTTGAAAATTTTAGAACATGGATTTAATTTGATAAATATTCTTAGTAGAATTGAATTGAAGTTTGAGAATTTGACTATTTTTCATATATTGTTTATATACAAGTCAAGTGTAATGGAAATATTTTTGAATGTTTGTCAATTTGTTGGGGTGGATCTAGGAGCAATAATAGCATACGAGTAAAATAAACAATCAAAAATTGGAACACCGGATTTACGTGGTTTGGCCGAATCAACCTACGTCCACAGAGCACACACAACTTTACTATAAGCTGGGAGAATTACAAGGAGGAGAAGGAGGCTACTGCCCTCAACTCAACTCTCTCTCTCTCTCTCTCTCTCTCTCTCTCTCTCTCTCTCTCTCTCATCAAATATTCACTTTGCCTGACACAACGCTCACAACTTCTGCTCACTTTCTGCACTATGTTCTGTGCACAACTCCACAAAACACCCTCTGCACTCACAATGTTTTTGCCACCCTACTCACAGCACATATTACACACACATATATAGGCATAGCTACAGAGGGTGGAAGTCAAAATAGGTGGCTTTATTTCAATGCAGGTGGGTCGGGTAGGCAATCGCCAGTCTCTAATGTCAAAGATTGCGGCTGGGTGGTGTGGCTGCCTGCTCCATTACGAGCCACACCCTAACGATCTCCACCTTGACAAGTATCAACTCCCAAGTCCACAGCTCCACCTTAATACGAACTCGATTGAGGCAAATCTTCATAACTTGGTTCAAACGTCTGAACCATGCAAAGAGCACCACCTTCTTCATTGGCAAACTAAACTTGTTTGTCCATTCTTGATGACGTGCAGCTGTCATCATATGATGTCAAACCACCAACCATTGTGGTTCCCATCAAATGATACAACCCACAAAACTCCTTCTTGGTAAAAATCATTGAGTCACGTCGAGTCACCTCCATAGCCCCACCTACGATTGAGATTTAACAACCCTTAGAATCCAACCAACTAAGGGAGATCAAATTTCTTCACATCTTTGGAACGAAGTTTACACCATCCAAAATACGGACCGCTCCAACAGGCGTCTTCAGCTTCACAGATCCAATCCCTCTGACATCGCATGAAGACCCATCACCGAGTGATACCGTATGACGAACTTCTTTGAAAGAATGGAAAAAATCTTTCTTAAAACAAACATACACTGAACTCCCAGAGTCCAAAACCCATCCATCATGGTTTGGATTGCTGTGAGCATTCATGTTCTTTCCCATCAATTTTTGACACTCCTTTTTCGTATAACCGTACTTCTTGCAATATTAACACTGCACATTATTTTGATTGATTTATCAATGTAAGCTGCTTACAAGGACCTCATCATTATCATGTCATGTGGCATGCTTTAATACATTAACACCATCTCGTGTCTTCTTTTCTTCTTCATACCATTTTCAATCTTCACAATCCATTTTGAAGTGGCCTTTTTTATCACACCAATAGCATACAACCTCGTTCGTATCTCGTCCTTTTGATTGTAAACGCCACTGTTTACCTCTAAGCTTTCGATCTTTGCTTCTTTCTTATAATAACCAAAAAAAAATTAGAATAATAATAATGGTCATTTAGTTAGTATCAAAACGAAAGTGTTTCTCTATTAGAATCCTTGATTCCATGCTTGATGCCTAAGAAAGACCTTTCGAGTACTCAAAGACCATTGCAGCTTAGTCGCTCCCTGGAGGTCGACCTGGTCAAAATGGAATTTCATAGGATAAAACAGGGTAGACACTGTTTGTATACGTTAATAAGTACATAAAATAATGTTTTGACTGACATAATTTGTAAAAATATATAATAAAATAATAATAATATAGGTATCCTATGCAGGGCCCACAAGACTGTGTGGGGCCCACATGAGTCACAAAATCATGTGGAGATTCACATGAGTCTCGAAACTGTATAGGGCTCATAAAATCGTATGAGGACTATTGGAGTTATGTAGGACTCACTTGGGTCTTAAAGTTGTGTGGGGCCCACAAGATCACGTGGGGCCCACATGAGTTTTCGAAATTTGAATTTAATTATTTTTCAAAAAAATAATAAATACATTTTTTTCTCTAATTAATTAATTATGTAAATTAATTATGAGAGTGTCGGCAAGCACTCCCATTTCCCCCACATGATCCTCATCCCCATCCCATATTCAATCCATACCTAGCCCATCCTATGTCCATTCTTTAATTTAAAAAAATTATAATTTCACCCCTCTCCCCACACTTTTACAAATTCCATTTTTTTCCCAAAATTTTCTTATAAATAGGAAGCTCTCAACTTTCATTTTTTACAAAAATTTTCAAAGAAAGAAAAGGATTAGTGAGTGAAAGAATTAATGGTGGAGAGAGAATTTTTGAGTAAGTTCTCACTCACCCACTCTTTTCGATCTCATTTCTTAGAAAAAGTTATTGTGTTCGTAGCACAAAGTAAAAGAAGAGATAAGTAAATTTGATTATGTTAGATTTTTATTTAAAATTTATACCCGAGTTTTTTTTTATAATTAAATTTCGATTATGTTAGTTAGTTTCATAAAATTTCCCTAAGTTTATTTTTACGCATATTTAATTATACCAGTTTTATTTTTAACATACTTGCATTTATTTTTGGGTTAAGAAATGTTCTAATCCACTTGGGTAATTTTCAGCATTTCTTTCTATTCAAAAATAAATAAATAAATATTTTTAACACAAAAATTGTGTAACATGAGTTTATTTTTACGTTGCATGTTTCATGAAAATATAAATAAAGATGAGATTTTCACGATATATTTTAAATTGCATAAATTATAATAAGATGATTTTAAAACCCCTTATGACAATAAAAGTTCAAAGTTACAGATGTTCGGTACCGCAGCTTAAAGTTTAAACGAATTAGAGTGCATCCACACTGTTTATAGAGTGGTTATTTTTGTTAGTGGATTTCTCCTGAGTGCACACCTGGTTCCAGACCAAAACTTAATAAGGAAAATCTCACTTAATGTTACATACGTTGATTTAGTTTGGTCAGCCAGCCAGCTAAGTCCAGTCTTCGGACCGCACAATCCAGTCATGGGGGTATACATGACTTACGGCTAACAGACCTAAGGGTGGTTTTTACAATATATGTTTATATATATTTAATTACGTGTACAAAGTTATTGATGATTTGAAGAAAAAATATAAGTTTACATGAAAAGGGTCATTCTTGTGCTTAAATGACGATCTAAAGAAAACGTATAAGAAAAGTATATGTATGTATATCATTAAATATTTTTATAGTTTTAAAGTTAAAAGTTTAATTTAATAGTCACAGTATATGGTTATTAAATTTTACTATTATAGTTGATGGTAAAAGTTTTATGCAGAAATTTTTAAATTTACATTTATTTTAGAAGCAGTTTTGAAGTTATAGTATTAAATATTATTTTACAAAATTTTTAAAAATCTCATTTTGATCACATACTAATAATAATCTTATTTACTTATTGAGTGTCATCTCACCCCAATCATATTTTTACATTTCAAATAACTCTGAAGGACATATCAGAAATCAGGCATAGCAAGCATGCGGGTGGGAATAGAATAGAAAAATAAAGCTTGATTAGAATTATTAGTATGATGCCAGATATTTATACTTATGTAATTTTTCTTCTTGTGAAATAAATGATTGTAATATGGATAATTAGCGCTCTGGTTTAATAATAATTGAGTTTATTTACTTCCGCTGTAAATCAATGGTAAAAAGTAAATATCCCAGACCCTTCAGGGTTGGGGTATTACATTTCTTGTCTATCACGATTAGCCACCAAAGCCTGCTCACGAGAAGTCACAACTGACTTTTTTAGCGTCTCGGAATCTTAAAGTGATGCCAGCACATCATTCAACTTCAAGGTATCATTCCCCACGAGTAATGCAGTTACCAGACCATCAAATGAAGCTCGTAGAGACGACAAAAGTAGAAATGCCTTATCCTCTTCATCAATTTTCATGCCGAGACTCAATAACCGGGTCAAAATATTGTTGAAATCATTTTTGTGATAAAAAAGACTACCTCCCCCATTCATTCGAAGTTGATAGAATTTCTTCTTCAGAAACAACTTATTAGTAAGGGACTTCAACATATACCTTTTCTTCAATTTCTTCTAGTGCTCCATCGGTGAAGTTTCGTCTAACACAGAATATTTGACTTCATTTGAAACACATAAATGAATGGTATTGACTGTTTTCATTTCCTTTTCTACCCAATCGTCATTTTTGATATCATTTGGCTTCTTCTCAATTTGCGGCTTGATCAAGCCTTGTTGAACCAAATTATCCTTCATTGTGCTCTGCCACAAGCTAAAGTTGTTCCACCCATCAAACTTCTCCACCTTAAATTTTGAAATGCCAACACCTACCATTCTGCTTTGAATCCAACAAAATGGATAGCACATTTGGATTCGAGACGGCCGAAAATCTTAGAAATGGTTCAAGTCGTGATCTAAAATGGTTCCGAAAGGTCTGATCAAACTTCTGGTCAAAGAGGTCAAACTCTGGTCAACTTTCCGTTAAACATAACAGAATATTCCCTCTATTAACAGAATATTTTGATGCCGTTACATAACGCCATCTGTTGAAATGGACCATGTAGGGCCCACTTGCTGATATGTCGTGTGGTGCCCACTATAGGTCCCAACTACTGACGTGGCTCTGGTCACTGTTGCTGACAGGACGCCACATGGTGTGACACGGTTGGCTGACGGGTGCTGACGTGGCGCTAACACAGACGCTGACGAGCCATAAACTGAGCGTTTCCGTGGCATTGAAGTGGTCGTCTTCAACCTTTAGACACTCGCCGGGCGATCGCCGTCACGTGGGAGCATGTGAGGACACTTGCCAATCACCGGATGGCACGTAAGGGCACATGGGGCGTGTGGCAACGTTGTTCTAGCTATACGTGGCATGTGCAAGCGCGTGTGGCCTCGTTTGAGCTCCTTTCGAGCTCCGGTTACCACCGTTGGCTTCGTTTCGATGAGAGGAACGCGATAGTGGCCTCAAAATGCAGTTTTGAGATACTCGGCAGAGGCTTCGAACTGGTGATTTTTCTCCGATCTGGAAAATTTACTCCATCCTCGCTCCAATACCAATTGTTGGGGTGGATCTAGGAGCAATAATCACATATGAGCAAAATAAACAACCAAAAATTGGAACACCAAATTTACGTGGTTTGGCCGAATTGACCTACGTTCACGGAACACACACAAATTCACTATAAATTGGGAGAATTACAAAGAGGAGAAGGAGGCTACTGCCCTCAACTCAACTCTCTCTTTCTCAACAAAGATTCACTTTGCCTCACACAACGGTCACAACTTCTGCTCACTCTCTGCACTCTGTTCTGCGCACAACTCCACACAACACCCTCTGCACTCACAATGTTTTTGCCACCCTACTCACAACATAGATTACACACACATATATAGGCATAGCTGCAGAGGGTGGAAGTCAAATTAGGTGGCTTAATTTCAATGCAGGTTGGCTGAGTAGGCAGCCGTCGGTCTCCAACATCAACGATTGCAGCTAGGTGGTGCGGCTGCCTACTCCATTACGAGCCAAACCCTAACAAAATTTGCATCTTGAATCAAACCTTCACATAGATATCTTGTGTACATTCTTATCTAAAGAAAAATATTCTCCCAAGGTTGACATTTGATTCTTAGGGTTGAATTTTGAAATGTCATTTTATGAAAATATTTTTGACCTTTTATGAAATACCATAACCATAGAGTCTCAAGTTCCTTTGATTAAGAGGAAAGAACCCAAGGTATTGCTCATTTAATTCATCTCTTGTTCTTTAGAAACCTGATGAAGATTCTATTCATCACAAGAAAAACATTGCCCTTGGGTTTGGGAGCATAGATATCAAAACTTGAATTTATACTCTCAAATACTTTTTATAAAAAAATATACAAGTGATGTGACATTTCTAGATTTATTAAAATTTATCGTATTATAAAAAATTAACAAATTTCAACAAATAATAGAATGCTTTTGATAAATAGTAAAACTCTGAGTCAATACATAGGGGACATTTGATAAAATTTAGCATCTAGCGTCGAATGCTAAATGTTAAATCTGCAGCCTATTTTCTTAATACAACTAAAACCTATCTTCAAATATGAATGTTGAATTATTTCAAGCACAAAAAAACATGCAAGAAATTACAAGTCTGAAGAATTTACAAACTCATCATTCCTTTTCAGGGCCGACTCTTCACAATATGGGGCCCTAGGCGAATGATTTAATTAGGAGTCCTTAATATTTTGTTTAATTTTTATTTTTATTTAAAATTAATTTTTCTAACTTTTTGAGATGCAAAATCACTAATTAAAGTTTTATATTCAAGATTTTCAAGTATTTCTTTTATATTCACTAATTAAAATATGTTCTTCACTAATTTCGTAACTTTTAAGCTTAGTACCAAGATTTTTCCAATCTTTACACCCTTCATTAGTTAGTTGTTGGTTATTTAATATTTGGCCAAATAACTTACAACAAAAACAAAATATTTTATCTAAATCTTTAGAATATATAAGCCATTTTCTATCATGTTTCTCTCCATTTGATAATTTTTGAATATAATATATATTTGAAAAATGTCTTGAATTTTCATCTTTTGGAAAAATTAAATCATTATCCCTAATAGGACCTTTTTCAACTAATAAATTTCATAATTTGGTATCTATATTTTCCCAATATTTTGGATCATAAATATTATCATCATTATTTATTTTTTCTTCTTCTATATTTTTAAAATGTTTTTCAAAAGAAATATCATTAGTTAGCACTTCTTATATATCAATGTTATCTTTATCACTATTATTATTATTATTATTATTATTTTCTATCATCATATTAGATTCTAATTCCATCTCTAGAATTGATTGCTCGTTTCTTGGAGGATTTTCATCTTGCTCATTTATATTTTGTTTAGAACTAGAAATAAATTTATCAAGAGCTCCCTTTTGAGATAACACTTATTCTTCTATTTTCTTTTTCTTTCTTCATTTTTTATATCCGGATTCATATTTTCTCGTTGACATAATTAAATTTCAAAATTAACACTAACTATAAATTGACAAACTATGTAAACAAATAAAAATAAATTTAATAAATCTATAAAAATAATAGATTGAAACAATATAACCTGATTATTATTATTATTGCAAATCGATTGACAAGCAAGGCTTTAGAGATATTCGATTCTTGCCAGATACAATGCTCTAACCTCAAAGCTTCCAAAATTTAAGAAAAATAGAAAAAAATTCAGAGTGAAAATAATAGAAAAATAATGCACAAACACTGAAATCAAAATTAGGGTTTATGAAAATTATAGAGAGTCGGAGACCCGAAGATGATGAGCACAAGAGCCGGAGCAAAAATCATAGAGAGATCGAGAGATGAGAGTAAGAGAGAGAGTGTGAGAGATGGAGAGATTTTTTTAGAGAGGCAGAGAGAAAGAGATGAGAGTAATAGAGAGTTAGATACATAATAGATGTTGTCAATTTCAACTTTCAAGAGTTGTGCCAAACAGTTATAAGACATTGAGACTTGAAAAAAAAAATAGAATTTGAAAACTAAGGCGTAGTCCCAAAAGGGGGGGTTGAATTGAGTTATTAAAATTCCTTTTAAAACTTTTTATGAATTCTTTAACTTAATTTAATTCTTTCAACGAATTCTTGATTTCTTGTTGATTTAACAATCACACAACAAAAGCTTAATTCTTTTTATACAATCCACAACATAATTAAACAATCAATTAACCACACCAAACTTTAAAACCAATCGATCAAATCCACAAAATATTCAATCAAGATATGCTATGCAATTCTTTTAGCTTTTCCAAGAATTCAAGATGTTTAGTTTGTTTGCAGCCCTATAGTGAATGAAAGTTTGAATCAAGCCCTCTATTTATGAAATTTGTTTCTTAATTTTATATTTAACAAAACATCCACACTCTTCTCAAATTTCAGAATTCAAATAAACATTTAGCTAATAGGTTTTGGGTTATTAAACAATTAACGTACACCCTTATGGTTTCTGCAAAATATTGATTAACCAACATACTTCCTTTCGATTTCCGCAAGTCCAAAAACAAATTACACTTCAGCTTTATTTGAAATCCAATTCACACAGTTTTTAAGATTAATGAATTTAAAACATCTATGCAGTTTATATGTGCTGAAAATAAAGAGAGTAAGGAAAAGAGAGTGACAGCGGAATTTTTACGAGGTTCAGCTTATCCCCAGCCTACGTCCTCATCTTTGGCAAACCACCAAAGGATTCCACTATATCAGTTCCTTTGCCAGGCGAAATAATACCGTTACACACTCCTTCAGTAGGTTAGAGCTCGCCTCTTCAAGTGATATCCCCTCACTCGATCACTCCTTCAATTAGGCTAGAGCAGCATCTCTCTAAGTGATCTGCCACGCTTAGCCAACGATCCAACAATCCTGGAATTGTCAAAAACACTGCAAGAATACAAAATGATAGCTGCGTACAAGAACACTCATTTAAAGAGCAGATTTGTACAAATTCAGAACTATATACTTCAAAGTAATTCAAAATATGAAATTCAGATTAAAGCTCAAAGAGTATATCACCAAATAGTTCTTTCAATGGATGAAAGAATTAGAATTGTAGCACGAGATTAGAGATTGAAAGTCAGCAAAGCCTCAGCAAATTTTGTGCAAGTTGAGAGTGAGAGAGCCCTTGAGAGTTTGAGAACAATTGAGAGAGTTTGAATGCTGAATTTGATTCTTGGTGTATGAATTAATTGATATTGGGTGTATTTATAGAGTTAGAAAAGCATTTAACTTGATCCTCAAGTTTACTTGGAGTAGTGTCCAAGTTTTGAACAGGTTTGAGCCCCAAGTAATAGACTTTTCAAAAATATGTTTGTTATAAAATTTAAATTCTACCGTGTGGCAGTAGCCTGAGGGGTTCTCGTCAATCGCCTGTCAATGAATTACATAGCTAAAATACACAGGCAGTAAGGTGGCAGTTGCTTGTCACCTTGGGGTCAAGCGCCTGTCATTGAATAACCCAGTTTTTAAAAAAAAGGCAGAATGGTGACATTAGCCTGATGAAACCTGATCAGGCTTCTCATTTTGCATTGTCAGACACTTGTCAAGACCCAGACAGTAGCCTGACAGCTTTCTGTTTGTATATTTTAAAAACTTTTAAAGTGGCAGCCTACTGACCATGTTCAGTCAGGCGCTTGTCAAGTAAAAATTCTAGCTTTTAAAATATTGTTATTTTCTCTCTTTTCTTATCTATTCTTGAAATGTTAATTTGTTTTCTTTGAAAAATATGTTCCAAGATTTTAAAAATTAGAGTCTCTAGGTCTCTTCATTCCTAATGAGCTTCAAAATGAAATTTCATAATTTGAAAATACTCGAAATACTTACAATACATCTCCTATTGACTCTCTTCATTTATTTGATTTTTTTTTTTTTGTTGCTGAGCTTCAATAATCCTTTGAGCTTTCATTCTTGAAGCTTTTTCTTTAATATCAATGCTCTCATGATCTTCAAGTTTTATCATTGAATTCATGCTTTGAGTAATCCATGCACTAAGCTTCATTTGATTTTCTTTCTTTGGAATACAAGCTTTGTGAGCACTTGATCTTATGTTGTCATAGTTGAGTCCTGAAATGACATTACTTAACTAAATATGTTAAGTTCCACTTGTTTGTTAGCATTAAAACAGGATGTTAAGTCTTATAAGGCCAACAATCTCCCTCTTCTTGATGATGACAAATAAGGAGAAAAAATTGGAGTAAGCCTTAAAAAGACTCCTCCTTACAATAATCATCATCTTAATAATATTTATAATATCAATATCTATCTCAAAAACTCTTTTACAATCATACTCATCACTTTATTCAAGTACAAGGTTACATTATTCAATATCACTCATCACATTATTCAAGATCAAGTTTATCAATCAATATCAAATACTTCTCCTTTTATGTTAATGCTCAATTTTTGCTCAAAACTTCTCCCCCTTTTGACATCAATCAAAAAGAGTAAAAAAAAAAAATGATTAAGTTCAAATAAAATCACATTTTCAGCATATCATCAAACATGCATATCAAACATATGTACACACTCAATTTATTATTTTCCAATATAGCATGTGTAGTGTGTTTTAATAGTCATGCATATGTGTTGTAACATCTTTACTAACAACATTTTCCCCTTTGACATTATTCAAGATACTAATTGTTGAATTCATGATCCCAATTGAACTTTTGAATTGTGATACCAAGTAAAACATTAAAGAATAGTACCATTTGAAATTTGAAAATTATGTTACTAATTAAAAAATTCATTAATTCATGATATCAATTTGAAAATAAGGAAAAAATCACAATATAAGCAACAAGTCATAACACTCCCCCTGAATTTAAAACATTCAGATTTGTCATTAATTATACTTTTAAGTTTACCATCTTATGCTTCAAATATTGATTTATATCATGTATGTGCTCATGGATACTAATATCAATTACCATGTCAATATCATCAATATCTACATGCTCATGGATACAATTATGCTAGTCATGCTCAAATTCCAATTGAACTTTTTAAATTGTGAAATCAATTGAACTTTTAAATTGTGATACCAATTAAAGTATTCATGGATACCAGTATACTTTATAAATACCAAAGCTAATATTAAATCATGTGTAGCTCATGGATATCATATCAAAATTTCATGCTTCAAAATCAAGCTCAATAATTTTATGCTCAAGTTTTCAATATATAGTGAGCCACAAACCATCAATATAAGTCAAGTCATGATTATACACATGTCTTTGGTATTTTCAACATTTTAGCATAGAAGAATATCTGCATATCATGTAAACTGAGAGCATATCATTATCATTTGCATTGTACTACAACATTGCTTAATTTGCTCTCATTCTCAAATATCTTTTCAAAAAAAAAAAAAGTTCGAACTTTCTTTGATTTCATATGAGTTTCCAAGCTTCATATATCTTAATATTTTCTAATTTAAGGCTTGTATGAATTATTCATTAGTTTCATTAGTTTCAATAAGATCAGCATTTATAAGCTTGAAAAGTTTTTATCCTTATTTTCTATTTCAATTTTGTTCAATATCCTTGTATGATTTTCCATAGACTTGTTATAAATTGAAATTGAATGATTTTGTCATAGTATTTCATCTTAGTACCCATACTTTCTTGGGTCCGGATTGTTAGAAAGTGATGTTTCTTTAATTCTCCAAACTTGTTTAATTTTCACACCTTTTCTCTTAAATGGACATTCAAACTTTATATGTCCCTTCTTCTTACATAGGTAGCATATGGTGTGAGTGTAAGCATTTGAAGAAGTGCTTGCATAGTCCTTAGAGGCTTTTGTAAAGTACCCCATATAGAGGTTTTTCTTCCTTGTATTTTCAATTCCATTAAATCCTATGCCTTCTTTGTTTAAGGACATTCTTTGTGATCCAATCATTTTCTCAAAATTTTCTTTTCCTTTTGTAAAATTGTAAATGATTTTGGCTTGATACTCAATTTCTTTCTTAAGATTATTGATTTCTGATTTTTGTTTATTTTTACCCTTTTCTTGTATTTTTACTTGGTCTTGAGACATCTTGCTAATTTTATTCTCTAGTTTAGAAATATATGTGTCTTTCTCATTTTCCATAAAGGATATGGATCTCAAGTCTTCTACTTCCTTCATCAACTTTTCTTTTTTGTTCTCTAATTTCTTGATTTTCAAGTCTTTTTCTTTTTCAACAAGATTTATAGATTCTAACTCTTTTATCATTACTTCATTCTTATTTTTTATTTTCTTTATTTTTGAATTTTTTCATTTGCAGCAAGTTTAAGAGATTTTAACTCTTTCATTACTCCTTCATTCTTGTTTTTCAATGATGTGTATCGTTTAGTCACATTAACTCACATCTTATGCACTTTGAATAAATCATTTTGAAGTTCTTTATAAGATGACATGCTCTCATCATTGGATTCATTAGATGAATCACTACTATAACCATTAACCGATTTGGATGAGGAACTTTGTTCTTCATCATCATCTCATGCCATAAAGCAAGTGTAGGCAACTTCTTGGTCACTTGATTCACATTCCAAACTACTTGTACTCAAATTATCGCAAGTGGTGACTTTCATTGCCTTTTTCTTTTTGGAATCTTCTTAAGTAGTGGACATTCCGGTTTTATATGTCTAGCTTTGTTGCAATTATAACATGTAGGAATCTTATTTCTTGATTTCTTCTTGCTAATTTATTCTTCTTCTTCATCATCTGATTCAGATTTTGATTTTATTGTAAATTTATTCTTCCTTCTAAAAATTTTAGCAAGTTTCTTGGATATGTAGGCTAATTCCTGTTCATTCATCTCTTCTTCATCATCACTAAAGCTTTTATTTGTTGTTTTAAAAGCTATGGATTCTTGAGCTTTAGTTTTTCCACTTCTTTCATTCATAGTCATTTCGTATGTGAGGAGAGAACCTATGAGTTCATCTAGGAAAGTGATTTTAAGATTTCTTCCTTCAGTTATTGTTGTGGCTTTTGGTTCCTATATTGGTGACATCCCTCTAAGAATTTTTCGAATCATTTCATACGTTGAATATGTTTTTCCTAAGGCATTGAGGGAGTTTATAATATAAGTGAACCTAGTATACATAGTAGTGATTGATTCATCCAGATTCATTTTGAAAGCTTCATATTCACTAGTTAGTATGTCAATTTTATTGTCTCTAACATCTACCATTCCTTCATAAGTCACCTATAATTTATCTCATATTTCCTTGGCTGTTTTGCAGGCCAAGACTCTATTGAATTTATTAATATCCAGAGCATAATACAAAGCATTGATAGCACTTGAGTTTACTTGTAGCATTTTGTGATCTATTTCAGTTATGTCATTTTTCTCCTTAGGAATTTGTTTTCCATCTACTAGTTTGGTAGGAATTAGATCACCATCCGTGACAACCTCCCAAACTCTCCAATTCATAGTTTGAAGGTAAATTCTCATCTTTTGTTTCCAAAATGTGTAATTTAAACCACAAAGAATGGGTAGCCTAGTTGACGATTGACCCTCTCCAAAGGGAACTATGCCTATGTGAGCCATTAAGATATTTATATAACTACTTGTTAGGATTTGTTATAACCCTCTCTGATACCAATTGAAAACTAAGGTGCAGTCCTAAGATGGGGGGTAAATTGGGTTATTAAAATTTCTTTTAAAACTTTTTATGAATTCTTTAACTTAATTTAATTCTTTCAACGAATTCTTGATTTCTTATTGATTTAGCAATCACACAACAAAAACTTAATTTTTTTATACAATCCACAACACAATTAAACAATCAATCAACCACACCAAACTATAAAACCAATCAATTAAATCCACAAAATATTCAATCAAGATATGCTATGCAATTCTTTTAGCTTTTCCGAAAATGCAAGATGTTTAATTTGTGTACAGCCCTATAGTGAATGAAAGTTTGAATCAAGCATTGTATTTATGAAATTTGTTTCTCAATTTGATATTCAACAAAACATTCATACTCTTCCCAAAATTCAAAATTCAAATAAACCTTTAGTTAATAGGTTTTGGGTTGTTAACCAATCAACATACTCCCTTACAGTTTTCGCAAAATATTAATTAACCAACGTACTTCCTTTTGGTTTTCACAAGCCCAAAAACAAATTACACTTCAGCTTTATTTGAAATCCAATTCACGTAGTTTTTAAGATTAATGAATTTAAAAAATCTATGTAGTTTATATGTGCTGAAAATAAAAAGAGTAAGGGAAAGAGAGTGACATCGAGATTTTTACGAGGTTCAACTTATCCCTAACCTACGTCCTCGCCTTTGGCAAACCACCAAAGGATTCCACTATATTAATTCCTTTGCTGGGTGGAACAACACCGTTACACACTCCTTCAGTAGGCTAGAGCCCGCCTCACCAAGTGATATCCCCTCACTCGGTCACTCTTTCAATTAGACTAGAGTAGCACCTCTCTAAGCAATCCCCCATGCTTAGTCAACGATCTAACAATCTTGGAATCGTCAAAAATACTACAAGAATACAAAATGATAGTTGCGTACAAGAACACTCACTTAAATAGTAGATTAGTACAAATTCAGAATTATATACTTCAAAGTAATTCAAAATATGAAATTCAGATTAAAGCTCAAAGAGTGTATCACCAAATAGTTCTTTCAATGGATGAAAGAATTAGAATTGTAGCACAAGATTAGAGATTGAAAGTCAGCAAAGCCTCGACAAATTTCGTGCAAGTTGAAAGTGAGAGAGCCCTTGAGAGTTTGAGAACAATTGAGAGAGTTTGAATGCCGAATTTCATTCTTGGTGTAAGAACTAATTGATCTTGGGTGTATTTATAGAGTTAGAAAAGCATTTAACTTGATCCCCAAGTTTACTTGGAGTAGTGTCCAAGTTTTGAACATGTTTGAGCCCCAAGTAAATGACTTTTCAAAAATATGTCTGTTATAAATTTAAAATTTTGCCGCGTGGTAGTAACCTGAGGGGTTTTCGTCAGTCGCCTATCAATGAATTACATAGCTAAAATACACAGGCAAAAGGGTGGCAGTCCCCTGTCACCTTGGGATCAGACGTCTGTCATTGTAACCCAGTTTTTAAAAAAGAGGCAGAAGAGTGACAGTAGCATGATGAAACCTGGTCAGACTTCTCATTTTGCATCGTCAAGCGTCTGTCAAGACCCAGATAGTAGCTTGACAGCATTCTGTTTGTATATTTTAAAAGCTTTCAAAGTGGCAGCCTACTGACCATTTTCAGTCGGGCGCTTGTCAAGTAAAAATTATGGCTTTTAAAATATTGTTATTTTCTCTCTCTTTTCTTATCTATTCTTGGAATGTTAATTTGTTTTTTTTGAAAAATATGTTCCAAGATTTAAAAAATAAGAGTCTCTAGGTCTCTTCATTCCTAATGAGCTTCAAAATGAAATTTCATAATTTGAAAATACTCGAAGTACTTACAATACATCTCCTATTGACTCTCTTCATTTCTTTGATTTCTCTTTATTGTTGAGTTTCAATGATCCTTTGAACTTTCATTCTTGAAGTTTTTTCTTTAATATTAATACTCTCATGATCTTCAAGCTTTATCTTTGAATTCATGCTTTAAGTAATCAATGCACTAAGCTTCATTTGATTTTCTTTCTTTGGAATACAAGCTTTGCGAGCACTTCACCTTGCGTTGTCATAGTTGAGTCCTGAAATGACATTATTTAACCAAATATGTTAAGTTCCACTTGTTTGTTAGCATCAAAACAGGATGTTAAGTCTTGTTAGGCCAACACAATTAAATTACATTTACTTTATATTTTAAAATACAATTTCATTTTATTTGTTAGTTGGGAAGTCAATATATGAGAAGAGAACATTATAAATAATGTTAACATTATTACATTAAAAAAAAAAATTGGGGGCCCTAGGCAAACACCTCAACGGCCTTATGGTTAGGCTGGCCTTGCTCCTTTATAAACTTATCCTTCCTTTTTTTTTAATAAAAAAAATAAAGAAATAAATTCTTATTTGTTGTCAAAGAACATGCCAATCCTAGAAAAGCATTTACAACAATAAGAAGAAGAAGAAGAACACTTGCTTACTGCAAAAGTGAGGAGAGGACTCAATCTAATGACCAACCCAAATAATATTAAAAAAACAGAACATAAAAAAATAGGAAGTCAAACACATCGAAAATCTACAAGAAGAATACGAAGAAGAAGAAGAAGAAGAAAAAGAAGAAGAAGAAGCACCTGCTTGCAAAAGAGAGGAGAGGATCGACAGTTGTGCATGGGACTAGTGTTATACTCTACTGAAGATTGGTGTCTGGCGCTGCGTGAGTAGGATGGGCGTCGTGCAAGGAAAAGAGAGGAGGGTGTTCAAGGGTTTAGTGGATTTTGTGTTAATAAAATCAACATGTAGATCGAGTTGGGTTGACGCAAGTGATAACGACGACTTGTAATTTTGGTAACCCTAAAATTATGAGTTCGATTTCTCCTTGAGAATTTACCTCGATATATTGTTAGGAGTGTGTTAATGGACGGACGACTTTTACCTCCTGATTTGGTGCCGCACCATAGTCTCCGAAAAGGCGTGATAGTGACTAGAGTCGACATTATCAAATAATAAAAAAATAAAATAAAAAATAAAAACATGTAAGATGCTACTTCAATTTGATCTTATTTAAAACTTATCAATTCAGCGTAACTCGGAAGTGAGCCAATAGGGATTTTCCTCGGCTACGGGTAACCGTTTCTCTGTTACCTCTCAAACAGGTCAGCTAGCTAAGCTTACTTGAGATGGCGCATACGTAGCGTCTTCTTGCTCACTCTGTTTTGTCATTCGCTCGTTGTGGCTGAAGTTTCTGCGATGGCGTAGGGGCAGGGGAGGCGGAGGAGAAGAGAGAGAAAAACAACGGGGAGGGTGGCGCCACCACCGACGGCAGCGTCTGCGTCTCATGGAGGCCCTCACATCCCTCTCGTTCTCTCGTCTGTCTCTTTCCTCCCTGCGACGCTACCGATCGTCATTCCCCACCTCTCTCCCCCGCTTCTGCGCCACCAGAAACCCTAGAAAAACGCGAGCCTTAGTTTTTGCCTCTTCCGCCGCCTCTTTCGATGATGCAAATGATATTAATTCCAATGAAAAACCGCACTCTGCCGAGTCGTCCTCAAAGGTCATTTTTCACCTTAACTGCCTTCGATTTTGTCTTTTCAAACTTGTATTGCCTGTCAATTTGGTTTTATGGACTTGGATTTTGAATTAGGATTCTGTTTATTGAAGCTATTTAATGAAGGAACCGTGAATTTAGCATTCTGATTGAACTGGGAGTTGATGTTGATCGGAAGTGGTGATTTCTTTTTTCTTATAGTTTTACTATTTTTACTGAATTGGAACACTGTGTACATGGGAGGGTAGGCAGAGCAAACGAGCTCTTAGAGGGAAAAACAATAGAGTTGAAAAGAAAACATATTTTAATTATGCCTTCAAAATCTTTTTACATATGATAGTTCACTGTAGGAGGTAAAATAATATATATGTCCCTCAAAAAA
This sequence comes from Malania oleifera, assembly GCF_029873635.1. Taxonomy (NCBI): domain Eukaryota; kingdom Viridiplantae; phylum Streptophyta; class Magnoliopsida; order Santalales; family Ximeniaceae; genus Malania; species Malania oleifera. The sequence goes on from NC_080421.1 coordinate 22,265,941, forward strand.
AGAGACGCTAAAATATTTGATATGTGATTCATAATCGCCAGTTAGCATAAACAGACGCCAGCAGCTTATGTTTACAACTTTACATTGTAATGTTTAATGGCTTTCCTCTTTGATACCAAAGTGCTTTTTCACGAAGTACACAAGGGGATGAGATATGCCTTGATTTGGATAACTATTAAATGTGAATCATGAGTCCATTTTGACTCTTGATCTGCATACATGTAAACCAAACCTCCACTACATGGCTAAGAAATCTGTGTGATATTGAAGGAGAAACTCACAGCAATTTTGCTGTCTCACTTGTAATTGTTTCGTTTGCATCCAAGCAAACTTAGGCCAAACTTTTTACTCACAGAAAAGAAAGAAAATTACAAAGAATGAAAATAAGACATCCTCAATGAGAAGAACAATTACAATAAAGCTCTCCTTCAATCCCTTTGAAGATCATGCAACAAAATTCCCCAAAAAAAATCCCAAAGAGTGTGCCTAAAAGGAAGCTAGCAAAAAAATTATATTCCATAATAGATGGCTAGGAGTTGATTTGTAATTAAAAAATTCGAGCATTTCTTTTGATCTGCAAAGTCCAGAAAAGAGTGAACATGGCATGCTCCCACAAAACCATCACTTTCTTACTCCTAGCAAAACCCCACCAACAAAAAAGTAATGACAGTTTATGGCAACATCATTGCCTTATAAAAAATGGAGTAACAATTATCCCAAAGTTGCTTAGCCTCCCGCCAGTGGAGAAAAAGATGCTCACTAGTTTCACTAGACTTTGAATACATAAGGCATATATCTAGACTCATAGCTTTATAGGGCCTCCTTACATGCAACAAGCCATAGTATTAATCCTATTGAGAGCTAGAGTCCACTTGAATGCCCTGATCTTAAAAGGAACCTTAGCCTTTCAACTAGCGTTATTCAAGGGGAAAGAGTTAGAACTTGAGGTTTTCAGTGAATGATACTAGAAAGAATTCATAGTGAAATAAATTGAAGCATTCCGAATCCAAATCATCAAGTCATTACTCACTTGCATCAAGTCATTACTCACTTGAGGAACAAAAGAGTCCAAAGCCGTCAATAGAACAGTCAGCCCAACTACCTCTCTTTGATTGAGATTTTGAAAAAATGAAATTTTGAAGAAAGCACCCCCTTCCTCCAGCAAAGAATAGTAGGAACTAATTGGGGCATTATGAACCAAAAAGAAAACACTCTAAAAAGATGAGGAATACCATTCCTAGAATCCTATTCATTACCAATCATATGTCTCAACCACTAAGAAAAGGTATGGAAATTCTGGGAAATATATTTCCAAAGACTTGCACGATCAACAATCACGCTATGCTAAAGAGAATGATACTCTAGTGGGAAATGCTGCACCATTTTCCCAATTAGAGCATTGTTTTTGGACACCACATTATGAAGACCCAAACCCTCCCTTGTGTTTTGGTCTACAAACTCATTTCCACCTTAGCAGATGATCTCAGAAAATAATTATTTATATTTGTACTTCATAATCATTAGTAAATTATCATGATGCTAAATTTTAAACTAGCTCAGAATCTGAATTTGAAACTGGAGTGCCTGGTATTTCAGAAATCCATTCTCTTAAATCTGGTCCGAGAGATTGAACCATTGGACGTGAGCCTAATTCAGAAAGATGTTCCAGCTACCACGGTAGATGCCATGAAAAGGACTATCTCAGGCATGTTGGGTTTACTTCCTTCCGCTCAGTTTCAAGTTCTAATTGAGGCTTTGTGGGAACCTCTTTCCAAGTTGTTGGTTTCTTCAATGATGACTGGGTATGTTCATATCTATAATTTATGCTTTCATGAACTATTTGTTTGCCTATAGTATGGACTATGGAGGATAGGACAAGGAGAGTTTGAAGTTGTTTGGTTATTTGCTTTTTCTTCATATTTTGATCCTACAGAGTATTATTACTTGATGTCTCTAAATATCTTGTGGATCTATAAATGGCACACATTTCCTTGTGTTGCAGGTATACACTGTGGAATGCCGAATATCGGCATTGCCTCGAAAGGAACCTTGATACATATGATGGAAATGTCGAAAAGCAAACTTCAGAACATACTAAACCTGATGCGCCTGAGTTGTTGCGTGACAGTGCAAAAATAGTCAAAACCCCTGGAAAGAAAAAGTCATCATCCAACTTTGGGGAAATTCCTGAAATCCTGCGTGAGGGTATTGGTATCCATGGTTTTGAGGAAATGACCCCTGAAGCTCAGCAATATATTCTTCATTTGCATTCTCGTTTATCTTCTGTAAAAAAGGTATATAATATCATTTCACAGAATCTTCTTTGACAGGCCTACAAAGTTGATTTCTTTTTTATTGAATTGTTGAAATTCATGATTGGCTAACTGTGATTGATTGATAACGCCCTATATTGGACCTTGTTTGATAATTTAATTTAATGAAATCAAAATTTCTCCAGTCAATTTCCCTCCTGCCTGATCTAGTCAGATACCCCTATTTGTGTGGCATGATTGGTGTTCATTTAATGGAAACTGATGCAAATCTACTTGCAGAATTTTGTTGTTATGACTTGGTCATAGAGCTAATGCTAGTATGATGCCATTACACTGTCATTTCTTATAGATAAAGAAGGATATCTTCAGACAGAAATAAGAAAATCCAAAACAAAAGGAAACAACAAATAATAGCTAAAATCTAGCTAACAGCACCATCCACTCCGACTAGAAGTCTGAAAAGCTTATTCCTTTGAAGCGGCCAGAAGAAAAAGGCTCATAGAGAAACTATAATCCAGTTTATCCCAAAGCAGTTGCAAAGGCCGAGACCAGCTCTCAAAGATGCAAGGATTCCTCTCTTGCCAGATACTCTCTGAAGTACTGCAAAAACAGCTCAGCCCCACAACCTTTTTGCATCCTTCTTTCTTCTAAATCCTGAAATGCAGAAGAAAACTTCCGAAGAACCCAGAAACACCCAAAATTTTTGAAAGAAACCAAGTGTCCTGTTCTACAAACCCCAAGCCGTAGTGCAATGCAGAAAAAGAGAGGTATGAATTTCATCAGTGTCAAATCACATAGACATCTGGAGATAAAGGCATATAATGCTTCCTACTTTGGAACAGTTAACCCTATTAAGGACTGCTAACCAAACATAAGCCTTCACCTTAGATGCTACTATACTGTCATTCATCCTGAATTTGACCTAGTTCATGGATTCTGTTGGCGCTTATGGATATCTTTTAGAAGCACAGTATCAAGCACAGTATCTAGGGTGTAATCAAGGTCTTAAATTTCAATTTCGAGACAAATTTCGCAGATCCAAAAGTACGGAAATTTCGATGGAAATTTCAATTTCAATTTGAAAAAATAATGGAAATTAGTAGTAAAGCATGTAATTCTTTGTGAAACTTTAGAAATGGTTAACAAACATAATAATATAAGTTTTAGGACTAGTATATTACAAATCAAATACATCTATGTTTTGTATGAGTGGAAAAGTTGTAAAATAGTATGTGTATCAAACATATTTGTAAGATAATGTACGTTAAACATATTCAGTTAATACAAATGAAATTCATAAATCATTTAAATATTATTTATTATATAAATAATGATAATTTAGACATGAATGGTTAAATAAAATGTTACTGTAAGTTTAGTTTTTCATATAATTTCAAAAGCACTTGTAATAATCTTTTGTTTGGATAAAATAAATAAAATAAATTAAGATAGAAATTTCACTTTCACTCCTAATTTTCTCATTTGAATTCTGACGAAATTTCATTGTATGGTTAAAATTTGGACAAGTTTCGCTAAAATTTTGAGATTTCGAAATTTTGGGTGATTTGTTGACTTTTCGATGAAAATTATGCAAGATGGAAATTGACTGCCATTTTGATTTCGAGGGTGATGGAAAATAGGAAATTTCGACGGAAATTTCAACAATTTCGTGGAAATTTAAGACCATGGGTGCAATGCATGCTGTATATGTGGCTTTGTTGCACCATGTGGGAATTTAACCCTCTCTCTATCTCTCTCTCTCTCTCTCCCCCCCCCCCCCATGTTAAAATTTAGTTGCGGGCTGATAAATTTTATTTATTAGTTATTCACTGGAGAAATGACCCAACAAAGTTAAAATAATTCTTATTGATTTTTGTGCTTGTTACTAATCAATCTAGTTGCATGCTGACTGATTTTATTTATTATTTATTTTTCACTAGAGAAATGACCCAACGAATTTAAACTCCTTCTCACTGATTTTGTGCTTGTTACTAACCAATTTAGTTATTGCCTATCTTACAAGTTTAAACATCCCTCTGCTCGTATGTGCTAAACCTCCCCACTTTTGTGAGTACACAGGAGTAGGAATACAAACGCTAAAAAATTTGGGCATGAGTTTCTACCTTAATTTTAGTAGGACTGGAAACAATCCAAATTAGGCACCTATGCACTCTGTTTTACCGAGAATGTCAAAATATGCATCTTCTGATTTTGGAAGATATATGAGTGTGACATCATATCTATGAAAAGCACTTCTGTTAATAACAATTTTTCTAGGGGGCTTTCTCTGTTATTCCTAGTGCATTTAACACTCCCTTCTCACCCCCATCTAGTGCATTTCATCTTCTTTTGCATCTCTCTTTTATTCCTAGTGCATTTCTCCTTTTTTCCTTGGGTTTCTTGGGTTGAAGATTTCAGCTTTTTTTTTTTTTCTCTTTGACATTGCATTACTCTATATTGGCACTAAGGAAATAAAAAGCTTGTTTAAGTGTAATTTTTTGATTTGTTTGGCACAATGTAGTTTTTAATTATGGTGTTTACAGATTCTGTTATCTGAAAAATTATAGTGTTTACAAATTCCAAACGCTTGAAAGATTTATTTTGCACATGCAAGATCATTGGACTTAATTCTGCTAGAAACAAAGTAATATATCATCTACTTTAAAAATTATTCAGTTAGTCTGTAACCAGCGTTTGTGTTTTAGTTCCTTAGTACGTTGATCGGCAGCCCTTTTCTGTATGGTTGGCTGTAAGAAATGTCAAGCCTTTTGGTTCTTTATTTAACATTCATTTGTTTTGACTACATTTTTAGATGTTTTTTTTTTTTTGTCCAATTAATTTTATGTGCTATTTGTCATTTTTGTTGTAATGCAATCTCATATTTTCCTTTGTTCCACTAAGGAACTTCGTGAAGTTAAGAGGAAAAGTGTGGCTCTTCAAATGCAGCAGTTTGTTGGTGAAGAAAAAAATGATTTGCTGGATTACTTAAGATCTCTACAGCCAGAAAAGGTTTGCCTGATTTTTCTAAAATATTCCTATGCTGATTTTGCAGCAGCATCTGATAATTAGTTCTGTGCTACTGTTGCTAATTTTTTATCTGAAGATGTATCTAGCATCAGATGCAGATCTCACTTCTTATTTTTGGAAATATAGGTTTTCATGCTCATACGAGTATCATCTTGCCAAAAATATAGTTTCTTACATGTTTGAGGCTTTTCAAAGATTCAGCATTTGACATCATATTAGCTCCTTTGTTTTGGGAGTGTACTTTACTTTTCACATCTGCAGGGGCTTTGGTAAGGTGAAGGAAAGGAAAGCCATGTTTAAATGTGCTCTTTTTGCAGTGTTCTGGTGTATTTGGTTCAAGTGCAATGCTAGAACTTCTAACATTTTTTTACACCTTCTGGTCTTGTATTGATATTTCTATGAATGACCTGTTTAAAGGAGTTACTTTGTTTGATATACAGAGGGACTAGGGAGTTCTATCCATTGGTAGTTTAATTTTTATTATTATTTGCTTTCAGTTTTTGTTCTCATGGAAGAGTATCTACTCTTTTTTATTCTCAGGTGCATATTGGTTTTTACTGATGTGCACACTGAAAGCTAACATTGATTATAATGCTTGAAATCAGTCACATGCCTGTGTAATGCTCTTTCATTTATTTATTTAGGGGGTGTTTGTTTGATCTATGTCTGAATCGTTTCTCTAATAAGTGCAAGACATTCGACTGTTTGATGGCTACTCATAATTTTCCTAAAATTGATCTAACTGAATTAGATATGTTCCATCAGCCAGACAAAAAATTCAAAAAAATCTCTTTTGGATATTTATCCTTATGAAAAATAAAAATGACAAAATCCCAACACTCAAATGAAACTTGTTTCTCTCTCTTACCTACATTGCTTTTCATGCCGCCATGCAACAACTTTGTCAAAGAGCCTTTCTTCAAAGCCCTCACCACCCACGTTGTCATTGACACTGCCTGCACGGTTGGTTGCTATCACCTTTGCCAACCTCTTTCATGTCTTCTATATACTTTGACTTCTTTATTAACTATATTATTTTTATTTACAATTGTTGAAATTAGCGGTAAAACGGAAGGCCTAACAAAATGATAGGTCTCTCCCTCTGTTTATAATATATATTACGTATATTCTAATGACCACAATACTCTTACTAGCTTTCACTTATTAACATAACACTAACACACTAATAATGCTAAATGACTAAAATAATCATTGACACTCCACCTCAAGCTAGAGCATAGATATCATATGCTCCTAGCTTGTTACAAATGAATTTAACACGAGCACCCCCCAAAGCTTTGGTAAAAAAATCAACAAGCTACATGTTGGACATAAGTGATTGTAATGAGCTTTTGTATTAGTTTCTCACGAACAAAGTGGCAATCAAATTCATTATGTTTTGTTAGCTCATGGAAGACCGGGTTGGAGGCAATATGAAGAGTAGCTTGGTTATTGCACGTCAACTCCATAGACTAAGAATGTGGAAAACCCAATTCTTCCAACATGTTTTTCAGCAAATAAGCTCTCACACATGTAGTGTGAGTCGTGGCCCTGTACTCTAACTCAACACTTGACTTGGCCACTATAGTTTGTTTCTTACTTTTCTAAGAAACCAAATTGCGACCAACAGAGATACATTACCTAGTTGTGGATCTTTTGTCTGAAGGTGATTCGACCCAATTTGCAACAATGTATTCTTGAATATAAGTGTGATCTTGATCTCGATAGAAGAGACATCTCATAGGTGCACCTTTGAGATATTGTCAAGACGCGTATTATTGCATCCCATTGACTTGTGCTTAGAGAATCCAGAAATTGACTCATAACACTTATTGCGAAAGATATATCTGGTCGAAGGACTGTGAGATAGTTCAACTTTCCAACAAATCTCTAGTATCGTCTTGGATTAGGCAACAAATCATCCATATTTGACACTAACTTGTCGTTAGGATCCATGGGTGTATCAACAAGTTTGGATCCTAACTACCCAGTCTCATCCAAACAGATCAAGAGCATAGTTTTGTTGTAACAAAACAATTCCCATATGAGATTTGGATACTTCTATATCCGAGCAGTATTTCAATGGGCCCGAATCTTTGTTTGAAACTTAGTTTGTAGAAAATGTTTTAGGCCCTGAATATCTTGATCATCTCACTAGTAATTACAATATCATCCAAATACGCAATAAGAAGAATCTTACTCGAGGAGTTATGATGATAAAACACAAAATGATCCATTGCACACTATCAGAGGCCAAACTCAAGCACCACAACATTGAATCGACCAAACCATGTTCTGAGAGATTGTTTTAAATCATATAGTGCCTTCTTGAGCTGAACACACTAAACCTGACTTGCCCTGAGCAACAAACCTAGGTGGTTGCTACATATAGACCTTCCTCACGATCACAATGCAAGAAGGCATTTTCACATCTAACTAATGTAGAGGTTAGTGAAAAGTGGTGGCCAAGGAGATGAATGTTTACTAAGTTAAGTTTGTAATCGGGGAAAAAGTGCTCGACTAGTCCAAATCGTATGCTTGAGTATACCCCTTAGCAACAAGATGTGTCTTTAGATGAGCCATAGAACCATCAGACTTTCAGTACATACCCAACAACAATCAACCATCGATTTATCAGGAGGAAGAAATACGAATTCCCAAGTATCATTGTCCTGTAATGCACTCTTTTTTCAGCCATTGCATCCCTTAACCCAAAGTGTGCTAAGGCTTTAGAAACAGATTTAGGTAGCACAACAGTGGATAGAGTAGTAACAAAATAATAATCGGAGGGTGATAGGAATTCATAGCAAACAAAGTTTGAGATGGGATGTTGTGTACATGTGCGTTTATTGTGAATAGCAATCAAGGTCTTAAATTTCAATTTCAACTCAAATTTCGAAGCTCCAAAAGTACAGAAATTTCGACGGAAGTTTCAATTTCGATGTTAATTTCGATTTCGATTTGAAAAAATAATGGAAATTAGTAGTAAAGCATGGAATTCTTTGTGAAATTTTAGAAATGGTTAAGAAACATAATAATATAAGTTTTATGATTAATATATTACAAATTAAATTCATCTATGTTTTGTATGAGGTGTAAAAGTTGTAAAATAGTATGTGTATCACACATATTTGTAAGATAATGTACATTAAACATATTTAGTTAATACAAATGAAATTCATGAATCATTTAAATATTATTTATTATTCAACAACAACAAAACCAAGCCTTAGTCCCACTAAGTGGGGTCGGCTATATGAATCCTTTTCCGCCAATTTATGCGATCATGGACCATTTCTTTTGATAGATTCAAAGACATTAAATCCTTACTCACTATCTCCTCCCAAGTTATTTTAGGTCTACCTCTATCCCTTCTACTGCCTCCCACAGTAACTAAGTCACTCTTCCTCACAGGTGCACTATAAGGCCTACGTTGCAAGTGTCCATACCATCTGAGTCGTCCTTCCCTTATCTTATCTTCTATAGGAGCTACACCTAACTTACCACGAATATGTTCATTTCTTAATTTATCTTTTAATGTTATACCACTCATCCATCTTAGCATCCTCATCTCGGCAACTTTTACTTTTTGGATATTATGTTTCTTTGTCGCCCAACATTCTGATCCATATAGCATAGCTGGTCTTATAGCTGTCCTATAAAACTTCCCTTTCAATTTTAAGGGTATGCTACGATCACATAGAACACTTGAAGAACTTCTCCATTTTACCCAACCTGCTTTAACTCTATACATTACATCATCTTCAATTTCTCCTTCAGCTTGCATAATAGATCCAAGGTATCGAAATCTACAAGTACTATTTATTTCTTCATCATCAAGTTTAACTTTGTCTCCAATATTCCTCCTATCATTACTAAAATTACATTTCATATATTCTGTTTTATTTCTACTTATCTTAAAGCCTCTAGATTCTAAAGCTTCTCTCCATAATTCTAACTCAGCCTCTTCTCCATCCCTAGTTTCGTCAATTAATACAATATCATCTGCAAACAACATACACCATGGAACCTCCTTTTGAATACTCTTAGTCAATTGGTCCATCACTAAAGCAAAAAGATAAGGACTCAAAGCAGATCCTTGATGTACACCTATGGTAATTGGAAATTCTCTAGTTTCTCCATCTATAGTCTTTATACTAGTCATTACTCCATCGTACATATCCTTAATGACATCGGTATACTTACAACATACACCCTTTTTTTCTAAAACCCACCATAAAACTTCCCTAGGTATCCTATCATATGCTTTCTCAAGGTCAATAAATATCATATGCAAGTCCCTCTTCTTTTCCCTAAACTTTTCCATTAATCTTCTTAAAAGATAAATAGCTTCTGTGGTAGATCTCCCAGGCATAAAACCAAATTGATTTTCTGAGATCTTCGTTTCTAACCTTAATCTTTGTTCAACTACTCTTTCCCATAGTTTCATCGTATGACTCATAAGTTTAATTCCACGATAGTTATTACAATTTTGAATATCTCCTTTATTTTTGTATATAGGTATTAAAGTGCTTTTCCTCCATTCATTTGGCATTTTCTTAGTTTTTACAATTGTATTAAATAAATTAGTTAACCATATAATTCCGTTATCACCCAAGCATTTTCAAACTTCAATTGGGATGTTATCTGGTCCCATAGCTTTCCCATTTTTCATCTTTTTTAGTGCAAACTTAACTTCGTTAACTCTAATTTTTCGAATAAATCTTATATTTTTAGTCTTTTCCTCATTTGACAATTCTAAATTTAAGCCTTCTATTTGGTTTTCATTAAACAACTTACTAAAGTAACTTCGCCATCTTTCTTTAATATCTTCGTCCTTAACCAAGACAATATCATCCTCACTTTTTATACATTTTACATTTCGTAAGTCCTTGTTCTTCCTTTCTCTAGCTTTAGCAAGTTTAAATATATCTCTTTCCCCTTCTTTTGTACCTAATCTATCATACAAACTATTAAATGATCTATATTTAGCTTCACTAACGGCCTTTTTTGCATCTTTTCTTGCCTCCTTATATTTTTCAAAGTTATCGTTGTTTTTACATTTTTGCCACGTTTTATACCAAATTCTTTTTGTCTTTATGATTTTTTGTACATCATTATCCCACCACCAACTTTCTTTGCTATTTGAGAATCTTCCCCTTGATTCGCCTAAAATCTCTTTTGCTATCTTTTTAATAGAGTTAGCTAATCTATTCCAAAGAGTATTTGAATCTATCCCATCCTCTAAGGTCCAATCCCCATCTTTGATCATTTTATCTTTAAATTTTATTATATTTTCTCCTTTTAGGTTCCACCATCTAGTTCTCCTACACTGGTTTATTTTATCCTTTTTCTTCCATTTTTTAATGCATATATCTAGCACTAAGATTCTATGTTGTGTGGTTAGACTTTCACCTGGAATAACTTTACAATCCTTGCATGATACACGATCTACCCTCCTAGTTAAAAAAAAATCTATTTGACTTCTATATTGTCCACTTTTAAAGGTTATTAAGTGTTCTTCTCTCTTGTTAAAGCAATTATTCATTATACTAAAATCATATGACATAGCAAAGTCTAAGATCATCTCCCCAGACTCATTTTTGTCTCCATATCCATATCCTCTATGTATCCTTTCATAATTTTTATTATCTCTTCGAACATGTCCATTCAGATCTCCTCCTATAAATATTTTCTCAGTCCCTGGTATGCCTTGTATAATACTATCCATATCTTCCCAAAATTGTCTCTTAAGATTTTCTGTTAAGCCAACTTGAGGAGCATAAGCACTAATGATATTTATTATCTCTTGTCCTAATACCATTTTAATTTTTATAATTCTATCCCTTACTCTAATTACATCCACAACGCTATCTTTTAAGTTTTTGTCTATAATAATGCCTACTCCATTCTTATGTTTTTCTTTTCCAGTGTACCAAAGTTTAAAACCTGATTTATCGATTTCTCTAGCTTTCTCCCCCACCCACTTAGTTTCTTGAAGGCAAATTATATTAATTCTTCTTCTAATCATTGTATCCACAATTTCCATGTTTTTACCCGTAAGTGTCCCTATATTCCAAGTTGCTAATCTAATCCTAGTTTCCTGAACTAACGTCTTTACCTGCCCACGTCCAGAATGATGCAGGAACCCTCGCATATTTGACACCGTACTCGGGCGCCGACACGGCGGGTCGCTTCGGGGCGACGACCTAGCCCACCCTCGCCCACTTTTCGCTACACCCGGGTGGTTCAAGTGCAATGTGTCGCTCGTAGGGGACGCCCCAGCAAATATTCGATAAGGATTCATATCATAGTGATCTGACAAATTTTACGCTGGCTGTCAGCTACCTAACGCAACCCTCCTCCTTAACCCGGGCTTGGGACCGGTTCAAATGATGATAATTTAGACATGAATGGTTAAATAAAATGTTTATTTTTTCATATAATTTCTGAAGCACTTGTAATAATGTTTTGTTTCGATAAAATAAATAAAATTAGTTAAGATAAAAATTTCACTTCACTCCTAAATTTCTCATTTGATTCTGACAAAATTTCATCGTATAGTTAAAATTTCGAGATTTCGATAAATTTCAGATGATTCATTGAGATTTCGACGGAAATTATGCAAGATAGAAATCAACTGCCATTTCGATTTTGAGGGTGACGGAAATCAAAAATTTCGACAATTGAGTGGAAATTTAAGACCATGATAGCTATAGGAGGATCAACATTGTGGTAAATGTGATCGTCAAGCAAGGAAACCAAAGGCATTGCAATAGTAGCTAGAGGGGACTCTCATCCTTGGAGCCTTCGTCATGAATTTGCAAATTAGAATGATTAAGATGATGAGGACTCAAACTACATTGAGACACTGTGGATGACTGGGTAAGGACAACAAACTGGAATTTGGAAGATTAGGTAACAGAAGAGACTCATTGAGGTTAGAAGCACTTTGATACTAAGAGTAGTATGGTGTAAACTCAAAGAAGGTAACATTTGCAAAACTAAAATCCAATGCAAAGTAGGACTATTGCAACGATATCCCTTTTGATTTCATGAGTAGCCTAGAAAGATACTTTTTATAGCACGAGGATCCAACCTATTCATCTTGAGGGTTAGCTAATAGACAAAGGACACACACCCAAATATGTGAGGACGTATAGAGAATAGAGGTGAATTAGGAAAGAAAACAGAGTATTAAGAATAGAGGACTACATCTTCTTGAATAGATAGCAAACAATAAGTACAACATCACTCCAAAACACTATAGGAACATGCTTGATATAGTAAGGTGTGAGTGACTTCAAGGATATGCCTATTTTTTCCTCTCTACAATCCCATTTTGTTGAGGAGTGTGGGCATAGGATGATTGATAAACAATACAAACTGAGTCGTATAAGTAATGAATTGAGTATTGAAATACTCTTTTAACATTATCACCCTAAATTATCCGAACTGGCAAACCAAATTATCTTTATTTTAGAATAAAAGGCACATAATATATGAAATAACTTAGAATGACATTTTATTATATAAAGGCAAGTCATCCTTGAATAATCATCTTCAAAGGATACAAAGTATCGGAAACCCAACATAGACACAACCTGACTAGGACACGAACATTAGAATGGACTAACATGAAAGGGTTTGCTACCTGTTTATTGACTCAGGAAGCAAAAGAGACACGATGATGCTTTCCTAACTGACAAGACTCACACTCAAGACTAGACATATGACTCAAATTAGGAACTAGTAGTTTTAACTTCTCCAATGAAGGATGACCAAGGTGACAATGGATTTGGAGTGATGTGGCAGCAATAATGCTGGCGGTAGAAGGAAATATTGGCTCAAAGTGATGAAGTCCCCTAGCTTCACGCCCTTCGCCAATCATCTTCCTAGTTTTCAAATCCTAAATGATCAAAGAATTGGGTAAGAATGTTATTTAAACAATTCATGGATTTGGTAATCTTGCTAATTATTATAAGATTGCAAGGAAACTTGGGAATATACAAAACCGAAGGAAGAGAAATATAGGAAGTGGGATTTACAGTCTCTATTCCCTTAACGGCAGTGGTGGATCCATTAGTAAGAATAACACGAGGTAAGTTTTCTAGATACTAGAGAATAGAGAAGAAATTAGGTATACTCGTGATATGATCAGTGCTAGTGGAATCTATAACCTAGGGAACTTGTTTGGGCAAGGGATGCAATGGGAAGAGAAGCTTCTTGGGATGTTTGATTTTGTTGGAATTTGGAAGACTCTTCCTTGACATAGATAAAATTTGCTACTCCCCACTAGGGCTAGAAGGTGTGGAGTATATGGTGGCTACATTGGCAAGAAAATTAGCGAGGAGATTCCATCACTGTTCAATAATATGACCACCTTGTCCACAATGGGTGCACTTGTGAGGAGTGCCTCTTCCTTGTCCATCTCTTCTACCATGGCCACTCAAACCACCTTGATAACTTCTGCGGCTGCTTGGCTGAAAACTAGAATTACCCTGCAAGGCAAAGGCTGTCCTTTCAGAGCCCAGAGTTTGAAACACTTGATGCAAAGGTAGGGAAATGTGTGCTGAAGGAAGTATGAAGGATGTGAGAATAAACATTAGCAAATGATGGCAACTTTACACTACCAAGTATTTGGGACCGGATTGCCTCAAACTCGAGTTTCAAACTCGCTAGGACCTGAAGAACTTTCATCTGCTCCCTTGCTTCTACATCTCACAGACATTGGCGGTTATAGGATGCATGATGTTAAGAACCTCATGAGTATGCTACATCTTTGCAAAATACATTGTAACACTCCTATCTCCTAATTGTAACTAAAAGTACTCAAGTGATAAATCGTACATATGTTTAATGTTACTGGAATACAAAAGCTAGACATAATCCCAAATCTGCACATCCGTGCAGTTTGGGGTTCTATCAAGTTCCACCAGAGGGAAACAATTAAATCATCTTCTTGATTCCACACTTTTCTCTCTTCTCAACAAAGGACCCATATTGGAACAAGTGGTTAAATTTTCCCAATCCTTTTTAATAGACATTAACAACCTTAGACCACCGAACATAATTCTTTCCATCTTACTTTTTGGTTCTTATTTGTGGCAGCGATGAAGGGAACATATTTTTGGGATTCATAGATCCCATCTCAACACTCACAAACTAGACCAATGTCAAACAAGAGGAACAATTAGACTACCTAGAACAACCACGAATAAGGTGAACTACTGAAACAACTATGGACAAGTCGCCAACAAACTTAGGGGTGGCAAAATGGGTTCATGGGTCAGGTCCGGGCGGGTCGTAAACGGACCGGGTCATAAACGGGTCAAGATTAAAGGGGTCACAACCATGCCAACCCTAACCCGCCCATTTATTAAACGGATGGGTCACGTGTTACCGGTTTAAAAAATATAATTTATCTATTTTAAATTTTTTTAAAAACACTTCATTTTATTTATTAATGGAGCAGAGTAATCTATCTTCGTTTTCTAGTAGATCGTAGTCATCTACTCTTTTGGATCTATAAATTAATTTCAGTTTTGTTTCTGTTTTTGACAAATCTACTGAATTATACTGTCGTGCAGATGGAGGCTCCTGGGTTCTTCATAATCCAATCTTCAATCAGATCAAAGCAAAGCTGCAAAAGATATTAAAAAAGAAAAAAAATTATGAACCCATTTCTTGAGAGTGGGAACAGAGCACCCTCTTGAATTCTTTTTGATCGGAAATGTTATCGTATTATGATTTTTACCTCATTTTCAGCCAAACCCATCTGGATGACGCCGTGAGGATTCCCAGAAACATGAAATGGGTCATTTTCATAAGCCTTCCACCCATCAAAGTAAGCAAAGTCTTCGCCATGCCCATTGCTGGTCACAATCTTGGACAAGAAGCTCTGTTCCTGGTTACTGATAGTTGATAGTTCTCGAATCTGGGGCCTGTGGAGGACCGCTGAAGTGGAAATGTGAATAGGATAGCGGGAGGCAGCTGTGACCCGTAGGTATGGATTTAGGGTTTTATCGCAATCGCAGATTCGAAGTAGGGTTGGTGGGTTTAAGGCGTTTATATATAGGAATAGGAGCCAAGACCCAAACCCAGATTGACCCGTTTATAAACGGGTTGACTTGTATAAAACCCGAACCTGTTTTAAACGGGCGGGTTATGGATCACCCGTTGGGTTTCGACTCGTTTTGCCACCCCTAAACAAACTAATATAACGCAGCCACAGCTGCACAAAATCAATATGTGAATGCTGTCACTGCTCCAAGAGACTCATCAATTGCCTTTGCTAACACCAAACAACAACTAACGGATTGCCAAGAGTGCATGGTCGAAAAAGGTTGGATCTTTGAACAAGAAACATGCCCAACAGCCTGGTATTATGGTCTATGGAAGAAGTCGACATTCTGGAGGAAAAATGCAGCAAAAACTGGCTGGAAAGTCTCTCACGCGTTGACATGTGGGGTCAGGACTGTCGGCAGTCGGCCAATGCGTGGGCGTGTGTGGGTTGGTTTATGGTGATGGGATTTTACAGGGCTACAAATTGGAGGGTTTTGTTGTTAATTATTTGGTTTGTTTGTCAAATATGGAAGGTTTTGATGGTTCTGAGAAGGGAAGCGACAGCCAGGGTATGTTCTGGCGACGGCTGAGTTTTCCAGCAATCCCTGGACAGGTTTCTAGGCTGTAGGAGTGTGATTGATCCTCCTATTCTGGCTGATTTGTGTAGGATGACTAGGTCTAGGGTTTGGTTTGGTGGCTGGGTTTAGTGTTTGGTTTGGTGGTGGTGATAAGCTTTAGGTTGGATCTTGCTATGATAAAGAAAGGCCGTACCCAGTGCACTAGGCTCCCACTTTGAGTGGGGTCTGGGAGAGGTGGATGTCGGCAAGCCTTACCCTCATTTTTGGAGAGGTCGCTCCCAAATCTCGAACTTGAGACCACCCGTACCGAGGTGGAGGCACTTGCTATGATACAATGTTGAAATTCTTGGTAAAACAGAAGACCAAATACAATGATAGGTCTCTCCCTCTGTTTATATTATATATCAAGTACAATCTAATGACCATAATACCCATACTAACTCTCACTAAATAACATAGCATTAACATACTAATAATGCTAATTGACTAAAATAACCATTAACAATAATTATTATAAATATAGGGCTAGAAAAATATTATTTATGTTAAATTAAAATTTTGATTTATGCAATTTTCTCTTAATTCTACATAATTTTGCTCTAGATACTTTAGAAGGTTGAAATTGAAAAACAACACCGTATGTAGATATTAGAGACCATGATTTTGAAATCCGGACCAGTGTTCGACTCGGAAAAGGCACCGGGTCAGTTGGACTGATGATGTCAACGTGACATTATATATATATATATATATTTATATATATAATTATAATGTTAGTGTAAGATAATGTTACAAAAATAATGGCCATGACCACCCTTTAGCTAATTAGAGTTAAAAAATAATTGGTAACTCATTTTAGGTAAAAGTGGTAGTTTTTAAAAAATAATGTTCTTGAAACTTATTATTATTATTACTATTATTATTATTATACTAATTGTAAGATAATATTACAAAAATAATGGCCGTGATCAACTATTAGCTAATTAGAGTAAAAAAAATAATTAGTAGCATGCTTTAGGTAAGAAATAGTTGTAGTTTTTCTTTTTTAACAATATTCTTGAAACTTATTATTATTACTATTATAATTATTATTATTATGTTGTTGTTGTTGTTGCTGCTGCTATTATTAGGAATACAAACAAAAGTATTGAAAGAGTTATAGAATATGTTTGGTTCAATAATTTCATATACTTTGCCTAATTTGGTGTGCATATTATATACTTATATATATATATATATATAATATTTGGTAAATTAGCGGCAAAGCCAAGTTGGCATAGTAGTGACTCACTTAGGAACATGAATTGTCCTAGGTTCAAGTCAGGCAGGCCGCAGCTGTTCACATTTTATTTTTCCCACTGATGAGGTGCCGGTTGACCTGCAGCTGGCGCGGTTCAGGCAAGGTCAGTCCGGTTGTGACAGGTCTAGTCCAATTCACACCAAATCCGGGTTCGTGGGCTTGGCTGGACTGGCCTGATGACCGTCCTGGTTGAGCCTGGTTGGACTGGCTGGTCTAGGTCAGGTTTTAGAATTATGTTAGATACCAAACAGTTTTAAATAATTCAGTAACCAGTTTGAAGTTAAAAATTTGGAATTTGTTCTCAGAATCAGAGTTCGGAACTTCACACTTAATTTTAACAGAAGGGGGTGGGGGGATGAAGGAACAAGAGAGTGGAAATAGTAGATGACTTGCAATGAATGCAATTGCTGTTTGGAACAAGCAAAGTGTACTTTGTATCATAGCTTGTAAATTTGCTTTCAATCCAATCAAGGAAAAGAAAAGCTACATCTTGCACTCTCAAATACTTCTGTCCAGTTTCTTTCAAGTACCACAACTTTGTTATCTAGGTTCTTTGTGTTCTGTGCTTTGTTTTCATGACATAATTCATTCTGTTCTAGCTATTATTTTTGACAGTTCTCTTCCATCCCTAACATGGGTAATATTATTATTATTATTTTTAACTATGGACAATGGCCTATTTTATAAATTTATTTATTTATTCTGGTATTGTATAATTTGGTGGTTATTTAGGTTAATATAATAATTTTAGGCCTTTCCCATTGCTTGGCTGTTGCAATATCTTTCTGTGGGTGGTGCTAGTTTGACATCAATTAGTGCCTGCAATTCTCATCTCCCTCACAGACGTGGTTTCCAATTTGTGTGGAATAACTGACTGGAAAAGGTCTTCCCCCTCGTTGCTGTCCTTTCATTAGAACTTAGTTAATCAACTGATTGGATTACGGGGGAAGTCTGGAATTGTAATAAACAAGACACAATTTTTGTTGGTGGAAAAAGTAGATCTCTGATCATTACAGGAAGAAGTGATCAAAAGGCCTACTCTGCGGATTTAACAATTGTCCAAAGTCGCTGGTTAGAAATGCAGATGAACTAGCTCAAGGATCGTAATCATCCCTTACTGTTTTGTTTGAGAGTTGATGGCTATGGATGTTTTTTGTGTCAATAGAAAAGATTCTGTGTGACACAAAAAAGGTGCAATCTAGATGCTGTACATTGTGGACTCTGTAGAGGCTTTGGGATGGAGACATTTTTGTGGTTGTGGCTTTGTTCATCAGAATGAGGCTCTGGGTTGAACAGAAGCATGGTGCAGTTCATCTGAAATCAAGTTGAGGGACAGTGCAAGCAAGCAGAATGATGAACTTTGATGCATGGGTTGTGTATCATTATGGGGCTATGTGGTAGGTGAAAGATGAGCAAGGCAATAAAGCCTCTGTTTTTTTAAGGTTAAAGTTTCCATTTGCTGGCCATTATGAAATTCCAGCAGTCAGAATAGGAAAGGAAGGATAATGATCAAGGATATGGTCTAAGTTTTCATCCCACATCTCTCTCAAATGCTATCTCAAATTTGAAAGGAAATGTGTCTTGTTTTGCTAAGTTTAGGGTTCAATCATGAGGTCAAAAGGCTATTACCAAATCTGTTGGTACTTTAGTCTGATGGGCCCAAAGTACATTCAATTATGAAAAAATTAAATTTAGCCTAGTTTGATGAGCTCTCTTCTTGACTGGTTTGTTTTACCTGGCTTGCAGAGTGGTCTAAATTTTCAGCTTACTTCTCGTGCAAATCCTCAACTTACTGAAATTGTCTAAACCCTGTCCTTTCCCCTTGGAGAGGATCCTTTGTAAGATCAAGGCATTTACTTAGACTTTGGCTCTCAATAGGACTAAGATCCATCCAATAAGGTGATCAGTTTCTTGCATGTGTTTGTAGTCAAATGAGACAATCTTTTTCTACATTGTTGGGTGGCTAAGAAGCTTGGGACGTCGGTAATCCTTTTTATTAGTTTTCTTGGTGAGGCAGGGGCGACTTCACAAGCAGTAGATGACATCATGTTGGTGAAGAAGTTTTGAAGGTTTGGAAGAAGTGGGAAAGGAAGAATTTTGTGGAGTTATGCTGTGTGTAATGGTCTTGGGCCCGACTCTGGTAAGGTATTGTCCGCGTTGGCTTGCCAGCCTCACTATTTTGTCCTATAAAAGGCGCCTCACATAGTTGGAGCTCAAACCATCCTTACAAACCCAAGATCTCCCTAGTACACATCCAATGTGAGACCACGACATTCTCCCTCGTCCGAGCTTTGATGCTCTCATTAGAGTGGCTCACACCTCTGTGTAGGATCCACCTACATGATAGTACCTCAAGGGTGGCTCTAATACCAAATGTACACTCGGGCCCAACTCTGATGAGTTATGTCTGCTTCTGCCCGCCAGCCTTATGGTTTTTTGTCTTATAAAAGGCACCTTATATAGTTGGAGCTTGAACCATCCTTATAAACCCAAGATCTCCCCCTAGTACACATCTAATGTGGGATCGTAACACTACACATGCTACTTTTGGACTTTGTGGATTGAAATAGATGCTAGGATTTTCAAAGACAAGGCACTGCCGTCATATTTGATATGGGATGTAGTTTTTTCTTGGCTTTTGACAGGCGGTCGGTTAGTGTCGATTGGGTGTACAGAATTCCCGAGTTCAGTTTCAGCCAAAGTAGCACTTGCCAGAAAAGTCTTCCAACTAACTACGGTTTTGGTAGGAAAGGGGGGAAAAGGGACTATTCCAGCACTCGTTCCAGCCAACCAACAATCAAGTCTGGTCCTTCGGGTGACGAGTACGGACATTCAGGGTAGACGGAAGAAGTCAATAAAGGAGCACTTCCAATAGTGCCCTGTGGGAGTATTTTTGGGTATTTGTTTGGTTTGGAATGGGATTGGAGGGCTGCTCTATTGTAGTTGTTCCTTTAGTTTTTTTTTGGTAGGAGGATGCCTTGTTCTCCAACTGTTGTGTTTTTTTTTCCCTTCTCTTTCATTGATGAGTTTCTTATAAAAAAAAATTAACCCTTCTGGCCTTCTCCAACAGTACACTCTAACTACATCCCCCACTAACTGCAAAATGCATATTCAAAGATACTTCCGTTCATTATCATAGTAAAAGCCCCTGAATTTTTGAAGAAAGAAACTCTCCTACACACAGAAAAGGGACAATGCGGGAACATATGAGCTTTTCTTTCAGTACTCTTGTAGCATAGAATGCACACATATGGTGATAAAACTTTATTAGATGTTATTTTTGTGACAAATCTTGTAATTAATTTTCATTAAGAATTGTAGACTAGGCAAAAGTTTTGACTTTGGGAGGGATTAGGTTTCTAAATGAGTGAATGAAAATGCTTTTGAGGACTAGCCCATTTAAAACCATAATCTATGTTTCACTTCCATGGTTTTTAGTTAAACTGTTGGACTTGCCTAGTGCCAAATATCAGGTTGTAACGACACTATTTACATTAACTTTTCTATAATTTCTAGTTGTTTTTATTTGATTGAAGCATCTTAAAAGCTTCTGTATTGTCATATATTAAACTTTTGTATGTGCAAATTTGCCCTCCTATGCCATTTCTTGCTATTTATTTTCATACTTCTTTTTTGGGGCAAAATTGTTTCATCTCTCTTTTTTTGTGCATATCAAGAGATTGCCTTGACATTTCATTACTACAATATATTTCCTTCTGTAAGAAAGCTATTTATAAAAGAAAATGTTATCATTCTCACGTTCATGACTACCAAGAGGCACTTAAGGATTCTTGTTAACTTGTATGTGCGTTGCATGTTTGGTGGCCTATCTATGGGTGCTAATGCCAAAATCATATTTCAGATAATTAAAATGCATTATAATATGGACATAAGTGGGTAGGTGAGAAAGCTAGAGAAATTTAAAAATCAGGATTCGAACTTTGTATGCTAGAAAAGGAAACATATAAATGGAGTAGAAGTCATTGTAGACAAAGGCATAAAAGATAGTGTTGTAGATGTCAAAAGAGTTAGGGATAGAATCATAAGAGTCTAGATAGTCTTAGGCCAAGGGATAATAAATGTCATAAGTGCTTATGCTCCTCAAATAGGTTTAGCAAAAAATCTTAAGAGACAATTTTGGGAAGATATGGATTGTATTATACAAGAGATATTAGGGACTGAGAAAATATTTACTGGAGTTGATTTGAATGGACACATTGGAAAGGATAATAAAGGTTATGAGAGGATATGGAGGACATGGATATGGAGATACAAATGAGTATAGGGATATGATCTTAGACTTCGCCATGTCACATGATTTTATTACAATGAATACTTGCTTTAAGAAGAGAGAAGAGCACTTAATAACTTTCAAGAGTGGGCAAATAAAAGTCAAATAGATTTTTTCTTAACTAGGAGGGTAGATATTTTGTCATAGAAGAATTGTAAAGTTATCCCAGGTGAAAGCTTAACTACACAACATCCAGTTTTAGTGTTAGATGTATGTATTAAAAAATGGAAGCGAAATGATAATATAAATGAGTACAAAAGAACTAGGTTGTGGAACCTAAAGTGAGAAAGATAAAATGATCAAAGATGGTGATTGGTCAATTGGGGATAATATAGACGCAAACACTCTTTGGTTTGGAGTAGGATAAGGACTAGTCTGTGGAACCTAAAGTGTGAGATAAAATGATCAAAGATGGTGATTGGTCAATAAATGTAGACACAAATACTCTTTGGAGTAGGATTGTTAGCTCTATTACAAAGATAGAAAAAGAGATTTAAGGGAATCAATGGGCAGATTCTTGAATAGCAAAGAAAGTTGATGGTGGGATCAAGATGTCCAAAAAACTGTAAAGACAAAAAGAATTTGGCATAAAAACATGGCAAAAATGTAGAAACATGGAAGACTTTGAAAAGTATAACGAGGCAAGAAAAGATGTGAAAAATGTCGTTAGTAAAGCTAAACATAGATCATTTAATAATTTATATGCTAAATTATGTACAAAAGAAGAGGAAAAAGAAATTTAAACTTGCTAGAGCTAGAGAAAGAAAGAACAAGGACTTAGGTAATATGAAATATATAAAAAGTGAGGATGATATTGTCTTGGTTAAGGAAGAATATATAAAAGAAAGGTGGCGAAGTTACTATAGTAAGCTATTTAATGAAAACCAAGTAGAAGACTTAAATTTAGAATTGACACATGAGGGAAAGGATAAAAATATGAGATTTATTCGCAAATTTAGAGTTAATGAAGTTAAGTTTGCTTTAAAGAAGAAGAAAAATGGAAAAGCTATAGGACCGGATAACATCCCAATTGAATTTTTGAAATGCCTAGGTGATAAGGGAATTATATGGTTAACTAATTTATCTAACACAATTATAGAAACTAAGAAAATGCCAAATGGATGCCAAATGGATGGAGGAATGGCACTTTGACCTATATACAAAAATAAAAAAAGATATTCAAAATTGTAATAACTATTGTGGAATTAAACTTACGAGCCATACAATGAAATTATAGGAAAGGGTAGTTGGACAAAGATTAAGGTTAGAAACGAGGGTCTCAAAAAATCAATTTGGTTTTTTTGCTTGGGAGATCTATTGCAAAAGCTATGTATCTTTTAAGAAGATTAATGGAAAATTTTAGGGAAAAAAAGGACTTGCATATGATTTTTATTGACTTAGAGGAAGCATATGATAGGGTACCTAGGGAAGTTCTATGCTGGGTTATAGAAAAAAGAGCCTTAGTAGTTAGAATATTGATGTCATTAAAGATAAGTATGATGGAGTAATGACTAGCGTTAGGACTATAGGTGGAGAGGCCATGAAATTTCCAGCCATAGTAGGTGTACATTAAGAATCTGCCCTTATCTTTTTGCTCCAGTGATGGATGAACTTATTAGTTGTATCCAAAATGAGGCTCCATAGTGCATGTTGTTTGTAAATGATATTGTCTTGATTGATGAAACTAGGGGTGGAGTAGAATCTAAGTTAGAATTATAGAGAGAAGTTTTAGAATCTAAAGGTTTTAGGATAAGTAGAAATAAAACAGAATATATGAAATGTAATTTTAGTTATAATAGGAGGAATAGTGGAGAAAAGGTTAAACTTGATGGTCAAGAAATCAATAACACTAGTAGATTTCAATACCTTGGATCTATTATGCATGTTGGAGGAGAAATTTGAAGAAGATGTAGTGTATAGAGTTAAAGCAGGTTGGGTAAAATGGAGAAGTGCTTCGAAAGTTGTGTGATCGTAGAATACCCTTAAAATTAAAGGGAAGTTCTATAGAATGGCTGTAAGACCAACTATGCTAATATCAAAATGTTGTGCAACTAGGAAACAACATATCCGAAAAGTAAAACTTGCCAAGATTAGAATGATAAGGTGGATGACTGGTATAACATTAGAAGATAAATTAAGGATGAACATATTCTTGGTAAGTTAGGCGTAGCTCTTGTAGAAGATAAGCGAAGGACGACTTAGATGGTTTGAGAATCTACAACATAGTCCAAATAGTGTGCCAGTGAGGAGGAGTGAGTTAGTTATTGCGAGGGGCAGTAGAAGGGGTAGGGGTAAACTTAAAATAACTTGGAATGAGATAGTAAGGATTTAATAGCCTTGAATTTGTCGGGGGAAACGGCCATGATTGCGTAAATTGGTGAAAAAGGATTCATGTAACCGATACCACCTAGTGGGACTTAAAGACTTGGTTTGTTGTTTGTTATAATATGGACATAAGTGCAAATGAAAATTTTTAAAAGGAAATATTTGTTAGATTTATTGAGAGAAGTGAATTTTTGATGTGCAAACAACAACATGCCAGGGCTTTAGCAACTGAATTTATTTTTGTGGGACCAGTTTATCAAAAAACTTGTTCACTAGAAATATAACCATAAATTTCTTTAGATGCATGGATTAAGGGGTAATTCATGGGAGACATGTCAGGCACCCTCGTCATGGCTGTTTTTGTCCTTAACCAAATCTTTCTTAAGCAACAAATTTTAGGAGAATTCTCTACCTGCAACTTTGTTGCACTTATATGTCATTTAATTTACAAATTCTTTTAATTCCCTTCTGCAACTGATGTAATTTGTTCTATTGCAGGTGGCTGAACTGTCAGAACCAACATCCATTGAAATGAAGGAAACAATCCACTGTGTTGTCTATGGTCTTCTTGCAACCCTTTCACCAAAGATGCATTCTAAAGCTCCTCTATCAGAGAACACCTTGACTGGGGCCATAAATTTTGAAAATGAAGATTGTGCTGAATTTGTTGAGAATGCATCTCTTCAGTTCCAGCCCCTTATCTCTCTAACTCGGGACTATCTCGCACGTTTGCTGTTCTGGTTAGGCCCCCTCTTCCTTCATCTGTCATCTTTTTTATTGTGTCATGATTTGGGTAATCGGCGAATTAGGATGGCCCAATAGTGAGCTTTATCCTAATTATGTGAATCATGACTTTTAATTTGCAATTTTTTTTTCCAATTTGATCCCTAATTATTTTCTTTATTAAAAATAGCATGCCTATGTTAGGAATGAAATTTTGTGATTTTCTTTGAAATTTGAGTAATAAATATTTTGACTATTGTTGGCCTTCTTTTCCTATTTTTTCTTCAATTTTTTGTTATAACTTTCGAGTAGGAGCCAAACTTCCAGTGGTAATTTTCTTCTATTTTATATGTTCCCTGTCATAGTGTATTCTAGTCTTGGGTATATTCTTAAATTTTGATGGGTGGATTTTCTTGTGGGGGCTAAACTTTAGCTAATTTCATGTTTGAGGCACTAAGAGCTTCTTTAGTTATAGAAAATTGTTTTTACTTTCTATTTATGGGTTTTCTAAATAATTACAAAAATACCATATGATTTTTCAATTTTCCAATATTTGTACGTAAAATTTATTTATTTATTTTTTGATAGAAAAAAAAAATTATATTTATAGAGAAGAGAATATAAAAAGAGGATTTTACCTCCTGCGTGTTGGTTGTGGGCATGGCTGGCATAGGCAACAGATTAGTCTGGGCAAAAATGCCTAGGATACTGTTGTTAATCCCAAGAAATGCTTCAAAACATTATGGAAAGCTTAGATCGAAAGAAAAATAAATAATGTGGAGAGAGAGAGTACTAGTAGAGTTTTTGAAGGAACATCTATTTCTCCTACAATCCTCAAGGATAGATGGCCTACAACTCTTTGAATTGGTTTAGTGAGCAGCACTTGCTGGACATGCACACATATACAACTCCTGACTTCTTGAATACCCTACCGCATAGCTAATTTTACTTTTTTTTTTTTTCCTTCTCCTTTCTTTGCTTGTATGTTGGCACCCCTTTGGTGCCATATTTATGAAATCTCTCTATGCTAATAAAAAAAAAAAAAAAATCTAGCCAACAACACCATCCAATTTCTCTGGAAACTAGAGAAACCATAGCACCTGAAAACATCCAGAAGAGAAAACCTGTAACAATGCCAAAAAAAAAAAAAAAGGGATTTTGTTCCACTTCGAATCAATAATTTTATAACAACAATAGACCAAGCCTTGAGTCTTGGAGATAATGAAAGTCATTAGTGTGTATGCTCCCCGAATAGGCTTAGCAGAAAATCTTAAAAGACAGTTTTGGGAAGATATGGATAATATTTTACAAGAAATATCAAGGTCTGAAAAGACATTTATAGGAGTTGATTTTAATGGTCACATTGGCAAGGATAATATAGGACATGAGTGGATACATGGAGGTCTTGGATATAGACATAAAAATGAGGCTGGTGATACAATATTAGATTTTGCCATGGCTTTACGATTTGGTTTTATTGAATACTTGCTTTATAAAAAGAGAAGAACACTTAAGAACATTCAAGAGTGGGTACAATAAAAGCCAAATAAATTTTTTCTTAACTAAGAACATGGACCATCTATCTTGTAAGGATTGTAAAGTTATTCTAGGTGAAAGTTTGATTACACAACATAGAGTCTTAGTATTAGATAATCATATTAAAAAATGGAAGAGAAAGAGTAGCATAAATCAACACAAGAGGACTAGATGGTGGAACTTGAAGGTAGATAATATAGTAAAATTCAAAGATAAAATGAATAAAGAGTGTGATTGGACAGTAGGGGATAAGGTTAATGCAAATATTGTTTGGAATAAAATGACAAACTATGTCGTATGGATAACAAAAGAGGTTTTAGGTGAGTCCAAAGGGTCAAGAAGTCCTAGAAGTCATTAAGACAAAAATAATTTGGTATAAAATATGGAAAAATTATAAAAATATAGAAAACCTTGAAAAATATAAAGAAGGCGAGAAAAAAACAGAAAATACTATCAATGAAGCTGAACATAGAGCTTATGATGCTTTGTATACTAAACTAGATATAAAAGAAGGAGAAAAAGACATTTATGGACTTGCTAGAGCTAGAGAAAAAAATGCAATGATTTAGGTGATGTAAAATGTATAAAGGATGAGAATGCTTATGTATTATTTAGAGAAGAAGGCATAAAAGAGAGGTGGTAGAGATACTTTGATAAGTTGTTTAATGAAAACCAAAATGAAAGATTGAACTTGAAAGTGACAAATGTAGAGAAAAATTAAAAATAGGAGATTTATTTGCAAAATTAGAATCCTTGAAGTTAAGATGACATTTAAAAAGATGAAAAGTAGGAAATCTATAGGACCAGATAAAATACCAATTGAAGTTTGGAAATGCTTAGGGGATGAAGGAATTATTTGGTTAGCTAATCTATTCAATAATTTTATAAAAACCAAGAAAATGCTAGAATGATGGAGGAAAAGTTCGTTAGTACCTTTGTATAATAACAAAGGTGATACTCAAAATTGTAATAACTATCGTGGAATTAAGATTATGAGTCATACGATGAAATTATGGGAAAGGGTTATTGAACGTAGAATAAGATTAGAAACGAAAATTTCAGAAAATCAATTTGGTTTTATGCCTGGGAGATCAACAATAGAAGTTATTTATTGTTTAAGAAGTTTAATGGAAAAGTTTAGTGAAAGAAGGGCTTGTATATGGTTTTTATTGACCTAGATAAAGCTTATGATAAAGTTCTTAGGGAAGTGCTTTGGTGGGTATTAGAAAAGAAGGAGTTTGCAGTAGATATACAAAAGTCATTAAGGATATGTATGATATAGTGGTGACTAACATTAGGATTGTTGGAGGAGATTCCAAAGAGTTTTCAATCACAATAGGTGTACATCAAGGTTCTAGTCCTTATCTTTTTATTTTAGTAATTGATGAAATTACTAGAAATATCCAAAATGAGATCCCTTGGAGTATGTAGTTTGCATATGAGATCATGTTGATTGATGATAGTAGGAGTGGAGTGGAATCGAAGTTAGAACTTTGGGGAGCCACATTAGAGTCTAAAGGGTTTAGTATAAGTAGGAATAAGATAGAATATATGAAATTTAATTTTAGTAATGTAAGGAGTAGCAACACAGAGAAGATTAAACTAGATAATCAAGAGATTAATATAACTGATAGATTTAGATATCTTGGATCTATTATGCAAGGTGAAGGGGAAATTGAAGTAGATGTAGTACATAGAATTAAGACAGGTTGGGTAAAATGAAGGAGTGCGTCAGGTGTGTTGTGTGATTGTAGAATACCTTTAAAATTAAAATGATAGTTTTATAAGATGACTATAAGACCGGCTATGTTTTATGGTTCAGAATGTTGGGCAACTAAGAAACAACATGTACAAAAAATGAAAGTTGCTGAGATGCATATGTTAAGGTGGATGAGTGGTTTCACTTTAAAAGATAAAGTAAGAAATGAACATATATGTAATAATTTAGGCATAGCACCGGTTGAAAACAAGATAAGGGAGGGGCGACTTAGATGGTTTGGGCACTTGAAACGCAGGCCTAGTAGAATATAGGCGAGGAGGAGTGAATTAGTTATGGTTTCTGGCATAAGAAGAGATATGGGTGGACCTAAAATAACTTGGAAGGAGGTAGTGAGGAAGGATTTAATAGGCCTTAATCTAATAGAGGAAATGCTCTGGATCGGGTGAATTGATGGAAAAGGATTCATGTAGCTGTTCCCACCTAGTGGGACTTAAGGCTTCTTGTTATTGTTGTTGTTGTTGTACCAAGCCTTATTTCCCACTAGTGGGTTGACTAGATGAATCTTTTGTGAATTTACACAATTGTGGGCAATTTCCTTCGACAATTTAAGAGCTATTAAATAATTACTTACTATCTCATTCCAAGTTATTTAAAGTCTACCCCTACTCTTTCTATTGTTACTTATAGTAACTAGCTCACTCTTCCTAACTGATGAAGTGCTTGGCCTACATTGCAGACACCCAAACCATAGATGCTGCTCTTTTATCTTATGTTCTATAGGTTTTGTGCTTAACTTACTGCAATATGTTCATTCCTTAATCTTTTCTCGTTGTATCATTTATCCATATTAGCATTCTCATTTTTCAGCAGCTTTTACATCTTGGATATATTGTTTCTGGGTTACTCAACATCCTAATCCATAGCATAGCTGGTCCTATAACTGCCCTATAATTTAAAGGGTATTGTACAATCACACAGCACGCTCGAAGCACTTCTCCTGCTTTAACTCTATGTATAACATTTTCTTCATTTTCTCCTTTAGCTTGCATAATAGATCCAAGGTATTGAATTCTAGTAGTACTATTAATTTCTTGACCATCAAATTTCATCTTTTTTTCCAATATCCTTCTACAATGATTGAAATTACATTTCTTACATTTTGTCTTATTTCTACGTATCCTAAAACCTCTAATTTCTAAAGCTTTTCTCTATAATTCTAATTTTGATTCTACTTCATCCCTAGTTTCATTAAATACAATATCATTTGCAAACAACATGCACTATGGAACCTCATTTTGGCTACTCCTAGTAAGTTCATCTATTAGTACTGCAAAAAGATAAGGGCTTAAATCAGAATTTTGATGTTCTTCTATTGTGATCGGAAGTTCCTAGAATCTCCACTTGTAGTCCTAATGGTAGTCATTACTCTATCATACATATCCATAATTATATCAATATATCTACTACTTGCTCCCTTTTTTTCTAAAACCCACCGTTGAACTTCACTAGTACCTTATCAGAGGCTTTCTCCAAGTCAAGAAAAACCATATGCAAGCCCTTGATTTTTCCCTGAACTTTTTCTAGTGATCTTTTCAAAAAATATGCAGCCTTTTTAATTGATGTCCTAGGCACAAAATCAAATTGGTTTTTTGTGACTTTGGTTTCTAACCTTGGTAATCGTTCAATTACCCTTTCCCATAATTTCATTGTATGACAAGTTTAATTCCACTATTGTTATTGCAATTTTGAATATCTCATTTATTTTTGTATATAGGAATTGAAGTCCTTTCCTCCACTCATCTGGCACTTTTTTAGTTTTTATACCACAATAATAGAAAGTCTTAACTCCCACTTTCTTAGTTTTTATAATTTTGTTAAATAAATTAGTTAACCATGTATTCCGTTATCACTTAGGCATTTCCAAACTTCAATTGGGACGTTATCTAGTCACTTTTCCATATTTCATCTTTTTTAATGCAAACTTAACTTTATTAACTCTAATTTTGTGAATAAATCTCAAAATTTTGGCTTTTTCCTCATTTATGAATTAAGTTTAAGTGATCTACTTGGTTTTTCATTAAATAGCTTATTAAAGGAACTGCTCCCTCTTTATTGAAGTTCTTGCTCTTTCTTTCTCTAGCTTTAGCAAGTTTAAATGTGTCTTTTTCCCCGTCTTTTGTATCTAATCTAGAATATAAATTATTATACGCTCTATGTTTCGCTTTAGTAATAGCGTTTTATTATTTATTTATTTATTTATTTATTTATTTTTGCATCTTTTCTTGCTTCTTTATACTTTTCAAAGTTTTCTATGTTTCTATAATGTTTTTCATTTTTTATTCCATTTGTTGCTTTTTGGACATCTTGATCCCACGACAACTTTCTTACTATCTAAGAATTTTCCTCTAAATTCACCTAAAATCTCTTTTGTTATCTTTTTTTAATAAAGCTAGTTATTCTACTCCAAAGAGTGTTTGCGTCTACATTATCCCCTATTGTCCAATTATCCTCTTGGATAATTATATCTTTAAATTTATTATATTTTCTCCCTTTATGTTCCACCACCTAATTTTCTTGCATCAACTTCTGTTACCATTTATGTTCCATTTTTTAATACATGCATCCAACACTAGAACTCAATGTTGGTTAATTAAACTTTCACTTGTGATAAACGAGATACCCTCCTATTTAAGAAAAAAATCTATTTGACTTTTTGTTGTAAAGTTGGTGAGAAGAAGAGAAGGAGAGAAGAGAGGAGGAGGAGAAGAGAAAAAGAGAGAAAAAACTAAGCGGTAGTTTCTTGGAGTCTACGTACATCTCCAAGGCTGCCCTTTTATATAATTATTGATAATGAAGTCTTAAGGACAAAAACAATGTTTTAAAAGGCGAAGGCATAAAGTGAGGCATTCTAAGCCCTAAGAGGCGAGGCATATGCCTTAAAGCATTGGGGCATAAGCCTTCTGAGAATTTTAATTGAATAAAAATATGTAAATAAATTATATATATTTTAGAAAAAAAGAAAAATTAAGAAAATCACAAATATAATGTTAAAAAAAAAGATAAAATATAATTTGCAAACTCCTGGTTGGGCATTTAAAAATTTCTACCTTGATTTCATTTACATAAATCATGACAAGAGATACTTATAACATTACAAAGTTTCAAATTATTTCAAGATCTAAGATACAACTCTATTATTTTGGAATGGTTAAGATTCAAAAGTTTTAGTAATCAACTCATCTTATGATATTCCTTTTATACATACATGGAGTTAAAATTTTCTAGCCAAATCTAACTTGAGATTCACACACCCAAAATGCGTAAGCCTCAACTAAAAAGGCGCAAAAAGCGTGCCCTTTGTACTAATACGTAAGCTTTAGCGTGTAGTGTGTTAGCCTTTTAGGGATTTGGCATTTTGGTTTGAGACTCGAGGCATTTTAGGCCTGCCTTGCCTTGAGGTGAGCCTTAAGGCGAGCCTTGATTGAGCCTTTTAAACATTGAAAAAAATATCCCCATTAACACAACCTAATTATTTACATAACATATTCTCTTCTAAGTTTCTGACACTCCCCCTCAACCTAGAGGTGTATAAATATCACCTAACCCCAACTTGTAACAAACATTAGACATGGTGGGCTTGACTAAAGGCTTAGAAAAAACATCACCTAATTGATCGAAATTTCACAAGGGGAGTCCGCACGATATTCTTCAACAAAGCATCCCTGACAAAAATTATAGCCTAACTTCTTAGTGCTTTGTCCTCTCATGAAACACTCGATTGCTAGCAATATAAATTGCAGCTTGATTATCACAAAGCACATCTATTGGCATCATTGCAAAGAATCCCATCTCTGGCATAAGAGATTTCAGCCATATAAGCTCACTCACAGTATGAGCCATAGCTTGATATTCTGCTTCAGCACTAGATCTTGCTACAGCAGGTTGTTTCTGGTTATGCCAAGTAGCAAGATTTACCCCTACCCCCCCCCCGGGGGGCGCGGGGACAAATGTACAATATCCAATAGTAGACCTTCGATCATCAATTGATCCAACCCAATTTGAATTAGGGTATCCCACAATCTCACAATTTCTATTATATTTATATATCAAGCCTTCGCCGGGAGCACCTTTGAGATAGTGCAAAATCCTACAAACAACATCCCAATATGGTTGTTTGGGATTTTTCATATACTTGACTCACCGCCCTCATTGCAAAAGATATGTTATGTCTAGTGACAATCAATTAGATTAACTTGCCAACCAATTGCCTATATTGACATTTGTCTTCAAAGTCCGATCCAACAGCCCTAGACAACTTCATATGTTGATCCATAGGAGTATCAACTGGTTTAGCTCCCAACAAACTAGTCTCACTTAGCAAGTTTGATGTATATTTTCGATGAGATTGAAACAAGTCTTTCCTACGTTGTACAATCTTAATACCAAGAAAGTAACGCAAAATACCCAAATCCTTGATTTGAAACTTTGTTTGAAACCACTAGTTAACATATGCAATCCCACTATGGTTGCTGCTAGTGATGATGATGTCATCAACATAAACTACTAGAAGTACCACACTTGTCTCTGTTTTGCAAACAAAAACTGAGTGATCAAAGTAGCACTATAAAGCCAAATATAGAAACTACCACACTAAATTTGTCAAACCAGGCTTGAGGAGATTGTTTAAGACCATAAATGGCTTTATGCAACCTGCATACTTTAGCATCCTCCCCCTAAGCAACATGCCCAAGAGGTTGCTTCATGTATACCTCATGCAAATCTCCAAAAAGAAGGCATTCTTCACATCCAATTGATATAAGGGTCAATCAAAATTAACGACCAATGATATCATGCACAAACATAATTTAATAGAGCAGCCGAAGAGGTCTCAAAGGACTTGCTTGTCATTTTATTTTGTTCATCATTGTCCGATTCCCAAGCGTAGGAAAATTCCATTGTCAAGCATAGTCAATCTTGGAGTCCCAAGGTCATTTCCACAGGGATTCAATTGGGAAGTTTAAGAGTTCATACATCACAAAATAATTCAGAGTGAGATGTGTGGGAATGATTTTAATGAATACAAATATCACTTGATTATAACAATTTAATTAAAGGGCTAGGCTTTAGATTTCATCCTAATCTCATCAATGGTAATCAAATCTCATCTTTATAACTCAACCAACATCAATATACCTATTGAACTTGATCGGAAGATATATCGCTTGAAATGCATAGGTTTGACAAGAATTGTTGATTAATTTCAAATGAAAATATTTTAGCAAACTTTTAGAATGTAAGAACAAAAAGCATTGGTTGTGGCAAGATTTAACTTGTCTACAATCAATCAGGAAGTTTACAAAACCAAAAGTTTTTAGAAAAAGATCATTGAACATTAATCAATTTTAAACATAAAATACTTGAAGACTAAGATGAGAATTACCAATAATGGGATGTAGGACTCCACCCTTAGCCTAACTTGAAATTTAGTTGGCCATTAGAATGAAAAGAAGAAATACTTTCTGAATGTTTACAAGGAAATGCGAGAGAGAATACAAGAAAATGAGGTAGCTCTTCCACACCCTTTAAGGCTAACACAAGCCTCTTATTTATAGGTACAAAAACTACTACCTCCACTCCTAAACCTAACAAAATTTATTAGTTACACTCCTATACCTACCACAAACACCTCCACCTACCAAAATGGTAGTTGCACTTCTTCACCAACCAAAATGGTAGTTGCATTCCTCGTGTTGTTGAAATTTATTGTTTAATCCCGTCACCTTTTTTCCAGCTCAAGTTTGGCCGGCTAAACATTGTAATTTGGACTTTCTCGTGAAATGTAAATTTGTAGGGCTTGAAGTCTTCTTTGAAATGAGACCAAGTTTGCATAAATTGGATAACCGAGTCAAAAGTTATGACTGATTTACCAAAGCTGCGCAAAACTGCTACATTACTTTAATTGGCCCGAATTAAAGCACTCTTGGATGTTATTCAATTCTTCCAAACATCCTTCGTCACTTCACAAATTAGTACTTTAAATCTTTAAAGTCTTTGCAGCCATTCCATACTCCACACAAGGGCTAATCAATTATTTATTGCAATTTACCTTCAAATCACAAAAATTACACAATAAGTTCTATATGCATGTTACGTAGATGATTTAACTTATTTATGTGCACTAAGATGGCGTATAAATGTTCATAAATATGCAGTATTATGTACTAATCAGTAATCAATACCATATGTTTGTGTGTACCCCTTGGAAACTAACGTAGCCTTACGCCATTCAATTGAGCCATCGGGAAGATATTTGATGTTGTAGACCGAACGACACCTAACCAACTGTTTACCAAGAGGAAGATCCACAAAGTCCTATGTCCTTTGAGTGGTTAAGGCATCCATTTCTACATCCGTTGCATGCTTCCACCTAGGATTAGCCAATGCTTCAATATGTGAGGAAAGGGCAGAAATTGAAGAAAAAGACAAGGCAAAAGAACGCATGGGACTAGGAAAGTGAAGAACTAAAACATAATGAGCTATAGGATAAGCAACTAAGGATTGCTGATCACATGTTTGAGTACCTTTTCGGTGAGCAATGGGCAAATCCAAGTCACATTGAGATGGATCTCTCGAACTAGAAGTCAAAATAGTGATGGGTAGAGGAGGCGCTTGCATGGTGCTAGTGATGTTTATGCTTGCTTTGCATCATTCATAAACCTTCAATTGTTTCTTTGGATTAGTAACTAATTTATTTGGAAGAGGGGTAGAAGATTTCTCGAGAGAGATAATGGTAAGGACAGGAGGATCAACACAAGAGGGGGGGGACCATAAATCGTTGATGGAATCAAAATCTATTCATCCAACGAGGACTCGACATTGGAAAATAGGGCATCCCCTTAAAAAAGGTGACATCAACACTAACATGTTTCCTACAAGCGTGGGGATCATAACATATCTATCCTTTTTGATTTTTCTCGAGTACCCAACAATGACACATTTAACAGCTTGAGGAGAGAACTTGTCTTGATCACTATATGGAACATGAACAAAACATGTGCACTCAAAGACACGAATTTTTCTAGGTACATGATTGAGAAGGGGAATTGTCCCCCTAGAACATTTAAGGGAATCCTGTTGAGTAGAAAATAGGCTGTTTGAAGAGCATCGATCCAAAAGGTCTTTGCCATGCATATGAAGGAGTAGAGACCGTGTTATGTCAAGTAAATGTCTATTTTTTCGTTCAGCTACTCCATTCTGTTAAGGGGTATGCATACATGATGTTTGATGAAGAATTCCTTTGACCAAGCAAAAAGACTAAAGCTCATTTTGAACAAATTCAAGTGCATCATTAGATCGAAAATTTTGAGTACCAATGCCACTCTTAGTTTTTATTTCCTGGTAGAATTGAGTAAATACATTAAAAAATACAGACTTATCTTTTAACAAATAGATATAGGTCATACGTGAAAAATAATCCAAAAAGGACACAATATATTGATGACCAGTGAAATTCTTGACTCTGAACGGACCCCAAATATCTGAATGAATAAGAGTAAACAATGATTTACTATGAGACTCGACTTTAGACGAAAAGATGTCCTAATATGCTTTCCCAACTAACAAGCAAAACACTCAAAAGGAGAAACAAATGTGAACATAGGAAAAACTTCTTGTAGTTTTTGAGGGGATGGATGACCCAAATGAGCATGTCACTGATCAAGAAAAACAATTTGAGTAGGAAATTGAGGAAGTCGTATGACAAGAATTAGACCCACCATAACTGCTATCGAAATAGTACAGACAATCCTTCTCAAGCCCTCCAATTCTTTTCTTCGGCCGAAGATCTTGAATGAGACAATGAGAAGGAAAGAAGGTCATAGTTATGAGACTTAGTCAATTGACTAACTGATCGTAGGTTCAAGGGAAATTTTGGAACATATTGTTAATTTTGGTCTGAATGCCCTTTCCATTGGGTTTGCTTTCATTATATATAGAAGAGATTTACATAGTTGTTGCCTGATTTTCAGCACATTTTCAGCACTTAAATGCTGCCAGATTTTCAACTTTATTTACAGCCTAATTTTCTGCTCTCAGCACATTTTCAGCACTTGATGCTGCTAGATTTTCAGCATTATTTACAGCCTAATTATCCTAAATTATCTCCGTAACAACCCCCTCATATTGATGCTGGTAGATCAAGAAGCATTAATTTGTCAACCAAGAACTGATGCTGGTGCCGAGAAAGAGATTTAGTAAATATGTCTGTAGTTTGACGTTTAGTGGAAATGTGAGGAAGAGTAATCGCTTGTTTGTCAAAGGATTCACTTATGGAATGGCAATCGACTTCGATTTGTTTCGTATGCTCATGGAAGACAGGATTAGCGGCGATCTGAATAGCCCTGGTATTGATAGCATGAAGAGGAGTGGAATGAAGCTGAGAAAAACCAAGTTCACCCAATAACCAACAAAGCCATGTGATCTTAGAGCATGCGGAAGACATAGCACGATGCTCGGACTTAGTGGAGGACTTGGAAACTCTGTCTTGTTTCTTACTCTTCCAAGAAATGAGTGCTTTGCCTAAGAACATGCACCTGCCAGTAACAGAGCGATGAGTATTCGCACATCCGGTCCAATCGACATCACTATACCCCACCAACTCTAAGGAAGATTCCTTATGAAAGAATAACCCGCGTGTAGAGGTGCCCTTTAGATATCAGATAATGCGGGGGACAGAGGCTAAATGAAGATGTTGGGGAGCCTACATAAATTGACTGACTTGCTGCACAGAAAAGGAAATATCAGGATGAGTAA
Organism: Malania oleifera; assembly: GCF_029873635.1. Classification (NCBI taxonomy): domain Eukaryota; kingdom Viridiplantae; phylum Streptophyta; class Magnoliopsida; order Santalales; family Ximeniaceae; genus Malania; species Malania oleifera. The sequence continues at coordinate 22,302,590 of NC_080421.1, forward strand.
TCGTTAAGTAGTTCAAACTCCCAACAAGTTGCCGATACAAGGATGGATCTGATAGAAGCTCGCCTTCCTCTTGACGAAGCTTAAGATTTACCTCCAAGGGAGTAAGAACAGAGTTACCCGATTGGAGACCAGCCAATGAAATCACTTCCTACGTGTATTTGTGCTGGTGTAACAACATACCAGTCGGAGTAAGCTGCACCTCAAGGCCACGAAAGTACTGCAGGGGACCAAGATCTTTCTTGTGAAAAGAGGCCTTGAGATGCTTTTGTAATTGCTTAATTAACTCAGTATTAGAGCCAGTAATCGCAATGTCATCAACATATACCAGAAGCAATACAATCCCTCCAGAAGTTTTGCGAAGAAAAAGAGAGGAATCAGACTGACTCTAAGTAAAATGAAAAGCAAGTAAGGTAGAGCGAAATTTATCAAACCATGCATGTGGAGCTTGTTGCAGTCCATACAAGGATCGGCGTAGCTGACAAACCTTTGAGGAAGGTGTAGCAAACATGCCGGGAGGTGGAGACATAGATTTCTTCCTTCAAATCTCCTTGTAGAAAAGCATTCTTCACATCCATCTGCGAGAGCGACCACCCGTGCGACGCTGCAAGTGCCAATATAGTCCGCATAGTAGTCATTTTGGCAACAGGTGCAAAGGTCTCTTCATAATCAATACCATACTTTTGCCGGTTCCCAAGACCCACGAGATGGGCCTTATATCTATCTAGTGACCCATTAGACCGAAACTTGCCTGAGTACACCCATTTACAACCAATAGGTTTGACACAAGAGGGACAAGTCACAAGATCCCAAGTGTCATTATCTTGAAGAGCTTGGATTTCTTCTTGCATGGCATGCTACCAACATGCTTTGGTGGCTGCCTGGGTATATGAGTGAGGAACAGAAACAGTGTCGAGAGTGGCAGTAAGCAAGGTATGAGAAAAACCATACCTATCCGGTGGATGTGTAACTCGGGTGGAGCACCAAGGAACTGCAGAATCAAATGATGAATCAGTGTCTGGATGGGGCGTTGAAGGAGGAGGACGTCAATGATACACCACACTTGGTTTAAATCGCTTAATAGAAGAAGACATGTCATCAAAAGCGGGAAGAAGAGTAATAGGAGTATCAGAAATAACCTAAGACTGAAAGAAATATTGATTTTCTAAGAAAATCACATTCCGGGAGATCAAGAATTTGTTTGCATGAGCATCATAACAAACAAATCCTTTCTGAGTAGGACTATATCCCATAAAGGCACACGCGACAGATTGGCAGCAAGCTTGTGACGCTCAACATGTGGTAGATGAACAAAACAAACACACCCAAAAGTATGAAAGGATTGATACTTAGGAGATATGCCAAATAATTGAAAATAGGGAGAATCATAATTTAGAGTGGCAGTAGGCAAACGATTGATCAAATAGATAGCAGTAGATAAAACTTCTACCCATAACTTAGAAGGTACAGAAGAATCATCAACAAAGTACGAACAACATCTAAGAGATGACGATTCTTACGCTCAACGACTCCATTTTGTTGAGGGGTATAAGGACAAAAACGCTAGGAAATGATCCCCTTTTGCTGAATAAAAGTATGAAAAGAATAAAAATATGTACTCACCCCCTGAGTTGGAGCGTAAAGTTTTGATACAAGTACTGAACTGTGTCTCAACAAACGCAACAAATTTTTGAAAGACAGAAAACACGTCAACTTTAGAGTAGAGAAAATATATCCAAGTGAATCGACTATAATCATCAATAAACATTACAAAATATTGATACTGACCATGAAAAATAACAAGACACACCCCAAACATTAGTATGCACAATCTCAAAGCAATTAGAAGCACAACTACCATGCGCAGGAAAAGGTAAAGTTTTGCTTTTACCAAGACGACAAGTAGCACAATCAAAAGATACATGAGAAGAAGAAAAGGAATCTTTATTGCCCAAAAAGCCATTTTTCATAAGATGAGCCAAGACAACGGAATAAGGATGACCCAATTTCTTATGCCAAACTTCATTATTATTGGCAGTAGTTGTACAAGCAAGGGAAACAACACTAGGAATAGAAAACTGTAAAGGAAATAAAAGTCCCACTTTAGGCCCCTTCGCGATGACCGTCCCCAACACCTGATCCTGCACAAGACAACCACCACGAGAAAAATGAACATCATAGTTATTTTCTACCAATTGTCCAACAGAAATCAAATTGGTAGACAATCTAGGAGAGACAAAAACAACACGAAATGAAGAGCCCAAATTGCCAACAGCAGTAATTGGAAGAGTACGGTCATGAACAATCTGAATATTTTGCGTGCCTCTATACTTACGAACATCATGGAGACCACGAGTCATATGATTAGAAGCGCCCGAATCAACAATCCAAGAAGTTGAGTTAGTAGCTGTACCTTGTAGGCCTAAGGCCATAAAAGCAGACACAATCTTTTGTTGGGCCATTGTTGGTGTGAGAACAAATGAATCAGAGCTTACAGTGGGTGGCGCAGAAGAAGAAGAAGAAGAAGACTGAACAGCAGCCTAAAAAGTTTGGGATTGGCGATTTTGAGGCCACACTCGATAGTCTTTGATGATATGGCCTTCTTTCTTGCAGTAGTTACAAACTTTCTTAGGACAATTGCGAGCAATATGACCAAACTCCTTGCAACTGAAACACTGCAACTTGTTCCTCCCTCTCCCTTGTGCTGCATATGCTACATTCATAGCCTCAAAAAATACCTTCTCAGAAGTCATACCCATCCGAGTGGAAACCGCTATTCTTCACGCAATAAATTTCCCAAACATATATCCTAAAAAGGAACCGGATTATGGTTCAATAAACAGGCCCGAACAGGCTCAAATTCAGGTTGAAGTTTCATAAAAAACTGATCGCACTGACTCTCAGCATGAACCACTTGAAGAGCTGCAAGTGTTGTAAGGGGAACCTTAACATGAACAATAGCAAAATACTCACTCCAAAGATTAATAAAACCAGAATAAAATTGTTCAATGGGTAAATTACCTTGACTGTAATTACTAATTTTCAACTCCAATTTGGAACTTCCAAGCACTGTGATCTTGGTGGCAAATACGGTGGAGATAATCCCACATAGCCTAAGCCGTAGTAAATTGTGCAAATTCCTTTTCATCAGTGGGAACTTGAGAAGAACTATCAATATGATTTGATAATTTGTTCCCTTTAAAGAACATTTTAAATTGGAATTCCCACGTAGGGAAATTATTTCCAGTAAATCGAACAATAGTCTTCTCAATAGACATGATGAAAGGCACAAAAAAAAAAAATTCCCAAGCAAAAGTCAACCAAATAAACAGCAAGCCTAACTCAAATCAGGTCCAAATCCAAATAATAAGAGGTCCACGGATAACCAAATTACAAAAGCCCAGAAGAAATAAAAAACCCAGATCAAACACGGATGCCTAACTCGAAATAACCTGCCCTGTGTGAAAAACGACACAGCAGAGGAAGAAACACTGCACCTTTGTCGATCACACCAGGAGGAGTTGAAGCTTCTGACCACCACAGAAATCGTCGACAGCCACAAAGATGCCCAGCCACCATGAGAAAAACACCGGGATGAGTAGCCCGCAACCCAGGACAGCTTGCGCAACTAAAAAAAAATAAATTCCGGCAGCCCCCAACAAAACTCAAAACCACCAAAGTGGACACCACAGAGAAGGCCGACGCCCACAAAAAGCAAGAAAGAACTTGCTGAAACTGTGAGAAATTGTTTTTTTTTTTTTTTTTGAAAACAGCTGTGAGAATCGCACCCAGTGATTAAGACCAAAACGATGAAATTAGAAGACAGGCTCTGATACCATGTTAATTTTGGTCTGAATGCCCTTTCCATCGGGTTTGCGTTCGTTATATATAGAAGAGATTTACATAGTTGTTGACCGATTTTCAGCGCTTAAATGCTGCCAGATTTTCAGCATTATTTACAGCGTAACTTTCTGCTTTCAGCACATTTTCAGTGCTTAAATGCTGCCAGATTTTCAGCATTATTTGCAGCCTAATTTTCTGCTATGTACAATCTAAATAGAAACTAAAATATTTCAACTAAATTATTTACAGCCTAACTATCCTAAATTATCTCTGTAACACATATAACACTGGCAAAAGAGGAATAGAAGGAATTGAGAGAATATTGCCAAAATCAGGAACTGGTATAACCAAACCATTAGCAAGAGTAACCTTTGAGTCTAAAGAAGTGTGAATTCAAGGACTCAAGCAAATTAGGACTACCTGTCATATGCGAGGAGGCACCAAAGTCTATAACCCAAAGCGAGGAGGATGAAGAGGCAAGAAGCCCGGTTGTACCTGAATGGGCCAGAGTAGCACTAGATTTAAAAGACCAAGCTTGGAGTTGTTGAACCATGCCAAAAATATTGTTAAACTCCTCTCGGGACATGGTGGATGATGTACTTAATTAGGTGCGTTTGAAGTGTCAGTAGTAGAATCGCCCTTCGCAAGAGACTTATTGGCCCAAGCTGGTTTCCCAAGGAGATTCCAACAACGATTAATGGTATGCTTTTCCTTGCCACAATGTGTGCAAATGTAAGAATTGCCATGACGAACTCCTCGTCATATTACACAACCACTGCCACAACCACAATCCGAACCTCATCCTCGTCCTCCAAAACTTCCCCTACTACAGTTAGAGGTAGTCTCCATGGCTGACTTATCGTAATAAAGAGCTTGAGAAGTTGGGTTGCACACAACACAAACAGCACTTTCAGGACTACAAAAAGCCAGAACTTCAACGCTTCAAACTCTCCAAAATACAGAATTTCAGTAGGCAGATATGACTACAGAACTGAGCTTACAATATCATAGGAGGAATTACTTAACCAGCAAGAACAGGGAAGACCACAGCAAAGTACTGCAGGCATTTAATAAACAACCGGGCAGCAGCTCTAGGCATTACGGCTAGCAGCAACTGGAAACGAATGCAGAGAAGAACAGGAAATAAATATTTGAACACCAATCGAAACTGACCATCAATTGGTAAAAGAGTGCCAGAAAACAATCACGAATACACATCATCAAAACAGCATCATCAGTAAACCACAGACAAAGTGACCAAGGAACAGCAGCAGCAGAGCATACTAAAAACACTGTATAAACCGAGTTCACATCAGCAAATCACCATAAAAGCACTCAGCTTCCTGCCAAAGATGCTGCACAACCTAACCCAGAGGGAAGGTGTCCTTAAATGACACTCAAACCAACCATAAAATCCAATTTGAGGATTGATTAGGAAGGATAAGGAGAAAAACGAAAAATAGAGTATCAAAACCATTTCAGATAAATCAGATTTGAAGGAGATCAATGCTCTGATACTATATTGTGAAGTTAGAGATGGAGGAGAGAAGAAGAGAAGGAGAGAAGAGAAGAGAAGAATAGAAAAAGAGAAAAAGAGAGGGAAAACTGGACGTCAGTTTCCTAGAGTCTATGTACAGCTCCAGGTCTGCCCTCTTATATATTGTTAATAATAATAAAGCCTTAAAGGACAGAAATACCCCCATTAACACAACCTAATTTTTAAAGTGACAGTCTCTTAAAACACTTTTATTTTGTCTACTCTTTAAGGTTATTAAGTGTTCTTCTCTCTTCTTAAAAAATGTATTCATTGAAATAAGATGACATGATGAAGTCTACAGTCACATTAGACTCATTTTTATCCTCATATCCATGGCCTCCATTTATCCTCTTATAATCTTTATTGTCCTTTCTATGTGTCCAATCAAATTAGCTTATATGTATATATTTTTAAGTCCCTGATATCCCTTGTATATATCCATATCTTTCCAAAATTGTCTTTTAAGATTTTTTGCTAAGTTTACTTTAGGAGCATAAGCATTAATGGAATTTATTATCCCTTGACCTAAGACCATCTTGACTTTTAAGATTATATCCCCTACTCTTTGCACATCTACAACACTATCTTTCAAGTCTTTGTCTATAATGATTCCTACCTCATTCTTATATTTTTCTTTTCTAGTGATCCCAAATCTTGATTTTTCAAATTCTCTTCCTTTCTCTCCTACCCACTTGGTTTCTTGAAAGCATTTTACATTAATTTTTATTCTAATCATTGGGTCAATTATTTCCATGCTTTTACACTTAAGGAGTTTTTAAGAGGTTAAGATAAAGAAAATTAGTAGAAAGACACTTGAGGAATCATCCTCCTAAATGCTTTTATCCGCTCTTATTGAAATATGATGCCATTAAAGTCGGGGATTTTCAGCTTATCATTTGGTGACTAGTTTTTATAAGATCTTGACTAAATTCTTATAAGCCACTTGCCGGAGTTCTAATGGATACTCTTGTTGGCCCAAGTGGCAACCCAGGAGAAGGGGGGGGGGGGGGGGGTTTAAAAATTAAATGCTTGGTTTCAAATTTAAAGAAAATAAAATAAACTCAAGAAAATACATAAATACTAAACAATTAAAATAAAGAGTGTAGAGATAAAGAAATGCAAACACTTATATAGTGGTTGGGCTACCCCCACCTATGTCCACTCTCTCCAGGCCAACCACCTTGAGGTTCCAATACTCCCTTTACTTTAACGACAACAAGGATGCCAGTTGCACCCTTGCTTTGACATGGACAAGGACACCAATTTACAAGAGGTTTGAATACAAATGGATTTTACTCGCAATAAATGATTTACTAGTTAAGGCACAAAAATTAACTCTCAAAAAATTATGCAAGAGATGGCACAAGAGTTTTTGGAGAGTTTTCTCAGGAGCTAGTTTAAGAACTAAAAGATTAAATGAGAGAGGAGAGAGTTTGGGCACTAGAAAATTCATTATAGAAAGCTTCTCTAGTGTATCTTGGGCTTTAGAGGGCGTATTTATAGAATTTGGTGTCAACTAGCTATTTTATGCCCGTTAGAGTTAGCCTGCTGCTTAGACAGGTCAATTGGGTACTAGTTGTTAGAGTAAAAAATTGACCATTAGTCTCTGAAAAGTAAGACCGGTCAACTGCTCTCTTGAGTTGGTCTTGACCGTTTGAGATTTCTACCTAGGTTGATCAACTGCCCCTTTTGGCCGGTTGACCACCCTTGGAAATAACTTTGAATAGTCTCTCGGTTTTGTGTATTTTTCAGTTTAAGTTCATTTGTGCCGTGTCCTTCATATTCTTAGCGATATACAATTTATAACTCAATACAATTTGAGAGAAATAAATACAAATGTACGAGAAATAATTCTTCTCTCAAATCTTCAACTCTGATGGCTTAAACTCGTAAACACAACTAAAACACAAAGCCACTCGTATAAAATAGTTTGTTACCATCGAAACCAGATTGATGAAACCTTGGGACTAATAACTCTTTCCCATAATTAGAGTGCTTTTATTGATGATCATCATATTTTATTTGCAGCTTTAGTGGTGAATGAGCTGGTTGAAGGCATTGTTAAAAGAAGAAAAATGGGTCTAGTTTTGAGATTAGATTTTAAAAAATGGAGGAAATGATTGGAGGGTGTCTCTCTTTTGTGTTTTTGTGAAAGGAAAGGCCAAATCATGGCTTAGAGCTTCTAGGAGTCTTTGACAGGGTGATCCTCTATCCCCTTTTCATTTACCATTGTGGTAGAAATGTCGAGTAGAATGATTAAAAGAAGTGTTGATACAGATTTGGTGGAGGGATCAAAGTGGAATATGAGGATTTGTTTGTTTCACATTTATAGTTTGCAAATGATACCATTCTCTTTCTATTGAAGGATGTGTGCAATTTCTATTATATTTTAACCATCTTGCAAGTGTTTGAAAAGGTGTTGAAATTTAGAATTAATTTTTTCAAGAGTGGTATTGTGGGAATTGGCATTGAGTCGAGTACTTTTTATTCCTTTGCTAGGATATGAAATTGTCATGTTTTGAGAAGTCCAACTACCTATTTAGGTGGTACCCACTATAGATTATTTTTTAGATCTCCTCTATGAGACCATAGGAGACTAGATGAGTGGAAAGGGGCTGTCTTTGCCTTAGGTGGTTGCATTACTCTTATCCAAGCTTGTTTCTCCTCTGTTTCATTGTATTATATGTTCCTTTTTGAACTTCTTGTCAGGGTCGTGCAGCGATTAGAGAAATTGAGGGAATTCTCGTGGTTCGGAGTTTGTGAAAGGGGTAGAGATCACCTTGTAGGGTGGACTTGGGAGACTGAGCAGATCTAGGAGGGAGATTTGGGTCTATGTAATTTGGTGTTCAAAAACATTTCCTTGATAAAGAAGTGGTTATGGCTTTTTCCTATGAACATAACTCTTAGGCATGGTTTTAAAACCCAGACCAGTGACTCCAGACCCGGTTAGGTCACCGGGTCTATTTGACCGGTCGAACTGGTAGGTTGAACCAGTGGTTGAACGGGTGATGTTATATTTTATAAAATATGATATATTATGTGTGTATGTATGTATATGTGTATGTGTATGTTTTACAAAGAGGGTTGGATGATGATTTTTACGTTAATAATAAAATAAATATTAAATAGTAGTGAGAGTGGATTAATAAATTGAATTTATTCAAAAGAGTAAAACTTTTTGATTAAATTAGTAAATATTAAATAATATTCATATAGACTTTTATTTAGTTAAAATTTATTTGTTTTGTTTGGAGTAGGAATTTTATTTAAACAAAGAATATGAAAAGAAAATAAATAGAAAACTTACTTCTATTATATTTTCTTTCTATATTAAATATCATTTAAAAATAAATATATTCTAGTACGATTAAAAAAAAATTAAAAATAAATGTTAATAATGTACAAAATCAAAATTTTGTTAATTTATTTATAACATTTTTTTTTTCCATTTTTCTATTTTAAAATTTAATTTTATTTAATTTTTTCAACTTTCAAACAATTGTTAAGGTAGAATTATATATATATATATATATATATATATATATATATATATATATATATATTACCATTAGTGTTAACACAATTCATTTGGTTCTTGTGGCAAGCGGGGCGCTTCACAGAGGGTAGGTTCTGGGTTCTAGTCCAGGAATTGCAGCAATATTTTTTTTTTAATGGAAACTAGGTCAACCCAGTTGACTCATCGAGTCTGACCGGGTTGCACTGAGTCACCTGAGTCTGACTGGGTTGATGTTCAGTAAATTGACGGTTCAAGCCCTATAGCCGGACTGTTGACTGGTTCTGGTCCAACTCGGTTGGACCGAGCTGGTCTGGTCCGGTTTTCAAAACTATGCTCTTTGACAGAAGATAATTCATGGTAAATTTGGACTTCAATAGAATGGAGGGATGCTAAAGTTGGAGCTAACATCAGTTTCTTGAGTCCATTTAAAATTTGTGTCACAGAATATTTTCTTCTCAAAATAATTGTAGAGTTGGTAATGGGACAAAATTCATTTTCGGGAGGATCATCGCATTGAGGAGCTCTTTTGGCTTGGAGGTATGCTCCATCATTTTCAGTTTTTTGCTCTTCATGATACTCCTATTTTTGCTATTATTCTCTCATGTGAGGGTAGTTAGTCTTGGAATTTTTATTTTGTATGGGACTTAAATGATGGAGATGAATGATTTTGCTTTTTTCGGTTAATATTTGTGTTTCTTTTCATAATCACTTGGGGAGTGATTGAATATTATGGTCGTATATTTTTTGGGGATTAATCTTGCTTGTCTTCCTTTTCTCATTCCATTCATGCCTCTTGAGGCTAATATATTTTTTTTCTTGATTCTTTTATTTGGATAGCTAAAATTCCTTCGAAGAGATTTTTTTTTTTTTAACGTGGACTGTGATCCTTAAGAAAATCAATGCTAATGACTTGCATAAAAAATGAAGTCCTTGGCAAATGGTTTGTTTAGGAATTTTTTTCTAGAAGATAAAACTGTGATTGTGCTCCTTTGTTTAAGAATGTTTCTCTAAAAAAATTTGCACCAACCGGTGATAATTTTGCTATCAATTCCAAGAAATTGGTTTAATGCTTCTCATTGATTGGTACGCGTGTGAATTTTCTTTGGCCACTATGTTAGTGCTCTTTATATTTGCTCTCATATTATAAAAAAGAGGAGTCAATTTCACACTCTTAACTCCTAACTAATTGGCAACTCTCAACAATTGATTAAATTTATGTGCCCTTCTGATTTTGATGGTTGTTGAAGCCCTAATTATTTCTGGGATTGTTTTATTGACATGGAGAATTATTTTAGTTGGTATAGATTGTTGACCACCAAAGCATCAATTTTGCTTAATCAATTCCTTGGCTTCACAAAGCAATATTGAGAAAAAGTTGAAAGAGACAAAATATATGTTGGAGAACCGCATGTTACCACTTGATCTCAAATGAAAAATATTTTTGGATAGAAATATGATTCTCATTCTTATTAGAGCAACCATGTAATGTTTGGCAATTTTCTTCTAGTGTCTGACTATTACCTTGAATTTAAAAGACCTGTGTAGTTGTGTCTTATTGAAGATCCTAGAGTGGTGATTATGTTCAAAAAAGGGTTTGAGATATGAAAGAAAGCAGATTATTTTGTGAAATTTAAAACATCCCACGACTCTATTGAGGCCTACCACATGGTCTTGGAAGTTGAAAAATTCTCCAGCTAGCCAGCCATGACACGACTTCTTATGTTAAAAAGAGTTTCATCAGCCTGGACCAATTTCTAAGTGGTTAGGAGGTACACAGAACCCCACCCATTATTAAAAAAACTCAAAATTGTTGAGGATAAACAATCAACTACTAGTAGTGCTCACGGAAACTATTGCAAGTCTCATGACTACATAAAAGATTTGTACATTGTTAGCACACAATTTATGATGCTTCATTGGGTCATGAACCTTCTTATTAAGAGAGGGCCTCGGACTTATCTTTTTAGTGAACTTGGAAAATGTTGATGCTTCTAGGCTAGAGATGGACTTTAACTTGTCACCATCCTTGGTTGTTGAGAGATGCCAACTACCGGTACAAATATGTTCATTAATGACTTAGTTCTTCAATCTCAATTTCCCCTCCTAAACCAAGGAATAAGCAGCAAGCAGCTGTTTTAGAGTTTGTTGAAAATTCCTTGTCATGGAAGCTGTTGCTGAGAATACCCTTGAAATAATTTCTTCTTTATCCACTAAATATGTGCCTCTGCCCCTTGCATCCTCTCCCTCCACATGTTCCTTTACCAAATCTAGGGAAACGTCTTTCATCGTTGTAGATCATGGATTGAGTGCATATCTTCTTAGATGCCAAAAGATTTGGATATCAATCAATTTCTTGTTTGGAGGATGCAATGCAGTTGGTACCACCTCTTTTTTTTAGATCAGTAAATGGTAAATATATTGATCAAATGGATATGTACAGTATACACTGGGCATACCCAGGAGAGTGGGAAACCAAGTCCCTATCTAAGATGCAAAGCATTACAATCAAAAGGCAAGCCAACATGGCTTCCTCAAACAAAAACTTTTACTAGAAACATATATCATAAGATATTCTCAAATCTACAGGCCTAGTAGAGCTCATAAATCTGAGAACAGATCATATTTGTCATGTACAATTCTATATGTTTGTGTCTGGATTATCTTCACCAAGCTATCTGGTTCTATTCCTTTGCCCTCAAACTTCTTTTTGTTTCTGAAATGCCATAGGAGGTAGACAGTAGCCGCCACACAAATCTTTTTACCATTAGAATTTATACCTTTGCCTTTTGCTTCCTTGTGTAGCCATTTCAGAGCTGCTTTTAATGTAGTCATATTCCTTGTTATCCCCTGCCAAGATCTGATTGAGTCCCACACTTGTTTGGTTATCCTGTGTTTAAAGAATAGGTGGTCTAAAGTTTCAATTTCAGCACTGCAGAAAACACAGTTTTTATCTATTCCATCCCCTTCCAGTTTATCAAGAGTGAACAGCTTCCCTTTTATACCCAACCACAGTGTAAATGCATGTTTAGGTAAACTCCCGCACTTCCAAATCTCCTTATGCCTCACAACTCTGCTACCTTTATTTCTCCAGAAATTGTAGATATCTGAGGAGGAGATATGTCCCTCAACTACTCATTGGTTAATCACCCTCACTGCTACATCTTGACCCCCACAAACTTGTAAGAGCTGGTTTTTAATGTCAGCGATCTTTTTAAACAGAGGAGAGTCATCTTGTTTTGAAACCACATCCCAAATGCTAGCATCCTTCAAATAGAATTGATTTACCCATTTAGACCAAAGGGAATCCATTTTCTCATGAATATTCCACAAGGCCCTTGATAATAAAGCCTTATTCCAGATTTTTAAATCAAACACCCCAAGCCCTCCTCCTGTTTTTGGTAAACATATCTCCTTCCAAGCCACAAGTGGTTTTTTCCTACCTCCCCACAAAAATTTTCTACATAGTTTCACTACCTGCTCCAACACTGAGATAGGAATAGGGAAAATAGTGAGCCAAAAACATTCAACTCCTTGAATTACAGAATTTATCAGCTCCAACTTACCAGCATTTGAGAATTTACTGTATGTTGAACTTTGATACAATTTATAGTTGGTTGCTATTGTGCTAATTTAGAACTTGAGGTTGGGTTTCCTCCAACAGGGGTAGTTTGATGGAGGACCACCAAAGGAGAATTTTAGGTGCTTTTATTGTAGCTATAGATTTAGAAATTAGGATTATTATTTTTGTTTAAAAATTTTGGCTATCCTAGAAGTTTAAAGCCCCTGTTTGGACCTACTTAAAAAATAAGTACTTATTACAAAAAGTACTTATAAATAAGTACTTATTAAATTTGGCTTGCACTTGGATAGCACTGATTGCAAAAAATTCTTTTTCAAAACTACTTTTTTGGAGCAAAAATAAGTAGCTTTTGAGAAGTAATCAGGGACTACTTCTGGCTACTTCTAGTAACCACTATTCATAGGCAGTGAAAAACTTGTAAATTTAAATGATTTATGGGCCATTTTATTAATTAAAAATTAATGAAAAATCATAAGAATAAAAATTATTGAATTAATTGTATTATAAATATAAATTAATAATATTATTAGTTTTATTTAGAAAATAATAATCATACATTGTTTTATTTAACAGAAAATTTTAAAAATGTCAATTAAAAATGTTAAAACATAAATTTTGATTAATTTTTTAACTAGATAATCTTTAAATGTTAATTAAAGATATTAATGATAAAATTTTAATTTAAAAGTTAATTAATTTTTTATTAAACAATATTAAAATTTTAATTAAAAATGTTAATTAATTTGTTAATTGGACAATATAGAAAAGTCAACTAAAATATGTTTATTAGCGTACATATTAATTCATTTTTTAATTATTAAAACATTAAAATGGTAATCAAAAATATTAATTAGAAAAGTTTAATTATTTTTTTTAAATTAGACGATATTTAAAATGTTTATTAAATGTCTTAATAAAATTTTTTTATTAATTTTTAATTAAATAATATTATAATTTTCATTAAAAATGTCAATTAACTTAAATTTAACTTTAAAAATATTAGTTAGAAAATTTTAATTATAAAATATTTGAAATTTTTGTTAAAAATGTTTATTAATTTTAAAATTCTGTAATATTAAAATTTTGCATTAAAAATTTTAATTAACTTAAATATTAAATAATTTTTAATTGAAAATACTAAAAATTCTAACTACAAACATCAATTAGAAAATATTAATATAAACTGTTAACGTAATTTAATAATTAAAAAGTATTTAAAATGTTTGTAAAATAGTTAATTAAAAACGTTAATTAATTGATGTTTCTTATTTTCTCCCACTCCCACTCTGTCCAACATCCCTTTCTTATTTTTCTCCTCTCTTCTTTCCTCCACTTGTGTTCTTTCTTTTTTCCCCCTATTTCTCGTTCTCATTTCTTCTATTTCTTTCCCTTCCTTCTCTTGATCCAAATAATGCAGTGTCTTTTAAGAATAAACCTTAGCATGTGTGTCCCAGTGGAGGGTCTGTCTTGGCTCATAATTGTTATCCTGCTCCTCTTGCTGTTGTGTAGCTCCCCAAATTCACACCTAGTCCATTCTTTTATTATTATTATTATTATTATTATTATTATTATTCAATTTATTGTTACTATAAAATTTCTTTTGCTCATTTTCAATTATGAAAATTTGTTTTTAAATATGTGATTGTTAATATACCATCTTAATGAAATCGGGGAAAAAAATCTTGTAGTTTGTGTTTGGGTTGAATATAAGTACTTATGATGCAACTTTATCTAATTTGGCTAAACTTATTCTTTTTAGGGATATTTGTCTTATGAGATAGGGAAATTTTTATCTTCAAAATGTTTTACACACACTATTATTACTATACAAAACATAAAATAATTTAGGGGAAAATACACTTAGACCTCCTAAACTATACCATCCATTACAAATGCCTCCCTAAACTTCTAACAGTGACATTAATACCCCCTAAACTATATTTATTTATGCAAAAGATCCCTTCCTTTAATAAATGGTAGTTAAATTTAATGGATTAGTGTAATATACATGGCACAACAATGATTAATACTTGTTTTAGACAAAATTGCCTTTATAAACTTAAGAAATATTATCATTAATAAATTTTCCTAAGGTTTGTGTCACTGTCTGTTCTCAGGTAGTTTAACAAATGGCTCATTTTCAATGACTGTAGTTTTGTAAATCCATATTGGGGAAATAATGTTGATTACTAACATTTTAAAAAATATAACAAATAGGAGTGAAGGAAATTAGTCAATTAAAATTGTACTTGTACCTTCTTATTTTGAGGAGTATAGGAATTAAGTGAAGGCGTCACCATCCCATGGATTAGTTAGGCCTCAAAATGAACCTGGTGATACCATTGATTATGAAAAATCACTACACAAAATACCTATCTTAATGTTGTGACCTTATGAAAATTTAGACTTATATGTAGTGCATATAAATGATAATGGGAATATTGCAACAAAATTTTCATTCTTGTATTAAACTTCATTTTATAATGAATTCAAAATCACTTATTTTATATTCAACAGTGTTTTAAAAGGCTCAATCAAGGCTCGCCTCAAGGCAGGGCATACATAAAACGCTTTGAGGCTCAATCTAAAATACCAAATTCCAAAAAGGCTAACGCATTACATGCTGAGGCTTACACATTTATACAAAAAGCACGCCTTTTGCGCCTTTTTAGTTAAGGCTTACGCATTTTGGGTGTGTGATTCTCAAGTTAGAATTGGTTAGAAAATTTTAACTACATATTTGTACAAAAGTAATGTCATAATATGAGTTTATTTCAAAAACTCTTGAACCTCACCTTTCCAAAATAACTGGACTTGTATCTTAAGTCATGAAAATAGTTTGAGCTTGGTAATGGTATAGCTATCTTTTGTCATGATTTATGTCATGTATTCAAATTAGCAATTTTTGAATGGCCAATAAGTATTTTGCGAAGTACATCTAGTTTTTCTTTTTTACGTTATATTTGTGATTTTAAAAATTTTTACTTTATTTTAAATATATATAATTTATTTAACAAATTTTATCTTAAAAAACAAATTCTCAAAAGGCTTACGCGCCAACGCCTTAAGGCTTACGCCTTGCCTTTTGAGGGTTAAAACGCCTCGTCTTATGCCTACGCCTTTTAAAACATTGATATTCAATAAACTAATAAAATATACTAGAACTATAAGGATAGTTTTCTTAACTGAACCCTAGCCCTTGCTCACATCCTTTGTACCTCCCGCCCAGTTCCAGCCTTCATTGCTGGATATCATATACTAGAAAGAGAAGACAAGTACAAATGACTTCTGAAGCAGTGAAATAATTGGCAATGGGTCTCTCTGTCTCTTGCAAAACAACTGTCTCACCCTCACTCAAAATCGAT
Source organism: Malania oleifera (assembly GCF_029873635.1). Taxonomy (NCBI): domain Eukaryota; kingdom Viridiplantae; phylum Streptophyta; class Magnoliopsida; order Santalales; family Ximeniaceae; genus Malania; species Malania oleifera. The sequence goes on from NC_080421.1 coordinate 22,318,429, forward strand.
GATGGCTGTGCGAACAGTACATCTTAAGGTGCTCAGTGCAAATTGAAGGTAAATCTTCTGATCCAAGTTTAGAGGAGGTGGAGACCCCTTTATTGTGCATGTTTATGTTCATCTCTCGAAATAGGTTGGTTAAACTCTTGGAGGAGGTAGCTTCTTTGGTTGCCGATGGATTATCAACCTTTGTTCAGCTGGGAAGGGGATCCAGAAATATTCATAAGGGAAGTCTTCTATGCTGGATGGTGATTAGGTGGACAATGGTGGGGAAGTTTTTGGAGCTAGGGTTGGGGGAGAAAGGGAAAAGCTTTTCAGTTTTTATTCCTGGAGATGGATGGTGAAGATTCATGAATGAGTTCTGTGAGTTCGCAAAGGAGTTTTGCCTTGATCTTAAAGAAGCAGGGGCAGCAAGCTCTTCAGTTCCCAGGTCGTGGAGTAAGATAGTGCTGGAAGGGAAATTAGGTGAAGGCGATGTAAGTTGTATGGAATCAAAACATTTCTGTCTTTGGTGTTGGGGAGATTTGAGATTAAAGGAATCTGGAGTGACAGTTCCAGATAACATAACAAGTCGTCTGGAGGAGAACATCCATAAGGTTGAAGTGCCTAGTGCTCTGGTGGTCACTGCGAGTGTCTCAGAGGAGGCTAGGGTTGCTATCGGAGAAGTCGAGGCCATGAAAACTGGGCGGGAGGGCTGGTTCTTGTCTTGGATTTGGGCCAGGTATGTGAGAAAGGGGTGCTTTCTTTTTTGACATATTTGGGTCGTTTAGTAGAACAGGCCCAAGGTCTAAATATTAATTCTTTGGGCCTTTCCATGGGTTCAAAAGAGGTTCATCCTCCACTGGGGTTTTCTCGGTTGGGTCTTGCTTCTAAGAAGGCCCATTGTGAGGGTATGGGCGACCAGGCCCCTCCCATATCCGATCCCACTAGTGAACAGGTCCATTCCCTTGGCCGAAATTCACAGAAGCCAGAAAAGGGGGACGAGGGTATTCAGACAGTTGTTAATGAAGTCCAAGTCCTCTCTTCAGTTATACAAGACAAACATAGAGCTGATAAACATTCAGTGTGTTATCAGGATGACTTTAGCTTGGTTTCAAAAACAGTTCAGGAAGAAAATGATGATATTAACAAAAGCGTCAGATCGGTTGTTGATTTTGGTTTTGCAGAAGGGTTAGAGGCTGGTGTATCCAGGAATAATAGAAAACAAGAAGCTGGTTTGGGTACAAAATCTGATGTCTCAGGCTTTAACTGTGAAAAATCGAAGGGCCCAAAGGTGTATGCTTGTTGGAAGGCTGCTCAGATGGGTGCAGAAATGAGGAATTTATTTGAGGTGAAGAGAGAGCATTCTGGTGAGATAAGGCCAAAGTTTTTAAGGAGGGATTCTGCTGGTGAATTGAGTATCGTGGAAGATGCACTTGCTAAGATGAAGGATTTAGGAAGTAACGGAGTTAGCAGAGGAATGAGGAAAAATGGGGAGATTTTTCAGATAATGACAGTGATGACATAACTGAGTTTGAGTGTGATGGGGGTTCGCTGTTGGATGAGACCCGGGAACGATATGGATATGTTTTTCAATACTGTGATGATTTTGGGGACCTTTCATATGTTCTTCCAGCACTGTTGGAAGGACTGGAGGGGGTTTCTATTTTTGATAAAAAAGGGTTGGATAGAAAAATGCAGTGCAATGATGGTATTTTACCTACACTAAAGGAGGTGATTTCTAGAAAGGGTTTAGAAGCCCAAGAGATATTGGGTAATTTGGATTTGAAAATGAGTGATGCTGGAGGAACAGAAGTGCGTTTTGTTTTGGGCGCTCTCTCTCTCTCTCTCCCCAACGTAGAGGGTGCATACTGTTTGGTGTCTGAGAATTTAGGGGGGCAAAAACAATTCAATTTTTTTAAGCATCATATTTAAGCCCTAAAAATAGAAATCTTTATAGAGACTATTCTAGTTTGCAACTTTATAGGGACAAGACGTAAGCCAGCCAAATTTAGCACTGCATATCTGAAATTTTACTATTATTATTTTTTGAAAGCACATGAATAATAAATTCAGAGATTCAAATGAAAAAGCATTTGAAAGTTTTGGATATTATAGTTTTCATCTTTTCAATTTTAGCAATATTTTTTTCAGTAGCATTTTATCAGGTCTTAAATTAGTAGATTCTAGGATTTTGTCTTTTAGGAAAGTAATGTCTTAATGTTATCAGGTTTCCTCGTATTTATAACCTTTCCCAAGAATGTTAGCTCTTTAATTATATATAGATATATATATATTATATTTTTGTATATTGTATATGATTATAGAAATTTAGGAATTAAAGGAATTAATTAGTAAAGGAAATGAAATCCTTTTCAATCTGCTTAAGAAATCCTAATCTTGTTGCACTGGATTCCCTAAAGAAGGCACGATTCCAAAACAAGCAAAATTTGGTTTGCAAATCAAATGACTTTGGGAGATGTTCTACCTACCGTTGTAGCCTAATGCTTATTGGAAGCCTCCAAATTGGCCAAAGGAAAAAAATCACTAGAAATTATAAAATGCAGTTGAGAATAGGCGTAAGGGATTAAAATTTTTAGGAACAAATAATTAGAGGGAAATATCACTTTAAAGAGATCATTTATAGGATTAGACTAAATCTAAGATTTGAATCAGTTTAGCTTAAATAAAAAAGTTTGTACTTGAATTCAATGGTAGCTATTGAAATTTGTGAATAAAGCAAGGTAGAAAATTAAGGCTTTTGATAAAAAGTGTATCATAAGTCCATAATTCTTGATTACGGCAATTTAAATATTTATTTTTAATTTAAGAAATGCCTCAATCATATTTTTCTTACCATGACTTTCTCCAAGCTTAAAAGCGTTAGAAATTCATGTGCAACAGTGCATGTCATATTTTTTGAGTCGAATACATGATAATTTAAACTTTTTTGAACCTTTATTAATTAAATAATAAAAAAAGATAAATAGTCTGATGGGGTTAAGTTCAAAGGGTGCTAGCAAATCTGAAGTGTTTGGTGAATTACGATGGGAAGGGATTGGAAAAAGGGGTTTCCTTGGTTAATTGCTCTTCTTCTTCTTTTTTTTGTTTTTTTGTTTTACTTTTTATTCTTCTTTGCTTTCTCTGTTGTTTTTTTTTTTTTTTTTCTTTTTCAGTTAGACTTCTTGTCCCCTTAATTTGTAACTTCTCTCTCTTAACCTAATGTACCTTCTTTTATTATCAATAAAATAAAATAAAATATACTGGATTTAAAAAAGGCGTGAACATCATGGAAACTTAGATCATATTCCCAAGGCTATTGTTTCAATAGCAAGGTCCTGGTGAGTTTGGTTATGAGGTGTCATGATACCAAGGAAGTGAGTACACTTGAGCCAACAAAGAAAAGGTACTGCATTTGCTTAGTTATTGGGGCCAGGGGGCGGTGGCCAAGATTGAAATAAAACTTTACTTTCTATTTGCATAGGAAAATTAATTAAATATAGAAGGGTATTAAAGTCTTCTAATTATCTTAGTAAACAGATATTTAACCTTCTTTAATCTATTACCCTTATTTAATAGTTTAGGGGGTGCAAGTGATGCTTTTAGATGTTTGGGGGTGCATTGATGATGGATCCATACTTTAAGGGGTGTAAGTGTGTTTTCCCCTATGATTTAAATGCAATTTTATCTAATTTTGATTGCAGCCAAATAGATTTTCAAATCTTCTAAGATAAACTGACTCAGAGGCCTGTCATTCATGCACATTACTTACACACTTGTGTAGGAATACATATTTTTTGGTGGCTGATACTGTCTGCCTTATACTTCTTATTTTGTAAGGTGCATGTTGTTGGGACACTACCTTAGAGGTTTTGAGTATCGAATGGAACTCATGGAACTTCTATCTATCCCGAGCAGTGCAGAAAATGATGCCTATAGTGGTGAGCAGGGTGCTTGAAACTAACTGCTGTTTTAATTCCTCATGGTTACTGCCTGAGATCTGCGTTCATTTGTATATAGCCAAATTGTCTTCCAGTATGATATGGCTGTAAGTAAGACTTGAGGGAGTGCATCTGTATCTCTAATTGAGGACATGTCTGAATATTTTTTATTCCTTCTTCTTCTTGTTCTTCTAATTTTTTAAGAGATGATTTTACGGCAAAGTTATATTAACAAAGTTTGTATACTTTCCCCAGAGGTGCTTGTTCATTTGTTATGATGGTTGATTTGTAAAACACTATAGCAATTTAGGATTCAGCTGGCTAATGGTGGCTGTCAATCTGGAGAATTTTGATTTTATTTTATTTTACCAAAATACTACAAAAAGAATGTTCAAGTTATTGTAGTTATGAAATTACTTACGATTATGTTTTATGAAAATTTTTATAATGAACTCAACATTTCTAAATTTGATTAACTAGTTTATTCTGGCATGAATTTGAATTTAGAAATTTTAATTTGAATACTAAACAAAAAATTGAATATTGAAGATTTGATTGCCTAGTTGAATTCATTCCTGAAATTGAATAATCTTTTAGTGCAAAATTCGTATCGCTAAAATTTTTATGGTATTTGGTTAATAGATTTTACTCTTGGCGATGTATTTAGTGTCGTGGGCAGTCAAAGCAAGATTACTTGTGTATTGAAAAAAAAAATTAGAAAGATGCAATGAGAGTGAGAATATAGGTTGAATTTGTGAGCTACTAGAAGTTTTATGGGTTTATGAACAAAAGATTGGGAATGACAATAGTTTGTGAGCTTGTACATCAGCGAGAGGGAAAGAGTAAAATGCGAAGGAATTGCAACATGTCTGTTCCGTATACATACATAACCTTTACTTGTGTGCTTGTGAATCTGTATGTGTTTACATAATGTTTTGTTGTTGTGGTTGCTTGAGGTGTTGTAGTATTGATTTTGTTGAATCCTTCACCCTAATATTGATCAAGAAATGCACGATGTATACAAGCATGAAACTAGCTAGCATCTTGCTTTGTGTGCACTTTGTTTTATTTTGTGAGTGTATGAATGTGAGGGGTCTGTTGTGGCGATACAAATGCAACAGTATGATTCAAAATTTTGGGGAAAAACTTGTTTTGATATAAAGTTTGGTTTTATGATTTTGTTACTAAAATTTAGTTGTGTAATTTATCGTACATGTAATAGACTGTAATAGCTTGATTTTAATTACAGGATTTATTTTCTAACTGTTATAGCTGATAATCATATTTATTCCACAATTGCTTCCCTGCATGCATAGCAGATGCTATTCTCCCTTCATCTCTATGTGATAACTCTTTTTTTGTTTATTTTCCTTGTCGTAGTCGGTATTGCTTCTGTTTTTATTTATTTATTTATTTAGGCGCTGGCTAATGTTAGTTTAGAGTGTGTAACTCAGCCCCTTTCCCCCAAGAATAAATGCGTCGCCTAGTTTTCGCTAACATGTGGATTCTGTATTTGGATTTTAATTCAAGGAAGCCTTTTGTTCGATTAAGTGCATGTAGCTGTTTGATGGTTTTAAGCTAGGAGTAGTTGGAAATGCAGTTAACTTCAAAGTTTTCTAAGCAGACTTGATGTTTGGTCCATGGTATTTGGCGGGTGCCCTCTTAGTTGGATTTTAAACTTCTTTGCATTCACCAATTAAGTATTATTGAGGTTCATTTATACTGCTCAGCCTCTATAAATTTTGTTGAAGAGATTCTTCATAAGCCGCACCAATCTATTATCTTTGATTATGGGGATTATTCAATGTGATCTCTTGGTATTGTTACATATGCACTTGTGAATAAATATAAGAATAAACATATATGCTTTCACAATTATTAATAATTTTTTGTTATCTTTTAGGAAGTAAATTAACAAGTGCAAGACGCATAATGATTTGGAGTAATGGTGTGATCATGGAGTATCCAATTCTATGAGCCATAGAATGGTGTGGAAACAATTGGAGCATGTTAATTGTATATAGACATAAATGCATAAAATTTGTGGTGCATTATCTAAACAAATAAAAAGCATAGACATAGTATTGACACCAGTTAGTGTATTCATGGCCTACCCAACTAGTTGAGTAGTCAAATTTAACATTACTGGAGAGTGACCAGAAAAATATTGCGGTATTTAGTACTTACATAGTTGAATAAATGAAAATTAAGTGATTATGAAGCAATTGGTTAAATGGGAACCCTCTTACAAAGGGATTAGCTAGACATCTAATAGAAAATACATTGAGGGGAGTATGACTTGAGTAAATTAAATGACCCACTTGTTATAGAAGCTCAACTTATGAGAATAAATAAATATCTCATGATCTAGGTTTAATGGGTAAAAATAAGTCAAGTGACCAGTGAAATTTATATCTTTATTTGTTCTATTATATAAATACTGCTTATTGCAATGTGTCAGATTAAGTTAAGCTTTTATCCATAACCTTATTGGGTGTACCTAGTTTCAAGTTACACTTGATGAAGTATACATATGAGTGTGAAGGTGTGTGTCCCTTTGTATGAGACATTGGTTGTGAAGTCTTGAGCACTCTTGGCCAAGCAAATCTGGCCTCCTTTTTGGCCAAGCATGCTCTAGATTTGGCCGAGTAGATCTTGCTTCCTTTTTGATGGAGTGAATTTTTGCTTTGTTTGTGCCTTATGAGTAGAACTCATCTTTGAATTTTTACATGCCTTATGAGCAGAGCTCATCTTTTAGGCTTTTATCTTTTAGGCTTTTATATTCTTTATGAGTAAAGCTCATCCTTTAGGCTTTTACATGTCTCATGAGCAAAACTCAACCTTTGGGCTTTTATGAGCGGAGCTTATTTTTGAGATTTTCAACAAGTGGGCCTAGTTGGCCTATTGAATTAGTCTTCCAGCCTTTGTAGGCCGATATAGATTGATTGCGAACCTCACTTCATCATTTTTTCATACTAATTGATCTTTTTGAATTTTTCGTTCTTCATAAATTCCAACACTATTGGCATCCTTAGGATCTAGTTCTTCTTTATTGGGTCTAAAATCTTTAAAGTCAATATTTAATGCATTGGTATTTTACCATAGGTTGATATACCCAAAGGAAGCATTCCCGCATTCTATTTTGGATGATCCCTTTTTTAATTCTAAAAGCACTTCAAACATTTCTACATCATTTTCTAGAAGGCCAAAAATTGCTCCATGGATACTATTTGATCCCAGGCGAGACATTGAGTTGTGGTGATTGAATTGATAAAGTGAGTTATCTTAGGAAGGATGATTGGATATGAGAGGCGACTATAATCATTATCAGTCCAACCCTTTCAATCTTCCCATAGATAGCACTAAACTATTGTTAATAAAATTTGGATCGATATTTGTTGGCTTAATTAGGACCTTCACCACTTGAAAAAAGAAGAAAGACTTGGAAGACCTAAGGTGTACGCCAGGATTACTCACAGGTTTAAGTCAAGAAAATTGAAGGGTATGAAATGACAAAAGAATATTAAATTGGTTTGTTGTAAAATGTCTTTTTTTAGAGTGTCCCTTGATTATTTGGACCTTCCTCTCATTAATTCCCCCACTAAGGAGGAGTTAGAAGAGTTATGTGCCTTCAATTCTATGACCTTTATTGGAGGGGTTACACATGTTTTAAAACCCTTTTAATTGTCCTTAACTATGCTCTTAATACCCCTTGACCTTGTGCACAACCTAAATTAAATTACAGGACAATGTACAATGTCAATCGGGCATAAAAAGACGATAGAAGGAGAGCAATATAGTCCTAATAGCCTTCCAATAAAACTCAAATTAAAAGCAATGTAACCTCTGACATAAAAGCCCGTAATTTCTTGTAATTACTCTTTTAATGGGGAAACTAATTAAAGGAAAGGAAAGGTGAGACATTTATAGGAGAGACATTCCAAGAAGAGTTAAGGAAGTTGTTAAAAAAATTTTATAAAAGGAAAAAAGAAAAAAAAGAGCTTGCAATTACTCTTAAGCCAAGAAAAGTAATTAGTAAAGTTTAAGAGTGGGGGCAACTGATAAGGTACAAAATATTCGTCCAATAACAAAGTCATTGCATGAGGTTAATGAATATTAAAAGTGTAGCTAATGACATTTAAAAGGTACTAAAAAATTTTTAAAAGCGTAGTTAATGACAATTAAAGGGGTACTAAAACATTCATAGACCCCCAATAAATGTTAGAGAATTAAAGGTCCATAACTCATTAATATATAACTCCAGTGAATTGAGAATTGTATATTTCTTAGTGTGAAGATTACACTATAGAGATGCTCATATTTATACACATTTTCTACAGATAAATTACACCAATTTAGCCTAATCAATTACCTACAATCAAGTCAAATCAATCAATAATATCAATCTTAACAAATCAACCCTTATTTACTTCTTTGACCAATCTCAAACGTCAGATTCAGCCACCTACCTACTTACAACATTCTAAAATATTTTCTAGGTATAGAAGTGACCTGCTTAAAAATTGGCATCCTTTTATCACAAAGGAAATATGCCTCAGAGATACTTGAGGAAACTGGATTTCTTGGTGCTAAACTAAGAAATCTACCCATGGAATCAAATCTAGCTCTTAGTGAGACTAAAGGAGAACCACTTTCAGATCCATCTTCATACCGACGATTGGTTGGGAAGCTGATATATTTGACCATCACTAGGCCAGACTTAGCATATGTCGTACACAAAGAGGGAATTAATGTGAGGAAGGTGTTGGAATTGGTATATTTCCAAGAAGGGGGTAAATTGGGTGTTAATTTTTTTTTTTGCTAATTTAAACATTTCGTCGATTCACCACAAATCATATCTTATTCAAAGTACAAGCGTATATGTAACATAATTTAGGCAATGAAAATAAGCATACACGTTTGCAGTATCTTATTTAAATTAAATGGGTGTATGCAAATAGTTTTGACAATATATATGAGTTTGCATACATGCGCGAAAATTAAAGTGCAAAAATTTAAATGAGAGAGAGAGAGAGAGAGAGAGAGAGAGAGAGAGAGAGAGAGAGAGAGAGATAAAGATTTGTTATCGAGGTTTGACCAAACCAGTCTACGTCCTTGCCTTGAGCATACCCCTTAAGGATTTTACTAATCCTGCTCACTTACAGGTAGAACAGAAATTGTTTACAATCTCCTTTGCTTATTGGGCGAGGAATACCTCAGGCCACATTACAGGGCTGACCCCAACCTACACACCTCTCCTTATGGGGTGAGGAATATCTCAACTCAATTACTAGGCTGAGCCGAACTGGTCTCCCTTACGAGGTGGAGACTACATAGTTCAATTACGGGCTGATCCCAACCGATCTCCCTAACGTGGCAGGATTCCTCAGTTCAATTAACGGGCTGAACCCAAACAGTACATTAAAACCATTTTTATACAAAATACATGCTTTTAAATACGTGCAGAGATGTACACAATGATGCTCTAAAAAATGCACTCTTAGATGATATGAAATATGCTCAGAGAGTAAGGGTTTTTTTCTTAAAAACAATTTTGCACATAAAAATTTATATGATCTTTGTTTTCAAAAATAAAATACACAGTAAGTGTTTTCAAAGATCTGAATGTGATACATATGTTCTCCAATAAAAATCTTGCAATAATAAAAAATGTGTGGAGAAACTAAGAGTTAAGCTCAAAAGGTTTTTTGGACAAATGAGTGTGTATGATTTTTGTTTTGAAAATAGTGTGCAAAAATATCCACAAAATAAGTTTCTTCAAAAACATTTATGAAGAAGAAATATGTGGAGAAACTCTAAACTAACTCTCACAAAATGATTTTCAAGAACTGAAGAAATGGTGAGAGTATGTGCTTTAACCATAAAAATAAATGCCCAAATTAAATACTCTCTTAAAAGGATTTTCAAAGAAAGAGTGAAAGAGAGTTGGAGAGATTGAAATATTTTGCCCCAAAGAAATGATTCTTGCAATAAAAATAGTTTAAGGGAACTTTGATTAACAAAATATTTTGAAAGGATTTTAACATTAATCAAAGTTGCTAATCTGAGTTATGGAGGGGGTATTTATAGAATTTCTGAAATTTTGACCGTTGAGGGACACGAAGGAAATTTTAGAATTTGTTTAATTAAAAATTAATTACGTTTAAGTCCTTAATGTATTCAGAATCTGAGAGGTTCAGTTGGTTGACCTTTAGGGTCGATCGACCGAACACACACATAACCATTATGAGTATTGAAATAGATTCGGTTGGCCGTGGGAATGACTGGTCGGTTGAGTAAGGTGATTTTCCAAACCTTCGTAGGTTCGGTCGCTCGGTCTTAAGGCTGGTCTACTGGTTCTTGAGGGTAGGTCGCCTAAGGCGCTTTTGAGCTTAAAGGATAGTCGGCCAAGGCAAGTAGAGAGGTCAAACTTCATTGGTCGGTCGATCATAGAAGTTATGTTCAAATCAAGGTCGGTCGGCCAAGGCTTTAGTCAACTGTTTGACTTCTGGCCTACAGAGGGGTTGGTCGACCGTGGTAATTTAAACGTCAATGGGTCGGTCGACTGGGGCTATTTAATTAATCAAAAAATCTAACGTCGGTCGACCAAGTCTGTTAGCTTTACCGTGATCCCAAGAGGGGGGGTGAATTGGTATTTTTAAAATTTATCTCCTAGGTATTCCTCCTAACAACAATATGTTCACAAGCCTATGATCAATCTAGTGCAAATGATGTAAATATACCAGAAATTAAATAAAGCAGTTTAGATAATCACACAAGCACCAGAAAGCAGTAAAGAAAGGATGACACGCATATATGTTATCGAGGTTCGGCCAACTGCCTACGTCCCCGCCTTGGCTAACCAGCACAAGGATTATCACAATAACTTGCTCACTTAAATGGGTGGAGCGGCACCTATACAAACCAGGTCAAATTACCACAGGGCTGACCTCAACTTTTACACCAATCCTTACAGGGCTGGATTACCGCCCCCTCAGACCACGCTTGGAATCTCTCAGGTATACAATCAAACGGTACAATATATGAGTGCTTTCACGTAAAGCAGATTTGTACCATAAATGCGCACAAACACATACACCACAGATGATTTAATAATGTAAGCTCAATGTGGTCTAAATAGTTTAACTCTCAAAGATGTTTTCTATCAATGTAGTGAGTAAGTGAGAGTATCAATAATAATCTGTGTATCTCAAAATATTCAATCAAACATGTTTACACATACCACCAAGCAAGCCTCAAGAATATCCATCAGAGAATATCTCAATCACACAAATGTGTATATGCTTGGATTGCAAAATAGATAATCTTTGTTTTCGGTAAATGATATAAATACTTCTATAAATTTTACCACAAAGATTAGTGTAACAAGCACAAATATCTTTTCACAAATAGTTCAATAAATTCCACAAGATATTTGAGTAAGCTTGAAATATGTTTTTGCAAACCAAAAACAAATATAAACTTCCAAAGATATTGCAATGATAATGCAGCACTCGGAAGTTTACCACAAGTCTTCTTAGGGTAGGCTTATTAGCAAACCCTCATAAGAGAACTTAGGTTATGCTCTAGGGAGAAAAATCGATTCAACCACTTCAAACAATGAGAGCAAAACCTATTAGAATATACACTTAAAGCACTTACAAATGATTTTAAACTTGAAGAAGTAAGCTAGAGTGTTTTTAGGAAAGGTATGAGTAAATGGGAATCAAAAGAAAGTATTTTTTTTCTTGAGAGAGATTTTCTTAATCCTTTTTGCTAATCGATGCTTAATCCACCAAATGAAAGAGTATATATAGACATACTGAAAATTTTGACCGTTGGGAACCTATTAGAGATTGTTAGAAAAGATTAATGACATTTAAATCAATTTAACCCTGTTTAAAATATTTAACCGCGGTAAAAAAATAGGAACAACCCGAGAGGTCCGGTCGACCAGAAAAGGTTCGGTCGACCAGGACTCAAATGGCTCGATCGATCAGGGGACTTTTGAACTGAAGGCTCGGTCGACCGGGGAGGGAGATTTCCCAAACTTCCGAGGTTCGGTCGATCGGACCTTTTTGAACTACATGGTTCGGTCGACCAGACCGCTGGGAATTCTCCCAAGGACCCTCCAGTCGACTAGGTAGTTGGAGTACAAAAGTGGTCGGTCGACCGGGAGGTCAAAATGTTGACTCTCAGGTGGTTTGGTCGACCGGCAAGAAATGAACTGTGAAGTTCGGTCGACTGGGACTTGGTCAAACTGTTGACCTAGGGCCTGTTCGGTCAACCAGGCCAAAGTGAACTGTGTTGGCTGGTCGACCGAAAGTGCACCAAGTGTGCATTTCGATCACGTATTGAACCAAACAAGTCCTATTCAAGTGCCTAACAAATATATGTGTAAGTGTGTCTTTCCTATGGGCACTTGGGGTCCAAATTGAAGATACCGAGAAAGTCCGGTGTCGGTCGACCGAAGGGTACACCCTAAGGTCTTTCTAAAGTCCTTTCTCATTCATGTTTTGATTTGAGCTTACAAAATAAATCATGCATGTGATGTGTGTGCTTATTACAAACCGAATACCCTAATTACGATTACAGACAAATTTCACTAAGATTATTACAATTAAGATCAAGAGTTTGTCTTCAAGCTTTTAAGCTTTCATGTACCATTGATGATATACTAATATGAACCTGCACATGAACTAGATATTTATTAAATACAAGAGTATTTGTCATTATCAAAACCAGGGCGTGACCTATAAGGTCAACAAAGTCTTTGTCAAATTCATTTTAGCCCTAATTTTTTACCCAAACCAATTAAGAAAAAGTTTTTCTATGAAAAGTGTTGGTCCTTAGGGTCTATCTACGACTTTTGATTCCCTATGGTCAGTCTATGATGCTGTCTGAGCATTCAAAACATATCATGCAAGATGTATGCATTATTACAGACCAGATATGAAAACTAAATGCCAATACAATAAACATAAATATGTCTTCTTCTTCTTCTTCTTCTTTTGCTCTTCTATCTTTCATGGAATGCGTCAAGTGTATAGTCCTTAGGTTCCTCCTGGCTTCCATGTCCCTTGTCCTTATGTGTGAGTTGAAACATAACCTGTTCATGAACTAAATACACACATAAGAAACATGTACTTTGTCAGCATCAAAACAGGGATCAAACTCAAAAAGTTAACAGAAGGTTTGGGTGATTATGAAAGAAACATTCCTGAAAGAGGTAAAGTATCTTACAACAATCCATTTTCATTTTTTGTTGTCATTCAATTCATATCATTCCATTTTCTTGACTTAGGCATTGGAGTGATTCCTCGATGTACATCTTAGATCCTCCAAACCTTTCTTTCTTCTTTTTCCACGTGGTTGAGGTTTGATCAAGCAAACAAATTTCATTCACGAAAATAATTTGACACCGCTTGTGGGAATTTGAAAATTTTAATTGATTTTGATCACGACCACTCATAATTTTGGTTCCAGTCATACTTCCGAAAGTTCATCTTTATCAATTCATTCACCCCAACTTGATGTCTTATCACGAGAACAAATGGTATTGATAGAGCAATTTCTGGCTTTCTAGAAAAGAAAAGAAGAGATGTTTGGAGTGCTTTTACAACCACAAAAAAAAAAAAAAAAAAAAAACCGACCATTAAAAATAAAATTTGGAAATGCATCCTTTGGATACATCACCAAAAAAAAAAAAAAAAAAAAGCATCAATGCTTCAAGGAAAAACCTCAAAGATCTTAGAGATGGTAAAAAAGTATTATAGAAAATAGAGGGCAACTTGATCAACCCTAAATCAGCCAGAAATATCTCAGTTTCAAAGAAATCAATCAAAAACCTCAACATTGGATGATTTCTTTTTAGCATTCTAGAGATAGAACTTATATTTTAAATTTGACCACGTAGGACAAATTGAATAGACATGGTAACATGGTCATACTTGAGAATACAAAAAATCATTGACAAGTGTATGTTGATGATAATATGATGAGATATTCTTTTTTTTTTTTTAAAGTAATATTGGAATGTAGGGAAAGATATTTCAAAAAGTAGCCTAGAAAAGGCTGCAAAACTAATTCAAAAGGTAAGATATTCCCACTTATTGAAACAACCAAAGGCAAGTGGCTAATGCCTATATAATCACAACATATAAGCTCTACTCATAAAAGTCCAAAAATGAGCTTTGATTATGAGACACAAACTAATGAGATCTACTCATCAAAAGTCCAAAAGATGAGCTCTACTCATGAGGCATGGAAAAATGAGCTCTGCTTATAAAAACTTAGAAGATGAGCTCTGTTAATGAGGCACAAACAGCGAGCTCTACTCTTAAAAGCTCAAAAGATGAGCTTTGCTAATAAGGCACGAGTATATGAGCTCTACTTATAGGAAGCCCAAAAGATGAGCTTACTTATAGGAGCCCAAAAGATGAGCTTTATTTATGAGACATGAATAGATGGACTCTGCTTATAAAAGCCCAAAAGATAAGCTCTGGTCATGAGGCATGAACATATAGACTCTGCTTATCAAAAGCTCAAAAGATGAGCTCTACTAATTGAAAACCCAAAAGATAAGATATGTTTATAAGACATGAACATATAAGCTATGCTTGTAAAAGTCCAAAGATGAGTTCTATGAGGCCTAACAAAGTTAAGGTCGGCTCAATAATAGATGAATTCAGCTTGGTTGATATTGTGTCGGCTTCACAAAAGAGCTACGATTGAATCGATAGAAGTTGAACATGGATGAGACGACAAAATATTGACTTTGCCAAATAGTAAAAAATGGCTTGGAAAATGTTTTGTTGGCTTCACAGAAGAGTCAAGAATGGCTCGATTGAAGCCAAACAAATCTCGACCAAAGAGTCAAAAATGGCTTCGAATTGTTCTTTTGGCTCGGTAGGAGATCCAAGAACCACTCAGTTCAGGGTCAAATAGATTGAACGAGCCAAATGAGCCTCAATTGAGACAAAAACGTCATGGTTGAAAATTCAACAACTCAAGAGATTCGATTGCTGTTCAGATAGCTCAAATAAGCTAAAATGACTCGAAGACAACTTGCTCAGTAGGGGTGAGCATAATTTGACCAAAACCAAATTAACCGAATAGATTTGGTTGGTTTGGTTTGATTAAAAATTTATTTGGTTCGGTTCAATTTTTACTTTTCAGTTCTCGATTTTTTTTCATCTTTAGGAACTAATGTTTTGGTTAACCAAATTAACCAAATAGTATATACTAATAATTAATAATTTTATATATTATATAAATTAAAATTATATATATTATATTATATATATATTATATATTTTATAAATTATAGTTCGATTAAAATCGAACTATGTTGAAGCAGACGGATCCCCCATCTATACCGACAAAATTGAAGGACATTTTATATGGGATGTTGATCCAGCTATGTGCGATCCAGATTGCACTTGTCGCCAATCACAAAAAAGAGAAACTAAACCATCTTGTAAACCTTTTTCTCCTCACAGAAAACCTGATGACCCATCCAGCCCATCGATAGGCATCCGACGCCCAGATCCAAAACCAAAGCCTTTGTGGATCTACGATAGAGCCCTTGAAATTCTTCGCGAAGAAGGACTCCTTCCTCCAGAAGAACCTGAACCAGAACCCTACCAAACTCCAGCTTCCAAACTACCACAATCTCAGCCAATTCCCTGTTTCATGGCTTCTCCTTATGACAAACAGTTTCCACCCTTGGAACCAAGATCATACACAGACTCTAACCTTCATACCAGGCCCTTCATCCAACCCTCTGAAATCCAACCAGACGGTTCTAGAAAGCTTCCATCACAAGCTGAACAAGTTCTGAATTGGCAAACTCAGAATGCTCGAACCCAGAATACAACGTTGACTGCCATTGAGCACAAAGTTGACAAACTCATCCATCATAGCGCTCAGATGAACCAACGTTTTGATACCCTTGATTCCAGAATTGAAGCCTTATATGTTGATCTCAAAAGAAGGATTGATTGTCTTGATACTGAACTCAGACAATTCATTTCTGTAGGATACTTTGGACCAATGTTTAATGAAAAAGAAGCAGAAATCAGAAGGCTCAAAGATGAAGTATCACAAATTGAACGAGAATATCGTCCAACTCCCTCACCAACCTACATACCTAAAGCCTTTCCATATACTCCATCATACTCTTTCATTCCTCATTCACCACCGGCTCCATCCTACCAACAACCAGACTATTCCAAACATTTCAAATCCACTGCTGAAATCCTTAAGAAGCATTCCCTTATTCCATCAGCTCCCATTACTCGCAGATCTCCAATTCCAGCAAAACCTTTGCCCCCTGAACCTATTGATCAAAAACTCAAAAGCCCATTTGCATCACCTGATCAATCTCCATCTTTCCTTGCTGACCCTGTTCCTGAAATACCCATTGAAGACAATAGTGATGTTTCCACTGAAATTGAAACATCATCCTCTTCCTCAGATCAAGAAATTACTGATCTCACGAATATGATGATAACATCTCCCACAGAACCAGGATCATCCAGAACTCAAGAATTCCATGAAGAGACCGATACCACAGTTCCTATTGTGGAAGAACCTTCTGAAGCCACTTCGGCTACTCCTCAATCGGTTCCCCATCATTCAAACAATAATTCATGGTTCTCTTTTGATGGATTACCTCCAACTAAGTGGAGAGATCGAATTGGTGAATTTGGTGCATGGATTGACCTCCAACTCTCAAAGCCCGGGAACACTTTACAATCAGTTCTCGTTGAATTCACATCCAGATTTACTGGAACATTGAGAGACTAGTTTCAAAGTCTTGGTAAATTCAGACAAGTTACGTTCATTCAATCTCAGATTCCCTCCTTTTCTTTGGGAACACTCTACAGAGAATTCGTCGGTGATCCAGACATTCATGCCAATGTTGTTCGAAAAAATATTTTGAAATGAGATGTTGTTCTTTAAAAAGAAAGGATTTTGATTTTCATTATCAAAGGATGTCCAAGCGGTATTATCTTCTTGGTGGATTTCATGATGATAATCTCAGACAAGTTTACATTAATTCATTACCAGAAGATATTCAGCCAGACTTACAGAGAAAGATTGCTTCTCTCTCCTGACCACTCAAAGAAATTTCGTTAGGAGAAATTCATCAACTAGCACTTACTGCTCTTGAAAAGTTATACGATACTCATCAGCTATTTTCAAAGATGATCAAGCAGAATCATAAGTTCACAAAGCAATGCAAGAAGCCCTACTTGTAGATCAAATGCAAAGAAAAGGATTGCATCTGTAGTCCCAAAAAGAAGAAGCATTTCAAAGATTATGGTTCTGACAAACTTTCCAAGAAAGATCACAGAAAGAAAAAGAAGTTCGGATTCTTTAAAAAGAAGAACCGACGAGGACATGAAAAATCTCCTCGATGTTTCATTTGCAAGAAAAAAGGCCACTATGCAAAGCAATGCCCGATGAACAGGACAAAATCTGCAAAGCTTGCCCAACAGTTACAGAATGAAGAACTAGATGCAGATGCAGAATCTGTTCTTTCAGAGCAAGAAGAGATGACTGAAGAAACTATTCTCATCCTCACTGATTCAGAAGATTCTGATTCAGACATTGATAATCACTCAGACGAAAGTCTTCAAGTTCAACCAGTCCAGCTTATTCTCTTCTCTCAAGATTCTCATATTAGTCCTCATGTCCAGATTCAGCTCCTTCCAGGAAAACATGGTAAACCCATTCCTGCTGTTGCATTCATTGATACGGGATCTCATAAGACCATGATCAATCCTAAAGTCTTACCATCAGATTGTTGGTCTTCCCATACTCAATTTTTCAGAGCTGCTAATGATCAAATTTTTACAACTACTTTGATTTCTAAAAGGAAAATTAGGATTAAACTCCTTCCTAATTGCATCATTTGGACTCATGTTATCGGTAGTCCTCTTCCTCAAAAGGATGTTTTATTAGGATGGGATGTTTATTGTCTTTCAAAATCCTTAAGGATTCTTCCCATTGGAATTAAATACAAAAGAGAATTCAAGCATTTTACCCAGACAAACAAAATCTATTCTCTTTCGTATTTTCCTCCGGATTTTCAGCCCATTCAAAATAAACTTCTGAAGTTATGTGCACAAAGTCATGATCAGTTCATTCATGATCATCCACTTTGGAAAAACTCAGATTTTTTCATCCACATTCCCTTCAAACTCAATGAAGATATTAGTCCGACCAAGGCTACCCATCCGGGAATAACTCCATTAGACCTCAAGCTAGCCAGAGAAGAATGCTATTCTTTATTAAGACAAGGTCTCATTGAACCAACTAATTCCTCTTAGGCATGTCAAGCATTTTATGTTGAAAAAAGATCAGAGGAAAAAAGAGATTAGTTATTGATTATAAGCCGTTGAATGTGTTCATTAGGGATGATAAATTCCCTATTCCAAAAGTCAGAACACAATTCATCCATCTTTCTGAAGCAGAAATATTTTCAAAGTTCGATCTAAAAGGTGCTTTTTGGCAACTCAGCATTCACCCAGATGACAGATACAAGACAGCGTTCTGCATTCCGAATGAACAATTCCAATGGACAGTTCTACCCTTCGGTTTAAAGATCGCGCCATCACTGTTTCAAAAGGCGATGACTAGTATTTTTAATCCTATTCTACATAGTACCCTGATTTACATTGATGATATATTATTATTTTCAAAAAGTCTTGCAGATCACCATCACCTTCTTGAACATTTCCACCAGCTGGCCTCACAGTACGGGATAATGTTATCAGAAAAGAAGAGCTTGATTGGACAAAAAGAAATTGATTTTCTGGGAATGAAAATTTCCCACGGAACCATCTGTCCAGGTCCACATCTCGCAGAGCAATTATTGCAGTTTCCAGATGCTAATCTTTCTGTCAAAGAAATTCAACAATTTCTTGGCATAATTAATTACATCAGAGACTTCATCCCGCATGCGAGCCATCACACTAGCTCCCTGTCACAGCTTTTGAAAAAGAAACCACCCCCATGGGGCCCTAACCAGACACATGCTGTCAAGTACTTGAAAAAAGTTGCAAAGGATCCACCGCCTCTGACTATTCCATCCACAGGAAATCTTATCCTCCAGTTAGACGCCAGCGACCATTATTAGGGTACTTTATTGCTAGAATATAAGGATAACAGAAGGTCCTATTGCAGACACGCAAGTGGAGAATTCAAAGATTCTCAGAAGCACTACCACACTGTGTTCAAGGAGATAATTGCGGTAAAAAATGGAATTCAAAAATTTGACTTCTATGTCAGATCAAAGCACTTCACAGTTGAAATGAACAATTCATCTTTCCCAAAGATGCTTGAATTCCGGAACAAGATTCTCCCTGATCCACAGATTCTTAGATTGAAAGACTGGTTTTCCCGATATGACTTCTCCGTGAAGCATATAAAAGGCGATCACAATGTCCTCGCTGATATGTTATCTCGCCCCAGGAAAACAGCCTTCCTCATATCCAGACACCAAGCCATACCACTGATTCTCATGGCCTCATCCGATTTTAATCTTCCTTTTTGAATTCTTCAATAATTCTGGCACTTTCCTCATCCGATTCTGATGCAGCAAGCTTAGCGAGAAAGATGATGCGCCTTGTTGAGAAATCAGCAACCTTCTTTGAATTACCTGTTTGACCTTTGATTTGATTGATCCAATTCTTGACATTGTTTAAGTGGAGCTTAACAGCATTGAAATTAATCCACCATTTGATCTTGATTTGCCTTAATAAAGGAGCAAAGTTATGTTCTTAAACCTGCACAAAGTTCTAACAAACTATCCAAGGGACCTTGAGTTGTGAGAAATGACGAAATGTAGTCATTGAATTGTGCTCGATTTCCATATTTTGCTGAAAGCGATGGAAACCTTGCTTTACGAATTCTGGGAGAATTTGCTCAGTTGCTCCAAAATTGATCCATCATTTGAGAAACCAATTTGAAACCAATTTTTAAAAATCTTTTTTAAAATTAAAAATTCAAAGAATGATTGAAATTACGAAGATAAAATGTAACGACCCCAAAAATATTTATATGAGATTAGTGTAATAATCCAAAAAATTATAATTATTATTATATTAAATTAATTAATTAAATAAAAAATAAAAATGAATAGTATTATAATGAAAAAAATTGAATTAATCAAATAAATAATATTTTAAGATTTTTAGAAAAGGGGCTCTCTGGATAACTTAAACCTTAAGCTTCCTCTATATATATTATAATAATAATAATAATAATAATAGATGTATATAAGAAGCTTAAGGTTTAAGCTATCCAGAGAGCCCCTTTTCTGAAAATCTTAAAACATATGGAGAAGAACCCCCCAAATTGACACCAACTCTCTCTCTCTCTCTCTAGATTATTTCTTTATCCGTAAGCCGAATCGAAAAACAAACACCACCACAAGGTCTCGGCTTTGATCTTGAGCAAATTAATTGGAGCAGATTTTAGGTTTGGACTTCCTAGGCACTACTCCAAGGTTAAGGTAAGGGGAATAAATTATGTGAAGAATTTTTAAAAATTAACCGATTAAATTTTAATAGGTGATTACAAAAATTGATATATATATTTTCTGGGCATTCAGATATATGGAAATTAAATTTTGGATTATTATTATTATTATTATTATTATTATTATTATTATTATGAGATGATTAAATTGGCATTTGTGAGCCTAGGGATTTTATAATAATTGTTATTTCAAAGATTAACCGATTAATTGAGAATTTGGATATCGAACTACTATATATGATTTTTTTGAATTATTTAGGCATATGGAAACGAAGATTTAGGCATATGAAATGGGTGTTTTTGATTATTATATGAATTTGGAAAAAACCTAAAATGTGTAGATTGATCGTCATTATTTTTGAAAAATATATTTGTGGTTAAATAAAATTGTGGAGGCGATTAGACTTGATTTTCGTTAGAAATATATTTTTCCTAGGTAATTTACGGTATTCTGAAATTATAATTTAAATCGTGTGGCATGAGATTAATATTTTTTTAAATAAATTGGTTGTGATTGCTGCGGTGCATTTAACTGATTTGTTATGGTGTTGTATTGTTATTCATGTAAATTGTAATATAACGTTGGCAGGAGTGAGAAGTTCGTTATATTGTTTTTTTTTTTTTGGTAAAAGAGGGCGGTACCTCCTAACTTTAATAGAAAACCCCTCACTTATGGTAGAGGAAAACCGTGGTTACAATTTTGAGACTTTGGGACAACAAAAGCAAATTCCAAAACCCTAAAACTAACTTAACCAACATAAACCAAACCAAAAAACCAAACACTAGCAACCAAAAAAATTAAGAAACTAAACCACTAAAAAAGTAATAACACAAAACATTATGAGCGCAAAGAAGGAAAACCCAACAAGTCCAATCGAATTATCCCCTTGACTTACTGAAGAAGATCATCTTGGCAACTATATGATCGAGAAATACTAGATTCACCCTGTTTGGCAAAGAAATCTGTACTTTTATTCACCTCCCTGTAAACATGTTCCACTTTGAACTGAATGCCTCTTAATGCTAGCATAAGTTCTTCCAACAAATCCCATAAGTTCCAAACCGAGCACTTCCCATAATTTATCCATTGAACCAACAAAGCAGAGTCACGTGCAATCTCCACTTGATCAAATTCGAGATCTTTGCACAGATTAATCCCTAAAATAATCGCCTTCAATTCAGCCATGTTATTTGTTCCATAACCCAATAATGAGGAGAAAGCTGCTTTAAATAAACCTTTTTCATCTCTTATCACGCCCCCACCACCACAATTCCCTGGATTACCTCTACAGCTCCCATCCACATTCAATTTAACCCAACCTATCCTAGGTTTACACCATCTGACTACACGAGGGAGATGAACTCCCACATTTTTTACTTGAATTTCCAAAGCACGAAGGACTGCAATATCCGTGCAAGAAGCAGGTGCACATTTATTTAACTTGTCTGAAATGGATCTCAGCCAATATTTAATATCAAGCCACACAGTTCTCACCGAATCATGAATTGATTCCATCCTGGCTCTACATCGACGAGTCCAGAGTCTTCAGATGATGAGACTAGGTATAAGACCTACCAAAATGCCTAATTGTGAGGCCCGTCTTGCACAACTAAATCAGACATTAACTCTGCCTTTCCAAGTACTCATTGCCATACAACTAACACCCAACGCCACTGCTGCTTTTTTCCATACCTCCTGAGCAAAAGATCCGGTGCAAAACATATGGTCTAAAGATTCAATCTCGGCATTTGAATAACAATCACATGGAGAGGCCATATGGACACCTACTTCTTTAATACGAGTATCAACCGGAAGACAAGCAAACCAAGACTTTCACATACAAATTGACACCTTTTTTGGCAACATAGGATACCAAATCCATTTTGCAACTGAAAATTCCTCTTTATGCTCCCTTATAATTTCCTAAGCACTTGCCGTGGTGCATTTCCCATCTGTTGAAGGTTCACAAATTACTATATCTGGACCCTTTTTGCAAGAAATAGTAGAGTTTATTACTTCCTCAGCTTGATCTTCACCCAACATATCCACTAATAAATCAACATTCCACCCATCTCTATCCCAACAATCTTGAGTTCGAAGCTTATGGTTACTGATTTCTTGAACCTTAGCACAAAGGGGGCCGGAGGCTAACCAACGATCAAACCAGAAAGAAGCCGACCCTTCTTTAATTCGAACACGGACATGCTTTAAAACTTCAGGAATCACACAAGTAATCGACCTCCAAAATCTGGTTCCTTTCTCTAGCTTCATTTCTCTCAAGTGGTGTTTCTTATACAAATACTTGGCTTTAAAGAAATGAGTCCACATATTATCCATAGTTAACAATCTCCACACAAACTTCATATGCAATGATTTTTTTACCTTCGCCAAATCCCTAACACCCAAACCACCCTCATAAACTAGCTTACATATATTAGACCAAGAACACCAATTCCTTTTCCTTTTGTCATTTACTTCACTCCAAAAAAATTTCGATAACATAGAATTTATCTTTTTGAAGACAGTAGTAGGAATGTCCAATACCGCCAATTGATGAACCGCCATTGATGATAATACATGCTTAATTAAAATTAGGCGCCCCCCTTGAGATAAAAGCTTAAATTTCCAACCCGCTATCTTTTTCCTCAATTTATCAACTAGAGGCTCTAAAATACGGGCCGTAAGATGACCCGATACCAAAGGAACGCCCAAATATGTAGCAGGAAAACCGCCTTCCGCAAAGCCAGTCGTCCTTAACAGAGATCTCTTCCGAGCAAAAGCAATTCACTTTGAAAAAAAATACTTGACTTTTCTTTATTTATCAATTGACCAGACCAATCCTTATACTTCTTTAAAGTCTTAATAAGCATTCGAATGGAACTTCTCTTGCCATTGGCAAAAATAAGGATGTCATCTGTATAGAGAAGGTGAGATACCAAAGGCGCCCCACAAGGATGATAGTAAGCGCCTATCTTATTCTCCATAAATTTTTTCTTTAGAAGCTGAGAGAGAACTTCCTGTAAAATAATAAATAGATAAGGAGATAAAGGATCTCCTTGGTGAAGCCCTCAAGAAGGTTTAAAGAAACCTTTATAAGTGTCATTCATCATAATGGAGAACCAAGGAGAGGAAACACATTCCGCCACTAAACCACAGAATCTTCGTGAGAAACCAAAGCTTTCCAGAACCAAGTTTATAAAATCCCAATCGACCCTATCATATGCCTTAGCCATGTCCACTTTGATCATTACATTTCCACCATTAGATTTCTTATGCAGAGAATGAACCATTTCTTGTGCCAAAGAAATATTTTCAAATATACTTCTACCAGGAATGAAAGCTCCCTGTTTCGGAGAAATCAAAGCAGACAATAAACCTGTCATCCTTGCAACAATAATTTTTGAAAATTTTTTATAGATAACACTACAAAGACTAATAGGCCTAAACTTGTCAAAACTCTGAGGATTCTGAACTTTTGAGATCCTTTATCTCGTTATATTGTACCTGCTATAAATCGCAATATAATGTTGGTAGGATTTGAGGAGGTCGTTATATTGTCATTTATATAGATGGGATAAGACGTTAGTAGGCATGAGGAGGCCATCTTACTGTTTTACTATGAATAGGGTGACGTGGGGGGAACGATGGGGAGGGATGGCCTAAGAACCACGAGTTGTAAAGTAAATGTGCATTTTTAATTATGGGTGTGAGTGCATGAATGTGGATTGAATGTATGGTAAATGTGGATGTGCTGTGGTGTAGGTGTATGCATATTCTGCGGTATGATTGATGTTGAATATGTGTGAGTATAGTTACAAGTGTCCTTACTGTTGTTGTTAATTAATAAATAAGTATATTTTGTATACACTAAAACTTATGTTGCCACACACAGATAATAATTTATTTCATCCTTACTGAGAAGTGTCTCACCCCAATATACAACTTATTTTTCAGAACCTTCTGGTGATCGAACTTAGCCAGCTCCAGAGCAGGGTTGTATAGTTTAGAATAGTGTGAGTGGTTGTAAGAACTTGAAGTATTTAAGCTTATGTTTTAAATTCCTAGCTATGTATATAGTTGAATGGATACAGTTTTGGATGCATAGTATAGTACTTTGGTATTTTATTTGAGGATGTTTAATTATTTTTCACTGCTTGGATGATATTTATGGTATCAGAGATCTGTTAATGGAACACATAACACCCCGGGCCCGACTCTCGGGTTCGGGACGTTATTAAGTTGTTTCAGAGCTTAGCCATTCTACAGAATTTAACAGATGATTTTACCAAAGTATAAGTTCAAGTTAGGATGAATATAGGAATGGATAGATTAGGATATTGATAGGAATTTTGAGTTTTGTTTTGTAGCCTGGAGGCAAAAATCCCTTGACGGACTTCTGTGATTTTCTGAATTAGTCGATGAGTTTAGAAAATCATGGTAAATCCATTGACAGTGATGTTTCCAAGTAGAGAGACTAGAACTTGAAATTAGAACTCGAAGGTTAGGTTGGTTGATTTATGGGGATAAGCATTTGAAAGAGAATTTTGGTAATTTAGGTGTTGTGATTTGACGGTTTAAGGTCAAGTTGGGTGTTTGATATTTAAATTGAGGATTTGGATGTTAAACTAGTTTCTTTACTTTATAACTATACCGATTATGTTAAGATATGAAAATTCTAAACTCACCTCTATCCTATCTTCAGGATGGATCCCAAAGCTAAGAATGTAGATGCCGGAGGGAATAATAACTTGGGGGCTTCCAGTGAGGATGATATCGATACCTCCACAATGCTATGAGGTTTAGCTCAGTAGGTCAAGGAAGAGATTAGGCGGGACCCCGGGGGACAAAATTGCCCACCTGTGAACCATGGCTACTCTATCGAGCAATTTACTCGCCTGAAACCCTCTACTTTTGTGGGAGGCACTGACCCAATCATCGTTGAGAATTGGGTTCAGGAGATGGAGAAGATACTGACAGTGTTGTGTTGCACTGAGGAGCAGAAGGTTCTCTTTGCCACCTTTAAGCTGACAGGAGAGGCCAAGCGGTAGTGGCTGGCGGTGAAGCTACTGGAGGAGTAGCGGTTAGTACCCATATTTATGACATGGAGTCGATTCAAGGAGGTCTCCTACGACCGGTACTTCCTTGCAACCACTAGGGATGCAAAGGTGGAGGAATTTCTTAACCTGACCTAGGGACACATCACTGTGCAGCAGTACATTGCCAGGTTCATGGAGCTATCTCGCTTCGCCCCATACATGGTCCCATATGAATTTAGAAAGGCGATGAGGTTTGAGAGGGGCATGGGACAGAGGATCTTTGAACAAGTGACAGTCCTACAGGTACAGAGTTTCTCAGAGTTGGTGGATAAAGCCACTGTAGTAGAGATGAGCCTGCAGATAGGTGCAGAGATGTCAGATCAGAAGATGAGATCCATGTCTCCCAGTTTTCATGCGGACGCCAGACAGGGTTCATAGAGGAGAGATGGTAATACTGGAGGCTAGAGGCAAGGATTGGATAATCGAGGCTATCGGGGTAACACTGTGTGTTTCAGGTGCGGCAAGTACGGTCACATAGCCCGAGATTGTCTGGAACCGCCGAACAATGCATCTACCGCAGATCATAACCGGGGGAACAACTAGGCACCCCGAGGTGGCCAGGCGCGTGTGCATACACTTATCCTGACTGAAGCGGATATTACCCGTGGCATGGCAGCAGGTAATATGTTTATGTTTTGAGGCAAGCAATAGATTTATATGATTCTAAGTGACGTATTTATGCATATTTGTGGAGTATGTTGCAATTTATGGTATGAGGATGGTTAGATAACTTTGGAGTTAAGTAAAATGATTGATTACCGAATTTCGAGGACGAAATTTTTATAAGGAGGGGAGAATGTAACGATCCCAAAAATATTTATATGAGATTAGTGTAATAATCCAAAAAAAATTAATTAATTATTATTATATTAAATTAATTAATTAAATAAACAAATAAAATGAATAGTATTATAATGAAAAAAATGGAATTAATTGAATTAATTAAATAAATAATATGATATATATATATATATATAATATTAAAATAATAGGATTATAAATGTATATAGGAAGCTTAAGGTTTAAGCTATCCAGAGAGCCCCTTTCCTAAAAATCTTAAAACATACAGAGAAGACCCCCCAAAATTGACGCCAAGTCTCTCTCTCTCTTTCTCCTCCATCCCTCTCTCTCTCTCTCTCTCTAGATTATTTCTTCATCTATAAGCCGAATCGAAAAACGAACACTACCACAAGGTCCCAGCTTCGATCCTGAGCAAATTAATCGAAGCAAATTTTAGGTTTGAGCTTCCTAGGCACCACTCCAAGGTTAAGGTAAGGGGAATAAATTATATGAGGAATTTTTATAAATTAATAGATTAAATTTTAATATGTGATTACAGAAATTGATTAATATGTTTTCTGGGTATTCGGATATATGGAAATTGGATTTTGGATTATTATTATTATTATTATTATTATTATTATTATGAGTTGATTAAACTGGAGTTTGTGAGCTTAAGGATTTTATAATAATTGTTATTTTAAAAAAACCGATTAAATTGAGAATTTGGATACCGAAATACTATATATGATTTTTCTGAATTATTTAGGCATATGGAAACGAAGATTCGGGCATATGAAATGGATATTTTTGATTATTATATGAATTTGAGGAAAACCTAAAATGTGCAGGTTGAATGTCATTGTTTCTGAAAAATATATTTGTGGTTAAATAAAATTGTGGAGGTAATCAGACCTGATTTTTGTTAAAAATGTATTTTTCCTGAGTAGTTTACGATATTACGAAATTATAATTTAAATCGGGTGAAATGAGATTAATATTTTTTTTAATAAACTGATTGTGATTGTTGAAGTGCATTTAACTCATATGTCATGGTATTGTGTTGTTATTCATGTAAATTGCAATATAACGTTGGCAGGAGTGAAGAGTTCTTTGTATTGTACCTGTTATAAATCGCAATATAATGTTGGCAGGGTTTGAGGAGGTCGTTATATTGTCATTTATATAGATGGGGTAAGGCGTTAGTAAGCATGAGGAGGTCGTATTACTGTTTTACTATGAATAGGGTTGTGTGTGTTGTGATTGTGGAAGTGTGTGAAGTAAGAACGTGGAGGGAATGATGGGGAGCGATGCCCTGAGAACCACGAGTTGTAAAGTAAATGTGCATTTTCAATTATGGGTGTGAGTGCATAAATGTGTATTGAATGTATGGTAAATGTGGACGTGTTGTGATGTATGTGTATGCATATTCTATGGTGTGATTGATGTTGAATGTGTGTGAGTATGGTTACAAGTGTCCTTACTGTTGTTGTTAATTAATAAATGAGTATATTCTGTATACACTAAAACTCATGTTGCTACACATTGATAATAATTTATTCCATCCTTGCTAAGAAATGTCTCACCCCAATATACAACTCATTTTTCAGGACCTTCTAGTGATCAAGCTTAGCCAGCTCCGAGGCAGGGTTGGATAGTTTAGAATAATGTGAGTGATTATAAGAACTTGAAGTATTTAAATTTATGTTTTAAATTCC
Organism: Malania oleifera; assembly: GCF_029873635.1. Taxonomy (NCBI): domain Eukaryota; kingdom Viridiplantae; phylum Streptophyta; class Magnoliopsida; order Santalales; family Ximeniaceae; genus Malania; species Malania oleifera. Next base: position 22,346,486 of record NC_080421.1, read on the forward strand.
TGGTTATGTATATGGTTGAATGGATATACCTTTTTGGATGCATAGTATTATAGTACTCTAATACTTTATTTGAGGATATTTAATTATTTTCTGCTTCTTGGATGATATTTATGGTATTAGAGATCTATGAATGGAACACGTAACACCCTGAACCCCACTCTCGAGTTTGGGGTGTTACATAAAAAGCATTGTACCATGCCTTTTAATAATTGTTATAGGAATATCCTTGGGGTTGAAAAGTGACCGAAAATGGTTTCTTTTCAAATATTGGTTTTTTTCTAATTTTGATGGTGCAAAAATCAACTCATTTTGGATCGTCTTTATTAAAAAGCTTTTCAAAATTATGGAATTAGAGTCTATAAGGATGAACTCATAAAACTTTTGATTTTTAAGAGGGTCTTCTGGAATGAAGGAAAATCTTGGAGGCGCTTGAGGTCAAAAGTTCAGTTGTCTAAACAGTTATAAAATCTTTTTTTTTTTTTTGGTCCAGTTTCAAAAAATCTTAGTTATCATGCTTTGTTACTTTAAAAAGCTTTTTCCAGGGTTTTCAAAATAAGGTCTCTAAGTCCATATCAACCTCTAATGAGCTTCAAAGCATTTCAAAATGATATTTATAATGAAATACTTACATAAGTCATCCTAAAGACTTTAAACACTCTAAGCTTGAAGTCTTCATACATGTCTTTGCTTTGAATCCTCTTAGAGTTGAGCTTGAGTCTCCTTTAAGCTTCCATACATTTTGAACATCTTGGTCCTCTTAAGCTTTCTTTTGATCACTTTGTTGATGGAGTATAGCTTTATGGCACTTGTGATCTTGAACTTTCATTTCTTTGATCCTTTTCAACTTCATACAAGGTTTCTTGTAATATCATCACTTAAACAACAATTTGTTAAATTAACCTTTATTTGTTATCATCAAAACAAGATTCGAAAGTCATTTTAGGCCAACAATCTCCCTCTTTTTGATAATGACAAATAATGAGCAAAGATGAGAGAACCTTGATAAGGTTCCTCCTTACAATAAGCATGCCTTTTAACAAATATGGGAAAATGAAGATTTCGAATATAAGTAAGTTCAAGACTCAATAATTCACAATCAAGTATGTTATGTTATAATGCATTATAGCTCATGTCAACATTTATGCTTATGTTCTTATTATTCTTATGTTCTCATTTTTCTCATTATGCTTATTTTTGTTTTTACTCCCCCATGCTATATCTAATGTTTAGATTATGTGTTTTACATATTTGTCATGCTCTCATGGTTGCTCTCTAAGATACTCTCTTCTCATGTTTGCTTTCTAAAATATCTCTCCCCTTTTGACATCAATAAAAAAAAAAAAATAAGGAGCATAGTCACAAAGAGTCTTAGGATAGCACATAAAAAGCATAGTCATATAGTCATTAAAAATTACACAAAGTCATAAACAAGGGAGTTACAAGCCATACTAAAAGAAAAAACAAATCAACATAAGACAAAGCCAATACATAGATAGTACTCGATACAACACAAAGTGACAAATAGATCAACTATCATTAGTAGTGTAATGGCCTAGAAAATTATATGCATGGAAGTTTAAAAATAATAATAAAATAAAAATAAAAATAAATAAATAAATATTATTATTAATTATTAATTATTAGTTAATTAATTACTAATTAATAATTAATAAATTGATTAATTAAACATTATTAAATTGAATTAATTAAATTAAGTAATATGATAAATATATATAATATTAAAATAATATAATATAGGTTATATTAGATGGATTGAAATGTAATCCATCCATAGATTGCAATTCAATATGTTCTTATTCTGAAACTGCTCCCTTCTCTCTCTCTCTCTCTCTCTCTCTCCTCAACCACTCTTCCACTCTCCTCAATTTCTCAGTGGATATTCGGCCGATCAGGAAACGGAAGGTACCGTTGGATTCCTAATTCTGCCACTGACATTTCTATCGGAGTGGATTTGTTGTGGGAGCGGTGTAGGCACCACTCTTGGGGAAAGGTAAACCCTCACTTTTTACTCAATTTCTCCTTAGATCTTCAGGTAAATCAACGATCGAGCACTACTGCAGGGTCCTAATCTCAATTGTCGTTGTTTTGGCATAGTAAAATTTCATTTTGGGTGTCCTAGGCACCACTCCAAAGCGAGAGTGGGATTTGGGAAATTAAGTAAATTCGTTATATTTGGAAGTTTAAATGTTTATTGGGAATTTATAGGACTAGTAGTTAAAATAGTATTTTATTTATGGTTGATTTGATTAAATTAGGGTTATTGAATTTAGGGTTCGGGTGAGTGCTGCGGGTATAATTTTGGGATCCCTGCAGGCGTAGTTCAGGAAACTAGGTAAAGGTGTTATTTGGGTATTTTTGGATTGATTATTAATTTATTAAAGGTATAAGCTTAGATATGAATGCATTTCTAAGGTTAAATTGAGAAATTGAGTTTTTATACAATTCAAGGTTGGTATATACATGGCAGGCAGACTAAGTTTTTAGTGGGTGTTCCCAAGAATTCAGGTAAGATAATGAATAGTTTATAATTTGAGAAATGTGAGTATAAGATTATTATGGGAAATCAGTTATTTGACAAGAATATATATATATATATATATATATATATATATATATATATATTTTCAGGGAAATGGAATTATGAACTCCATGGGCGTGAGTTAGAATCAGTAGACGAGTTCAGTTAGCCAAGGTAAGGGAAATATGTTGTGCTAGTAAATTTAGAAATATTATCAGTAAATTATAGTATTTGTTTATTAAGGTACAGGGTATAAATTATACATTTTTACAAATTCCAGAACATGAGTTTTATTAATTGTGTGGCCTGAGTAGATATTTGTTTAGTACAAAGTTTATATAGTTTTTCAAAATATCATGATATACAGTGTTTTTGCATAGGAACATGTTTTACTAGATTTTACAGAATTATGAATTACAATGTATATATAGATTGATATATTTTACAAACAGATATTATACAGACAGATATATTTTGCTGACAAATATTTATCAGATGGATATTTACAGATATTATACAGACAGATATTTTATAGTATTTACAGAATGTCATGATTTCCAAAACCATAACACTCAGACACTATAGAATATTCAGTCAGATATTACAGTTATTTCAATCAGATATTATAGTTATTTTAGTCAGATAATATAGTATTTCAAATCAGATTTATAGTATTATGGTTATTTTGGAATCATGATGAAACAACAAGATAACTATATATATTAGTATTATATAGTATCACATCCCTGATGAATTATTTCATATAGATTCAGTCAATAGAGCATGGTACCGTTGCTATTTCATATCAGAGTGCAACCACATATCTCAGATAGTGTGTGGATTCCATCAACTGTGCCTATGGAGGGATTGTAGGCTCCTCGGACATCTGGGTTGAGGAGGCCGGTTTGACAAGGTAGATACCAATACCGTGCCTTTGGAGGGATTGCAGTATGGTCGGAATGAGGATTGATAGAGTATTCAGGTGACTTATCTTGGTAGGTCAACTAGAGTTAAGTCCAGCCTACAGGCCGCACAACCCTGTCATGAAAGGTTAAATCATGACATGCAAATTTTTAGGGATATTTCTTAGTTTTATATATATATATATATATATATATATATATATATATATATATATACAGATTTGCAAAAGAATAACAGATATATTATATTCTTATCAATATGGATAAATAAAAAAACTTAAATAATACAATTGTATTTTAAGCCATGTAGGTGTGAGTTGCACAGTATTTACATGATAACTCAATTCAGTTATTTATCAGTAAATTATTTATGTAGACTCAGTTGCCACACACTAGTAATAGCATATTTCTTCTTACTGAGCGTTGTCTCATCCCAGTAAATTAACATTTTTTAGGTTATCCAGCTAGACGAGCATATCAGACTTGCAGGTAAAGAGGTTGTCTACACTACCCTATCTGAAGGGTAAGTGTTATCTGGGGATTGTATTTTTGAGTAGTATTCAGGAGTGTTGGGTAGAAGGTGTTGGGATGATGTATAATTATGTATATATGCTTTGGGTTAATACTGGATTCTAATATTGTAATTATGGATGTATGACTTTATGCTTTCTATTGTATAGGTGATTTTAGGGGTATCAAAGTAAAATGATTATCAGTATATTTTATATATTATTTGGAAAAAAAATGTTATGTAATTTCAGGTCATTACATTTTGGTATTAGAGCTTAGGTTGCTAGATTCTGTAGACTGTAGTATGCAGCGGAAATAATACCAGAGTATAGGAATGAATTTTGAGGAAATAGGAGATGGGTAGATTGAAAAATGAGTCATTTATTGTTAGAGGATAAGATGAGAATTCAAGATTCTATCTTGCGGGCTAGATATAAAAGGACCGAGGTTGTTTCTGTGTTTTTCCTGAGGTGATGATTTCAGGAAAACCATGGATACTATCGTTGGGTTTTATTTTTTAGTGGCAGGAGTGAATTCTGAATTGGGATTAAGGATGATAAAATGAATGGTCATAGAAGATTATTTTTAGATCCTAGTGTGTTAAGTGTATTAGTGGTATTACGTAGTGTCACCCAGCAAGTGATGATAGAAATGACTAGGAGTTTAGGGGAACAGAGCTGCATAATTGAGCAGTTCACGCGTATGAAGCCCTGTCAATTTCTGGAGGGGGGCTGATCAACTCATGGCTGAGAATTAGGTCCAGGATATCAAGGACATGTTGGTAGTGCTTTCATGTACAGATGAGCAGAAAGTTTTGTATGCTGTTTTGAAAATGACTAGGGAGGCCAGCGTTGGTGGATGTCGGTAAAGCTACTTGAAGAACAAAGGCCAGAACCAGCAACCTTGACATGAAACCATTTTAAAGAAATTTTCTATGATCAATATGTTCACTCTCCCATCAGAGGTGCCCAAGCGGAGGAATTTATGAACTTGAACCAGAGGAAGAGATGTACGCCTCCTATATATCAGGCAGGTACCAGTCGGGGGCCTTGGAGAAGGCATGAGGGCAGTGGAGGTCAGAGATAGGGAATGGGAGATTGGCCTGAACAAGGTAATCCATCACGCCCTCCTTATTCAAGATGTTACCAAAGACATTTAGGAGAATGTCGAGTTGGAAAGAATGTCTGTTACAGGTGCGGTAGACCCTATCACACCGCACAAACCTATCTAGGGTCACTTAAATAAACCTGTAATAGACCAATTCTGGGGAACATCTAGGCACCCCGTGGCAGTTAACAGAGGAGTATTGTGTATTTTTGGGATCTTCTCCTATTTCCTGGCGAACAAAGAGGCAAAAAACCGTATCTCTCTCCTCAGTAGAAGCCGAATATAGAGCCATGACAAATGCATGCTATGAATTATCCTGGCTATGCTCATTATTGAAAAATTTGAGAATATTGCATCCGAAGCCAACATTGTTATACTGTGATAACACAACCGCCTTACATATAGCAGTCAATCTCGTTTTCCATGAAAGAACCAAACATATAGAGATATATTGTCATTATATTCGTGACAAAATACAAGATGGTTCAATTGTAACCAAAGCCATTGGGTAAGGAAGCCTTTTAAGCTATGATACGCAAGTTGGGAGTTCTTGATATATACTCTTCAACTTGAGGGGGAGTGTTGAGAAGGTCAACAATATCCAACCATTCATTGACAAATATGTTGTATTAATTTTATATTTGTTTAGTTGTTTTTTTATACTTGAACTGTCTAGAATAGATTAGCATAATTGAAGGAGTGATTGTAGGAAAGCTTTATATACTTTGACTAACTAGAATAGACTAGCATTATTGCAGGAGTGATTGTAGGTAAGCCTTTTATATTTGACTACCTAGAATAGACTAGCATGATTGTAGGAGTGATTGAAGGAAATTTCTTATATATAAGTACATCTTCCAATTCAATAAAATTTATTCAAAAAGGCAAATAAGAAAGAGAAAATATAAAGAGATAATGAGAAGAGATAAGTGAGAGAAAATAGAGAATAAGAAAATAGAGGAAAGCGAATACAAAAATAGAAGGGAGAGTGGAAGTAGAAAGTGTGCATGTGTGTGTGTGTGTGTGTGTGTGTGTGTGTGTGTGAGAGAGAGAGAGAGAGAGAGAGAGAGAGAGAGAGAGAGAGTATAATGCTTCTTAATTCCATTTTGACTCTTTAAGTTGTCATAACAACAAGAACAAACATTATCATCAACTACAATATTTATTATTATCATCATCATCCTTGAGAAGGATAGCAAGAAAGTCCAAAAATCATAATTTATTATTCTTATTAAAAATTTAAAAATTTGTGATAAAAAATATTAAAAAAATTTTGTAATGTTTATTTGAATTCATAGATTTGAAAGGTTATAATATAAATACTTTTTGTTTATTCTGTGTTGTAAATGAAATAAAAGAGGAATACAAAAAAATTTGAAGTTATAGAAATTCAATAGTTTAGTTCTTCAGGAGTTAGATGTTGCTAATCATCTTATTATCTCATTTTGTTGTATAGCATGTCCTTATATAGGCAAATACATTGGCATCCCAAAGGTTAACCACATAATGAACCATTATGTGGGTATACCAAATGTTATAACCTATTATCTAGATAGTTATCCACATAAATATACATGTTTTACAACACTTCCCCTTGGATGACTATACACTATGAATATGCCTCATTAAAACCTTCACTAAGGAAAACCCTGTGGGACAAAACCTTAATGAAGGAAAAAGAGTAAAATATTTTTACTTCCCCTAAAAAATACAATCAATTAAGAAATATCCTTAAGTTGTCACATTTCAATGTTATGTACATGCTTCTTGAAAATTGAAGTTTACAATGCTTTTGTGAATAGATCTGCTGAGTTGTTACTTGAACGAATTTTGCAAATGTCAACATCTCCTTTCTTCAAAAGTTCATGAGTGTAAAAGAACTTTGATGAAATATGTTTAGTTCTATCACCTTTTATGTGCCCACCTTTGATTTGTGCAATACATGCTGCATTGTCCTCGTACAATATTGTTGGCATGTCATTCTCCAGTGATAATCCACTTGTCCCTTTAATGTGTCAGATTATAGTTCTTAACTATACACATTCACGACTTGCTTCGTGAACTGCCAATATTTTTGAATGGTTTGAAGAGGTAGCAATGATCGTTTGCTTTATAGATCATCATGAGATAACAGTATCGCCACATGTAAAAATATAGCCTGTTTGTGATCGAGCTTTATGAGGATTAGAAATATATCCAGCATCAGCATATCCTTTCAACACAGACTTTACTCTCTTTGGGTAAAACAAACCCATATCAGATGTGCCGCAGAGATAACGAAGAACATTTTTTACTTCATTCCAATGTCTCTGAGTTGGTGTAGAACTAAACCTTACCAGAAAATTTACCGCAAAATCTATATCTGGTCTAGTGCAATTTGCAAGATACAAGAGTGTTCCTATTGCACTAAGATAGGGTACTTCAGGACCAAGGATTTCTTCATCATCTTCTTGATGATGAAAAAGATCTTTTTTCACATCAAGTGAACGAACAACCATCGGGGAGCTTAATGGATAAAATTTATCCATATAAAATTGTTTCAAGATTTTTTCTATATAAGATGATTGATGAATAAGAATTCCACTTGTTAAATGTTCAACTTGAAAACCAAGGCAAAATTTTGTCTTCCCAAGATCCTTCATCTCAAATTCTTTCATTAAGTAATTAGCAGTCATTGAGATCCTTTCTGGAGTTCCTACTATGTTTATGTCATAAACATAAACTGTGACTATAGAAAATCTAGAATTTATCTTCTTAATGAAAACACAAGGACAGATAAGATTATTTTCATATCCAATTTTCAACAAATATTCACTTAGATGATTGTACCACATTTGTCCAGATTGCTTTAATCCATTTAAGGATCTTTGTAATTTAACAGAATACATTTATCGTTGTTTTGGATTATGTGCTTCAAGTATTTTAAATTTTTCAGGGATTTTCATATATATGTCATTATCCAATGAGCCATACTAGTAAGTTGTTACTACATCCATAAGGAGAATGTCATGTCCTTCAGAAACCATTAAACTAATCAGAAATCTGAAAGTAACTGTATCCATAATAGGGGAATAAATCTCATTAGAACCTATACTAGGCCTTTAGGAGAAACCTTGTGTTACAAGACGTGCCTTGTATCTCACAATTTCATTCATTTCATTTCTTTTACGTACAAAAACCCATTTATACCCAACATGTTTGACATTCTCAGGTGTTTGGACTACTGGTCCAAATACCTTACATTTGGCTAATGAGTCTAGTTCAGCCTGTATTGCTTCTTTCCATTTTGGCCAATCATTTCGATATCGACATTCTTCTATAGTTTGAGGCTCAAACTCATTATCATTAATAATTTCTGAAGCAATCGCATATGCAAACACATTGTCAACAACAACTTCATTTCTTCTTAGCATATTTCCAAATTTTAATGAGATCTCATAATTTTTCGGTACCAAAAACACTTCTGGTGTTGCTTATGTGGAAATATGGGATTGTTGATTTATATTTATTTTAACCTCTTCTTGAATGTTGATGAACTCTTTTGGAGTGTTTTTTTTTCGAGGAACAGTATATGTTGACTCTACGAGTCCAATCTGATTTTGATAATGACAAATCACTTGGTATTTGATTTGTGCATTGAGTATATGAACATGAATTATATTAAGCATGCACTAAAGGATAACAAGTCATGGAAGCCATAAAGAGTAAAACATACATATCTGGGCAAGATCCAAGGAACTCAAGAGTACAAGAATGAAGATGCAAGCAACAAGTTCAAGAGCGTCATGGGAATGGGTACTTAGAACTCATGTATTTACATTTTCATATGATTTAATTTGAGGCTCAAATCATACACTAGAATGAATTTAGGACTCATGCATTTCATGAACATAATTAGGGGATATTCATGGACTTAGAAATATTTTCAAAACCCTGTAAAATACTTTTATAAAAGAGCCAAGAGAGAGAGCAAAGCAGAATTTTAAACTAGAAAGAAAAAATTCAGGAAATGACCACTTCGGTAACCTAAACTCAACGTCAGTCGCCTGAAGAATTTCTTCAGAAGCCTGAAGATTAAGTTCAGTCGCCTAAAGAATTAATGGTGAAACACAGAACTTGGTCGAGACACTTCGGTAGACTGAAGTCAACTTCAGTCGCCTAAACTTGTCACTTCAAGAGCCTGAACCCTCAACTTCAGTCGCCTGACCCTATATCTAAGTTAATTTTTCGAAACTCTAAGGAACTTCAGTCGCCTGGGCCTTAACCTTAGTCACCTGAACTTGCGGAAAAATTTAAAAATCTAATTTTTTTAATAAGAGAACTCGCGAGATATTTTTTGATCCAACAGTTGAGATCTATTCTAAGGGTAAAGCCCCTATATATACATCATCTAAACCCTAGTGCTGGAGCTAAAATCAACGAGAATAAACAATAACAAACCTTTGGCATTCACTTGAGGAGATTGCATGTTTAGCTCAATTTGAACACACTGCTGAAACTTTAGATTGGGATTTTAAAGTTCTTACGTCGAATCTGAGCTGAGGCTACATTGATTTTCAAAAGACAATTTAGCAATCATTGTGCACTCCATTTGGTATTGAGGTTTGGTAAATCAATCTGCACGTTAATAGTTATTCTCATAAGAGTTTTTCATCTATACTGATTTGCTAATTGATATATATTTTTCAAAGAGTTTTTCATTGCAAAATTCATTTTTTGAATATGTGTTAAGAGGTTGATCTTGAGTGAATATATATTAGATCATTTTGATAAGATTACCACTTGAGAAATGCTTTTGTCATTGATTAAATATTCTTGATTCAAGTGAGTTTTCATTCAAAGACTTGATATTTTTAATATTATAAGACTATTTGTTTGAATATCCATAGAGTTCATAACGATATATTATTGAGGGATATTTTTCTAAAAGATATTACATTGGGTTTTTGATCTTTTGAATACATATCGATATATGTGCATATTACAAAGATCATTGTGTGATTGAATATTTGAAAGAAAGTTGTTGATTTTGATTGATCTAATAATCAAGACAAAGTTTTTGAATAAGTTCATATAAGATATATTTGTGCATTTTCGCAAAGTGAATTAGAACCCTAATATTCTCCAAAGCGTTTTAATATATCTTTACTTGAGATTTTTGATTAAAAAGGAAATTATGTGTTGAAGCATATCATTCATTAACGATTGTATCGTTACATACATTCTAAGCTTCAAGTTTCATCATATGATTATGTATTAGGAATTTCAATTGTATTCACTAACTTTGTTAGAAGCAACCTTGAGTGTTTGTTAGAAGCAACCTTAAGTGTTTTACAGATTTCATTGTATTCATAGTTCAGGTTGTGAACTGGGTTTGAGGAGAGAGTTGTATCTCTTGTAAGCAACGGATTAGGAGGAAGTTGTACCTCTTGTAAGTAGCGGATTGTAAGGGAATCTCCATCTCAATTTAAGGAGCAGAGATTATAGTGGAATCCTTGAGTGGGTTGCTTAAGGCGAGGACATAGGTTGGGTTGGCTGAACCTCGTAAAATCGCGTTTGCATTCTCTCTTCCCTTATCTTTTTATTTTCCGCATTGCATTTCAATGTCTTGCTTGCTTGTATGTATGATGAATAATCTCACATGAACTTGATAAGTAATTGGTTAAATTTAGACATAAGAACTAAGGTGGTAAATAAGTTTCAAAGAATTTTTTAGAATACTCAATTCACCCCCTCCCCCCTTCTTGGGATTACACCTAAATCAACAGTATCTTTTGCACCAATTGGTCTACCACGCTTCTGGCGCACTTTAGATTCATTAGCTGCTATTATCATTGGGTGTTCTTCTAGAACAATCAATCTAGCAGGAATATTTGCGGCCAGAACAGGTGATTGAGTGACCCTTTTGGTATCTGTAAAAGCATTTGGCAATTGATTTGTAGCATTCTGCAAATGAATTATTCTTTGAACTTCAAGTTCACATTGATTTGTGCATGTACCAAGATTAGACAAAGTTGGTGTGTTCCAAAAAATTTCTTGTGTTTTTAATCCTTTACCTTTTCCTTCTCCTAATGACAGGAAAACTGATTCATCAAATTGACAATCTAGAAATCTTACTCTAAAAAGATCACATGTTAGTAGTTCAGGATGTAACGCCCCGACCCCCTACGTGGGCCTGGAGTGCTACTAAACCATTCATTTACCTGATAATCCACATTCTAATATCATGTACGCACGCAACAAAAAATATAAATATAATCTCCAATTATATAATACCAGAGTTTACTATTCCTATCTATATTCCAAATTAACTATTCACCACCTGCACTCACATATATACATGTCACCAAAACATTATCCACAAATACCAGTATTCACAACTATTCATCTATCTAGAGACTTCAATACATAAAACATAAAACATAAAATATATATCTCAAAATTAACAAAAAAATATACCATTTTCTCTTTCTATTTCCCAAAAATGCTATAAAACCTCGAACTCTCTAAGTTTGATCTCGAGGAAATCCTAAAAAAAATAAATTCATATTTGGGTGAGACACATCTCAGTGAGGGAAGAAATAATATATTAAAGCAGTGTGTGACCAACATGAGTCTATATAACAACATAATATTTAACATTTGAAAATTGTTAACATAATTTCTGAAATCATTCTCTGAACTTAATCAATCATATGTAAAAGATTTAACCCACGAGATTATCCAAGAATAGGGGTGATTACCCACCCATACAAGTAGCACCCCTCTGCTCTGATACATTAGGCAACCCGAAGGTCATAATTAAAGCATACCAGGGCACTCACCTTACTCAGTAAGCCCTCAAGTATTAAATTGATCTCGTACTCACACAGTTTAAACAAAGGTTTACCAGCAAGGGCCCCAAGAATAAGGAAATCTACCCACCCATACAAGTAGTTTCCCTCTGCCCTAGTACGTTATGCAGCCTATTGCTACACCTGATACTTACTAGTGCACTCGCCTTTCTCAGCAAGCCCTTGGGTGAAGAGTTTGCCCCACCCAAATGTAACATGTTCTACTAGCATAAATACTGATAATATCATAATACATTATTTTGTCGATCATTATTCTGTAATTCTCATATGTTCATGTTCTCAGCTTGACATTTCGTAGCTTTTCACTTTGCGTGACTCTTTCCCATTTTACATTGTTCACAACATTTTATACCATTTCATTCATTTTCATTTCATACTTATTTTTCATTTCTTTCCATTTCATAACCAGCATCTTTTCAGCTGTTGTTAATTAATCTCAGCATCTTTTCAGCCGTGGTTGGTTAATTTCGGCATCCTTTCAGCCGTGGTCGACATCTTTTCAGCCGTAGTTGGTTAGCTTTGGCATCCTTTCAGCCGTGGTTGACATCTTTTCAGCCGTAGTTGGTTAGCTTCGGCATCCTTTCAGCCGTGATCGACATCTTTTTAGCCGTAGTTGTTCGGCATCTTTTCAACTGTGGTCGTTCGGCATCTTTTCAGCTGTGGTTGTTTCCTTGATTGCATTAACACTCACATGTAGCATATTTCATATATCATTTTCATGCTCAGTTCATTTTCTGTATATCTTGCATTTCATATATATAACATAATTCCACATAAAATTCTATTTTACTCATACCACGCAATTTAGCAGTAAAATTTATACATATATTTCTTGTAAAATAAGCCAACCCACATTTAACATTTATATGATGAAAATATACCTTTCATTTTTTACATAATTATCTTGAAAATATCTTTCACTTTCATCAGTTCATTTTCACATATACGTATCTAATAAACAGCCCTAAGTTCAGAAAACGTAATTTAAATGGTTGACATTTTTAAACCCATACCAAAACATATACACGTATATATAATACAATTTATTTTTCTATTAAATTCATAAAAATTCTAGTTTAATATAAATTTTTCCCCTTACTTGGTTTCTTGAACTATGCCAACAGGGATCCCGAAAAATACCTGCGGCGCTCACCCGGACCTTGAATCAAAAATCCTAATTTCATTAAATTAATCCTAAATAAAATACTATTTTAATATTTATTAGGCCCTTAAATACCAGATAAATAGTTATACCCTCAAATATAACCAATTTTCCAAATTTCCCAAATCTCACTCTTGCTTTAGAGTGAGGCCTAGAAAATCTCAATTAGAAATTTACTCATGTCAAAATGATGACGATCACGACTAGGACCTCGTGGTGGTGCCTGATCGTCGATTTAATAGCAGATTTAACGAGAAATTGAGAAATTAGGGAAAGGTTGCCTTACCCCAGGAATGGTATCTACGCCGCTCCCACGACAAATCTGTTCCAATAGAAATGTCGGTAGCGAAGTTAGGAATCCAATGACACCTTCCATGAAAGAACCCAAACCGTGATATATGGATTAATTATGTAAAAGAAAGGTAAATTGGTAAATTGTGCAGAGTTCATTGACGAGGCCAAAGTTCGTTGACGAAGTCCCTTCTGTTCTCGTCGACGAAATTCAGAGATTCGTTGACGAGGAGAAGCTGAGAGATTTTGAGAAACCGGGAATCTCAGGCTCGTCAACGAGGTCACCGTCTCGTCGACGAGGTCATCGTCTCGTCGACGAGGTCATCGTCTCGTCGACGAGGCATCTTTAGTGGCTTGTCGATGAGGGCGCCATTTCGTCAACGAGGGCGGCCGAGTCAAGGGCTATAAATATCACTAAGTTATCTCAAGACTATCCCCTCCCTCGCTCTCTAGAACTTGAAGAACTCTCTCTCTCTAGGTTTCTTTGCCCTTCGTCGCCTGATTCGTAAATCCGACGTTACGACATAGATTAGGGGAGGATTCTCTACGTTTTTAGTGGATCAGAATCTCGTTTCGAGTAGTTCCGGGTTTCGGGCCAAAATCAAGGTATGGCTTGGTTTTCTTTTCTGATCTGAAGTGTAGTAGTATGAGTTGTAAGCATGTATTGTACTGTGGTTTATAGGTTTCGGAGTCTCGGTACGTAGTTTTGGGGACTGTAGAGTTCGTAGTTGGAATTCAGGTTAAGGTAAGGGGATTCAGTTTATATCAGTTACTTTTTGAAATCGGGATCGGTGAACTTGTAGGTTATGATCGTATGTATGTTTTAGTAACTTATTTGGAAAAATCTATCAAGTAAAATACGAGATTTTTGGGTTTCAATTTTTGAAAAAATTGGGGATTTCAAGGATCAACTCCGACAGTGTTTATGGATCTAATGAACAGGGTTTTCCATGAGTACCTGGATCAGTTTGTAGTGATATTTATCGATGACATTCTAGTATACTCGAGGAGTATGGAAGAGCATGAAAACCATCTGAGGATGGTATTACAGATTCTACGAGTGAGGAAGCTGTATGCTAAGCTGAAGAAGTGTGAGTTATGGTTGAATCAGGTCGCGTTCTTAGGCCATGTGGTGTCTAAGGGCAGTATCTCAGTAGATCCTAGCAATTGAAGCTGTGGTTGATTGGAGGAGACTGAAGAGTGTGCAAGAGGTTCAGAGTTTTTCTAGGATTGGTGGATTATTATCGTCGGTTCGTAGAGGGTTTCTCTAAATTGTCTGGACCTCTGACACGATTGACCAGGAAGGGGGTGAAGTTTGATTGGACTAGTGATTGCGAGCAGTGCTTTCTTGAGTTGAAGCACCGGCTGGTTATTGCTCCAGTATTGACCATTCCTTCGGGGGATGGTGGTTTTGTGATCTATAGCGACGCATCCCTAAAGGGTTTGGGATGTGTGCTTATGCAATAGGGTAAGATAGTAGTTTATGCTTCTTGACAACTTAAGAAGTATGAGAAGAATTACCCTACACATGACCTAGAGTTAGCTGTTGTTGTTTATGCCCTGAAGATCTAGCGACACTACCTGTACGGTGTTCAGTGTGGATTTTCATTGACCACAAAAGCCTCAGGTACTTTTTCACGCAGAAGGAGCTGAATATGAGGTAGAGGCGGTGGCTAGAGTTGATCAAGGACTACATTTTCACGATCAATTATCACCTGGGAAAGGCTAATGTGGTAGTAGATGCGTTGAGTCGGAAGTCAGAACATGTAGCAGTATCTGTGGTTGTAGCTCAGCATCATGTCAGACAGGATCTGGAAAGCCTTGGCGTAGAGTTGGTGTCTGGTGATCATTAGGCTTTCATTGCTAGCTTGGTGATCCAACCGACTTTGTTTAAGCGTATTAAAGTCGCACAGGCTAATGATGCGGAGTTAGCTGAGATTGTGGAGAAAGTGCAGCAAAGGTTGGCTGTGGATTTTAACATCTCTGACGGAGGTGTGTTGAGGTTTGGAACTAGGCTATGTCTTCCAAATGATGACGAGATCAGAAGGATGATTCTAGAGGAAGCGCATCGTTCTTTGTATATGGTACATCCAGGTAGTACGAAGATGTATTAGGATTTGCTCGAGTCCTTCTGGTGGAGTATTATGAAGAGGGAGATTGCCCGGTTTATGGAGCAGTTTCTGATGTGTCAGCAGGTGAAGGTTGAGCATCAGAGGCCGGCGGGGCCGTTCCAGCCTTTTCCTATTTCAATGTGGAAATGGGAGCACATTTCCATGGACTTTGTTATCGGATTACTGTCAGCGCTTCACGGGCAAAATGCTATCTGGGTAATCGTGGACAGGTTGACGAAATCTGCTCACTTTGTACCGATGAAGGTTAGCTACTCTTTGAGTAGGCTAGCGGACTTGTACGTGCATGAAATAGTAAGAATGCATGGGGTACTGGTGTCCATTGTTTCAAATCGAGACCCGAGGTTTACTTCTCGATTCTAGAAGAGCTTGCAAGAAGCACTAGGGACGAAGCTTACTTTCAGTACAGCGTTCCACCCCCAGACTGATGGACAGTCAGAGAGGATGATACAGATCTTGGAGGATATGTTACGGGCTTGTGTATTAGACGTCAGTGGTAGTTGGATTCAGTTTCTGCCACTAGTGGAGTTTGCGTATAACAACAGCTTCCAGGCTAGTATCGGGATGGCACCATTCGAGGCTTTGTATGGTCGGAGGTGTCGATCTCCTCTGTTTTGGGATGATGTTGGTGAACGTCAAGTGTTAGGACCTGAACTCGTTCAGCAGGCGTCTGAGAAGGTGGGTTTGATCCGAGATAGGATTAAATCAGCTCAGAGTTGGCAAAAGAGTTATACGGATGTTCGCCACCGTGAGTTGGAGTTCGAAGTGGGGGGTAAAATATTTTTGAGAGTCGCTCTGATGAAAGGAGTGATGAGATTTAAGAAAAAGGGCAAGTTGAGCCCGAGGTATATTGGACCATTCGAGATTCTAGAACGAGTGGGTTTGGTGGCTTATCAGATGGCACTACCCCCTGCGCTTTCGAGGTTCCATGATGTATTTCACATATCTATGTTGAGGAGGTACGTGTCAGATCTGTCGCATGTTATTAGTTATGAGTCTTTGGTGACTGGGGATACTTTGGCATATGAGGAAGTACCTGTTCAGATTCTGGACTGGAAGGTTTAGAAGTTGTGTACTAAGGAAATACCATTGGTAAAGGTATTGTGGCGGAATCATGCGGTTAAGGAAGCTTCTTAGGAGTTAGAAACGGAGATACGCCGAAGTATCCGCAATTATTCTGAGTAGTAGTTAGATAGCAGGGTCAGTATGGGAATATATGTATGTATGTAGTACTCTGTTATCGTATTAGTATTGTGTGGTTAGTCTCTGAGAGAGTCCTGTTTTTATTGTGAGCTCCCGAGGTCGCGTATGTATGTAACCAAGGTATTCCTCCACCATAAGTGAGGGACTATATGTAGGTATGTATGTATTGTAACGAGGCTGCGTATAAATGGCCACTGGTTCTTCTTAGAGTATGTATGTATTCGGTAATATAATTGAGTTTGTAATGAGAGATTGCAAATTTCGAGGATGAAATTTTTGTAAGGAGGGGAGATTGTAAGAACCCGAACCGTGATATATGGATTAATTATGTAAAAGAAGGGTAAATTGGTAAATTGTGCATAGTTCGTCGACGAAGTCCCTTCTGTTCTCGTCGATGAGGGTGCCATTTCATTGACGAGGGTGGCTGAGTCAAGGGCTATAAATATCACTTTCCTTTGCTTAATCACTAAGTTATCTCAAGAATACCCTCTCCCTCTCTCTCTAAAACTTGAAGAACTCTCTCTCTCCAGGTTTCTTCGCCTTTCGTCGCCTGATTTGTAAATCCGATGTTACCGCATAGATCAAGGGAGAATTATCTATGTTTTTAGCAGATCAGAATCTCGTTTCGAGTAGTTTCAGGTTTCGGTCCAAAATCGAGGTAAGACTTAGTTTTCTTTTTTGATTCGAAATATGTGTAGTAGTATGAGTTGTAAGCATGTATCGTACTGTGGTTTATAGGTTTTGGAGCCTTGGTACTTAGTTTTGGGGACTGTAGAGTTTGTAGTTGGAATTCAGGTTAAGGTAAGGGGGTTCAGTTTATATCAGTTACTTTTTGAAATCAGGATCGTTAAACTTGTAAGTTGCGATCGTATGTATGTTTCAGTAACTTATTTGGGAAAATCTATTGGGTAAAATACGAGATTTTCGGGTTACAGTTTTTGGGAAAATTGGGGATTTCAAGGATCATCTCGACTTTAATTTGGAAAATTGTTTGGTATGTTTAAATGATATTATTAAGATGATTGTAATCCATATTTGTATAAAACTGTATGCTTGAATTGGAAAACGATATGATTTTCTATAAACCAAATAAGTGTGGAATGTATGGTTGTATGTAATTGTTCCAGGTATTTTGTAAAACATCTATGTGGCAGCTAATTACCGTATGCTGATGAGTATAAGAACATGAGTTCCAAAATGATTCTAGGTTTTGTGAAATCAGCTAGTGGCGGCTAATTACCGTATGCTGCGCCATGTATCGGTTCATTACCGTGGGCGAGAGTGTCCGGCTTTATATCCGAGGATGTGAAATATCACTAGTGTGTTCCGGCTAGTCACCAAGAGGTGTGAGCTACACCGTATTGACAACGCAATCGCTTTGAGACTCCGGTCTTCGCAGGGTTGTTGCGTATTAGTGTGACGACACTGACCGTATGTTTGGGTATCGTATATACTAGAATGGATTTGTGAAAATACTGGAACTGTATGGAAATATTTTCGAACTGTATCGTATTATATGGTGTTATGTTTGACGTAAAATAACACTGGTATGCCACACACTGATATAACCTGCTTTCTTCCTTACTGAGAGGTGTCTCATCCCGAATGTATATACAAATGTTTTTAGGTCCTTCAGGTAGCCGAAACTAGCATCCTAGCATCCGGAAGCGGGGTTGTTGTTTAGCTACATTTAGTGCTTGATTTGGTATGAGTTTTGTAACCGGGTTGTCGTGATAGTTTCTATTGACACCCGGAGTATGTATTGTAATTATGGGATTGTATATCTTAGTGTTGTATGTGTTTATATGTCCTAGTGTTGTATAGACTCTAGTATGGTATGTTATATAGATAGATGAAACATTTTCCGCTGCGTATTTGATGAGTATGGATGTATATGTGTATGAGTATAGGGCATCCGTATACCCCACGGTGTCAGACTCTCTTATTGTATTGTATCATGTATGTTTTAATTGATACAGAACTATTTTCACATCTGGGACCCATCTGCAGGTTTGGAGCGTGACATTCCGTTTCCCAATCAATCGAATATCCGTCAAGAAATGAGGGGAGAGAGAGAGGAGACGGAGAGGCGAGCGAGACTGTCTGAGAGAAAGCGTAGGAGCTGTCTCTCTCTCTCTCTCTCTCTCTCTCTCTCTCTCTACGATTCATTGCAGGAAGCCAGGCTTCCTTATCTTTTTTTTTTTTCTTTTTTCTTCAACTTAACTTATATTATATACTTATATATATATAATCACCATTTTACTTAATTAATTCAAGTTAATAATATTTAACTAATTAATTACTAATAAATAATTTTAATTTAATTTAATTTTTTTTTACTATTCCCTTTATTTGTTTATTTAATACATTAATTTAATAATGTTTAACTAATTAATTGATTAATAATTTAATTAATTAATAAGTTTTTTTTTATTTAATAACTATTTTTTTTTCTGGGTTATTACACAAAATATCTAATGATAGAAGGAGAATCAAAACCAACATAAATATCAAGCCGACGCTATGGTCCCATCTTACTTCGTTGTGCAAGTGCAATAGGAACATATATAACGCAACCAAAAATTCTAAGATGAGATATATTAGGTTGGTGGTTAAACACAAGTTATGAAGGTGAAAACTTGTGATATGCAGTTGGTCTAGTTCTAATCAAAGACGCAACATGCACTATAGCATAACCCCAAGCAGATGCAGGAAACTTCGATTACATAAGCATAAGTCTAGCAATAAATTATAAACACTTAATGAAGGATTCCACTAAACCATTTTGTGTATGAACATGTGCAATAGAATGTTCAACACTTATTCTTATTGATATGCAATAGTCATAAAATGATTTTAAAGAAAATTCACCTGCATTATCTAAATAGACAGTCTGAATGGGATGATTAAGAAAACTTGATCTTAACTTTATAATTGAGTAAGGAATTTAGCAAAAGTAACATTACGAGTTGAAAGTAGACAAACATGTGACCATCGAGTGGAAGCATTAATTAAAACCACGAAATATCAAAATAATCCGCAAGATGGATGGATTGGGCCACAAATATATTCTTGCATTCTTTACAGAAAAGAAGGAGACTCTAAAGATAATTTAGATGGAGAAGGTCTAACAAGTAATTTTCCTTGAGCACAAGAAGTACAAAAATAATCACCAAGTAAAAGAACTTTATGATCCTTTAATGGTCCGTCCATGTGTATTTTCAATGATTCATTCCATCATAGTTGAACCAAGACGGCCAAGACGATCATGCCAAAGTATAAAACTTCTAGGTTGGGAGCACTTCCGGTATATAAAAGTTGATTCAACCATCCTTATTTTTGTGAAATATAGGCCAGATGAAAAAACTTGAAAATTTTTCTAATATGATCTTTTGATTTGAAACTATAGATGTAATAAAAAGATATATCATATCTCCTTCATTTTTGGTTTCAACATGATATCCATTGCGACATATATCTTCAAAACTTAGTAGATTTCTTCGAGATCTACTAGAACGCATCATCAATATACAATTTTATCCCATTTGGAAACATAATGTGAACTCTTCTAGAGCCCTTTATTACATTTGCAAAACCAGATATTGTATTAACATTAATTTCAGCTAATGTTAATTGCAAGAAATATTTTTTAACACGAAGAATTGTGTGAGTAGTGCCATTGTCCACCAAACACATGTTATCCTCCATTTTATCAAGTTTTATTTTGTATGATCTAGTAAATGAAAAGTAAAATTTAAGAATTAAGAAAGATAACAAAATATTACCAAGCATATTATATGCAAAACTTTTAATAAAAAAAAAATTATATAAGTTAATTTTTCAAAATAATATAAATATGAAAATAATTTAATAGTAGACATTTCCATCCCCAATCAAATGGTCAATTTTGCCACTAGGATCCTAAAAAAAAAAAAAAATCAGAAACATCAAAATCAACATCCAAAGGAGACTCATACTTAGCATCAATGGGTTCAGACAAATTCACTTTAACATTTTTTCCTTTTTCTTTTAATGATGCCTTGTAAAGATCAATTAGGTGTTTAGGAGTGCGACATATTCGAGACCAATGACCTTTTGTTCCACACCTATAGCAAATATTGTTATTATTTTAGACTTTGTTATTTTGTTCTGAGCTTTCTTTATTCTTTACACATTTCCTTCGAGTCTTTTCAACACCTTTGCTTTCAAACTTTGAAGGATGATCACTACGGGTCCAATAATTTTTCCTACCACGACCCCTTTTACCACCACGACCTCGTCCACGACTTTGAGAAAAAGTCACATTCACTTCAGGGAATGGTGTTGAGCCAGTTGAACGAGATTGATGATTTTTCAATAAAAACTCATTATTTTGTTTAGCCGCCAGTAAACAAGAAATTAGCTCAAAATATTTTGTAAATCTATGCTCTCGATATTGCTGTTACATGAGCATATTCGAGGCATGAAAAGTTGAATATGTGTTTTTCTAACATATCATCATCGGTAATTTTTCTCCACATAACTTCAATTGAGAGCTAATTTTAAACAAGGTTGAATTATATTCACTTACAGTTTTAAAATCTTGTAGCCGCAAGTGTATCTATTTGGTGTTCATATATCTCATTTAAATTGTTTCAAAGGACTAATGAATCCTTAATAGTAAGGTACTTAATTTTCAATTCTTCGTGCAAATGGTGTCAAAGGAAAATCATTGCCTTTGTGCGATCCTGCAGAGATGCTTAATTTTTTTCTTCAATTGTACTTTAAAGATTCATAACATTAAGGTGAATCTCAGTATCAAGTACTCATGACAGATAATTTCTTTAAGAAATATATCAAGGGTAACAAATTCAAGTTTTGTGAGATTTAACATCATAAAGTTACTTTGAAAACAAATAAAAATTCAAAATTAGGTAAATATTAAATGAAAATGTTATTCTCACATATATTCCAATATAAAAATATTTAAGGATACGTACCGGAGATAAGAGATATAGTTAACATATAAATATAGTTTGACGAAAAACTAAAGTTATATAAATAACAAATATTAAAGCAAATAAGATTCTTATCTTAGAATAATACCAATGAAACTTACTATATACCATTAGAGACTTGATCTTGTTGATAATGTGTTGTAAATGAAATAAAAGAGGAATACAAAAAAATTGGAGTTATAGAAATTCAACAGTCTAGTTTTTCAGGAACTAGATGTTGCTAATCATCTTATTATCTCATTTTGTTGTATAACATGTCCTTATATAGGCAAATACATTGAGATCCCAAAGGTTAATCACATAATGAACTATTATGTGGGCATACCAAAGGTGGTAATCTATTATCTAGATAGTCATCTACATAAATATACATGTTTTACAATATTATGAATATTTTTGAAAAATAACTTATTTTTATTTCTATTATAGTTAGTATTAAAGAATATTAGGAAAAAAATTGAAACTATACTTTCTATATCCATTTTGTATTATTAACCAATAATTTTACTCCTATTCTTATTTCCATTTCTACATTTTTTGAATACACCAACCCTTGTGCAATGGACTTTTTTTTTTTGGGATTACGCACCAGGTTTCCACGTGTCCGTTTTACGATCCACGTGACTAATCCCGCGCCCCTTGAAGCCGACCTCACAACTCCAAAGGGAGGTAAATTTCAGGAATCCAGGGGCGAAAACGAACCCGGGAGAGTTTGAACATTTGACCTCGTGAGAGGTACTCCCGCAGCACGCACTACCACCTGAACCACACCCTGGGAGTACTGGACTTTTTGTTTGTTTGTTTGTGTGGTTGTCATCATGCCTCTCGCGCATGTTTTGATATTCAAATTAGACCAACTAGAGGAGCAGTGTTAAAAAATAAAAAATTGTAGTTTGAATGTCTAGTAAAAAATTCTAAATTACTATAGTTATGTTTAGAACATGAATTTCGAGTCTCGAATTTGGATTTAATAAATTTGGACCAAACTTAAAATAATTTTATATTATATTTTATCCAAATTAAAACAAATTCAAAGTCTCTCCCAAATATAAGATGAAATTGATTGAATATGCATTTTTAAGAAATGTAATTATTGTGTTGATAATTTCATAATACTTGAAAAAATAAAGATAAGAATGAAATATAATAGTTTATTTGGAAAATAAATTAACTTTTAACATTTAAAGATTTTAAATTTATAATTTTAAAAAAAAATTCTTAAAAAAATTTAAATTTAAATTTTTTAAAAGTTACAAAAGATGCAACCAGAAAATAAATGGTCCCGCAGTGAACCGGTGAGCCGGTGCGAACGGTTTCGAACTGCCCCGGGTCGAATTGGGTTGACTGGGTGCAAATTTTTTTGTTGAAAAAAAATAATATTTGAGTTTATTTAAAAAAGTGGAGAAAGACGAGTGGAGGTGAGAGCTGCAACCCGAAAATAAATGGTCCCGCAGTGAACCGGTGACCCGGTGCGAACGGTTTCGAACTGCCCCGGGTCGAATTGGATTGACTGGGTGCAAATTTTTTTGTTGAAAAAAAAAAAAAATAATTTTGAGTTTATTTAAAAAAGTGGAGAAAGACGAGGGACCAAACCCTTCCTACCTTCCCCCTTCAGCTTTAGTTCCTCACTTCTGCGCTCGAATCACATCGTTCGTCGTTTTCTCCCTTCTCCCGGCCGGCAGCGCAGCCTCCTCCTCCGTCTGTTGGCGACGAAGCTTCCTTCCCCTCCGGCTAAGATACAGCCTCTTCCGGGTATTATTTTAATATTATCAATTCATTTTTAATTTTTTTTAAGCATTGACGGTTAGAAAATAGAAACTACATGAAATGATTTAGGAATTTAGCATTTTAGACATGCTAGAATTTCAGTATTTGATTTTCAAACTAAATGGTTCTTCACTGAAGACAAGTTCATTTCGTCATTTAATTTTCATCTTATATTTTTTATTGTTGTACGCCATGTATGCGGCTATGAGCTAGGATCTCTAGATTAGTTTTGAACATTACGTGGATTGCACATGTTTGTATGTGAATAATAGTGTAAAATAATTTTTATAATTTTTAAATAAATTTTAGATATATTTTTAAAATAAATTAATAATATATTGTCAAATATTGGTTTACCGATATTAAAGTGTGAATACTCAAAGTTATTTATAAAAATTAATACTTTTTTTAAAATCATAAAATACAAATATCAACATGAGATATTATTATGACTATGTAAAAATAAGTACATGAAAAATCTTTAAAAATATAAGGTATGGTATGACACGAATATACTAATTAAGTAGATATTTTTTATTATTTTTTGAAAATATTAATAAGTTTATTACAATTTCTAAGTTATAATTTGCTACTTAAACTCTAACTTATTATTATTTTATTTACTTAACAATAAATTAATGATTTTTTTAAAAACTTTATATAAATATAAATATAAATTTTATTATGTGGAGGATACTTTTAGGTCTACCATTTCATTTCTCAAATTTATCATTTAGAAATTATATTGTTATTGATCTAAATGAGGTTTGACACTTTACAAAAATTTTAGAAGGTTGAAGTCATTCCCATTTTTTTGGCTAAATTGAGTTTTTTTATTTTTTATTTTTTTAAGGTTCTAACTTTAATATATCTAAAATAGATTTTTCAAATTTAATTTTATCTAATTTATGTTGAATATATTTTATTTTATGAATCTTTTGTATTGCTTTTAGAATTGTAGGGATATTATTGCATAAAATGTTTTACTTTATTCACACTTTTATTAATTTATTACAATATAGATATTGATGTAGATATCTATACATAATGTTAGTTTATTTTATTTTTTAACCAAATGAAAGTTTTTTCTTTTAGTTCAAAAATTAACTTTTAAATATTCTAAATGTAATGTATCTAATTTTCATTGAATTTACTCTCTCTCTATATATTATAGAACCTAATTTCTTTTAAGAATATTTGGTCTTACTTTCTAAAATATTCTTTTCTTGCCAATGAGATGATTTACATTATCCATGTTTCTATATATAATATAGAATTTTACTTTTTTTTTTTGGAAATTTTAATTTTATAAAAATTAACTTTTAAAAACAAAGATACTTTCCTTTACAAATTGATTTACAATTATATCTTTTTATAAGTTTTTAATCTTTTTTTCAAAAATATGAATATTTTCATATACAGAATAAATTATACTATTCATACTTTTATATATATATATAGCATGCCGAGGTTACTTGTTTGACCTGTCTGACCAACTCAGTGACTCCACCTGTTTGGGTCAGGTTTTGAAACCATGCTTCCATAATATCTCATTTTGAGGTCATCATCTAAAGAAAATCTTGTTTCTTTGTTTGAGGTAGTTGGTTGTTTGCTGTTTAGAATATATTTGTTGACTTTTATCAACTGTTATTGGCAGAACGTGATTCAAGCCTTAATAGGATTTGCGCACAAAAGAACATCCAAGGATGACAAGTTGGCGTTGTTGGTTTTATTATTGGAATGGGTAGCCGGTTAATGAGTCAATAGTTGACGGTATTGGATGGGTTCATGAATGAGTGGTATGGATAGATTGTAATGCGTATGCGGCATGTGACTTCTCCTTATTTATGTTGAAGGTTTTCAAAATGAATATTTTGGTGTTTGAAGCTTCCAAGTATGATTTCTTCCTTTCGACATTCTCCAGCCCTCTCAAAGTTCAAAATTTTCTATTCTTCTTCCTTGGCTACGCAGTCTCTTTCTTCCAGTCCAATTTCTTCGAAGTTCACCAATTTCTCTGTCCTCCTGCTGGGTTGCATCCCGACCCACCATCTCCTGCAAATTCATGCTCAAATCTATCGAGTTGGCGCACATCAAGACAATTTGATAGCGACTCGTCTAATTGGTCATTACCCACCTTATTTTGCTCTTCGAGTATTTTATCAACTCCAATTACCCAATATATTCCCCTTCAATGCTGTTATCAGAGTCCTGGCTGAAGAGGGTCTCTTCTCTGATGCCTTCTTCTTATTCAAAACTTTAAAGCGGGTGTCACTTTCACCTAATGACTTAACCTTCTCTTTTCTCCTCAAGGCCTGCTTTCAATCCAGCAATTCTCAGCATGTCCAACAAATTCATACCCATATTATGAAGATAGGCTTTGTTCTTGATTCCTTTGTTTGCAATGGCCTTGTCCTTGTTTATGCTAAGGGTCTAAGAGACTTGGTATCAGCACATAAGGTATTTCATGAGATGCCGGAAAAGAGTGTGGTTAGCTGTTGGACGTCTTTGGTTTCTGGTTGTGCTCAGTTAGGTCAGACTGACGAAGTTCTACAACTTTTCTTCCTGATGGTTAGGGAGGATTTGAGGCCAGAAGATGACATGATGGTCAGTGTTCTGTCTGCTTGCTCAAAGCTTGAGATCGTGAAAATTGAGAAATGGGTTGGGATTTTCTCAGAATTCATTGGTTCTGTTGACTCCAGGAATCTTGTTAGAGATCCAGTTAACACAATTCTTGTTTATTTGTATGGAAAGTGGGGAAAGATTGAGAAGAGCAGGGAAAAGTTTGATGAAATTGCTGAGAAGGGAAAAAGAAGTGTGCTTCCTTGGAATTCTATGATAGGTGCCTATGCACAAAATGGTTGTGCTATGGAGGCATTGAAACTATTCCGTTTGATGGTGGACAATCCCCATTGTAGTCCCAATCATGTTACAATGGTTAGTGTTCTTTCAGTCTGTGCTCAAATTGGTGATTTAGATCTTGGGAAGTGGATTCATGGGTACATGGAATCTAAAGGATGCAATGGTGTTGTAGAATCAAATATGTTTTTGGCAACTGCATTGATAGATATGTATTCTAAATGTGGAAGTTTGGAGAGGGCAAAGGAGGTTTTTGATCGGATGGTCTCCAAAGATGTTGTTTCCTTTAATGCCATGGTTATGGGTCTTGCAATAAATGGGGAAGGAGAGGAGGCATTGAGACTTTTCTCCAGAATGCAGGAGTTTAGATTGCAACCCAATGCCAGTACATTCCTTAGTGTTTTATGTGCTTGCAGTCACTCTGGTTTCATAAAGGAAGGTCGTCGTCTATTCCTAGAGATGAGTCAAAGATTTTCATTGTCACCAAAATTGGAACATTATGCTTGCTATATTGATCTACTTTCAAGGGTTGGCCTTATTGAGGATGCTTTTGAGGTTGTTATGTCCATGCCTTTCAAGCCCAATAATTTTGTTTGGGGAGCTTTGCTTGGAGGTTGCCACCTCCATTCTAGAGTTGAGTTGGCCCGAGATATTTCAAAAAGGCTTGTTGAAGCAGACCCAGAAAGTTCTGCAGGTTATGTGCTGTTGTCTAATGCATTTGCAGTTGATGGCCGATGGCGCGATGTCTCAGGGCTGAGGTTGTTCATGAGGGAAAATGGGGTAAGGAAGCAGCCTGGGCATAGTTGGATCAGCATCAATGGAATTGTGCATGAGTTTATTGTTGGTTCCCAATCACATGCTCAAGTTGAGAGCATATATTACACATTGGATGGATTAGTAAAGGAAATGAAAGCGGCAAGCCCCTAGGGATTCTGCAAATGCTACTTGAAGATGCTGATATTACTTGAGGTGCACTCAAATTGCTTAGTTATAGTTCTTCCTTGTTCAAAATGGAGTTTTCATTTTCATAAAACTTAGGAGACTGTTGGCAGCAAAGAAAATGCAGTTCTTTGCTTTTATAGTATTTTCGACGTATAGCCTACGAATCTGTGATCTTTCTAAACATATGCATCCTATTGTTCTTTATTGTTTATTCTTCTATTATTGAGGATCCACCCCCCTCCCAGGGCGGGGGAGTAATATGCATGATTTGTTTGCCTTTGTTTGCTGTCAATCTGACAACGCCATGAATTTTGGAATTTTGCAAGGTTCTAAAAATAATTCAACTTGATAGCTAGCTAGTTTTCTTTTGGTTCAATGTTCATTGTATAGGATTTGAGGCCTTGAATTTTGGTTTGTGTATCTTTTGATAAATTCAATATATCATTTAGGCGGCCATTTTGAACAAAGAGGACAAATGTTTGAGGGGCTGTTGGCACCAGTTGTCGGATTTTGGGGAATAATGTTAGATGCTCGCGTTTGGGAATGTATGGGAATCTTGCACAGTATCTTGGATTCTATTGGAATTCAAGATGCCCCCAAAATATAGGTATTTAATACTCATGTCTCCCTTAGGGTAATCTTGGATTCCACAGGGGCAAAAAATATCCTTTCCATTCGTTGCTCTTGGATGAAATTTCTGGTTCTTGTTAATTAATAATAATAGCATAAGTAATAATAATTATTTTAAATAATATTTTCTATGATATTGATCATAATTATGAAAAGAAAAACAAATAATAATAACAATAACAATAATAATAATTTTTAATAACACTTTTTACAAAAATAGATGATGGGATAAAAGTTTTCTAGCATACATGTGTGCCACAGGGACCAATAAGGGACGTGGAGACTCCCACAAGCATTTTAATATTTC
The DNA here is from genome assembly GCF_029873635.1 of Malania oleifera. Lineage (NCBI taxonomy): Eukaryota > Viridiplantae > Streptophyta > Magnoliopsida > Santalales > Ximeniaceae > Malania > Malania oleifera. Next base: position 22,374,703 of record NC_080421.1, read on the forward strand.
ATTCACTCTGAAGTTTATAAATAAGATAAGTTTGTTCCCAAAGATAGTCTCATCTCTTTCAATGATAAGGATCAACCTTGAGGGGATAAGTTTAACTTAAAGTTGGGATGAAGAAGGATCTTCCACCTCATGAGGACTAGGTTTCTAACCCAAGATTTTCTAAAAGACTACCAAAGAGCAGATTGGTAAGAAAGGGAGGTATGCAATCCCTTGTTGTCATACCTCCATTCCTAGAAACCTCTATTAGAAAACCATCACAAAAAATTTGCTCATTCATCCTTGTTCTAAGAGTGTCCCGGAGACTACTCCAGGACGTCTCATATTCGCTTTGTCTTGCAGGTGGTCAGGCATGTGGTTTGGCAAAAATTGACAACAACGACAATAAGACAACAATAATTGTAATACTATTATCGTTATATTATTAAATGTTTTCTTTTTGATATTTTGATTATTAGTTTCAATAATAATAATTATTTATTTTTATTTTATTATCATAAGTACAATTATTATTATTAAAATATATTTTGATAAGATTATTACAATTTTTTCATTAGTATGTACATATGCAGATTACAGAAAACGTACACAATATTATTATCACTATATGTTAAATCTATCTCGACAATCTTATTGAAATATCATTATAATATTCATGTTATTCCACATACTGTAATCATGTATTCCTAAAAATCTTGATGAAAAAAATAAAATTCCTATGAATTAGTAATTCCATTCTCAGACATAAGATGCTGAAGAAACTGATCTTATGAGGGCAGGTAATCTAAACCAAATGCTTCCAATCTGAATTTATCATATATCGATAAAACATGGGGATGTGTAATTTAGTTAGAATAATTTTAGAAAAACAGAAAAAGAAAAAGAACTGGTCTCAAATACACTTTATATCTGACATTCACATGAAACAAATCAGAATTGACATTTAAGAGTAAAATCAGGCCTAAACCTAGGCCTTAATAATATTCATATCTCAAACAAGGTATGTCATATGGATAAATGTTGTATTAGATGATTGAAAACTGCTGCAAAACTCAAGTAAGGAGAGATTATGGAAGAAATTTCTAGGTTGGGAAGGGAAACTGCTTTCCTAAGTTGCAAGAGGAACTCTTATCAAGGTCCTTACGAAGGCATTGCCTACTTTCGCAATGTGTTGTTTGAAGCTTCTTTTTTGTGCAATGAGATTCTAGCATTGATTAAAAATTATCTACATCTTACCCTGTAACAAAATAAGAACTATAATTACAGATCACAGGTTCCTTGGATGAAAGATTTTGCTTGAGAAGAAAAGGGAAATAAGGTCGAAATCCATTTTCTATTACTCTCTCTATATTAAATACTATTGAAACAAAATTTCTTCCTATATAATTAAAAATTAAGAAAAAACAAATGTTAATAATGTGTAAAGTCAAATTTTATTTGATTTGACATATATTCTCCATTGACCTTCCTTGACATTTGATTTCCTAGACACTATTTGCTCGTGTAAATTTACTCTCAAGTAGCCAAGTAAAAGTTTAAAAAATAGGTTAAAAAATTGGCTATTTTGCTCCCTTTTTTTGTGCTTGACACATGATAATAAATATTGGTCAAATATCCAAAACATTTATATATTTGTGTAAACCCCCCTTCCCCCAAAAAAAGTGGATAAAGTGCAAACACAATCATTAGGGAGTTAATTTTATTAATGACCACAGGAAACTGAAAAAAAAAAGGGGCTGAGGACAAGGTGTCCACATGGAAAATTGATCAACAACCTTTTAGTTTACACAAGAGCTGTCCTCCAAGGCTCCAATCCCTTTGAAGATCAAACAGCAATACAATGAGGATGGATTTTTTGTTTTTTTTTAAATATCCAAAACAATGTAGTAAAAAAAGGTGCCAACTTTATGGGGATGAATTTCTAGCCATTGTTATGCTATTTCATGTGCGTAAAAGGAAAATAGCTAATTTTTTTTAAAAATTTTGTTTGGCTACCTGATGATAAATTAATGGAGGTGGCATAAGTGTCCTAAAAATTAAATGTCAAGGGTGTTTGTTGGATTTTTAAAATCTCTGGGGAGGTTGCTGCCTTTGTATGGTTCTTGATATAGCCCTTTAAACAGTCAAAAGGATCCTTTACTTATGAAACAAATTTGACTGACGTGCATATGAAGTTATTACAATAATGTTTTTGGGCTTCACGGCGTTCACGCCATTTTTTAAAAATAATTTTTTTGCTTTCTCACATCAGTAGATTTTCGCATGAGAGGGATTCTTACTTGTAATGAACTATTAATCTCACACACAGAAGTCCCTATAAGTTTCCCTAGGATTTATTGCGGCTATTTACTTGGACAGTTGAGTTCCATTTATGTTTTAGGGGGTTTTGAAAGACACTTGGCTTTTTGTAGACAATGGCCCTTGGCTTCACCTTTCCACTTTAAAATTAAAAGATACAGGAGGGCTGTAGCTTTTTATGTAAGGAGGTCTGATAAAGAGTATTAAAATAAAAAATGATATTTAGTTTTGTTTCCTAGGTTTTAACTACACACACACACACACACACATGCCATTCTTATTTGGACAAGGAAACCAAAGCAGGACTGCTTGAAAGCTCAATGAAAAAGCAGAGAATGAATGTGATTTTGAAATATATGGATCTGTGGTTTGCTTTCCTACATGTGGCTGTGTTAGCTACATTGTCATTTGCCCATTTGCAGACTCCCTGTCAAGGGGTAGGTTGTCAGCCTCACCCATCCTGTTTTTTTGGCAGGTTCCAAAAAGAAAATATTACCTTTTCCCTCGTTCAAGTTCCCAGATATGGGTGATTCATCTAATTAGTTGCCACTTGACACTGGCAACAGGCAATTGTAATAATCTGGTTGACAATCTTATTCCTTTTTTCATTATTCTCTTGCTTGTTCCTTGTGGGTAAGGTTCATAAAACATCCTAGTCACAGAGTAGCTTTGTGTTTTTCTATCATCCTTCAATCACTATGATCATATAGTTTAGGTTTTTGTTTAGCCATGAGTAGTCCCCATTGAGGCTGAACCTAACATAAATATTGTTTAGAAAATTCTCTGATCGGGCTCTACCTGGGAATATTCAACTTGTTAATCAGCTTAACATAAGGTTTACTTCCATTATCTCCTGAAGAACCCCATCAATTGCTGTAAATATAGTCTCTGCTAGCTGTAATATAAGGAGGGGGGGGGGGGGGGGGGAGTAGGCACTCTTTGGCCATATATGAACTATAGATATGCTTTGTCCCAATCAACCCATCATGGCTTCTGTAGATATTTATGCTGATCTGCCAATCTAAATATATTACCAGGTAGCTATATTTCTGAATGGATTGAATCGCAACCATTACCTGGTTATGATCTATATCTATTTTCTCAAAATTCGAATTTCAACCTATACTATATTTGGTTTGCATCTAATCTGTGAATTTTTCATTGGGCAACATTTTTACCGAATAACTGTTATTTTGTAGGCTGACGTGCATACGAACTCTTCCGCAGCATGTGTGGCCTTTGTTGCCAATATGGATGGTAAAAATGACCATGTTACAGTGTTTCAGAATGTGTTGTGTCACCTGCCAGCTTGGTTTTTTAGCATCCCTCCAGATTGTAAGTGTAGTATTTAAGGCAGGAAAGTGTGACTTTTTACTTGCATTCTGCCATTCAGTCCGACTATAAGAGCAGAATCATTGCTCCTAAACTACATAAATAAAGTGCATAATTTATAATAACTAAACTATTTTTCTATCAGGGATTACTTATTCCCTTTTATTGTTCCATATGTTCCTATTGAAGTGTGCAGTCTTTTGTTATTTGTATGTTTCTAAACTAGTTCAAACATTTTATAAGGCAAAACACCCAAAATTACAAACACCCTAAAATGATTTACTGATTGTTTGTGGTTTTATGTATTCGGAATTTATGGTACTCAAATTGTAGATATATTGGCGGTGGGAATGAGTTTCTGCTGGTCTTTTTTTTTATGTTGGAGTAGCTGTCTACCCTTATTCTTGTGTTTCAAATGATTTACTAGATAATTGAGTCAATTCTATTCGATCTCATTCTATGCTAATGTACCAAACGTATAATTATTAATGCCTGCACAACTGCTTTTATCTTACAAAACAGAAAATAAGCGTTCTGGGAACAACTGCCAGTCTTTTACTAAGTGATTCACAATTGATGGCCCACAACAGCTTTTGAGAAGCGTTATAAAGAAATTAATGCTGAGAAGTTTGTATACTGCTAAAATAGTGTGGTAAAAATATTTGGCCAAAGTTGTGAATAGCTTCCTTTTTTTTTGCTTTGAAAATTACTAGAAGAGACATCATATTAATATTACTGTGTGTTTTTTTGAGATATATATATATATATATATATATATATATATATATATATATATATATATATATATATGTATGTGTGTGTGTAATATTGACAATCAATTATTATCTATTAATTTGTTGGATTACCTTGTACAAAAGAAGAAACAGGAAGGAAACATAACCTCACTTTACTAAAAGCTGCTATGAGGATGGAAAATGAGATACAGGCGCGAAACGTTATGGGCTCACACAACAATACAAGCCACGAGAGGAGAAGAGGAGCTATAAGTTTTATGCTAGGTTTTATGCACCGCCTTGCACTAGTCCATGGCCCATTGCCCGTAGCATCATTACTCATGGAATTACAGTTGTGCAAGGCTATATATTTATTTATTTATTATTATTATTTGATGACTTGGAACACCAGCCTTGGACGAACTCTTCGATCCCCCCAAGCGGCCCCAAATCAGGGGAAGATTGCAGCTCCACAGATAACTTCTGAGTAAATCTGATCTTAATGGTAGCAGACTTGAACCCTCGACCATGTGGTAAACCAAGCCCAAGCCTTACCACTTGAGCAACCTCAAGAAGGCAAAATGCTAAACATATAGAATATCAATGGAAATGTTTGATTCAGCACTTAGGGTCTTTTTGGAATTTTTCATTATATTTTCTCTTTTGATTAAGTATTATTAAAAATAAAATTTTATATTAACATAATTAAAAATTAAGAGAAATTAAATATTCATGATGTGTAAAATTAAAATTTTATCCACTGATTTGGTATTTAAAAGGAAGCTTGAAGGTACTATTGCCTCTTACTTCGGAAGCTATAGCCAAAGTCATTCAGACTCACACGTATAGAATTTTCTATGATAGATTTCCCCACTTTTTACCCTTTAGTTGGGTGAGGGGTTGGGAAGTGTGACTTTTGTTTGATGTAATTTGCTACTTGTCTGATTGTTTTGTGTTCCTGGAATGATCAGGTTTGATGTATCTTATGTGCTTATTGCTTTGCAATTTTGATGGGACTTGGTTCCTTATGCTGCTGTCCATATTTATTTTGATCAATACATTTACACTCTACTGATTTTAAAAAAAAAAAAAAACTTTTTTTAATCAAACATTAAAAGAAATTTTTAAAAAAATTTTGTTCTTTTTATTTAATATTTTCTAAATTCGAAGCTGAATCTCAATGTGTTGCTTTTGTTGTGTTCAAAAGTTACTGCTGATCACAATTTTAAAACTTAGGTCAATGGCCAATCAACTGAAGCTATTGGTTTGATTATGCCATAACGTCTCTGAGGGCCATTTCTTATAGGAGGGGGAGTGAATCTTTGTTTCGACCAAATGGCCAACTCGAAATTAAAATACATGGCGTAATATAGAGGCATGAGAAATGAGTTCAATACATAATCAAATGGAATCGTCACTAAATTGTTTTTACTCTAAGTGGGATTAAAATAGCTATTTAATATATTATCAGTTTATTGTCTTAAACTACACTTAAATCAAAGGAAATTGATAATCAATGACTTGTGTTATTAGATAAGATGGGATTAGATTTTAGAGTAAAGTGAAAGAAAGGTACTAGTTTTCACATTCGTCTAGTGGTAACTAATTATTAGCCTTACTTTCATATTTGTAACTAATTATTAGCCTTACTTTCGTATTTGAAATCAACTGATCAAGATTTAAATTTTTTTATTTTATTCAATTGTCAAACCTTTTAATATAATCCTTTGAATGATAAAAATGAGCATGCACATGGGTGATGGGACTAGAGCTCCACGGAGCTTCAGTTGGGTCTTCTCTCTCTCTCTCTCTCTCTCTCTCTCTCTCTCTCTCTCTCTCTCTCTCTCTCTCTCTCTCTCTCTCTACTTTTACTATGGTTCTGTCGTAATTTCCTTGGTAATCTTCTCTGTATCTCCATAATTTCCTTTTTCTGTTTTGTTTTTGTTTGTTTTTTTTCTCTCTCCTCTCTCTCTGACCAAATTCTCTCTAGCTCTAATTCTTTGTTATTATACTCTCTTCTATAGTTCCCTCTTTCTTCTCTGTAAGTTCTCTCTAATGCTTCACTGATTTCTTTCAAGCCAAAAATGGAGTTCAAATGAATTGGGCACAACCATCATCCAGCCTCTGATTAAATTATCGAAGGTGTGTGTTTGTGTTCTGGTGTGATTTAAACAGGACCTTTTGATTTCATTTTTCAGAGCATGCATCGCCGTGTTTATTTTTAGTTATTATGATTTCACCCATACAAACTATGCATCATCCAGCACGTTTACAGTTCATCTTAATCATTTATTCATTTTGATTTCAACAAAAACACACTGGCCATACTTTCATCATTGTGATTTCAAACATATCATGCGGATAAATCAAGTTTTAAAGGTAAATTTAAGAAGAATAAATGCATTTTTTTTTCAGATTTGATTCAAGCACAGTATGCATCGATTCTATGCTAAACTCGACCATACTGATGCCTCAAACGCAAGCATTAGCAAAACTTCAATCACATCTCAATAGCTTATGGGTAACTTGATTTCAAACAAACACATGCATTAAATCATGCACCAATTATACTTCAGTCTTGGTTTCAAAGCATTCTCTAATCTAATTGAATGCAAGATATGAAATAAATGGAGGGAAATTAGGTCAGGAACCTTTGCAGCTATTGAATTTCTTCTTTTCAATCTGATCAGCCCTTGTACTTTTGTTGAAGCCTGGATCTCCAGCCCTTTGATTTTGTTTTCTTTTGTGCTTCCTATGGATTTCTTCAATCCAACTCCATATGACTTTCAAGCCCAAAAATCTTTTGATTTCTTCCTCGAGCGATCTCGCTTCTCAGACAACCCTCTTTTTGCTCGTATTGTTAGCAAAAATGGCCTCCTCTCTTCCAAGTGAACACAGCCTTTCAATAGGCAATCCCCTCTGCCATTGGGATTCTTTGGTTCCAATAAGGAATGTTAAGGAGATAAAATGCTGCATGTGCAGAGCTGTGAGTGTGTGAAAGTGAGGGTTAGTCTTGATGAGAAAATAGGATTCAATTTCCAAAAATTATAAAGATCTAAACGGACTCAAATTGGGAAAAAGAAACTGGGTTCGGGTTCTAATTGGAGCAATCGGATATCGATTCACGATGCCCAAGCAGAAACGGGTGTCTACAGATTAAATCGGTTGAACTGATGGGTCAAATCGATGATTAAACCAGTAATATATAAAAGTTTAGGCAATTTTTTCTCCTCTAAAATATCTTCAATCTTACAAATTATTTATTCACAAAATTTATAAACATGGATATATAAGTATTTTAATAAAATAATTTTAATTTTAATTTTTAAAATATTTTTAACTCTTCTATTATTTCCATTAATACCCCAATACTCTATATAACTTCAACTCTTTCTAAAGAGGGAGTGATTAAGCACATTCATGTCAATTATGCTTTTTATAAATTGTACTTGTGAAAAACCAATAATAAAATATTAAAATGAAAACAAAATTTGAATAATTATTATTATTATTATTAAAATATTTTTAAAACTCATTAGTTTTATTAAATATTCAAAGATATTTAGCAATTATGTAATTTAATTTAAAATTATATATGATGGGACAAATTAGTTTTCATAAATTGTTACAACAAAAATAAATTGTTTTAACAGTCAGCATGCTTGTAACTATTGTCCAAAGCACGTAGGTTTAAGCTTTCTCCCATCCTCGTTTCCTCAAATTTTTTTTTCACCTGTGGAATTAGGTCGAGTTGCCTGTTTCTGACCCGACCCATTGATTTCGGTTCACTCCAAATTCGATTTTCTAGCATCACTTGGACCGGGCATGAACCTAGTTCTGGTCCAACCCAATTAAAATAGTTGGTTATCTCCAGATTTTAAAACCACACTCCTCATTTTCAAAAAATTGCTATTAAGGATTGTAAGCCACCGAGTCAACTCGGCAGGTTAGCCAAGTTAGGCCAAGTTGTCCGATTCTAACCACGTAGATTTCGATTTTCTCCAAGTTCGATTTTCTATCATTACTCAGATTGGGCATGAACCCGGTTCCCGTCCAACTTGATTAGACTGCTCGTCTAATTTAATTTTTAAAGTCATGTATCCTTAGTGATTAACAAGCAGTCTCGCAATTAAGAAATATTGAAATAATGGAGATGCATTGAGTAAAGTCATGAATCTCTATAACCAATGTATTATTAAAGATAGATACATTCACCTTGGTTCTAGGGAAAGACTCCTTGATGGATTGAGTCACTTATGAAATTCTATATAAAGGACTCTCGTTCCCTCTCACCACTCATCCCAGTTTGGTAGAATTTTCATCACTAATCCAAATATAAGAGTAATTAAGGGTAGAGAAGATCAAGTAGATACATGCATTGTTGAAACTTGTTCCATAGGAATTGAAGAATAAAGGCGATAATAACATCCAAATTTGATTGACCTTGCAAAAATGACACAAGGTATCTTATACTTCATTCTCTATATCCTTACTTGATTATAGTTCATACAATAAGCTGAAAATCCTTTTTTAGTAAATTTTTTAATATGTGGTATCAAAGCAATTACGTTAAAACTCATTTTATGAACCTATAAAATTGTTTTCATATATAAGAAGATCTTGATATATAATTAACTATTATATTTTTTTATCAAATTAATAGTCACCAAAGTGGTTGTTCAAAAAATATGACTCAATGGTTGGTAGTGATGCCCATAACCAACCGTATTATAGCTAATATCTAGTTTAACGAAGTTATAACCATACTGGTAAAACCTTTTTTTCAATTTTTTTTTTTTTTTTTTTTTTGTGAAAAATGTGTTGGAGTTGTTTTTTTTTAACATTTGGTTGATTATATATTTTGAGGAAAAACAATCTTATGGAACTAAAAGCCATAAACTATTGTGAAGTAAATCTATGGCATGTCATTATCCAACCTAAAGGATAAATGTGATAATGCATTGGATTGTTCAATATTTTTTTTTTTAGTTTTTAGTTTTTTTTTTTAGAAAAAGCCGGAAGCCACCCACATAGCGGCTCCGTTTCAAGTTTATTAATAACCCTCACTTATGGCGGAGGAATACCATGGAAATAAAAGAACACTTGGGGATTATATAATAACCAATAAAACATCCCATGTGTTAAGATTACCTTGCCATAGAGAGCCTCATATGGAGATTTGTTGGAAAGAGTAAGGGTGAGAACCTGATTAATAGTGTAAGTAGCGGTAAGAGCAGCTTCTCCCCAAAAGGATTCTGGGAGGGATGTAGAGAAGGGTTGAGAGCGAACAGTGTCAAGAATGTGACGGTGCTTACGTTCGGCACGACCATTCTGTTGGGAGGTGGATGGACAAGATTGATAGGATAAGGTGCCGGCCTCTCGAAGTTCTTCAAGGAAAGGGGTAGAAGTATATTCCAGGGCATTATCGGACCTAAAGACTTTAATGGTGCGACCAAATTGAGTTGTAATCATCTACTTAAAGTCATGAAAAACATTAAGTAACCTAGTGCGATCATGTAAAAGATAAATCCATGTGTACAGAGAGTAATCATCGATAAAAATGACAAAGTAACGAGACCCGCCCTTAGTAAGGACAAGAGTAAGTCCCCAAATATCAGAATGAACCATATCAAAAGGTGCAGAAGACAAAGAAGTACTTTCATTAAAAGGTAAAGCTTTTTGTTTGCCAAGTTGACAAGGCATACAATCAAAATGTTCAAATTTAACATCTCCTAAGCAACCACTAGAAGCTAAAGACTGAACATGAGACAATGAGGCATGAACGAGACAAGAATGCCAAACACCGGAAGACACTGCAGTAGAAAGAGATGGAGGGGAACACGAACGAGGCAAATGTAGAGATGTGAGCTCGAAAAGGTGACTAACTCTACGCCCTGTCCCAACAAGCTGGCCCGTTTTCGGATCCTGCACATCACAACCTTTGTCAGAAAAGGTTAAGATCAAACCACATTCAACAAGTTGACCAACAGAAAGAAGGTTGAGAGACAAATTAGACACAACATATGTGTCAGGTACAGAGAAAGTAGGAGTAGAAATATGACCAATATGACTAACAGACATATGTGAACCATCAGCAGTATAAATTACGGGAACAAGATTTAAAGACTGCTTATGTGTCACTAAAGAGGAATCAAAGGTCATATGATTGCAACAGGCAGAATCAATAAACCAAGGTGTAGAGGTACTTGTGGAGATTGATAAGGCAGTAGAAGTGCGGGATAGAACCTGGGTGATAATTGCCTCAAGGTCAGCTGCAGAAAGAGATGACAGAGGAGGTGCTGAAGATGGAGCAAAAACTGAGGAGCTCGTGGAGACAGTAGCAACAGACTTGGAAGAGGAAGAGGCCTTAGCCTTAAGAGCATCCTGAGCATCCTTGGCCTTCTTCTTAGGACAATCAGAAATACGGTGACCGTCTTCCTTACAATAGTGGCACTGGCCATTGAAACAACACGGTTTAGAAGATGCAACAGCTGCAACAGGAGTAGCCGAAGAAAAGGAACAAGATGGAGCAGTAGCTAAGACCATATCGGTAGAATGAACGCGACGAGTTTGTTGGCGTGTCTCCTCAGAAATGAGCTCCGCAAGAGCAACCTCAAGTGTAGGAAGAGGCGAGCGATGTAACAAAGAAGCTCGAGTATTCTCAAATTCATTCTGGATATGCATAATAAAATATATAAACTGACGACGATCCCGATAGGCAGCAAAAAGTTTAATCGACTGCTCATTAAAAAAAGCAGGGTCTGCTTGAGAAAGCTGATCCCAAATGCCACTAACCTGAGTATGAAACTCGACAATAGATTGTCCAGGTTCCTGACGCAGCTGGGAAAGCCTAGTTTCCAACTGAAATTCGAGAGCAACATCACTACCATAGTTGTACCGTTTGGCCAAAAAATCCCAAGGCATTACGAAACTTAGGAAGGAGACTTTGAATAGTAGGAATAAATGTATTAATAAACTAGGAAAGGATCTTACAGTGAGTACTTTCCCAGTCATCAAGAGCCTCATAAAACTCCTCTGTTGATTGCATGTCAGTTTTCGTGGGTTTTTGTTTTGTTTTAGTGACAAAACGCCATAATCTCCGACCAATCAAAAAAACTGACATATGCTTGGCCCATGCATTATAGTTGGAGCCATTTAGAATAATTTCTATAGGGCGAGCAACATCAGTTAAAGACTCCATAATAAATTAAAAAAAATAAAATAATAATAATGCAAGGGCAATAGCAGCAATTGTAGCACAGTAATAAAATTAAACAAGCCTCAGTGCCTTGGTTGTGCCTACGTAGCCGGGCTTCAAGTAGCTTGTAAGTGCTGGGGCCGCACAAGCTAAGAGTAGAACTGAAAAAAGAGGATAAAAATCCCAACCACCGAGTAACCTTCCCTGCCTCCCTTTTTTCACTCTCATCTAAACATACAACCCTCTCTCCGTGTCTTTTTCTCTCTCTAATCTCTCACCGACTTTGGTTGAATCGGATCGAAGGGTAGCCACTGGGTCACTGATTTGGGAGCGCGTCGTGCTTGGGTGTGTTGTGTGCGCAATACGCAACACCCGTATGGTCGTGCGAACAATGATACAACAACAGTGAAGGAGGGATCGTGCGATCATTGCTGCTCTAGAGGATCATCTGGAGACGATTAGCGATGACGAGTCTGAAGCAGAGCTCTAATGGCGACGGCGGACAGTGAGCAAGAAACGACGGAAACGACAGCGAGCAGGAACAGGGACGACGTCGGACGGGGACGATAGCAAGCAGGAACAGGGATGATGCCAGACGGGGATGATAGCGAGCAGGAACGAGGCCGGACGGGGATGAAAGTGAGCAGGAACGATGGCTGGCTGAGCAGGGGAAGGAAATTTTAAGAACATAAAAAATTAGGTTAACTCTGGCTCTGATACCATGTTAAGATTAAAATCTTTTGTACTAATACAACTATACACAGGCATCCTTTTTATAGGGTACGAGGAGGCATACAAGGGTACAAGGGTATTTTAGGAAGATATACTAATACCATGCATCAAACCAAACAAAAGAAGAAACAAACCTAAACCAATGCCAAAAGGAAACCAACTAGACATACCTCCTCATATACGCCGTACCCACCTTATCCAATCTATACAAACCTTTGATAACTCTAAGAAATTGGCTACTATTTGTAAACAAACTATTTCTCCCCATGGCACCTTATCGAGCAAAAGCATCTGCCACATTATTCCTTTCTCTATATAAATGATTTATAGAAAAATCTACTCCCTCAAATAAACCAATAAGCTACTCCCAAAAATCCCACAAATACCATAAAGAGCCTTTATTGGATCTTATCTAATTTACTATATTATTCAAATCACATTCATTGTCAATACTGGTATGACCCAATTGTTTGCAAAACTTTATTCCTTCCATCACTGCTTTCAATTCCGCTTCATTATTAGAATAAGAACCAAAATATTTTGAAAAACCAAAAATAAAAAAAACCTGTACAGTCTCTAAGAATGCCACCACCACCCGCAGGCCCTAGGTTCCCTAAGTTGCTCCCATCCAAACTTAGTTTCAACCTTCTTTGCCTTGATTTTAGCCATCTCACACCTTGCATAGATTTATTATTTTTATTCATGATCTGCACTTCCAGATTCTACAATATCCGAACATCAGCATCATTTAAATGAGCCATAACTGTCATGTTCTTAATTAAAAGCCCCACCTAATTCTTAATGGACAACCACACATCTGTACTACTCTCCAATTTTTCCTTCATTCTAGCCACACATCTCCTTCTCCACAGTCTCCAAACTACAAAATAAGGAATCAAACCCATCAAAGTTCCCAATTGAGAGTATCGGAAGGCCCTATTAAACCACATTTGGACTCTTTCTTTCCAACTTTGGTGCCTAAGGAAAGGTACACCTACCTCCACCGAAACCTTCCTCCATACATCAGCAGCAAGATCTCTCTTATTCAAAACATGCTCCACATATTTTGATTGCCTCATCTCACAATAATCACATGCTGAAGCAAGTGATACCCCTACCCTTCTCACCTTTTCATCAACGCTTAAGCACTCAAAAGCTGCCTTCCACATACAGATAGCAATTTTCTTTGGTAACCATTTGTTCCAAACCCACTTTTTTTTAATCAAACTTTGGAGCTCCAAATCTGATAGCATCCCATGCCGACTTTGTATTAAAGAAACCATTCTTTTCCAAGAGCCATAGCAGGATGTACGAAGAGTTTCTAAGTTTTCCAACTCTTTCCATCACTTCTTCCGCTTTATTAAAACCCAAAAGTCTTTACAAATTTTCCATATCCCATACATTATTAATAACCAAATCTTTTAATTTGATATGTGAATGTGCACCATCTGTCATATTAAGTTTTGTTAGTGATTCTTGACATGTTTTTCTAACTTTTACTCACACTTCACTTTTATGTTATATGTCTAATTTTCTAAAGTTGAAGGTTCTAGTTTTCTTGATTGGAAAGAATAAATATTCATCACGCTAGAACCTTTAGACTTAGATCTATGTCTTCGTATTGATGAACCTCAAAAGCCATTTGACACAAGTTCGGTTCAAGAGATAAGCGTTTATGAAAGTTGTGATCATTCCAATAGATTACGTTTTATGATAATGAAAATTAAAATTGCTAAAAATTTTTTCATGTCTATTTCAATATCTGAAAAGGCACATGAATGTTTGGAATCTATTGAGAAGCAATTTCAAACTTTTGATAAGACATTAACAAGTACACTAATGGCGATTTTGGCTACTAAGAAATATGATAAGGTTAGCGGTGTGTGAGAGAACATAATGAAAATGAATAACTTGGTTGAACAACTTAATTTTTTTGAGTATGACCATTGTAGAAACCTTTATGGTGCTATTTATTCTCAACTTTCTTCCTTCTCAATATGGTCCATTTAAGATAAGTTACAACATATATAAAGATAAATGGATCATTAATGAACTTATAGCATTGTATGTTAAAGAGGAAGAGAGATTAAAGAGAGAAGGATTATAATCATTTATATAGTTGCACAAGGGTATAATGAAAAGAAGCCTGTTAAGGTTAGAAGGGATAAAAGGAAACTACTAGTTAAAGGAAAGGACTCAGCCGCATCAAGCAATGCTGAAAATTTGATTTCTTATTTTTGAAAAAAAAAAAAAGGAATAGTTTGAAAAGAAAGATAATTTATTTTGGGTCAAGTTCAAGTTCAATGGTCAACAGGCCTAAGCCCAAATTGGACCTAGGTCTTGAGTCCTAGTCCTTGGGTCAACTAGTCAGATCTTGGGTCAACGAGTCTGATCCAAATAATGGATAAGATTAATGGATCAGTTTTGGTTCCAAACCTTTTAATTTAAACAAGATTTTACATTTCAAACAATGATCATCAATTTTAAAATTTGTGCAATTTAAAAGCAATTTTTTTTTAAAAAAAAAGAAAACGAAACTAACCTTAGTCTTCACACTCCTCCTATCTTTAGGTTCAATGTCAGTCCTTCAATTCCTCTTTGATTATGGCCTTCAACAATCTCCAAACCTTCAAGCTCTAACTCTCGAACTCCAACCACCTCTTTCAGATCTCTTCTGAATTCTTCTCTTTTATTCACAATTATGGCTATCTCTTGATCAAAACACTCTACTTTTCTCTCCCAATTGCCTCTGTGTTTCATTTTTTTTCTTCATTTTAATTTATGGAATAAAAATTTGTATAATTTTGTTATATTGGCCAGAGACAAAATGGGGTGTCTACAGTAGGGATACAAGAAATGGTTTTACTAGTATCAAAGATCTAGAGTTGATAGTTGGCTTTGAGAATCCGATCAATGAGACAGAAGCATAAAAAAGGAAAAGGTGGACCTACCTCCTGAAATATTAAGAATGATGAGGGAAAACAAATGGTGCTCAGTAAAGATCCCACTTCAACAGTCAATTTAGGTACGGTGCGTCCTTGATAGTTTTAGGAAGGAGAACTGGTCTTGAAGAAAATTTTGCCAATTCATAATGATCCTCGTGGGAAATGGATTTTGAATTATGAAGGGTCTTATGTTGTAAAGAAGACATTCTTAGGAGCACCATTGTTAGACGATATGGATGGAGATGACCTGCCAAATCCTATCAATTCAAATGTTGTTAAAAAAATATCATGTGTAATATAATGAGTACCTCACTACAAAAAATCAGGGTATTAGTGAAGGATCAAATCGGTCACTAATACTTATAAATTCGTCACTAATACTATTAGTGATAGATTTATAAGTATTAGTGATGATTTTAAATTAGTTGCTATATCTGCGGTTACTATTAACTATTAGTGACGAATTTTAAATTCGTCACTAATAATACAATATTAGTGACGGATTATAAATTCATCACTAATAATATATTATTAGTGACAGATTATAACTATCACTAAAACCCTAATACCGTCACTATAAATTCTACATCGGTTCTACTCAAATTCATCACTAATAGTAGGGTATTAGTGATGAATTATAAATTTGTCACTAATAGCCTACTATTAGTGACGGATTTGAAAACCGTCACTAATACGCTACTATTAGTGACGATTTTGAATCTTTTACTAATACTGCACTATAAGTGACTAATTCATCACTAATACCCTACTATTAGTGGTAAATTTTAATCCTTCATTAATAATTAAAAAAATTTTAAAAAATTTAATACTAATTTTTGTAATCATCAGTTCCTATAAAAATCTGCAATTATATTTTTGCATACATAACCTGAAACCATAATTACTACAAAATTCATAAATTATTCAAAATTTCGAATTCAAAAACAAATTCAATCAAAATATAGAAATAACATCTGTTCAAATAACAAAAAAAATTTCAAAAAATTCAAAATTCAAATACAAATACATTATACAAATTCAAATTAAAATATAGAAATTCCATTTGTTCAAATAACAATAAAAATTACAAAGAAATAACCAAAAGTTGCATCCGACGACTATAGTGCATGCATGATATTGTACTGATGTTATGACAGTTGCGAACGTTAAAAATTAAGAATCATAAAAAAAAATTATTATACAAATGGAGAGCTGACGCTTAGTATAATCAAGAAGAAAAATATAGAGAGTGAGCTGTATAATAATTTTCAACCCTAAATGAATAACTGAAATAAATGTGAATGGTGTACGTATGAATATATAGAGTTGCATGCATCAAACCACGCCCGTAAACACTTTAACTCGTTCTCAAAACAGAATATCCTTGGTGGTGGACAAATGATAATACTTATCCATAATTAAAAGTAAATGCTATGTCATGTATGTTAATAAATGCAAATTTAGGGCTTAATGAAATGACTTTTTTTTTTTTTTAAACTTTCACTCATCATTTTAAAAATATTTTAACATTCATTTTATCATAATTATCTTTGTATATGGTTTTTTTTTTTGAAAAAATTTTAACGAAATTTCAGTAGCATGCCGTCTGTAAATTGGACATTTTCCCATAAAACCTGTACCTCAAACATGATTGTTTTCACAAAATATAACATTTCAAGCATGCAATAACCTAAATCCACTACCAGCATGCAATTCATAATATAATGCATCAACCATGCAGTTGGCGTTCAATACAAGTATGTATTCAAGTAGTTCAATATACAATTCATATAACATAATACCATGCATCAAGAAAATATTACCAAGAAAAAGTTAAAACACAATTCAACTAACTTTGAACCTTATCAACAAAGTCGTATCCTCTTACAGGCAGAAATCACCCTAGCCTCTAACTCCACAAACTGCTTCTTCCAAGCCTCAACCCTCATCTCGGCTCTCGCATTAGTGAGAACTCCGAATCGTTCAGCTTATTCTTCACATAAGCAACAATCTCCTTCTCATCTTCACGAGAACTCCTCGAAGGCCGCAATAACATCTCGCATCCATCCTTCCTCCTATTTTCCCTATAGCTTGTTACTCTGTTATCCTCTCGCAAACAAATGATCGTCTCTTTAGCGTCTTTGTACTTTAGCTCCAAGTCTTCCAATTGATCTTCAAGCAAGGGTTTACTGAGCGCCAGCTCTCTATTCTGCTATCCATTTGTGAGTTAACTTCACCAGAAGAGCATATACAATTGGAGAGCAGAATGGAGAGCTGGCACTCAGTAAACCCTTTTTTGAAGATCAATTGGAAGACTTGGAGAAAAAGTACAAAGACGCTAAAGAGATGATCATTCGTTTGCGAGAGGATAACAAAGTAATGAGCTATAAGAAAAAGAGGAGGAAGGAGGGATACGAGAGTTTATTGCGGCATTTGAGGAGTTCTCATGAAGGTGAGAAGGCTTGTGAGAGCTGAGGCAAGAGTTGAGGCTCGGAAGAAGCGGTTTGTGGAATTAGAGGCTAGGGTGATTTTTTTAAGTGGCGACTGGTGAGTGGGTGATTTGTTTAAACCCTTTTTGGTGAAGGGACTACGCAGCCGAATGAAAGGCCCAATCAATTAATTCAATTTATGTCTGAAAGATATAAGTGGTAGAAAACAAACAAAAAGAAGATATAAGTAAGCTTTGAAACACTATGAACTCTTTAAATATATATACACACACATACATACTTCCATAGATACATACATACATACATACATACATACATACATACATACATACATATATATATATACACACACGCACACATAAATATATATACGTATACAGATTAAGATTGAATGCTTTCCTGTTGATAACATGTGATGGGTGATGACTAACGACCCTACCAGCTTAAGTATGGGTTACGAGTGAAGCTTTCAAAGTTAGGATTAGAACTCAACCATTATAAGAACATTTTAGTATAAATCCACGGAGCCGATCAACATCATAGTAACTAATAAATGGGACCCTTACTACCGTTGTTCCACCTTCAACCAAGAAGAATGCTCTCCTTTACTATCTTTATGATTAAAGGTGCCTCACAAAGTATCCAAAGCTGGTGTCGTTTGTTTTTCCGGGAATATGTAGATTAGGATTTGGAGATTGAGAATAGTGAGATTGTCCCACTCTTGGGATTGTAGCCTTTTGCAACTCCTTCATCATGTGGCTGGTCTGAGGAAGCATATGAATATGGTTTGGGAGTTGGAGATTTTGAATAGTGAGTTTGTCCAATTTGTATTTATTGTAAAGGAGGTAAGCAATATTTTTTTTAAGGTTGGATTTTGAGGAAAATTGCCTTAGGCCTATGAATAAAAGGTTTGGAATGGAATTTTCTTTCTAAGAAGCTAAGTGGTGGTTAGAGAGCACTTTTGTAGTTGCAAAGGTATGGGAGTGTATCTTTGAGTTGGAGAGATGAAGCTCCTGGACCTAATGGGTTTGTGATGGACTTTATCCTAAGTTGGGAGAGTGTCAAGGATGTTATACGAAGGTTTTGTACCTCCTACCGGAGTTTCATGCTAATAATGATGTAACCAAGAGTCCTAATTTCATAAGTGCCGAAGAAGGATGGATATATCAAGGAATTTCAAACCTACTGGTTTTGTGACTACAGCTAACAAAATTTTGACTAAGGTATCTAGTTTTGTCCAGAAGGTTGCTTCTCAAGCATTCTTGATGTAGTTTGGGTTGTGCATGAAGTTGTTACGTAGATTGTGAGAAGGCTTGTGATAGATTGAGTTGGAGTTTCATGGATTCAATTATGGAAGCTTTGGTTATAGATTGAGGAAATGGATTATGGTTTGTTTTTCTTCTATTCAATGATAGTGGTGGAATCTTGGTTTACATCTTCCATTTTCTTCATGGAAGTATGCTATTTCATTTTTTGTTCATTTTGGTGGTAAATTTCTTAATTAGAGCGCTAATTAGGTGTGAGGCTTGTGGTCTTGTGGGAGGTTTGTTGGTTGGCAGGAATGAAGTCTGTTTCTCATGTGCATTTTGATGATAGTTTTTAGAAGGTTTTAAGATTGCCTTTTGTAGTTTGTTGGAGATTTTTGAGCTTGTCTTTGGTCCTTAGGATTTAATTTTCTAACTTGAGTTTGATTAGAAAAGTTTTCAATATATAGGAGGTTTCGAGTTGTGATTCTTTAATGGGTTTTAATGTTCATAAGTGGCTAAGTTATAGTGTTCAGAAGATTTATTTGGGAGAAGGTTAAGAAAGCGTTGGAATTTAACAAATTTTCGGCAGCACACCGTTTGTAAATCGAACTTTTCCCAAACCTGCAAGTCACAAAAGTTCTTCCTAGGTTTAGCTAAATCAGGAGCAGTAGTACACAACCTAGGGTTTGTCTATGCATATATGAAATTGTAGAAATAATAAATCAAGTCCTAATAGCACAAGCAATACACATTGGCATTGATCTTAAGCAGAACACACTACAAAAATATTTGGGAGGAGGTTAAGAAAACGTTGAAATATAACAAATTTTCAGCAACATGTCATCCGTAAATAGAAAATTTCCCAAACCTGCAAATCACAAAAGTCCTTCCTAGGTTTAGCTAAGCTAACAGCAGTAGTACACAACCTAGGGTTTGTCTACACATATATGATATTGTAGAAAAGATAAATCAAGTCCTAATAGCACAATCAATACAGTTCCAGTATCTCCAAAAAATAAAAATAGTTTCAAAAAGGAAAACAAAAATGAACTCCAAGAAATTATCTCTAAGGTTTATGGACCTAGCTTCACTAGATGGAGCTGAACTCCTCTAACTATTCGATGATTATGTTAGGATGAAATTTAATATTCAATTATTTTTCACTCATCATTTTAAAAATATTTTATCATTTATTTTAACATAATCATCTTTGTATAAGGTTTTACTTTGGGTAAAAAATCTACCAAAATTTCGACAGCATGCTGTCTGTAAATTAGACGTTTTCCATTAAAACTTGTACCTGATAGGTTCAAATAAGCAATTTATGATTTATTTCAAGGCACACGAGAACCTATATCCACTATCGATATGCAATTCATATCTACTGCATCCACCATGCAGAAGACATTCTAGACTACGCATGCAATCAGGTAGCATAATTAACAATTCACATAGCATATAAATCATCCACAAAAGAGATTCAATCATTTAATGAATTATAGAAATCAGTTTCGTAGAGACCCAAACTTGTATAAGCTGGGTCCTTCAACGAAGGGTCACGTTCGTCGACGAAATCCTTCAGATCCTTGTCGACGAAATTCAGAGCCTCTTTGACGAGCAGATACTGAGCAAATCAAAGAATATCTCGAACTTGGGCTCGGCGACGAAGGGATGGCCTCGTCGATGAGCTGTGTGGTGGATTCGTCGACGAAGACGCCACCTCGTCGACAAGTTGGACTTCGTCAAAGGCCCTATAAATATCCATTTTGAGTTGCTTAAGAGCTAAGTTTCTCCCAAAAGCTCTCTCTCTCTCTCTCTCTCTCTCTCTATCTCTCTCTCTCTAATTTCTCTCTCTCTCTCTCTCTCTCTCTCTCTCTCTCTCTCTCTCTCTCTCTCTCTCTCTCTCTCTCTTTTTCTAAGATTCTTCACCGTTCGTCATCCATTTCCAAAAACGGAGGGTATTACGTGGATCAGAAGAGGAAACTCCACAATTTTAGCGGATCAGATCGTCGTTTCGGAGATTTTTGGGTTTTTCCCAAAAATCGAGGTAGGGATCTGATCTTAGTTTTGATTGGATATTTGAATAGTAGTAGGAAATATAGTAAGATTATATGTTGTGGTTTTTAGGTTTTGAAGGTCCCGAGTTGTCGATTTGGACCGTGTTTGCACGAAGTTTCGTTTCGAGTTTAAGGTAAGGGAAATTTGATTACAATAGCATTTTTGGAAAAAATAAACCGCTAAAAAGCTAGTTTATGTTATTATGTATGATTTAACTGTTTATTTTTTAAATTCTACCGAGTAGAAATGCCGGTTTTACGATTTTACGGTTTTTGGTAAAAACGAGGATTTTGGCGTATGATCTTCAAATCTTACGAAAATTACTTATTTGCATTTATATTGTAATAGGAGATGCTCGAATCCTTTACTTAACCATTTAAATGATGTTTACTGGATTTCTATCATTTAGTGGGATTTGGATTAAACTTGTGTGATATATGTTGCAATGGAAATGTATGAATTTTCTATACTATGGATATAGATATGGAAACGAAGTTCCAATTTGTTATACTGAGAATGTGATAAACGGAGGCCGGTGATACACCGAGCTGAATCAATAAACAAAAAGGGGTAAACTGAGTGGAAAAGCATCGGTTTGAATCCAATGTGATTATCTGAATTTTCTAAAATACTGGAATTGCATAGGTTACTATATTTTGCTATAAATTGTATATATGATACTGGAACCACAGTTTGTGACTAAAAGAAGTTGAAAGCAACTTCAAAAAAAGGGGTTGAAAGATACTCCAGTTCGGGGGTTGAAATAAACTCCTAGGGCTAGGTACCGATGCTGGCAGTGCAACCATACATGAGAAAATCAGTATGGGTATATTAGATGGTCGACCTGTGAGGAGTTAGTAAGCTGCTGGTAAAAGTAAACCAGGGGGCGATCAGACTATAAAGATGCTCGACTTTGTCTACACGAACATGACACTGTTAGAGGCAATTAGTGCACAACTCGTGCCATAGAGTAAATAGGCAAATTGTCATATCAAGCTGGAGGTGTTCTAATAATCATATGCATGATTTAAATACTTGATGTGCAAATATATGTTATATGATATAGTATTTTAAAAAAATGTTTCAAACGTATGAGTTTGTATGAAAATGTGCTTATATGCAGCCACACACTGTTGTAACACTTTCTTCCTTACTGAGAGGTGTCTCATCCTATCATACAACCTTTATTTTCAGGTCCATTAGTAGGTCGGTCCTAGTAGCTAAAGGGACTGAGGAGCTTATTTTTTGTTTAGCTTACGTAAGCATTTGAATCTTGTATTAAACTTCAATGAAGTTCCTTTTTGGAGGGTTGTAATAACAATATTCATTCTAAGTCCGAATTTATGTAAATTTTGTGGATGTATTAGTAAACTCTGGTATAAGACTCATAGAAATCCCAATGAATGTTTATGTTTTTCTGCGACATTTACGTCGTAATTTTGTATGATTTATATCCATATGTCCCTATTTAGGGTGGGCTGATTACGTATTTTGAACAGGTACAGGTATTTGGTATAAGTAAGTGACACCTAGGTCCATATAAAGGGTCGGGTCATTACAATTGGTATCAGAGACATAGCCAGTCGGAAGTATGATTTGATTCATTCTGCCTGGTTAGGGAGATGTGCTGAAGTTAGGAGGTGCTAGTTGTGATAGTCTAGAATATACCAGAGTATATGACATGGATAAGACCTTGGATTTTGCTTTGTATAAAATCCATTGATAGACTTCTGTATTTTTCTAGATTAATCGAAAGGTTCAGAAAATCATGGCAATCCATTGACGGTTTTGTTTCCTAGTAGAAGGGTGAAATTTGAGTTTAAATAATATTGTCAAATTAATGGAGTATGTCAATATTGGGAATGTGAACTTAAGGGATTGAGTTTATAACATGATGGTATTAGTTGATTCCTAGGTGATTACCTTTCTAATGGATTCTCATAATTGTTTTTAGGATGGAATCTAGGGATACCACTACCAACGTAGGTGGCAGTAGTAGTGAGGGTGCCGGCCCTAAGGCTGGTAATGACTCTACTAGTGTGTTGCGTGACTTCGCACAGCAGCTTATGGCTGAGGTAGTGCGGACGAATAGGGGGCAGGATCGTCCTATGGCTGAGTTGAGTTGCTCCATTAAGCAGTTCACTAGGTTGAAGCCCTCGGCTTTTATGGGCAATGCAGATGTAGTTCGTGCTGAGAATTGGATCTAGGAGATCAAGAAGATCCTAGACGTGTTGAACTACACTGAGAGGCAGGAAGTCACCTTCGCCACATTCAAGTTGGCAGGAGAGGCTGAGAGATGGTGGGTGCCTGTAAAGCAGATGGAAGAGCATCGACCGATACCAATAATGTTGACATGGGCCCAATTCAAAGAACTCTTCTTTGAACGTTATTTTCCAGCCACAATTAGAAACGTGAAGATGGAGGAATTCATGAATCTGTCGCAGGGATCGCTGACAGTGTAGCAGTACACTACCAAATTCCAGGAGTTGTCTCGATTTGTTCCATTCATGATTCCTGATGAAACGAAGAAGGCCTGGAAGTTTTAGAGGGGTCTGAGGAATGAAATCCATTAGCAGACGACGATCTTGTAGTTGCAGGACTTTGCTACTTTGGTTGATAAAGCTACGGTAGCAGAGGAGTGTTTGCTAGAGGATGCAGAGGTTCAAGTTACGAAGAAGAGGCCAGCGCCTCCTAATTCTTTGTTTGGGAAAGAACAGTGGTGGTTTATCCTATAATACCGCACGTGTTCAACATTGCTCTTTGTGTGGTAAGAAATATCATAGGCAGTGTTGGTTGGCTACGGGGGCTTGTATGCAGTGAGGTAAGTAAGGACATCGAATGAGAGATTTTCAGATGTAGAGGAATAGTGGAGCCTCGCAGCAGCAATACAGAGGGAATGCTCCGACACAGCATGGCGGTCAATAGGGGGGTAAGGCCCAAGCTAGGGTGTATTCTTTGACTCTTGGTGATGCTGAGAACGCTGGTGACATTATCACAGGTATCATTTACATGCTTTCTCATGAAGCTGTTGTATTATTTGATTCTGGGGCAACACATTCTTTTATTTCCCAAGGTTTTGTTAAATTGTGTGGATTAGAGGTGCAACAATTAGGTTATGAACTGGTAGTAGCAACACCGTCCGGATCTACAGTTAGATGGACTGGTTATCTGCTAGTTATGCCAGTATTGATTGCCACAGGAGGGAGGTGTTGTTCAGACCGCCAGGAAAGCAGGAATTTCAATTTCTTGGATCGTGTGTGCATTCTACACCACGTATCCTTTCTGTTATGCAAGCTAGAAGGCTACTCCTTAAAGGGTGCTAGGGGTATTTGGCGTTTGTGAAAGACACGCCAGTGGAAGAATGAGAATTAGATGATTGCTGTGGTACGCGAGTTCCCTGACGTGTTTCCAGAGGACTTACCAGGGTTACCTCTGGATTGTAAGGTGGAATTTTCTATTGAGTTAGCTCCAGGTACGGCGCTGATATCGAAAGCTCCATATTGTATGGCTCTAGATGAGCTAAGAGAGTTGAAGGAACCACTTCAAGAGTTGCTTGACAAGGGGTACATTCGACCTAGTGTTTCTCCATGGGGAGCACTGGTGTTATTTGTGAAGAAGAAGGATGGGTCGATGAGGATGTACAGCGACTACCAAGAACTAAATAAGGTGACGATAAAGAATACATATCCGCTACCCAGGATCGATGATTTGTTTAATCAACTTCAGGGCACGCAGGTCTTCTCCAAGATTGACCTACAATCTGGGTATCACCAGTTGAAGGTGAAAGCAGAGGACGTCTTGAAAACTACATTTCGAACCCGGTATGGCCATTGTGAATTTATGGTTATGCCTTTTGGTTTGACTAATGCACCTGCAACCTTTATGGACTTGATGAACAGGGTATTTCATGAGTATCTAGATCAGTTCGTTCTGGTGTTTATAGATGATATCCTAGTATATTCCAGGAATGCTACAGAACATGAAGTTCATTTGAGACGGGTATTGCAAATGCTTAGAGACAAGAGGTTGTATGCTAAACTGAAGAAGTGCAAGTTCTGGCCAGAATAGATTGCATTTCTGGGGCACGTGGTGTCTAAAGAAGGTATATCAGTGGACCCGAGTAAGATAGAAGCAGTAGTGGTCTGGACGAGACCGAAGAATGTTCAAGAGATTAGAAGTTTTTTGGGTCTTGCAGGTTACTACCGTCGGTTTGTGGAAGGGTTCTCCAGTTTAGCAGGTCCTTTAACGAAACTCATGGAAGAATGTGAGGTATGATTGGATGGATGAGTGTGAGATGAGTTTCCAGGAGCTGAAACAACGACTGGTCACTGCTTCAGTTCTGACTCTTCCATCCAATAATTGTGGCTTCGTTATTTATAGTGATGCATCGAAAAAGGGTTTTGGCTGTGTTTTAATGTAGCAGGGCAAAGTAGTTGCTTACACTTCTCGTCAACTCAAAGAATATGAGAAGAACTACCCGACGCATGATTTGGAATTAGCAGCGGTAATATTTGTACTGAAAATTTGGAGGCACTACTTATACGGTGAAAGGTGTGAGAATTTTACCGACCAGAAAAGTCTTAAATACTTTTTCACCTAGAAGGAGCTCAACATGAGACAGTTTTGATGGCTTGAGTTGATTAATGACTACGACTGTACTATTAGCTATCACCCAGGAAAAGCTAATGTGGTAGTTGATGCTCTGAGTCAGAAGTCTGTTGATGTGTCAGTCTTAGCAATGGAGTTTCAGCATCAGATCTGTATGGACCTTGAGAGGCTGAGTTGGGAGGTAGTAGAAAGAAACCATAAGGCCATTCTTTCTAGCTTGGTGGTACAACCAACTTTGCAGGAGAGGATCCGTGCAGCGCAGAAGGAGGATCTCGAGTTGGTTGAGGTTATGGAAGGAGTTTAGAAGGGGTTAAAGACGGATTTCAGTATCTCTGGCGATGGGATATTAAGATTTCACGGCAGGATTTGTGTATCGAATGATGCCGGGATTAGACGGGTCATTCTAGAGGAGGCACATCGTTCACTTTACACTGTACATCCTGGTAGTACGAAGATATACCGGGATTTAAGGAAATCTTTCTGGTGGTCCAACATGAAAAGAGATATCGCCCGTTTTGTAGAGCAGTGCTTGACATGTCAGCGAATCAAAGAGGAACAACAAAGGCCGGCAGGACCACTTTAGCCATTTGACGTACCTGAGTGGAAGTGGGAACACGTCTCGATGGATTTTTTGACGAGTTTACCTATGGCGGTGCATGGGCAGAATGCCATATGGGTTATAATAGATCGATTAATGAAGACTGCACATTTCATTCCAATCAGAGTCAGCTACTCTCTGAATAGGCTGGTAGAACGCTATGTGCAGGAGGTGGTACGACTCCATGGTGTCCCTATATCTATTGTTTCAAATCGGGATTTGCATTTTGCATCTCGTTTCTAGAAGAGTATACAGGATACCTTGGGATTGCGATTGACGTTCAGTACGTATTTTCACCCGGAGATGGATGGATAGTCTGAGAGGACAATTCAGACGTTAGAGGATATGTTGTGGGCTTGTGTACTAGATTTCGGTGATAGTTGGATACGATATCTACCACTTGTTGAATTCGTATATAACAACAGTTGCCAGGCGAGCATAGAGATGACACCTTATGAGGCTTTGTATGGTCGTCGGTGTTGATCTCTGTTGTACTGAGATCAAGTAGGTGAGCGGCAGATACTAAGTCCACAATTAATTCAGCAGACCTCTGCAAAGGTCCATTTGATTAGGGAAAGGATCAAAGCAGCTCAAAGTTGACAGAAGAGTTATGCTGAGCAATCTCATCCATAACCAACTGAACCACGCTACATAGTACTGCGTCAGAATCAGTCCCTCTTACACTCGAGGTCCCTGCTCCATCACTGCCACTCGCATGAGCACTAGCTCCTCTTGGATCCATCCTGAAAAAAAAAACAATAAATATAACTTAGAAATCCTATCCTTATAATTTTCCCGCCTAACCTAACCTTTTATCTTAACATTCTCAGCTTATTTCTAACCCCCAGTCCTATATTCTAGGAACATAACCCGACAATAGTTTACTATGGTTTTTCTGAAATTGTCTGCCTAGGAAAAACACAGAAACCACCACGAAAGTCCTGCCTCTAGACTATAGAACATCCTCAAATCCTTTTCCTATACTCTGGTATTGTTTCCGTTGCACTCTAAAGTTTATAGAACCTAACAACCTAGGCTCTGATACCAAACTGTAACGACCTGCTTATTTTCCACATATATATATTTTTTCCACCACTACAATAATTCTGGATATTCATAGTCCACCTGGACCAATGGGTACCAGGGATACATAAAAAATATAACACGAAAGCCTAAGTAGCAGGAAGCATAAAATCATAAACACCTCATATTACCATATAACATAACACCATTCATCACAATACCAGAGTTATTACATCCATCATATACATCCCAAAACAATCAAATCCAGTCCTAGGGTCGTTACCCAAAAATCCATCTGACCCTAGCAAAATACTTACCCTTCAGAAAGGGTAGATTAGTTGTAATTACTTCTGCAGAGTTTTATCCGCTCTCCTATTCGGGGCTTCTGAAATGTTCATATAATTTAGGGTGAGAAACCTCTTAGTAAAGGAAAATAAACTAATACCAATGTGTGGCAACATGAGTTTTTCCATGTGTGATACATAAAATCATACTTAAAACATATTTGGTAAAACTATATGTTTCATATTTGGGAAAACATATATAATCATAACATGGTAGAACATATTGGATTTCCACAAACATAATTCATCTCATATATTAATAATATGAAAATACCATGGTAGGTTAGCTGGCTGTTGTCATGTCTTACCCCCATATGACTCAGTTGTGTGGCCCAAAGGCGGGACCTGACAATGGCTAGTCGACCATTGCCAAGTCAAAAGTAAAGTCTATAAGTACAATGGGTCTGCTAGACCTGGTCCGTACACTAAGGGCGCCGACACTTCAATAAACCACATCGACTATCCATCATCACGTTGCCCCGTATGACAACGATAACACTATCATCATAATGATCATAATCACATAGCTACAATATCATGCATGTGTAACCTTAAACCAAGCCAACCAGGTTCTGATAATATATAATATATATTCAAACAGTGATACATGGCTATATCATAATAATAATTGCCAAGTTAATTTCATCATATCATTTTGCATATATAGAACGTGAAAATCATCGGTCCGTACGCCAACATTTCATATTTTACCATTCACAGCCCGTACGCCATATTACATATCAGATTAAATTCTCGGTCCATACACCGTCATATCATATATAAATCTCATCCCTTATGCTGGCATATTATATAAACCCTCGGCCCATACGCCAATATATCATATTTAAAGTTCGGCTCGTATGCCGGCATATCACATAAATCCTCAGCCTGTACGCAAGTATATCATATTTAAAGCTCTATATCATTTAAAATTTTCCCAGAAAATAGTAAATCATATAAATTCAACTCATGCCACACAGAATGGATATTACACATATTTAAACATATTCTCATTTACAGCAGTATTTTCCCAAACATAATGCTAATATATATTTATTTTTTTCGAAATTAGATACTGTAAAATTATACATGCATTTTCATGAAAACAACTAGTTTAGTTTATCCCCTTACCTGATTTCTGAAAAGCCTTAAGATAACCAATCTAGCACCTGCAGGGTTCCCTATTCAACACCCTAAAAACAACATCTCTCGAAACTAAAATTTAGTATTTTTTCGTGTACAACATTCCCTATAACTATGGTAAATCCAAATTCTGAATAAAAAGCCTTACCTTGAATCTGAGATGAATTCCAAACTAGCCCCATTGACGATCCACTCCAACAGATTTGTAGAGAACTTCCCAGGAGTGTCGTGGTGGTTTCGGATCATCATTTCAGAAAGAATGGACCCAGAAATTAAGAGAGAAGGGTAGGGAACCGAAGAGGAGAGAGAGAAGAGAATCTGCGTGTGAAATGTCGGCCAAAAATGAAGTTTAGGTATATTTATACACTGGCCTTCGTCAATGAGCCACGTCACCTCGTCGACGAGGTCATGAAGGAAGTTCATTGACGAATGTTTGTTTGTCGTCGACGAAATTCAGAGATGGAAAAATAGTCTCTTGGTATTTTCTCGTCGACAAAATGCGCTCTCGTTGACGAACTCGAAGCGTTCGTCGACGAGGCCTGCTGTCACCCCCTTTTCCAATTCCCATTTTCCTCCATCTTTTATTATTTAAATATCATAATTTTTTGGGTCATTACATATATAGTTAGACTAGCAATGGTAGGCCAACTAGTGTTTAGTCCCACCTATTGGCTGCACAATCCTATCCTGAGGGGTTAAATCATGACATACAACAATCTAGGGAAGTTTAATCAGTTATGTATATATATAGATTTACAGAAAAACAATAGATATATTTATAATTACTAAAAGTATGATTAAATAGAAAGTTCAGAAATAGTTGTATTTTAAGCCTCATAGGTGTGAGTTATATTGTATATTATTTTACATGCTATCTCAGTTTCAATTGTTTTAATAGTATATTATTCATGTAAACTCAGCTGTCATACATTGGTAATAGCATATTTCGTCTTAGTGAGAGTTGTCTCATCCCAGTAATTTAACACATTTTAGGTGACCCAGCTAGACGAGTAGATCAGGCTCGGAGATAAAGGGGATGTTTGTACTACCCTGTCTACAGGGTAAGTGTTTTAGGGAGATGGATTTTTTAGTAGATCCTAGGAGGTCTAGTGGATGTTTCTGGAGTGATGTGTATGTATATTTTGGGGAAAATACTGAAATTCTGGTATTGTATTTATGGTATTATGATTTTATGTTTTCCGCTACATATGTGTGTAATCTTATGAACAGGTGTTCCTCGGTGCCCACTTTGGGACTGAGATGTCATAGTAGATTTTATCAGGGGTATCAGAGTAATATCATTATATAGCATAAATAAAAAAAATGATATGAATTTTTGGGTCGTTACAATTTGGTATCAGAGCCTAAGTTGCTAAGTTATGTAGACTATAGAGTACAGTGAAAAACAATACCAGAGTATAGGAATAGATCTGGGAGATTATGAAAATTGGGATAGATCAGAATTTCAGTGAGTTAATGTTAGGAATTTAAGGTGAGAATTTAGGGTTTTGTCTCGCAATTTGGATACCGGAACTTCGGGATGGTTTCCGTGTTTTTCCTGGGGTGACGATTCCAAGAAAACCATAGTAAACTATTGTCAATTTCTATTTCTGGATGATAGGACTGAACCATAAATTAAAAATAAGTGGTAAAGGATGTCTTATTTAGATTAATGTAAGAATAATGTTATGAGGTATGGATTCTAAAATTATTTTGGTGTTGTTACAGGATGGATCCAGGAAATAGCAATGCCCATGCTAGCGGTGACGATGGTGCTGGGCCTTCTGGCAGGGGCGGCGGGGATTCTAATGTCATTCTCTGTAGTGTAGCTCAGTAGGTTATGACTGAGATTGTGCGGAGCTCTAGAGAGCAGGGAGACCCATCGATAGACCAGGGTTGCACCATAAAGAAGTTTACTAAAATGAATCCTCTAGCATTCTCAGGAGGAGCTGACCCTACAATTGCTGAAAACTAGGTGCAAGAGATGGAGAAAATGCTGACAGTGCTCCACTACATCGATGAGCAGAGGGTCCTTTATGCCACGTATAAGTTGACAGGCGAGGCTGAGAGATAGTGGACGGCTACGAGATTATTGGAGGAGTAGAGACGTGTACCAGTGGCTATGACCCAAAGCCGATTTAAAGAAATTTTCTTTGATCGTTATTTTCCTAACACCCTCAGAGAGGCTAAGGTAGCAGAATTTCTAAAATTGACTCAGGGAAATCTCACGGTCCAACAGAATGCGGAAAAGTTTATTGAGTTGCCACACTTTGCCCCCTACGTCATCCCAAATGAGGTTAAAAAGGTGAGGATGTTTGAGAGACTCTTGATGCGGGATATCTACAAGTAGGTGGTAGTCCTAAAAGTGCAGGATTTCTCCGAATTGGTGGACAGGGCCACAGTGGCAGAGGAGAGTAGCCAAAGGGATGTGGGAACCCCAAGTCAGAGAAAGAGGCCTATGCCTCTGGGATTTCAGGCAGGGTCCAATCGAGGCCTTTGGAGGGGAGATAGATATGGTACAACTCAGAGATAGGAGAGGGGAGATCATGGGTACCAGGGTGAGCAGACATACCCTATTTGCCCCATTTGTGGTAGGAGACATTCAGAAGGATGTTGATTGGAAAACAATGTTTGCTACAGATGTGGTAGACCCGGACACATAGCACAGGAATGTCATTGGCCACCGAATAGTGCACTAGCCCTTAGACACATCCAGAGACATAATCAGGCATCCAAGGGTGGCGGCCAGCATAGGAACACAGCCCCGGCGAGGGTTTATACATTGCCACCGAGAGATGCGGAGGCTGCAGCGACGTCGTAACAGGTATTTTTATATTTTACCATATAAAGTTGTTGTTTTTTTTGACTTAGGTGGCACCCATTGTTTTTTGTCGTTGAGATATGCTAAATTATCTGAGGTTGAGGCACAACTGTTAGATGTTGAATTGTTAGGAGCCACGCTGACTAGATCGGTAATGAGGTGTAGAAGGGTACTTAAAAGCTATCTAATGGGCATTCACGAGAAAGTATTACCAGTCGATCTCATGATATTAGACATGCAGGGGTTCGATGTGATATTAGGTATGGACTGGCTGGCATCTAATTATGCCAGCATTGATTGCCTAAAAAAGAAGTGATCTTCAGACCCCCAGGTGAACAGCAATTGAGATTCGTGGGGTCACGTGTACGCGCCTCGCCACAGTTAGTGTTGGCCATTCAGGTAAGGAGGTTCTTCAAGGTGGTTGCCAGGGGTATGTTGCTTATATAAAGGAGATGCTATAGGAAGAATTGAAATAAGTTGATATTTCGGCAATCAAAGAATTTCCAAATTTTTTTTTTGGAAGAATTACCTAGGTTACCACCAGATCGAGAGATAAAATTTGCCGTGGATTTACTGTCAGGGTCAACACCGATATCTAAAGCACCCTAAAGAATGACTCTAGCTGAACTGAAAGAATTGAAAGACCAATTGCAGGAGTTGTTGGATAAAGGATTTATCATGCCTAGCGTGTCACCTTGGGGAGCACCAATTCTATTCGTGAAAACGAAAGACGTGACTATAAGGATGTGCATTGATTATAAAGAGATAAATAATGTGACAATTAAAAATAAATATCCTCTTCCCATAATTGATGATTTATTTGATCAGCTCCAAAGGACCTAGGTCTACTCCAAGATTGACTTGTGGTCGGGATATCACTAGGTAAAAGTTAAGTAGATGATGTTTTGAAGACAGCTTTTCGAACCAGGCATGGACACTACGAGTTCTTGGTAATGCTGTTCGGAATGACTAATGCACCGGCAGTGTTTATGGACCTAATGAATCGGGTGTTCCATCAGTACTTAGACTAGTTTGTTGTGATATTTATTGATGATATACTGGTCTACTCGAAGAGTTTTAAGGAGTACAAGGATCATATGAGGTTGGTATTATAGGTATTAAGGGAAAAGAAGTTATACACTAAATTCAAGAAATGTGAATTCTGGCTGAGGCAAGTCACTTTCCTTAGGCATGTGATATCTAGGGATGACATATCAGTAGACTCGAGTAAGATAGAAGCAGTGGTGAATTGGGTGAGATAGGGGAACGTTCAGGAGGTCAGGAGTTTCCTAGGTCTAGCAGGGTACTATAGGCATTTTGTGGATGACTTTTCTAGATTATTGGGTCCACTGACACAACTCATGAGGAAAAATGTGAGATTTGAATGGACTCACGAGTGTGAGCAGAGCTTCCAGGAGTTGAAGCAGCAGCTAGTCACTGCACCGATATTATCTATTCCTTTAGGAGAGGATGAATTTGTTTTATACAGTGACGCATCTCATAACGGATTTGGGTGTGTGCTGATGCAGCACAGGAGGGTTATTGCTTACGCTTCTTAGCAGCTTAAGGAGTATGAAAAGAACTACTCGGTATATGATTTAGAATTGGCTGCAATGGTGTATGCTTTAAAGATTTGGAGGCATTATATTTATGGTGGGAGATGTGAGATCTTCACTGAACATAAGAGTTTAAAATATATCTTCACTCAGAAAGCACTGAATATGAGGCAGAGAATATGGCTAGAGCTCATTAAAGATTATAATTGCACTATTAGCTACCACCCAGGGAAAGCAAACATGGTGGCTAATTCTTTGAGCTAAAAATCAGTGGGAGCAACATTATCAGCAGTGGAGATTCAACATTCGATTTGTATGGACTTGGAGAGGCTCAGTGTGGAGTTAATAGAAAATAAACACCAGGCATTTATTGCAACCTAGTGTTACAACCTACCTTGCAAGAGAGGATTAAAGTTGCCTAGATGAATGACGTAGAATTGGTAGAGATGATAGATAAAGTGCAGGACGGACAAGGGGAGGAGTTCAGTATTTCAGATGATGGATCTCTAAGGTTTCATACCATGCTGTGTGTACCTACAGATGTTGACATTAGGAGGGCTATTCTAGAGGAGGCACACAGATCCTTTTACACAGTGCATCCAGGAAGCACTAGGATGTATCGGGACCTTTGGGAATCCTTCTGGTGGAACAGCATGAAGAGGGAGATAGCTGAGTTTGTGGAAGAGTCCTTGACGTGTTAGAAGGTAAAGGTCGAGCACCAGAGACCAGCAGGATAGTTATAGCCACTCCACATCCCTAAGTGGAAGTGGGATCATATCTCAATGGATTTTGTTACAGGGTTACCGCCAGCATTACATGGATAGAATGCTAATTGGGTGGTTGTTGATCGATTAACAAAGACCGCTCATTTTTTCCCTATTAAAGTTAACTACTCTATGAAAATACTGGTAGAGTTATACAGATAGAAGATAGTTCGGTCTCATAGTGTGCCAATATCCATAGTTTCATACAGAGACCCACGATTTACATCGCGATTTTGGAGGAGTTTGCAGGAGCCTTTGGGTTCTCAGTTATCATTTAGCATAACCTTTCATCCATAGACTGATGGGAAGACCAAGAGGACGATCCAAATACTTAAGGATATGCTACGAGCATATGTGCTAGATTTCGGGGGTAGTTGGACGCAGTATATGCTGCTAGTTGAGTTCACATATAATAACAACTTCCAGACTAGCATCGGGATGGCACCTTACGAGACATTATATGGTAGGAGGTGTTATCCACTATATTGGGATGAAATAGGTGAAAGGTGAGTTTTGGGACCAGAGTTAGTGCAACAAGCATACGATAAAGTCGGACTTATTAAAGACAGAATCAGTGCAGCTCAAAGTCGACAGAAAAGCTACGCAGATACTCACCACCAGATCTGGAATTTGATGTAGAAGATCAACTATTTTTGAGGGTAGCACCTCTAAGTGGAAACATGAGGTTTGGGAGGAAGGGTAAACTGAGCTCTAGGTTTATTGGCCCATTCAAGATACTTGAGAGAGTGGGTTCAGTCGCCTACAGGCTAGCTATACCACCAACTCTATCCAGGATTCAAGATGCATTCCATGTTTCCATGTTGAGGAAATATGTCCCAAATCCCTCCCACGTGATCAGTTATGAGAAGATAGAGCTTAGAGATACTCTAGCATACAAGGAAACACTAATACAGATTATAAATAGAAAAGAACAGGAGTTGCGCACCAAGAAAATTCCACTAGTAAAAGTCCTGTGGAGGAATCATGCAGTGGAGGAGACCTCGTGGGAGCCAGGGGAGGAGATACGACATAAATACCCACATCTATTCAGTGGGGATTAGCATTAGATAGAAAAGGAATGGTAATAATTCAGGTAAAGTAAATATAGTTTGGTTTTATTATATGCAAAGCAGGATAATGTATGTATAAGTTGTATTTTAGATTAAAGGATAAGTAGTGTTTTTGGTTTTGGAAGAATTTTCTTTTATATATATACCTATAATCTCCCAGAACCTTAATTGTAACCATGGTATTCCTCCATCATAGGTGAGGGTAATTAATAAAACAAGTAGTAAATTTTCCTCAGATGATGGTGTTTAGCATACATATAAAATTTCGGGGATGAAATTTTATAAGAAGGGGAGAATGTAGAGACCTGGAAATTTAAATTATGAAATTAAAGAAGGAAAAAGGATTTTTAAAGAAGAATCTACAGGTATTCGTCGATGAGCACCCTGAGCTCGTCAATGAATAGACTCCTTTGACTCGTCGACGAGGACATGAGTCTCGTCAACGAAGAGATACCAAGAGCAGGATTATAGGACATTCAGGTTCGTCGACGAATTCATTGCCTTCATCGACAAACTCTCTTCTTCAATTTGTCGAGGAGTCCACGTGTCTCATCGATGAAGCCACGTGGCCAGCCACCTATAAGCCACTTATAATTATGCAAAAATCAGATTTTTCGTGAGAAATCAGTTCTTGTTCTCTTTCTCTCTCTAGATTTTCAGATCCTTTGCCTTCTCTCTAAGATTTTGGCTTCGATCTTTCCCATTTTGATGATAAGAAGTTACCACGATGATCCTAGGGAGATTCTCTACAACTTAACCAGAGCAAACTTTTGGTTTAAGAAGTTCAGGAACCATCCCAAAATTAGGGTAAGTAGGTGATTTTAGGGTTTTCATGGTTAACAGGCTTTTCTGAACTCAGATCTTGTGTTAGATGAAAATATACTGAAGTTTGAGTTGATTAAATTAGGATGTTGTGATTTTAGGGTTTTGGAATTATGAACGTCGTAGGCGTGAGTTAGAAGTTAGTAAACGAGTACAGTTAGTCAGGAAAAGAAAATATGTTATGCCAGTTAAATTAGAAATTTTACCTGTAAAGCATGGTATTTGATTATGCATTGATTTTTTAAAAAAATTAGAGCATGGAAATTATATAGTATTACAAATTATACTTAATGAGTTTTATTTAACTGTGGCATAAGAAATACTAAAATATTACAGAATTTTATACAGATTTATAGAACTATGATTATGTAGTTTTTACAAAATTATGATATACAACTTTTACAGTGTTATACAGAACCATGTGATTCAGATTATAGAACCATGAATATACAGTATTTTACAAAATTATGAATATATATACAGTGTTTTACAGAACCATGATTATACAGTGTTATACAGAACCATAATATACAAATTATAGAATCATGACATACAGTTGATACAGTTATACAGTTATATTATAACGTCATGGTTAATAGCGAGAATTACAGCATCATGGTAATTATAGTTGATACAGAATCATGCTAAAACAGATAGAAATTATATAGATCATCTCAGATAAAGTGTGGTGATGGATGCTGATTATGCCACAAGTAGAGTAGATAGCTCCCTAGCATCCGAACCAGGTGGAGCAGGCCTTTCGTGCTATAGACATATATATATATATATATATATATATATATATATATATATATATATATATATATATAGTTAGACTAGCACTGGTTGGCCAACCAGTGTTTAGTCCTGCCTATTGGCCGCTCAACCCTACCATGAGGGGTTAAATCATGACATACAACCATTCAGGGATGTTTACACAATTATATATATATATAGATTTACAGAAAAACAATAGATATATTTATAATTACTAAAAGTATGATTAAATAGAAAGTTCAGAAACAATTGTATTTTAAGCCTCATAGGTGTGAGTTGCACTGTATATTATTTTACATACTATCTCAATTTCTGTTGTTTTAACAGTATATTATTCATGTAAATTCAGCTGCCACATACTGGTAATAACATATTTCATCTTACTGAGAGTTGTCTCATCCCAGTAATTCAACACATTTCAGGTGACCCAGCTAGACTAACAGATCAAGCTTAGAGATAGAGGAGACGTTTGTACTGCCCTGTCTACAAGGTAAGTATTTCAGAGAGATGTATTTTTTAATAGATCTTAGGAGGTCTGGTGGATGTTTCTCGAGTGATGTGTATGTATATATTGGGGAAAATACTGAAATTCTGGTATTGTATTTATGGTATTATGATTTTATGTTTTCCGTTGCACGCATAGGTGTGTTATCTTATGAACAGGTGTTCCTTGGTGCCCACTTTGGGACTGAGATGTTGTAGTAGATGTTATCAGGGGTATCAGAGTAATATGATTATATAGCATAAATAAAAAAAAAATGATATGAATTTTTGGGTTGTTACATATTGGACATTCATAATCACATTTTGATTTTTATTTCCCTTTTAAATATTATTTATTTATTTAGTAATTTTATTTATTTATTTACTTGCTTATCTATTTAATTGTTTATTTCATATGGGTTAATTAAAGACCATTAGCTTCAATTTAGGAATAATTCATGACTAATTAGGTACTGTTTATAAAATAGATGTATAAGGAGTGCTGATATTTTCCCCTCACACAACTATAATCTAAATCTTAACTTTGGTAAAGCAAACTGAAACTACTGGTTTCTTGACCTAAGATTAGACTAAAGACCAATCAATAAATAGTAATTAGGTGATCTAATCATATTAAGGTAAATAATAGGTTAGTGACGACTCCATCAAATTTTCAATACTATTATCCCTTGCCATTCCGAACCCTTCTTTGCAACATTGCGATAATTTTTATGTTTATTTTTTAAAAATAGAAAAATTAGCTAATTTTTAACTTTTATAACATTTGTATGTAATAAAATAAATATAAATAAAAAATGTTCACATTTTTTTTTTTGTAAAAATAGTTTTATTTTTCATTTTTCATTTTTCATTTTTAAAATTATTACAAAATTGTTTTATAATTTTTTAAATTTATATAAAAAGTTGAAAAACATTTTTTTTGTATATAAAAGCATGGAATTATGAATTGAGTTTTTTTTTTTTAGATCAACACAAATCCAAACTTAAATCAGTTTACTTAATTGGTCTACAAGATTTGAGCGGAAATTGTGATGAAGATAATATGAACCTATTTTTTGTAATATTCATAGGTGATGCAATATTTAGTAATTTAAATAATTTTTCCATTCAAATTATTTACTTTAATTTATAATATTTTTAATTTGATATTTCTCTTTCGTATTATCCGAATTCAATATTCTTTTCTTTTAAACATAGAGGCTACACTCGACTCATGTCATGTTGAAAAACTCCCAAGGCACTTAAAAAAAAGTAAAGGATCTTTTAAAATGTGAAAAATTCTCTTCATTTTCATTTTAATTTTTTAAAAATAATAAAAAATGAGCTAATTTTTAAGTTTTATAACATCGGTATGAAATAAATAAATAAAATAAAAAATTTTGACATTATCAGTGTGTGAAAATAATTTTTTTTTTATTTTTTAAAATTACTACAAAAATATCATATTGCTTTTATATTTTTTAAAATTTGTATAAATAGTTTTTAAAATATTTTTTTACCTATGTCTTCAAGTGAGTTTAAATTGAAGTTTTAATTAGTAAATAGGCTTTTTCTTCCCTTTTAAATATTATTATTACTATTATTTTGGATATGACAAGTGCAAACCAATAATTTTTTTAATTCTTGGCTTTGGACTTACAATTCAAAATAAGAAATTCTTAAATAAAATGTACGAGAAAATTATTTATAAAATTAACATTGGCCTAATATATTACTTTATAATTTAAAATTAATTAAATAAATATCATACATAAGCAACCAAAAAGAAAATGTATTCTTTCAAACTAAAATTTAAATTTTGAAAATATAGGGGATAAAGATAAATTCAAGATGAAAATCACATGAAAAATACACTTAAATTTTGAATATGGAAACACCCTATATGCCTACATTTATTAGTTCAGACATATCACGTCTACTATTAATTTAAAAAATAGGATATTTTTAGTAATATTTTGTTCTTTAATTATTTTTTAAAAAATACCCTCAATTTATAAATTATATTATATTTATAATATCTACAAATTATGGATGCATAAAAATTAATAATTGTTTTATTTTAAAGTTTAAGAAAATTTTACACTCCAATTATAATCTTCACTCCCAATTATCCCCTAAAAATAATAAATTTTAAAATTTCAAAAGATTTTAAAAAAAATATTCTTAAAATCCTCTTATATATCTTCTTGCTCCTCATTTTCTCTTAAAAAATAATAAATTTAAAAATGGAAGTCTTTAAAGAGATATCTTTAAATAAAATGCCTAGGATATTTATAAAATTAATATTGGCCAAATAAATTACTTTATATATTTTATAAAATAAATTTTAGGAAAAATCTATAAGAAAAGTTTAGAACTCTTTTGTCGTGGATATCAAATTTTATTTTTTATTTTAATTTTTTGAAAAATTAGGAAAAAAAATTAACTTATTTTTAAAAATTATGTGACATATATATAAAAAATGGAAAAAAAAATCCAACTATTTGCTTGTGGGACATTGTTTTGTTTTCTATTTTCAGTTGTTTAATAATTATAAAAATTTTAAAAAAACATATTTTTATTGTTTTTGATTTCTTATATGTTTTTTTTTTCAAAAAATTAAAAATATGTAATTTTTATTTAAAAATTTAAAAGGAAAACTATGAATTAATTTGCAGAGTTAAAAAAATTATTTATTCTCTATCTTTTTAATACAAATAATAAAAAACTAAATGAAACTAGTATTCTTATAATTTTAAAAAATAAAAAATATTTCATACCACTATGGACCCCTATTTTTTTCTCAACAATATTTTAAATTTCAAACAAATAAGACTGAGTTTTATAGATAAATAAAAAATTAAACAAAATTTAAATGAAGCTGTAATCCCTTTTTTCTCTCACATTTATAGATAAAATTAATTTTTCTCATTTTTTTTTTTCTCACACTTTTACGAACAAACAAATAGAGGAAACCAAATTTAAATAAAGTTCTAATCTCTCCCTCCTCCTTTTGATTATTAATAAGAAAGTTAGCTTTGATTAGTGTAAATTGATCAATAGACTTTTACTTTTCTTTCAAATCATTCATTCATTATTATTATTATTATTATTATTATTATTATTATTTTGAATATGGAAAGTGCAAACCAACAATTTTTAATTCTTGACTTTGAACTTACAATTGAAAATAAGAAATTCTTAAATAAAATGTACGAGAAAATTATTTATAAAATTAACATTGGCTTAATATATTACTTTATAAATTTAAAATTAAATAAATAAATATCAGACATAAGCAACCAAAAAGAAAATGATTTTCTTTCAAACTAAAATTTAAATTTCGAAAATATAGCTCATAAAGATAAATCCAAGATAAGAAAAAATACACTTAAATTTTGAATTGTAATCTTTCCTCCCCTTACTTCTCTCTCAAACCCTTTATAAATATGGAAACACCCTATATGCCTGTTAGAGATGATTAACTCTCCATAAACCCAACATTACAAGAACACTTCCATTTTAACCCTCTACTTAAACCATTACTCGCCTAGTTCTTACTTCCTCCTCCGCATTCTTTCTCCCCTGTTGTCGGAGAGCCATACTTTTCTGTTGGCGAACCCCCATCAACCCTCCAATGGCAGAGAACTATGTGGGTTTTGTTCCTACCATCGAAAACCATCTCGATTACCCTTACTTTTTTCCCGAAGACTTATACGATGTATATTCGTATCCGCATTCGGAAAATCACGGATCGCCAGAGAGTCTTTCGGTCCAAGGTCTTGATACTAGCTTCAGTTGTCTCAATATTTCGACGCTCCCTCCTCCTCAATCCCCCTTCCCAGCTCTGAATCTCTCCGGATATCCATACCAATATTTTTCAGCGGCTAATCCGACCAATTTGGATTTGCGAGGACTAAGAATTCAAGCAGCGGTGAGGGGACAAATGGGGATGCCCTCGCAATCCAATGGATTTCCGCCGTTGGGCTCTGGAAATTTTTGGAATTTTAGTCATTCCCACATCAACACGACCTCTGTTGATTCCTCCGACGGCAAGTGGCTCCCGGCGACGATTCGTTACGCCAGAGGGACTAATGACGGTGGAATCTCGTCGCAGGATCACGGAGTTTTGGGTCGGGAAGTTTCGGATACGGGCGCTGTTTCTTTTAGGCCTAATTCAAATCTCAATGGGGTTCCATCGTCTTCTGGAATTCGACGCAGCGAAGGATTAATTACGGAATTCGAACCAAGGAACGGAAATTCCGGGTCCCGGCGGCGGCCGAGCCATTCTTCGGTGGACGAATTGCGCGGGCGGATCGCTTCGGTGGCGAAAGACCAACATGGGTGCCGTTTCTTGCAGAAGGTCGTGGAGGAGGGAAACCCAGAAGAAATTCAATTGGTCTTCTCGGAGGTGACAGAGAGTTTGTGCGAATTAATGGTAAACCCGTTTGGGAATTCTCTGGTTCAGAAGATTCTTGAGAAGAGCAATGAAGAAATGATTGGTGAGTTTCTTCTCTGCGTTGTTAAGGATGAAGCAGCCTTCAGGAAAATCTGTCTTGATACGCATGGGTAAGTATTATATATATATAATTTATGAAATTCTGTTTGGGTTGAATGTTTCTAACGATTGGTTATTATTGAAATTGGGAATTGGTGCAGCACTCGAGGGATACAGAAACTGTTGGATTGCCTGAGCACTGCAGATCAAATTGGACTGATGGTGGCGGCTCTGAAGCGCATCACGGTGACACTCACCACCAATGTGAATGGGCAGCATGTCATTCAACATTGCTTGAAACTTTTCTCCCGTCCTAATACTGAGGTAACTAATTAATTAAGCTTCAATTCTATATATTGTTGGGTAAGACCACAAAATATCATCACATGTGAGAATGGGAGGATATTTAATACAAAATTCTGATTTTATAGACACGTGAAAATCCTCTTTTTTATTTTATTTTTAATATTATTTGAGAAAAGGAAAAAAAAATAAGGAGGAATTTTATTTGTTATTGTATTTATATTAATATAAATAAAAAATTTTAATATTAATTATGTGTAAAATTAAAATTTTATTTATAAATTTTTTATTTTTAAAAAATATGTTTTCACTTTCTTTAATAAACAAATATAAAAATACCAATTTCTTAATATTTTTCTTTCCTTCGTATATATTTTCTTAATTTCAAAGGAAACTTAAAGAATTGAAGATAAATTATAGAATGTCTGGTAATAGAATAATACCAAACATAATCTTAGTTAATATCTTCAATTAACCCGAGAGTAATGATCAACTTTCAATGTCCTTCCACATTTATGCAACTACAAATGTAACTGGCTTGCATACAAAATTGGCTGTATCTAATTAATTATTTTTATTTTTGTCTATCACCCCATTAGATCACAGGCATGCATGGCATACATACTATTCAATTTTTGCATTGATACGCTGTCGTTTTAACTAACTTTTCTATGTGTATTGCGTGTGGGAGTGCAGCCTCTTCTGCTGGAAATAGCAGCCAACTGCGTCGACATTGCCATTGATAAGAGCGGGTGTTGTGTATTGCAACAATGCGTGGCTCATGCTCGTGGTGAGGCCAGGGATCGCCTTCTGGCCCAAGTGGTTTCAAATGCTGTCTTCTTGTCCGGAAACCCCTATGGGTATCTATATATACCTATATGCATCTCCTCTTTAATTAAATTTTTTTCCATTTAAATACTCCCTTTGCATGTGTTTGTGCATTCTGCATTAATAATATGAACCATATACTTAATTAGCATTTACAAACGTATAATTATATTGACACAATTTCTTACAATTATTTTTAGGAACTATGTGGTGCAATACGCAGTGGGAATGAAGATACCATACGTGACGAGGAAAATAGTGGCAAAACTGGAAGGGAAGTTTGCGCGTCTGTCGATGGACAAGTATGGAAGCAATGTGGTGGAGAAGTGTTTGAGAGAGTCGGATGAAATGGTGTCCGATGATATTATTGCAGAGATCATTTCAACCCCAAACGTCTCGTTGCTCTTTCTGGATCCTTATGCCAACTACGTCGTCCAGTCTGCATTGGCTGTATCTAAGGTATACTCACTCGCTCCACCTTTAATGTTTATTTGTTAATTTCCTCCCATGCATCAACTTAACTATATATGGAGCGTTTACTAATATAATATTAAGCAGGGATGGATTCACAAAGTATTGGTGAAGCTCATTGAGGAGCATCAGAATTCGCTGCAGAGCCATCTTTACGGAAAAAGGGTGTTGGATTGCGTCAGAGGAAACAAGAGGCACTGTGTGTGAGTTATATATTATGTATAGGAAGAAAGGAAATTGCATTAGCGTAGAGGAAAGGAAGCTGCTGCATGCTTTGAGCTTATTATGTTGGGCTGGTT
This sequence comes from Malania oleifera, assembly GCF_029873635.1. NCBI lineage: Eukaryota > Viridiplantae > Streptophyta > Magnoliopsida > Santalales > Ximeniaceae > Malania > Malania oleifera. The sequence continues at coordinate 22,418,102 of NC_080421.1, forward strand.
AGTAGATGTAGTCGTGTCTCAGGGTTTTTTGTTTTGGTGTCTGTAGTTGTTGCTTAGAGGAGCGAGCAAGGAGAACAATACTCTATATGCTTGCTGTGAATTTATTAGTGTTATTATTTCTTAATTCTCCCAGTTTAAGATGGCATCCACTGTCTTTCGAGCATTCTGTTAATTCACCGATATAGTAGCCTATCACTCTACCTTTCTACATTTGAATATAAACTTTTTATTTTAACAAAATATTATAGTCTCTAAAACTCGAATCCTAACCTCTAAACACGAAAGTCTTAAGTTCACTCATAGTTTGGAGAGCAATTGGAAAATTCAAAATTACTATGAAGACCCATCACCCTTCTCTATTCAACCGACTGCCGTGGGAAATAGAACCCTCGCTCTCTGCATGGGTTATATAACCAGCATGTACTTATTTGATTATTTCATGATTTTAAAACTTAGACTGGATTGCTCTGCCTAACTTCAGCAGAACTTGTGATGGGTTCATTTCATCCTCCAAGCATGAAAACATAGTGAATTAGTGTTTGATCTAGATGATCAACAGCTGGCTCCTTATAAAAACTAGATAAAGCATAATTAGTGAAAACTTGTGATGATGAAATCCGGCCTAGCGGGCTTCCCCTTGTCTCAAGACTATACTAAACTAACGTTACAAATGTGTTAAAGTGCCAAATAAATAAGACATATACTTCTATATATATTGAATTCAACACTTGTTTCTTCATCTTTAATTCAATATTACATACAACAACCATTGGGATAAAAACTGGAACCATAATAATTAAGGCAAAGACACTCACCTCCCCTAAGGTTTGACAAAAAGATAAAGACCTTTTATGAGGTTTTGAAAATGTCACATACTTCTCCTAAGATTTTCCAAAAATATGCAAACCTCATTATAAAAAAAAAAAAACTAATCTTTTAGCAAAATATAAGGGAATGTTTGCGTCTTTTTGACAAACCTCAACAGAGGTCTTTGAGATTTTTAAAACATTAGGAGAGGTTTTTAAAATTTTTGAAACCTCAGGGCAAGTCATTATCTTTCAAAAAAACTTCAGAGGAGGTTAGTATATTTTGTCCTAATAATTATTATGAATTGTTATTGTTGTCTAATACTTCCTTGAAGATTTGGTAAAAAGACAAAACCTCTCCTAAGATTTAAAAAATATTACAAATCTTCCTTAAGATTTCAAAAATTTCTTAGACCTCTTCTAACATTTGTTAAATACATAGACCTCCAATTAAAAAAATTGTCTTTTTTGCAAAATAGAAGGGAATGTTTGTGTCGTTTTGACAAACTTTAAGAGAGATCCTTTAAATTTTTGAAATTTTAAGCGAGGTCATCAAACCTCAGCGGAGGTTAATGTCTTTTCTCCTAAAACTTGGAAAATTAAATATTTTAAAATATTTTTACTTGTTTTTTTCTCTTCATAAATCAATCTTTGGGGGAAAAAAAAAAGGGAGAGAGCAACTTTATGAAGAAAATATTATGCATTCTTACCTATTTTTTGTAATATTCATGGGCAATGAAATGATTAATGATTTAAAATATATATTGTTTTTAAAAAAATTTAGTTAACTTAATTATTAATATTATTAATTTTTTATTTTTATTTTTTTTATATTGTCCATGCTCATCTTTCAAGTTCAATAATTTCTTTTTTAATTATAAGCATATAAGCAACTGGAAAATGAGGAGCAGAGAGTTCTCAAAGTGTTGAGATTGAAGATTAAAGTTGCAGAAAGGAGTTCCAAAGCTAAGATTTGAAGCTTGAGGTTTTAAATATCAGAATTCAGGGTGGAGGATTGCAGACAAAACCAGAATTGAACATTGGAGGAGCTAAAGACCAAAGGATGGTTTTACTTTTGTGTTTTGTTTTCCATATTCAATCCAATAAGAAAAATGTTCTGAAAAAATGATCCAAGGATCCGGATCCAATTCGTAGATCTAACCCATTAAACTGAGCCTGTTGACCTAATCCAATGAACCAAATTGACCTGACCCATTTGACCCGGATACCCAAGACTCAGGTCCAACATGGACCGAGGTCCATTAATTGGAAACCCTACTTGTTGACTCTATGAGTCCAATCTGGTTTTGATAATGACAAATCACTTGGTATTTGATCTGTGCATTAAGATTGTGAACATGAACTATATTAAGCATGCACGGAAGGATAACAAGTCATGAAAGCCATGAAAATTAAAGCATGCATATTTTGGCACAATCCATGGAACTCAAAGAGTACAAGAATGAAGATGCAAGCAACAAGTTCAAGAACGTCATGAGAATGGGTACTTAGAACTAATGTATTTACATTTTCATATGAATTAATTTGAGGCTCAACATATACCCTAGAATGACCTTAGGACTCATGCATCTCATGAACATAATTAGGGGACATTCATGGACTTAAAAATAGTTTTAAAACCCCCGAAAAATATTTTTGTAAAAGACCCAAGAAAGAAAGCAAAATAGATTTTTGAACTGGAAAGAAAAAAATTCAGGAATTGGGAACTTTAGAAGACCGAACTCAACGTTCAGTCGCCTGAAGATCCAACTTCAGAAGACCGAAGATTAAGTTCAGTCGCTTGAAGAATTAATGGTGAAACACAGAACCTGGCAGAAGTACCTCAAAAGACTGAACTCAAACTTCAGTCGTCTGAACCTGACACTTCAGTCATCTAAACCCCAACTTCAGTCGTCTAACCCTGTTTCCAAGTTATTTTTTCGAAACTCTAAGGAACTTCAGTCGTCTGGACCTTTAACCTCAATCGTCTGAACTTGTGGGAAAGTTTTTAAAATCTAATATTTAGTGAAAGAACACGCGAGCTAATCTTTGATCCAACGATTGAGATTTATCCTAGTGGGCAAAATACCTATTTATACATTATATAAACCTTAGTGCTGAAGCTAAGACTTTTGGAAGAGAAGAGAACAAACCTTTTGCAAAGATTGCACGCTTAGCACAACTTTGAACACACTGCTGAAACCTTTGCCAGGGATTTCAAACTTCTTACATCGAATCTGAGCTAAGGTCATCTCATTTTTCAAAAAACAATAGCTATCATTGTGGAATCAGTTTGGTATTGAGGTTTGGTAAATTGATCTACATGTTGATATTTATTCTCATAGAGTTCTTCATATTAACTTATTTGCTTGATTGATATATATTTTTCAAAGAACTTCTCATTCCAAAATCTATTGTTGAAATAAACTGAGTGATTGATAGTGAGTATACTTTCATATAGATTATCTAGATAATATCACTATTTGATAAAGGGTTTCATCATTGGTTAAATAGTTTTGATTCAAGTGTGTATTCAATTAAAGGATTAATATTTTAGATATATTAAAACACTTGATTAAATATTATTGGTATTCATAAAAATTTATTTTATTGAGGGGTATTTTCTTTGGAAAACTTTATATTCAATTTTTAATCTTTGGAAATCATATTATATATATACATATAGATTTGGATATTTTAAAGATCGTGTTGCGATTGAATATTTGAAAGAAAGCTTTTTTATTTTGATTGATATAATATTCAAGATAAAACTTTTGATAAGTTCACATTAGATATTCATGCATTTTCACAAAGTGAACTAGAACCCAAATTTTCTCCAAAGCTTTTAATTATATCATTATTTGGGAGTTTTGGTAAAAAGGAAAATTGTGTGTTGAAGCATATTCATTCATTAACGATTGTATCGTTACATACATTCTAAGTTTCAAGTTTCATCATATGATTATGTATTAGAAATTTCAATTGTACTCACTAGCTTTGTTAGAAGCAACATTGAGTGTTTTGCAGATTATATTGTAATCAAGGTTCGGGTTGTGAACCGAATTTGAAGAGAGAGTTGTATCTCTTGTAAACAGTGGATTATGAGGAAGTTATACCTCTTTTAAGTAGTAGATGTAAGGAAAGCTACATCCCCATTTAAGGAGTAGGGATTATAGTGGAATCCTTGAGTGGGTTGTTCAAGGCAAGGACATAGGTTGGGTTGGCTGAACCTCGAAAAAGTGCATTTGCATTCTCTCTTCCCTTATCTTTTAAATTTTCACAACGCACTTCATTACTTATATTGCATATATGTATGTTGAATAACCTTACACAAACGTGATAAGTAATTTGTTAAATTTAGAAAGAAGGACTAAGAGGTAAATAGGTTTTAAAAAATTTTAAAATAACCAATTCACCCCCTCCCCTCTTGGGATTACACCTAAATCAACATTTGGAATTAGAATGGGTTTACATAGACTTAATAGTTCATTTTTAAAAAGATCACACGACACATATTAGTGTAACTCCATTCGGTGAGGGACATTCATCCACTAGACCACCAATTTTCTGTGGTGTAAATTGCACCTATTGGGAACGTAGGATGAGCATATACCTGTTAAATGTAGATTGGAAGGTATGGAAAATTATTACTAAGGGAAATCATGTTCCCATGAAAGTAATTGATAAGGTAAATGTACCTAAAATTGAAGATGAGTATACTAAAGAGGACTGGAAATCAGTGCAAATAAATGCTATTGTGATGAACTTGCTTTTCTATGCATTAGATGTGAATGAGTTTAATAGGGTAATGACATGTAACTCTGTCAAAGAAATTTGGGAAAAATTAGAAGTTACATATGAAGACACTAAGGAAGTAAAAGATAGTAGGATAGACATGCTCACCAGTGAATATGAAGCATTTAAAATGACTGCTGATGAATCTATACAATCCATGTACACTAGATTCACACACATCACAAATTCTTTAAATGCTATTGGAAAAATTTACCCTACTTATGAGTTGATCATGAAAATACTCAGGGGACAACCTCCAGTTTGGGAAGCGAAAGCTACATTAATAGCAGAAGGGAGGAATCTCAAGGGGATGTCTGTTGACGAACTCATTGGATCGCTCATCACCTATGAGCTTGCAATAAATGAGAGGAAGAATGAGCAAAGCAAAGTAAAGAAAGCCATAGCACTTTAGGCATCCTCAAACAACTCTAGTGAAGAAAGTGATTTTGATATAGAAGACGACATGGCCTTGCTAACAAAAAGTTCAGAAAGTTCTTGAAGAAGAATAAGAAGTTCAACAGAAAATTTTGGAATTCAAAATCAGAAAGAGAAGAGTCAAGCATGAAGAAAAAGAAGGAAGATCCACCAACATGCAACAACTGCAGAGAGGTTGGACACATCAAGCCTGGTCCCAAACTAGTGAAAGTCTCAAAGAAAAAGAAGAAAACGCTAAAACTAGGTTGGGATACGCACAACATAAGCTGTTCAGAATCTGAATCCAGTGATGACGAGATTGCCAATTTGTGTCTAATGGCACATGATGGCCTTGAGGTACTATCATCACTCTCATCATCTTCATATTATTCTAGTGATTCTAAAAGTGAGAATGACATACTTTCATATGATGAATTGAAACAAAAATATTTGTACTCTATTAAAATGCTTGAGAAGAAAACTAAGAAAAATTCTGATTTGAAAAAAAAAAAAAAAGTCAAAGAACTTTTAAGTTTAGTTGAACGTCAAAATGAATCACATGCATCTCTCATGAAAGTCAAGGATTTAAAAATTAAGGAGTAAGAAAAGAGTTTGAAAGATAAATCTAAAATTATTTGTAAATTTAATGAAAAACAAAATAATTTTGAAAAACTCCTAGGAGCTCAAAGAAATTCCTTAGAAAAGGAAGGTGTTGGTTTTAATGAGAAAGAAAATTTAAAACAAAGACATCTTTACATGGGATATTTTGTAAGAGAGTCAAAATCATATGTCTCAACTAAAGACTATCATAGAAACATTACATGTTTTAAATGTAAGAGGTTGGGTCACATAAAATTTGACTGTCCTTTCAAAAATAAAGATTTAAAAATTAAGAAAGTATGGAAGGTTAAAGGAGAATCTAGTACTAACCCCCATGGACCCAAGAAAATCTGGGTACCAAAAGTAGTTATCTGATTGTGTATTGCAGATATGCTTAAGATCATCATCCAAAAAAGACAGATGGTATATGGATAGCGGATGTTCACGTCACATGACCGAGGATAAAGCAAAGTTCACATCCATCACACCCAAGGATGGAGGATTTGTCACTTTTAGAGATAATGCTATGGGAAAGATCACAGGTGTAAGTAAAGTTGGTAATGATTCGTCATTAATTATAGATGATGTTTTACTGGTTGATGGTTTAAAGCACAACTTATTGAGTATAAGCCAACTGTGTGATAAAGGTTACAAAGTGTCTTTTGAACATGAATAATGTATTGTTTAACACAAAACTTATAATAAGATATTGTTCACTACTGAGCGTCATGAAAACATATATACCACCAGTTTTGATAACTTAACCTCACAGAGTGTGACATGCTTCTCTGCTATGAATGAAATTAGTTGGATTTGGCATAGGATACTAGGACACACAAACATGGACTTAATATCTAAACTAGTTAAGGGAGACTTAGTTAAGGGATTGCCTAAGAAAAAATTCATCAAAGATAAAATTTGTGAGGCTTGTCAACTAGGAAAACAAGCAAGAACGAGCTTTAAGAAAAAGAAAGAAATATCCTCTATTAGGCTACTTCAAATGCTACACTTAGATTTATTTGGTCCAAACCCAATTCAGAGTTTAGGAGGAAAATCTTACGCACTCGTCATAGTTGATGATTTTTCAAGATATACATAGGTACTATTCTTAGGTCACAAAGATGAAAAGTGTGAACAATTCATAAACCTGTGCAAGAAAATCCAAAATGAAAAGGGATATACTATCACTAAAATTCGAATTGATAAGGGTAGAGAATTTAAAAATCAAGGCATGAAAGACTACTATAATTCATTAGGAATAGCTCATAACTTTTCAGCTCCTAGAACACCACAACAGAATGGCGTAGTTGAAAGGAAGAATAGGTCTACATAAGAAATGGCCAGAACTATGCTTAACGAACATAAATTACCTAAGTATTTCTGGACTGAGGCAGTGAATACCGCCTGTTATGTTCTACATAGAGTTTTAATTACACCATCTCTTAATAAGACTCCGTACGAATTATGGAATGGTCATAGACCAAGCATATCATATTTTCATGTTTTTCGTTGTAAATGTTTTGTGCTTAGAGACAATGAACATTTAGGAAAATTTGATGTGAAATCTGATGAAGTTATCTTCCTAGGGTATGCCTTAGATAGTAAAGCCTACAAAGTATAAAACAAACAAACATTAACGATTATAGAATCTATTCATGTAGTGTTCAATGAGTTAAATCCATTCTCCAAAAGAACTGATGAAGATGAAATTGAGATAAATAAGGAGTTTGAGAAAATATCCATTGAGAATGATTCAGAAAAGAAAAATGAAATTAAGGAACCACCCACTGAAACTAATCAAATTGAAAATGAGGTTAATGAACCACCTAGAGAATGGAAGTACATAAAGAATCATCCCATTAATCAAATAATAGGTGAACCATTACGTGGAGTAGCCACACAATCCTCATTTAGGAATATGATAAGTCATTTTGCCTTTCTATCTCAATAAGAACCTAAGAATGTGAATGAAGCAATTGAGGATGAATCGTGGGTGTTGTCCATGCAAGAAGAGTTAAACCAGTTTGAGAGAAACAAAGTATGGACATTAGTTCCTAGACCTGAGGATAAAACAATCATTGGTACAAAATGGATATATAAGAACAAGAAAGATGAACATGGGATAGTTGTTAGAAATAATTCTAGACTAGTAGCTCAGGGATATAGCCAGGAAGAAGGAATAGATTTTGAAGAAACCTTTGCACCTGTAACTAGAATGGAAGTCATTCGAATGCTTTTAACCTATGCAACTTTTAAGGATTTCAAGTTATATCAAATGGATGTCAAAAGCGCATTTTTAAATGGCTACATAAGTGAAGAAGTGTATGTAGAACAACCCCCAGGTTTTGAAAACCATAAGAATCCAGATCACGTGTATAGACTGACAAAAGCCCTGTACGGTTTAAAGCAAGCTCCTAGAACTTGGTATGAAAGGTTAAGCGGTTTTCTACTTGAAAATGGATTTATCAGAGGAAAGATAGATACAACTCTGTTCATAAAGTCTAAGATAAATGGCATTCTCCTAGTTCAAGTATACGTAGATGATATCATATTTGGAGCAACAAATAAAGACTTTTGTAATGAGTTTGCAAACACTATGCAAAATGAATTTGAGAAGAGCATGATGGGTGAACTAAATTTCTTCCTAGGACTTCAGATCAAACAAGCAAAACATGGAATATTTATAAATCAATCGAAGTATATTATAGATCTACTCAAAAATTTTAATATGGAAGATGGAAAAATACTAGGTACACCTATGAGCGCTTCATTGAAATTAGACAAAGATCAACAAGGTATACCAGTAGATGTCAAGCTTTATCGTGGAATGATCACTAACTTACTTTATCTGACTGCCAGCCGACCTGACATAATGTTTAGCGTATGTTTGTGCGCAAGATTTCAAACTGCACCAAAAGAGTCACATTTGTTAGCTGTTAAACGAATACTTAGATACCTGATAGGAAGCGTTGAACTTGGGTTATGGTATCCTAAGTATACATCTTTTGAAATTATCAAATATTCAAATGTTGATTTTGTGGGTAGCAAAGTGGATAGGAAGAGCACAAGTGATACTTATCATTTCTTAGGACATTCATTAGTCTCTTGGTTTTCGAAGAAACAAAATTCAGTTGCTTTTTCATAGCTGAGGTAGAATACATAGCGGCAGGTAGTTGTTGTGCTCAAATGCTATACATGAAGCAACAATTGACCAATTTTGGATTACGTTATGAAACAATTCCTATAAGATGTAACAATACGAGTGCAATAAACATCTCAAAGAATCCCATATTATATTCACAAACTAAGCATATAGAAATACAACATCACTTTCTTCGTGATCATATGCAAAAAGGAGAGGTGACACTTGAGTTTGTATGCACGGATGAACAATGGGCAGCCATATTCATGAAACCACTTGCGGAGGATAGGTTTATCCAAATTAGACGTTAATTAGGCTTGATGCATAGTCGAGAGGTTGCCTACAATTATATTAGATGACATAATTCAGGGGGAGCAACGTCACTTAATATTCACAATTGGCTAAAAATTTCAAAGTCAGCTCATCTGTTCTCATTCGGTATCATGATAAGAGCATATTATCTTCCACATGTTAATCCTCACATAATCATAGAAGTTTAATGATTGAGTCTGCTTATACACTTATATGACATTTATCACACAGTGTATGTTCACATTGAATTTAAATTCAGCAACACAGATGTCTGCATTAGCAAGGGGGAGAAGTAAAATTTTTCAAATCTGATGGTTGAATATGTTCAAAACTTTAAGACTTAAAAGGGGAGAAAAATATAAGACTATGTCCACTCATGTATTATTATACACATTTTTGTTGATGTCAAAAGGGAGAGAAAAATTAGAAGAAAAAATTGATTGGAAAAATTAATTATGCAAAGGGGGAGAAGGATAATAGCAAAATTCGTTGAAAATAAAAATCAGGAGCAAAAATGGTTGACAATACTAATTTTGTAAAGGGGAAGAAGAATCAAGTTATAAGAATCCGGCTATAGCATAAATTGTCATGAGCATTTTTCATTTGGAATCACGCTAAACAACGCGTGTATAAACATGAGCATATTTTATTTGGCATGAACATATTTCACTTACTGAATATTTGATACATTATTTGAGGGGGACCCTCATTAGGCGTAACCCATTTTATTCTATATTTTTGCTCGTGTATTTGTCATCATCAAAAAGGGGGAGATTGTTGACTCTATGAGTCCAATCCGATTTTGAAAATGACAAATCACTTGATTTTTGATCTGTGCATTAAGATTGTGAACAATAACTATATTAAGCATGCACGGAAGAATAACAAGTCATGGAAGTCATGAAGATTAAAACATACATATTTTGGTACAATCCATGAACTCAAAGAGTGCAAGAATGAAGATGCAAGCAACAAGTTCAAGAACGTCATGAGAATGGGTACTTAGAACTAATGTATTTACATTTTCATATGATTTAATTTGAGGCTCAACATATACCCTAGAATGACCTTAGGACTCATGCATCTCATGAACATCATTAGGGGACATTCATATACTTAGAAATAGTTTTAAAACCCCGAAAAAAAAATTTATAAAAGATCCAAGAAAGAAAGCAAAACAGATTTTTTGAACTGGAAAGAAAAAAATTCAAGAATTGGGAACTTCATAAGACCAAACTTAGCATTTAGTGGTCTGAAATTGCAACTTCAGAAGACTGAAGTTAACCTCAATCATCTGAAGAATTTCTTCAGAAGACCGAAGATTAAGTTCAGTCGCCTAAAGAATTAATGGTGAAACACAGAACCTGGTAGAAGCACCTCAGAAGACTAAACTCAAACTTCAGTCGTTTGAACCCGACACTTCAGTCATCTGAACCCCAACTTCAGTTGTGTGACCTTGTGTTTAGGTTATTTTTTCTAAGCTTTAAGGAACTTCAGTCGTCTGGGCCTTTAACCTCAGTCATCTGAACTTGCAGGAAAGTTTAAAAAATCTAATTTTTAATGAAAGAACACGTGAGCTAATCTTTGATCCAACGGTTAAGACTTATCCTAAGGGAAAAATACCTATTTATACATCATCTAAAGCCTAGTGCTGAAGCTAAGACTTTTGGAAGAGAAGAGAACAAACCTTTTGCATAGATTGCACATTTAGCACAACTTTGAACACATTGCTGAAACTTTTGCCTGAGATTTCAAACTTCTTACATCAAATCTAAGCTAAGGCCATCTTATTTTTCAAAAAGCAATCTAGCTATCATTGTGGAATCAGTTTAGTATTGAGGTTTGGTAAATCGATCTACTCATAGAGTTCTTCATATTAACTAATTTGCTTGACTGATATATATTTTTCAAAGAACTTCTCATTCCAAAATCTATTTTTGAAATAAGCTAAGTGATTGATAGTGAGTATACTTTCATATAGATTATCTAGATAATATCACTACTTAATAAAGGGTTTCGTCATTGGTTAAATAGTTTTGATTTAAGTGTGTATTCAGTTAAAGGATCAATATTTTAGATATATTAAAACACTTGATTAAATATCCTTGGTGTTCATAAATATTTATTTTATTGAGGGATAATTTCTTTGGAAAACTTTATATTCAGTTTTTGATCTTGGAAATCATATTATATATATGCATATAGATATGGATATTACAAAGATCGTGTTGTGATTGAATATTTGAAAGAAAGTTTTTTGATTTCGATTGACATAATATTCAAGATAAAGCTTTTGATAAGTTCACATTAGATATTCATGCATTTTCGTAAAGTGCACTAGAACCCAAATTTTCTCCAAAGCTTTTAATTATATCATTACTTGGGAGTTTTGGTAAAAAGGAAAATTGTGTGTTAAAGCATATTCATTCATTAACGATTGTATCATTACATACATTTTGAGCTTCAAGTTTCATCTTATAATTATGTATTAGGAATTTCAATTGTACTCACTAGCTTTGTTAGAAGCAACATTGAGTATTTTACAGATTATATTGTAATCAAGGTTTTGTTTATGAACCGAGTTTGAGGAAAGAGTTGTATCTCTTGTAAGCAGCAGATTAGGAGGAAGTTGTACCTCTTGTAAATAGCGGATGTAAGGGAAGCTCCATCCCAATTTAAGGAGCAGAGATTATAGTGGAATCCTTGAGTGGGTTACTCAAGGTGAAAACGTAGGTCGGGTTGGCTGAAACTCGTAAAATAATGTTTGCATTCTCTCTTCCCTTATCTTTTAAATTTCTGCAACCCACTTCATTCCTTATATTGCATGTATATATGTTAAATAACCTCACACGAACTTGATAAGTAGTTTGTTAAATTTAGAAAGAGGGACTAAGAGATAAATAGGTTTCAAAGAATTTTAAAATACCCAATTCACCCCCCTCTTGGGATTACACCTAAATCAAAACTACTGAGTTTGGTTCGGTCCAAAACCCATTGGGCCTAAGCCAAAGTTCCAAACTCCAAAACCCAAGTCCCAAGCCCACTAATCAACGAAGATCCAAAGCCCAAATGCCAAAGCCCAAGTTCCAAGATTTGAAGCCGAAGTGCCAAAGCCCAAATGCCAAAGCCCAAGTTCCAAAATCCAAAGCCTAAGTTCCCAAGGCCCAGTTGGCTCTCAGCCCAATCTTGGGTCGAGGCAAATATTCAAGTCAGCCCAAACCTAGGTCAGGCCCCGTTGGACCTAACCCAAAACCATCCGAAACCCTAATCAACCATTAACCTAGGTCAAATTCTAACTCAACCAAGCCCTAACCTGAGTTAACTTAATCCCCATTGTCATGTTTGGACAAACAAGAATTGCAAGAATATTTCGTCAAGAAAATCCAAAAGATCAAACAAAAAACAATATATAATAAATATAGGGGAAGAATACTTATCTTCATTCGACTGGATGATCAACTCCTATCTGTGTCCCCTCCTTCAGTCCGAGCCTACAAAATAAGGAGAAAGGGAGTGAGAGACAAAAACATAGGAGAAGAGAGGTGAGAGAAGGAGAAGAGGAGTGAGAGAAAGAGAGAGAGTGCAGAGAGGATCAACTCCTATTTTGTTTTGATTTTGGTTGTGTTTATTTTTTTATCTTCTTTGTTAGTTATGTTTAGTTTTGTTGTCCTAATTTGGTTGGTTGCTGGTATTGATTTTTTTTTTTGGAGGGTTTTCTGTATTCTCCCTTTTGTTTTATCTTGTAACCACGGTATTCCTTCGCCAAAAGTGAGGTTATATTAATAAATAAATGGAGGTGCTGCCATCTTTTAGTAAAAAAACAAAAAAACAAAAAAAAATGAGGAGAAGAAAGGTAAGAGAAAGATTGAGAGTGCAGAGAGTTGCGAGGAGAAGAGAAAGAGAGGAAAGAAGCGATTAGGAAAACAAAACGGGGAAAATGGAAGAAAGAACAATTTTTGGCTTTTATATATAAAGGTGGTGGGACACGTGTCACGTTTGTATGGTGAAATGTGTCACAATCTGAACCAAGTGTTTAAGGGGTGATGTGGCTTAATTTCAACCATTCAATTTGTGTTTTCTTTAGATGGATTGGATTGTTGTCACGTTAGCAATCCCTATCATTTGTCCCAAACCACATAGGATATGCCACGTGGTAGGGTGACGTCATGCTAACATCACCTTGTTGTAGAAATTTTTTAAAAAAAGAAAAGAAAAAATAGGGATAATCGGGTGATGCCACGTGGCAAGGTGACGTCACCCTGCTAGAACGAATTATATATATCCATATACATATATAACCGTAAATAAAAGTGTAACACCCCGACCCCGAGGGGCCTGGGATATTAACTTTTTACTACTGATTTACAGCGGAAGCAAATAAACTCAAATTTTATTCAAACCAGAGCGCTAATTATTCATGTTACAATCACTTATTTCAAAAGAAGAAAATTACACAAACGTAAATATCTGAAATCATACTATATTTCTAATTAATCTTTATTTTTCTAATCCCCACCCGCATGCTTGCTAAGCCTGATTTCCGACATGTCCTTCAGAGTTATCTGAAATAAAATATGATTGGGGTGAGACGACGCTCAGTAAGTAAATAAGATTATTATTAGTGTGTGGCTAAAATGAGCTTTTAAAGAATTTCGTAAAACAATATTTAATAATATAACTTCAAGACTGCTTTTAGAATAAATATAAAATTAAAAATTTCTGCATAAAACTTTTGTCATCAATTTCAACAGTAAATTTTTATAATCATATATTATAACTGCTAAATTAAACTTTTAACTTTAAAACTGTAAAAACATTTAATGATAAACATACATATACTTTTCCTTATACGTTTTCCTTAGATCGTCATTTAAGCACCAGAATGATCCTTTTCACGTAAACTTATACTTTTCCTTCAAATCATCAGTAACTTGTATACGTAATTAAATATGTATAAACATATATTATAAAAACCACCCTTAGGCCTTTTTGCCATAAGTCATGTTTACCCCCATGACTGGGTTGTGCGGTCCGAAGACTGGACTTAGCTGGCTGGCCGACCAAACTAAATCAACGTACGTAAACTTTAAGTGAGATTTTCCTTATTAAGTCCTGGACTTAAACCAGGTGTGCACTCAGGAGAAATCCACTAACATAAATAACCACTCTGTAAACAGTGTGGGTGCACTCTGATCCGTATAAACTTTAAGCTGCGGTACCGAGCATCTGCAATTTTGAACTTTCGTTGCCATAAGGGGTTTGAAAATCATCTTATTATAATTTATGCAATTTAAAATAATATCGTGAAAATCTCATCTTTACTCATATTTACATAAAAAAAATGTAACGTAGAAATAAACTCATGCCACACAATTTTTGTGTTAAAAATATATATAATTTTATTTTTGAATAGAAAGAAATGCTGAAAATTTACCCGAGGGGATTGGAACATTTCTTAACCCAAAAATAGATGCAAGTATATTAAAGATAGAACTGGTATAATTAAATATGCGTAAAAATAAACTCATAGAAATTTTGTGGAACTAAGTAACATAATTAAAATTTACGTACAAAATAAACTCGGGTATGAATTTAAAATAAAAAGAAACTAACATAATCAAAATTTACTTACAAATAAACTCGGGTATAAATTTTGAATAAAAATACTAACATAATCAAATTTACTTACCTTCTTCTTTTACCGTGTGCTACGAACACAATAATTATCTTTAAGAAATGAGATCGGAAAAAGTGGGTGATTAAGAATTTATTCAAAAATTCTCTCTCCACCACAAATTCTTTCACTCACTAATCCTTCTCTCCCTTGGAAAATTGTTGTGAAAAATGAAGGTTGAGAGCTCCCTATTTATAGGAAAATTTTGGGGAAGAAATAGAATTTATAAAAGTGTGAGGAGATGGGTGAAATTAAAATTTTAAAAATTAAAGAATGGGCAAGGGATGGGTTGAGTGGAGGCTATTTGGGAGTGCTTGCCACCATTCCCACTAAATAAATTTTTAATTAATTACTTACCTAATTAATTAATCCATTACCTAACTAATTATTTTATTATTTTATTATTTTATTATTTTTCTTAATCATTATTATTATCATTGTTATTAATTTTAAACTATATTTAGTATTTATTTTATTTTATTTTATTTTTGAACAAGAATTAAATTTAAATTTTAAAAAAACTCATGTGGGCCCCATGTAGTCTTGTGGGCCCCACACAATTTCGAGACCCAAATGGATCGTACGTAATTCCAATAACTCTTATACGATTTTATGCATCCTGCATAGTTTTGAGACTTGTGAAAACCTTCATACGGTTTCGGGACTCATGTGGGCCCCACACAGTCTTGTGGGCTCCGCATAGGATACCTATATTATTATTATTTTATCATATATTTCTTCAAATTATATCAGTTAAAACATTGTTTTATGTACTCATTTACGTATATAAACAGTGTCTTGTGGCTCCGGGACTCATGTGGACCCCACATAGTCTTATTATGTATTTCTACAAATTATGTCTGTCAAAACACTATTTTATGTATATATATACTTATTTACGTATACAAACAGTATCTATCCTGTTTATCTTATGAAATTCCATTTTGACCAGGCCGACCTCCAGGGAGCGACTGAGCCGCAATGGTCTCTGAGCACTCGCTAAGACAAGGTCTTTCTTAGGCATCAAACATGGAATCAAGGATCCTACAGAAAAACACTTCTGTATTGATATTAACTTAATGACTATTTTTATTATTTTATTATTATTGTACTTTAATCATATATATATATATATATATATATATATATTTTTGGGTCATCACAAAAAGTGTTCTACGTGTCACCACTCTAGGTGGACATGTGGCCCACTGAAATGAACCGGTTGACCCAGTTTAGACTGGCTACACCGGTTTATTTTCCTAAATAATATTTTTTTTACTATTTTTTTCATTATTTAAATTTTTAAATAATTTTCAATATATGGCGTAAAGATAAATCCAAGATGAAAATCACATGAAAAATACACTTAAATTTTGAATTGTAATCTTTCCTCCCATTGTGTCTCTCTCT